>NC_064640.1:990860197-992060197 GCF_023864345.2 Schistocerca serialis cubense | reverse complement strand
TATGGCGACGCTTCATTGTTTTAAGAGTACATCCGCCACTTTGTGAGATTCCCGTTAGTATTCTGACGGCTGTAGTCTGCACGGACGACATCCTGTAGCCGTAATTGTGCCTTTCTCGCGGTGCAGATGCATCTGGGTTCAGTCTTTTGGATGATAATATCACAAGGCAAAGAGCTGCCCTGATGGTCTGACAACCGCAACAATATGTCATCATGCGTCTAGAGATATCTACCTGTTCCCCGAAATGAAACTGAATAATGAATGTGCATGGAATTCCCTACTATCACCATGGACCTTGGGTGACAGCACACCGGTGCTTATCTAGAAATGGTAGACAACACCAAAAGCTGTGTCGTATGGGCTATCGTTGTGCGTCCTGTGTTGCCATGTGAGACCATCACAAACCGTACTCATGTACTCCGTAGAGAGACACCATAGAGCAATTAACCTTGCATCTTTGTTACACGCCTCAATGTATTATCCTGGGAACCTTTTAGTGCGCTCGTTTCCGCCGTGCCTCATTTTTTCGTAGATCTAGGAGGTTAGTGACTTATGAACCAAAATGTTGTGGTAGTAGTGATATACTTCATCTACGGGGTGTTCGGCTATAGGTATTACGATCATTTGTACCTTAATACATAGCCTCCCCAGTTCAGTGTGTTAGTTCTGTTTACTTTTCGTCTAACAGTCTACCCGCAAACACATCACATAATTTACCACCTGATAATAAACATTAATGCCTTGCTTGTTCCACGCATACTTGGAGCTACTGTCCGACCTAAAAACATACTACTCGTAACAGCTAGTTTGCACGTGGAGTAAACACTCGTATGAAATTCTTCAGAACACTGTTTTCAGTCATCAATGGAAATACCTGCACTTATAGCACTCACATCCAGTATATTTAATAAATTACTGCCGGCCGTTGTGACCGAGTGGTTCTAGGCGCTGCAGTTTGGAACCGCGAGACCGCTAAGGTCGCAGGTTCGAATCCTGCCTCGGGCATGGATGTGTGTGACGTCCTTAGGTTAGTTAGGTTTAAGCAGTTCTAAGTTCTAGGGGACTGATGACCTCAGATGTTAAGTCCCATAGTGCTCAGAGCCATTTGAACCATTTGAATAATTTACTTGCCATTTCCCAATACACTTTAGATCTGCGCCAAATGACAAAATCTATCTGTGAACCTTTTAGTGCACAGATTTTCGACGCACCTGATACTGATTTGTGGATTCTAGGAGATTAGGGACTCGTGGACGTAACTTTCATGGCAACAGTCATACACTTTACTCGTATTTCTTAATTTACTTTTAGAAGTTCTTAAATTATTATTATTATTATTTTTTTTTTTTTTGTATTTAGCTTTAGATTCTTCGATTCCAGAATGCAGTGCGGAATACAATTGATGGGTAGGATACCTCTATATCTGACTACGTTAATGCAGCGGTGACGAGTTAGAGGTAACAGTGTAATGATTTAATATGTAATACAGCAATAAAACGTATTCTGCTGATTCATTAGGAAATGGAGGCTTGTCGTTTTCGTGTAACCTATGATATTTCTACTGTTTGCCAGTCACGATCATAAGCTCACCGGAGTAAAGATTATTTCAACCAGAAGACATGACACTAATACTGTGTAACATACCCTCTGGCCCTGATAATGCCGAGGAAGACAGTCCACATGTTTCTTCAAGTATGACATATCCAGCTGAAGCCAATCGTTGAAGTTTAGACTCATCAGACCTACCAAACTGCGGAGATAGTGATTGCTATGTTCCTTCCGCTGTCGAGATATCAACAAATAGGGCAACTCCTTGCACGGCGTGGACATGAACAAGTCTAAACAATTCAGCTCCTTTCTGTCACTGTGTCGCGTCTCCACCTTGACCCACCTCCCGAAACATTCTGGAATTATGCTGCTGTTTCTCTCGCTTCAATAGAGCTAAGAAAATGATGGTAAATAACCCGTTTCCAGACACTGAAAATACACTTATTTGCATTTGCTTTGAATAAACTAAGTATACTCAGTGCAAACCGACGATGAACAGTTGTCTTAAAAATGGTGATTTTTTTGAGTCACATGATATTCAGAGCTATTGAATAAACAGTACGTTTTCTGGATATTTCATTCATAGAGTGAAGCTTGTAACATACACAGTAGTATAGGAATCAACGTCAGAAAATATGAGAAACCTTTACTTCGTCCAGTACGAAAACATTCAGAGGAATAATAAAGTAATCTGAAAGAAACGTGTGCAACATGCAGTAAGCCGTACTTCTTTGGTATAGCTTTCCTTACCATCTTTAATATTCATTTGCGAACTTTGGAAGTCCCTTAGAAACCAATGTCAGTTTAAATAGTGGTTATCGTATCTCTTAACTCGTTTCGGACGTTATTTCAAATTTTGTTGCAGAGAACGCTTCAAAAATCGTCCCTAGTTCTTAAAATATAAATTTCTTTCTTAATCTGGTATTGCACAAACATCATCTTAGCAATTTATTGCGATTATCGCTTAAAACTGAGGAACGTCTTTACACACGTAAGGATTTAACAGTAAGCAGACACTTAGCTACAATTACCACTTGCCCTACATAAACCTCGCATTCCAATTTATCCGTGAAAACATTTAAACATCTTCAGCACATTTCCAGAAATTTAACTGGGGAGAGTCAATAAACAATATCAGAATTCTCTTGAAGATACTAAGCAGGAAAAATGTCGGTCTCACTGTAATAGAAAGTATCAAAAAATGTTACCGCAATCTAATAGCTCTGTTCCGAGTAAATATACCTCATTTAATTCTATTCACATTGGTATAGTGTTTCTGGACGCTATCACAATAATATTAATTGAAATGGTTCAAATGGCTCTAAGCACTATGGAACTTAACGCCTGAGAGCATCAGTCCCATAGAGTTAGAAATATTTAAACCTAACTAACCTAAGGACATCACACACATCCATGCCCGAGGCAGAATTCGAACCTACGACCGTAGCAGCAGCGCGCTTCCAGACTGAAGCGCCTAGAACTGCTCGGCCACAGCGACCGGCTAATATTAATTAAGTGAGGAGAAACCGTATGTCTGGAGAGGCAAAAAATATGATATATCGTGCCAACAGTATAGGAGGCTCGAACCTTTCTCCAGTAATACAGGGTGACAGACGTAATTTGTAGCTGTTTCAGTAGAGGACACAGGCACTGACGCGTGTTTTCGTGGAAGACTGATAACTCTTTAAGAATAATGTTTGGTGAAATGGCTGTTGTAATACTTCTGTAAGCCAATAGAGTCAACTACGTATTAGATATTTTATGGAATGACATATTTTTAGCACCAATGCAGACTCCGAAGAAGCAGTCAAACTGGTGCTGCTGATCGGACCATTCGTTACACATAACTGTTTCCGGTAGCCTGTAAGAAGCACATACTCAACGACAAACAAATAAATTCGATCAAATCAAACAATTCTACGGTACGTCTCTGACACAAGTGGATCTCTAAACAAATAACAGAAGCCATTTCTCCCTAGTGAGTTTTAAGGCGATTTCCTGTTTATTCCATGAAATAACCTATCTCTGAGTTCTCTGCAACACAGCTAAGAACTTGAAAGATTTCTCTATAACACCGTGTATAACAATTTACCGCGAAAGGGATGTTGTGAAACAGCGAAATTGAGTGGTCTCTTAGCAAGTAACTCTCTTATATTTGTCCGAAAAGAAGGACAGTTGCACGTCACGACAAGCCTCAAATTTTCCATAATTCTTAAATGACGTATGCATTGCGGAAAAAAAGATCTACCTACAAACGAATATTACGAGACAGAATTACACTCCTGGAAATGGAAAAAAGAACACATTGACACCGGTGTGTCAGACCCACCATACTTGCTCCGGACATTGCGAGAGGGCTGTACAAGCAATGATCACACGCACGGCACAGCGGACACACCAGGAACCGCGGTGTTGGCCGTCGAATGGCGCTAGCTGCGCAGCATTTGTGCACCGCCGCCGTCAGTGTCAGCCAGTTTGCCGTGGCATACGGAGCTCCATCGCAGTCTTTAACACTGGTAGCATGCCGCGACAGCGTGGACGTGAACCGTATGTGCAGTTGACGGACTTTGAGCGAGGGCGTATAGCGGGCATGCGGGAGGCCGGGTGGACGTACCGCCGAATTGCTCAACACGTGGGGCGTGAGATCTCCACAGTACATCGATGTTGTCACCAGTGGTCGGCGGAAGGTGCACGTGCCCGTCGACCTGGGACCGGACCGCAGCGACGCACGGATGCACGCCAAGACCGTAGGATCCTACGCAGTGCCGTAGGGGACCGCACCGCCACTTCCCAGCAAATTAGGGACACTGTTGCTCCTGGGGTATCGGCGAGGACCATTCGCAACCGTCTCCATGAAGCTGGGCTACGGTCCCGCACACCATTAGGCCGTCTTCCGCTCACGCCCCAACATCGTGCAGCCCACCTCCAGTGGTGTCGCGACAGGCGTGAATGGAGGGACGAATGGAGACGTGTCGTCTTCAGCGATGAGAGTCGCTTCTGCCTTGGTGCCAATGATGGTCGTATGCGTGTTTGGCGCCGTGCAGGTGAGCGCCACAATTAGGACTGCATACGACCGAGGCACACAGGGCCAACACCTGGCATCATGGTGTGGGGAGCGATCTCCTACACTGGCCGTACACCACTGGTGATCGTCGAGGGGACACTGAATAGTGCACGGTACATCCAAACCGTCATCGAACCCATCGTTCTACCATTCCTAGACCGGCAAGGGAACTTGCTGTTCCAACAGGACAATGCACGTCCGCATGTATCCCGTGCCACCCAACGTGCTCTAGAAGGTGTAAGTCAACTACCCTGGCCAGCAAGATCTCCGGATCTGTCCCCCATTGAGCATGTTTGGGACTGGATGAAGCGTCGTCTCACGCGGTCTGCACGTCCAGCACGAACGCTAGTCCAACTGAGGCGCCAGGTGGAAATGGCATGGCAAGCCGTTCCACAGGACTACATCCAGCATCCCTACGATCGTCTCCATGGGAGAATTGCAGCCTGCATTGCTGCGAAAGGTGGATATATACTGTACTAGTGCCGACATTGTGCATGCTCTGTTGCCTGTGTCTATGTGCCTGTGGTTCTGTCAGTGTGATCATGTGATGTATCTGACCCCAGGAATGTGTCAATAAAGTTTCCCCTTCCTGGGACAATGAATTCACGGTGTTCTTATTTCAATTTCCAGGAGTGTATATCATTGCAGGGTGTAATAGGCAGTTCTCCGAATTTCAGAGGGACGTAAATGACATAATCATGATGTGAACGTTGCTTTGATTCTATAAGTACGACTAGAGACAACAGTCTCTCTCCCCAGTAAGCACGAAAAAATTACAGATACAGTATTGTGGCAAATAACTTTCCTGTGCGTATGTGAAGTGCAGTATTATATATCCCTAAATCTCCTTTCCAGCCGCGAGAATGAGAAAAACATCTCTCAAGTGGACTCTGATACTGGTGCTACTCGAGGGGGAAAAAAAGGTTCGAACGGCTCTGAGCACTATGGGACTTAGATATCTGAGGTCATCAGTCCCCTGGTACTTAGAACTATTTAAACCTAACTAACCTAAGGACATCACACACATCCATGCCCGAGGCAGGATTCAAACCTTCGACCGTAGCGGACGCTCGGTTCCAGACTGAAACGCCTAGAACCGCTCGGCCACGGCGGCCGGCCACTCGAGGGGTAGAAGATATCCTAAGCATTTCTGTCACAACTGTCACATCACGAGACACGTATAACACCTTTGACAAGAAAAAATAGATTTAATGGGAGATTATGTTTTCGTAATATTCAGCGGAGCGCAGCCTTGTCTAACGTTAAGCACTACTGAAGAATTGTACTTGAATAGAAAACTTGGCTCATGTGCACAGCAACAACGTAATTCTTTGCATATTTATTTGAGCTACCGGACAGTGGTATACCAGATGGAGGATGCTGGAGAACATTCGCTTAACCCGTCATAGGATACTGAACCATAAGATATCGATTCACATGATAAAGAGGTCACGGTTGAATTATACCGCCTCAGTGTGTGACTATACCGCAGAATGGTCGGGTACGCTGTGTGACCAAAGTGGCGTGCGTGCGTGAGTGACATTTCAGAGTTATGTTCAAGTTAAACTGATACCAAATGCAAGGCGCCAAGTGGCTATAGCAAAAGCTGTCAGGAATGGAGACGCAGATGGTCTGTTCGTCTGTATCGGAGGTGAAACTGATAAGGGTGTGGCAGTAGCAGTCCGACATTTTATGATTCTTCATGTCAGGACAGGCGCAATCCTCTAGAGGGCTTCCGACACCCAAAAATAAACCTGATATCGGCTTACGTGGGCACGTAAGGACAAAAACAACGTAAGCTCCACGTTCTGGAAAAGCCCTAAGTGTTAGAAAAGTGGTCCTCACTGTGTTCCTATGTCTCCATGCGAAGCAAGAAGGAACCATGTAGAACTTGAGAAATTGCTGCCATTTTGTGTAAATTAGCACCTTCTCTCAAAATGACCGCAGGAAGAATCCGTTTCCTGATTTCGGTTCCTCAGTACTTCAGGGATAATCATAATAATGTCTCTTTTCTCTTTTGGAATTTTTGTTAGCGAGCTAAACCGCAATTGGAAATTGAAAGAACTCGAAATAAAGTTTAGACAAAAAATGAGTACACACGTGGGCTGTACATTATCAAAGGTTCTCAATCTACACTCCTGGAAATGGAAAAAAGAACACATTGACACCGGTGTGTCAGGCCCACCATACTTGCTCCGGACACTGCGAGAGGGCTGTACAAGCAATGATCACGCGCACGGCACAGCGGACACGCCAGGAACCGCGGTGTTGGCCGTCGAATGGCGCTAGCTGCGCAGCATTTGTGCACCGCCGCCGTCTGTGTCAGCCAGTTTGCCGTGGCATACGGAGCTCCGTCGCAGTCTTTAACACTGGTAGCATGCCGCGACAGCGTGGACGTGAACCGTATGTGCAGTTGACGGACTTTGAGCGAGGGCGTATAGTGGGCATGCGGGAGGCCGGGTGGACGTACCGCCGAATTGCTCAACACGTGGGGCGTGAGGTCTCCACAGTACATCGATGTTGTCGCCAGTGGTCGGCGGAAGGTGCACGTGCCCGTCGACCTGGGACCGGACCGCAGCGACGCACGGATGCACGCCAAGACCGTAGGATCCTACGCAGTGCCGTAGGGGACCGCACCGCCACTTCCCAGCAAATTAGGGACACTGTTGCTCCTGGGGTATCGGCGAGGACCATTCGCAACCGTCTCCATGAAGCTGGGCTACGGTCCCGCACACCGTTAGGCCGTCTTCCGCTCACGCCCCAACATCGTGCAGCCCAGCCTCCAGTGGTGTCGCGACAGGCGTGAATGGAGGGACGAATGGAGACGTGTCGTCTTCAGCGATGAGAGTCGCTTCTGCCTTGGTGCCAATGATGGTCGTATGCGTGTTTGGCGCCGTGCAGGTGAGCGCCACAATCAGGACTGCATACGACCGAGGCACACAGGGTCAACACCCGGCATCATGGTGTGGGGAGCGATCTCCTACACTGGCCGTACACCACTGGTGATCGTCGAGGGGACACTGAATAGTGCACGGTACATCCAAACCGTCATCGAACCCATCGTTCTACCATTCCTAGACCGGCAAGGGAACTTGCTGTTCCAACAGGACAATGCACGTCCGCATGTATCCCGTGCAACCCAACGTGCTCTAGAAGGTGTAAGTCAACTACCCTGGCCAGCAAGATCTCCGGATCTGTCCCCCATTGAGCATGTTTGGGACTGGATGAAGCGTCGTCTCACGCGGTCTGCACGTCCAGCACGAACGCTGGTCCAACTGAGGCGCCAGGTGGAAATGGCATGACAAGCCGTTCCACAGGACTACATCCAGCATCTCTACGATCGTCTCCATGGGAGAATAGCAGCCTGCATTGCTGCGAAAGGTGGATATACACTGTACTAGTGCCGACATTGTGCATGCTCTGTTGCCTGTGTCTATGTGCCTGTGGTTCTGTCAGTGTGATCATGTGATGTATCTGACCCCAGGAATGTGTCAATAAAGTTTCCCCTTCCTGGGACAGTGAATTCACGGTGTTCTTATTTCAATTTCCAGGAGTGTATAATCACACTACACGAAATACGAATATTACTATTTATTTGTTCGTCTGAGGGCTAGGGCGGGCGGACACGAGCACGTCCCGACGCGTGGCTTTACGCCTCTATAGATAGATTTCAGCACAACCGTGTGGATATACACCGCCGGAGAAAAATGCTACACCCCCACTGACTGTGTTCACAGGCGTAAGGGTATAATACGGGTATACTGTGATGTAGTTGTGTTACTGATTCATTTGTCGCAGACATTGGGCATCAGATGGCGCTGAGGAAGCCCGTCTCAGCACCTTCTATTTTGACTCTGAAGGCAGTAACTATGCTGAGTTTAGAATTGAAAAGTATGTGCAATATTCGCTCTAGGGTAGAAACATGCCCTACCGACGGATGCGTGCCTCTGTTCAAGAACTTGAGCTATTTGAACGGGGTCGTTTTGTGGGACTGCTGGAAACTGGACGAGTACTGCACATTTCTGCCACAGTGTGTTGGTGGTGTGTCGCTGCTTTCAACAATGGTATCTGAAACATTCCCACATCTTTAGACCAGGAACTGGAACTGTGCGTAGTACAGACACACGGTAAGATGACGCATTATGCGTACCGCTGTGGCCGACGTAAGGTAGAAACCCGGCTACACGTTGCACCTACTGTGCGAGAACCGTCTGCTTACAGCAAGATTACTACCACGTCAGCAGCCGTCCAGGCATTCTCTCACACCTCGACACCGCCAAGAAAGTCTACCCTTGTGTCGTGAAAGAGTTGGCTGGAGAGTAGAATGGTGCTCGGTTGTCTTCTGTGATGAGAGTAGGTTCTGTCTGTATGTAAGTGATGGACGTTCTCGTGTATGTCGTAAACCTGGCGAGCGCATTTGCCATCCGAGGCGTCATGGTGTGGACGCCATCGGTCACAACTAGAGTTCACATTCCATGTTTCAGCATGGTACAGTATCCAGTGCAGGCAATACATCTTCCGTTCTGCGAGCCGTTATAAGTCTATAAACATTCTTTCAACTCTGTAACAACTATTCCGCACAGGGAAAGAAAAACTCAAAAATAAATTACGCGGTCCACTCACATACTTTAATTCCTGAGTTCTTTAAATCTACATTTTGCCACTATTGTTCGTTCTAACCCTCTCGATGGTGTCTAGTGTAAATAGGTTTTCGGTTGTGAGAACAGGTACATCTATGATTGGTATTTTGCAGAGAAAACTTTGCTGGATATACTGTTGTTTTGGAGGGTAAACAAGCGCTGTTGGTGCTCTTGGCCTTACAAGGGTGCTTCGTTTCTTGTGTAACGTCTAATGGATATTACACACATTGCAATAACCCGAGTCCAGACACTTATAGTCAGCTAATCACCTTTCCTCATTTGCTTTGAATAATCTCAGTATACTCAGTGAAAACTGAAGACGAACAGTTGTCTTAAAATGGTTAGTTATTTCACCCATTAGATTTTTAAAAATACTGAATAAACAGAACATCTTCCGAATATTTAATTCATCGATGGTAGCTTATTACATAAACGTTAGTTCGGGTATCAACATCAGTAAATATGAGAAAAATGTAGTTTAAATGTAATACATTTTCCGATACTAAAACATTCAGAGGAAGTGTGAAGTAATCTGAAACAAACGCGTGCGGTCTGCAGCAAGCTGCATTTCTTTGACAGAGTTTTCTTACAGTCTTTAATATTCATTAGCACACTTTGGAGGTCCCTTGGGAACCAATCTCACTTTAGGCAGCCGTCATTTTATCTCTCGACTGGTTTCAAATGTTCTTTCAAACTTTGTCGCACAGAACGCTATAGACATCGTCCCATCCTTTTAAAAACCAAATTCCTTTCCTAACCTTGTATTGCACAAAAACCATCACAGCGATTTATTATGATTATCCCTTAAAACTGAGAAACGTCTTTACACACGTAACGATTACACAGTCAGCAGACTGTTAGCTGATAATACCACTTACACTGCACATTCCCCGTATTCTAAGTCTTTCTTGACAACATTTTAAGATCTTTATCACATTTCTAGTACATGGCTGTTATTCAGCAACTGTATACTAGTTTCAATATAGGGTTAAACAGGTTGCACATATGTGCAACCTGTTGGCTGTTTATTCTTATACTGAAACGTTTCTACTATTTTGCTTCGACAGAGTCAGCTAGCGGTATCACAATTTTCTTGAACATCCTACTTAGGAAAAACGGTGGTTTAATTATAATGGAAAGTATCAACAACTGTTGCTATAGTACACACGTTCAGTTTCGTGTAAATGTACTTAATTTAATTCTGTTAATATTGGTATAGTATTTATGGACGATAACTCAATAATATTAATTAAGAGGGGAGAAACTGTACATCCTGAAAGGCAAAAACAATTTTGTACCTTGTCAGCAATATAAGAAGGATCAACTATTTTGCAGATAGACGGTGCCAGTAGACGAAATTTATATATCTTAGTATAACACTAGAAGGCACAGCCTTTGATTGATGTAAGACACGTGTTTTCGTCAAAGACGGGAAACGCCTTAAGATTAAGATTTGGGGAATTGGCTGTTGTAATACGTTTGGAATCATAGGGTCAAATACATATCACAGACGTTTTTTATTGAATGACTTCTTTTTAGCACCTATGCAGACATCAAAGAAGCCTTCAAACTACCGCCGCTGATCGGGCCATTCGTGACATATTACTGTTTCCGGAACCTTGTAAAAAGCAATCATTAGCCAACAAACGCATACGTCAAAAAAAAAAAAAAAAAAAAAAAAAAAAACCCTTTGTGGAACGTCTGTGACACAACTGGACCTCATAAACAAATAACAGAGAACATTTCTCCATAGTCAGTTTTAAGGCATTTCCCTACTTAACATACAACTAGTGCCCTCTATCAAATTAACCAACCGTAAACTCTCTACGATCCAGCTAATAACTTGAAACATTTATCCATAGCCCCGTGCATAACAAGCATAACAATTTACCGCGTCCAGAAATATATGAAACTGCGAAACTGAATGGTCTCCTAGCATGTGAATAAATTTTGTCCGAAAAAAATGACAGTTGCACGTCAAAAGAGGCCTAGATCTTCTCGTAATTCTTAAACGAGGTACGCATTGCGGGAGAAATGTTTCACTGTCAAAAGAATAACGCAAGAAGTTACTTTTACGAGATTGAATTCTGTGACTATGAAGTGTAATAACCAGGTCTCCAAATGTCAGAGATTATGTAAATGACATAATTACAGTGTGAACGATACTTCGCTTTTTTAAGTACGATGCTAGTTAACTGACTCCAGAATGCAGGAAATTATAGAAAGAGTTTGATAAATAAGTTACAACATTACAACAATGTGGCATTCTTTTCCTCCATGTATGTGAAACACATATACAGGGTGATTATAATTAAAGTTAAACTTTCAAAACGATGTAGAGAATGACGTTATGTTGCAACAGAATATTAACGGAGGAGGGGAAAGTATACGACAGAAGAAAAAAAATATTGTGAAAATTGATCAATAGATGGCGCTGTATATGTCAGACTACATAAATGAAAACACCTGTGACGCGCACGACCCATTGAAGTTGCTATAAACACGCCGGGTACACGACTTTTCCTATCTAGAGGGTAGGATTCCCTCCTTCGGAGGCACAAGATTCCAGAGCCTGGGCTACCCTCAGGGTGTGGTCTACGTCTTCGAAGCGCTAGTTGCTGTTGCTTTTACGTTTGCTGTCTGTCTGTCGCCTGCTGCTGCAGTTGCCGTCTGTCCATCTGCCAGCCTGCCTGCCTGCTCGCCACCCATCGTCGTCGCCGCTGCCTGCTGTCCGTCCGTCCGTTCGTCGCCGTCCATCGCCGCCGCCGCCGCCTGCTGTCCGTCCGTCGCCGTACGTCCACCACGAGCACTTCCACCTCCACTGTCATCTACACCTCCCCCTCCCCCTCTTCCACAGTCACTTCCTGTTTTGCCACCCCTGGCCTCCCTCCTTACACCTCACCTCCCATTCCCCCACTTACCATTCCCCTATCTCCTCCTCTGCTGTGTATCCCCACCTCTACACCCTTCCTCCAGCCTCCACACCCTCAACAGCTCCCACTACTAACCCCGGCCTCACATACGCCTCCGTTGCCGCCTCTGCTGCCACCACTCTCTCACCCACCCCGTCACTCCACCGTCTGCATCCCCCACACGCGTCGCGTAGCGCCGAGCCGCCGTCGCCACAACTGGACCAGCTGCTTCTTCCGGCACCACCACTACGCCACAGGGATCTGCCACCCGCCACCTCCGTCTCCTCCTCATCCCTCTCCCCTCATCCCAGCCTCCAGTATCCAAAAAACACCAAAAGCGCGTCATTACCGACTCTGCTCCCGCTATTTCCCACAAAAAGTCGACACCATCTCCCGCTCCGCCCGTCATATCTGTGGACACCACCCGTCCTCCAGCCACCCGTACCACAGTCCCCACCCTCCACACATTTGTCCTGTCAGATCCCGATTGTAAGTTTCTCGATGCCCGTACCGTCACCGTGGAGATACGAAAGTATTTACCTGGTGCTCCCATCTCCCAACTCACTCCCTGCAGGGGCTCAGTCCTTATCGAGTCCCCGTCCCCGTCCCCCTCCTTTCACACGTACCTCCACTGTAAACTCCCACTTGTTACGTTTGGCCCCCGTGCATCTCTGACACCCTTCCTCTCCTCTTCCACTCCTCATCAGCCCCAACCTCCCCGTCGCCCCCCCCCCCCCCTACACTGCTGTGATCACTGAGCGCAGCCCGGTGATCACAGAGGATGAGGTATTGGCAGAACTAAACTCCCACCCGGACCTGGAAATCCGCTATGCCTGCCATATGCACCTACCTCGTGCGGGTCTTCTCAGAGTCTGCCCCCTCCGTTGACCGTCTCCTCACCCGGGGTGCCCTGGTTTACCACTGTCGCCACCCTGTTGAATCCTCCAAATCCCCTCCGCAATCCTACCGCTGCCAGCAATGCCTCGTGTATAATGTTCACCTGACCCCCAACTGCAAAAACCCCCCACCTGTCCCCATTGCAAGGCCTCTCACTCTCTTAAAAACTGCCCCAATCTCGCTGCCCCTCCTTCCTGTAACACCTGCAATGGCCCCCATCCCACCTACTCCCACAAGTGTAAAGCCAAACCCCCTCCAACTACTCCCAAGGTTACAGGCCCTGTCTGTCCCATTGGTCCCCCTGTCCACCCCAACAATTCTCTCCGTCCAACCCCCATGACTGAGGACATCATCTGGTTCTTTACCGTTGTACTCCAAAACATTCACCCTTTTCAGCATCCCTACACCTTCCAACAAATCTCCCTTGCCACCCACTCTGTTTTCCACCTGAACGCCTTTGCCACTTACTCCCACAATCAAGCTCACTTCACTTTCACCCACCTTGACACCATAGTTTAAGCCTCTTCCCTTCCCTCTCTTCCCCCCACTCTCTTCACGCATTGGCACTGCATGAGTATCGCATCCTCTTCCAGAACATTCACTCCTTCCACTCCAACAAATACCTACTCATGCACACCCTCTCCCACCACCAGGTCGACACCTTCCCCTTGAACAAAATCTTTTTCCAGCCCCACCATTCTATCCACACCTCTCCCTATATCCTCCACCACACTGATGCTCCTGGTCCTCGTACGCAGGGTGGAGTCGCGATTGGCCACTTTAAGCATATCCCTGTCCAGCCACGATCTCTCCTCAATGACCCCACAGGACACCTTATCCTCAGAGTCTTCTTCCCCCCCCCTTTTCACCATTACCTGTGCCATCATCTAAGCCCACTCCACTGCTCCTCTTCCTTATGACTTCATCTCTCACATTGATTGCACCTTCTCCACCTATGTGATTGCCACTGACCGCAACATCCATAGCTGCTCTCCTGCTGCCCTTTGGTGGTGGCATCAGTTCCACTCCACGATCCAAGGTGACCTTGTTCCCCTTCCCCAGCACACCGAAAGTGATACCACCCCATATGTTGTCATTGCCTCCGCCAACCTCCCTGGGCGTATCGCCATCGCCATCCTTGACCCCACAGGTAGCAATCACCACCATAACGTCTGCTCACTGCCCCCCTCCGGCTCCCCACCCTGCACCCCCTCCCAAGGTCGTCCATGACTACGACTGTGCCAACTGGGATGCCTTCCAGGAATCCATCACCACCCAGGTCAAAAGCCACCCTGTTACCTATCGCCATCCTGACAACATCATCCATGCCTCGTCCTTACTTCAGAAGGTAATTACTGACCCATGGAAGCCTATGTTCCTACTGAACCAGCCACCCCCACCGTCCCACTCTCCCTCCGCAGTCTGTCCTCTTCCTTTGTGAATCCCGCCGCCTCTATCGCTCCTTCCTGCGCACTCGTGACAGGGATACACTCCAACGCCACTGGCAAATACAGCGACATGTACGGAACCTTATTACAACAACAAAACGCCGGGACTGGCGCCAGACCTGCACACCACTCAATGCCACCCTCCCTATCAACTCCTCCAAGTACTGGTCCGCCTTCCATCACCTTACTGGGTCCCATTCTGCTCCCCACTACCCCCTTCTCCATAACGACCGCCCCTTCCTGACAACCTCAGTAAGGCCAACCATTTCAGTTCCCACCTTTCCGAGGTCTTCTCGATTTCAGATGATCCCCACTTTTATTATTCTCTTTTCCCCACCATCATGGAACATGTCGATACCTCAGTTGCTCCACTTGCTCCTAGTCTCCAGTACTTGGGGCAGTTGGCCCCCTCTGACATCAACACTCCAATCACAGTACAAGACATTGACCTTATTCTCCAGTCCAAACATGGCCCCTGGTCACGACTGTGTCACCTACCGCCACCTTAGAGAAAGCGCCTATTCCTTCCTGACTGTCCTCTCCCAACTCTATAACGTCATCCTCTCTACTGGCTTCTACCCTGATGTGCGTCCTCTTATTCCTCAAACCTAACAAACCCTCTTCTGTCGCCTCTTCCTATTGTCCCACCTGTCACACCTCCATCTTCAGTAAGGTCTTCGAATCCATCCTCTCCTGCTGTATCCATCAGCACCTTAATCAACATCACCTCCTCCCCCCTACCCAGTGTGGCTTCCAACCCTCCTTCTTTGCTGAAGACCAACTCCTTAACCTCTTTCACCTTCTCTCCCTCCAGCTCAACTCCCGTCGCTCCGCCATTTTTGATTCCCTCGACCTCCTAAATGCCTATGACTGTATATGGCATTCCGGGTTCCTCTTTAAACTCCAAACGTACGCCTATCAATTTTGACTGTCTGGTCGCTTCCTTCCTCTCGTGCTGTCCTTCCTATGTCACCCTCCACAACACCAACTCCTGTATCCTTTGTCCCACTGCTGGCGTCAGCCAGGGCTCTGTCCTCTCACCTCTCCTTCATCTCTTGTATACGGCTGATATGCCTAAGCCACCCTCACCTGTCCAACTTCTCCACTATGCTGATGACACCGCCTTCCTGGCTCTCTATCCTACCCTTCAAAGGTCCCAATGCTCCCTCCAGACCCACCTTAACCAGTTCACCACTTGGTGTAACCAGTGGTTCCTCCATCTCACCCCTCCAAAACCCAGGCAATCATCATAGGCCGCACCACCCACTCCTTACATCTCCATGATTTCTACCTCACCCCTTTGTGGTTGTCCCATCCAGCTCACCCCCACCCTGAGATACCTTGCCTCACCCTCAACCATCACCTCACCTGGACCCCTCACCTCCAGACCATCCAGCAGAAAGCCCATTCCCACCTCCACCTCCTGAAACTCCTGTCTGGCTGGACATGGGGATTGCATGCTTCCACTATCCTCCACACCTACAAATCCCTCATCCGTCCTATCCTTTGTTATGCCAGCGTTGCCTGAATCTCCACACCCACCCGCTTTTACAAGGCCCTCCGTATCCTTGAACGCCATGTGCTCCACCTTGCCTTCCATACTGCCTTCCTTCCCCCACACGACTCCTGTATGAACTCATCCCCTTCCCCCACCTCCTCCTGTTCCTCCAACATCTCTGCATCCTTTACATTGTCCACAGGCTTGATCCCCCCACCCCCCGGTTTCCTCCTTCCTCTCCACCCCTCGCCCATTGCCGCACCTCTATCGCTGTATCCCTCCCTCTCTCCACCTCCACACACTCCATCTCCTTCATCAGGGCAATTTCCAGCGCCTCCCCCTCCCAGATGATGAAACTTCGCCGAGATATATACCCATCCTTCCAACTATAATATGGATTTGTCCCCCCCCCCCTCCTCAGGGCCCCCTTTTTCCTCTCCCCTCCTTCTCCCAGAGCGGATTTTCCTCCTTCCCTCCCCTGAGACCCTGCACCTGATCCTTGCCTCTTTCCCTCCCACATCCCTCCCTACCTGGCCCTCTACGGTGCGCCCACCGCCCATCTCCCCCCCCCCTCTCTTCCCCTCCCTCTCTTCTCCCCTTCTCCCTCATCTCCTTGCGCCTGGCAGATCCTCCATTTTGATCATCGTCAGTGTGCCATGTCAGTGTTGTGTTTAGTGCTGTTTCTCCTGTGCATCAACATGTGTGATTTTAATTGTGTGCTGGCCTTGTACTTAGTGTTACTGTCAGTGTTTGTTATGTGCTAAGCCATCTGTCGATACCTTTATGCTCCGGTCATACTGCGCCTTGTGTTCTTTTAATTGTCCAGTGTGTGCTTTTTTGTGTGCGCTACTTGTTTTATGGTTTTTATCTCCATTTTACAGTTGCCCATTTTTTGTCTATTGTCTTCCATGATGTTCTCCCTTTTTTATATCTATGTTCACCATGTTTTCTCCTTTGTTATTTTTAACTGTTTCCTATTGTTTGGTCTATGTCTTTCGGCTGAAGAGCATATGCTGCTGCCAGCTCGACCCGATGGGGAATTGAAATACAATAAAGAAAAAAAATGATTTTTCCTTATTTCGCGTCTGCGACATTCGCCATGACTGTCAAAATGCAGGATTGCGCTCTGCTTGTAAAGCTGTATTACAAGAATGATGACTGTGCACGCTGCAGAAGTTCTGGACACTCAAGGGTTTGAAAAAGGCGTTGGTCCGTTGACTGCCGTGGGTCTGCAGATAATGATTCGGAAATTCGAAAAGAGGGTTTCTTTTGGTGTACAACCTGGTAGAGGGACGAAACTAATTGATACCATGTCAGTGGAAAAGATGGCCACAGCAATGCATGAGGAGACGAGTAGTGGTACGCAAACGTGTAGTGTACGGAGAAGTGCCCGAACATTGGACATATCCATGAGCTTGGTGCGTAAAATCCTACGAAACATCCTTCTATGCTATCCATTTAAAATTACCCATGTGCGCGAGTTGCTTCCTGTTATCCTGCCAGCAAGAGAGACCTCTGCTTTAGAATTTCTTGCTGCATGGAAGTGGATAATGATTTACCGTGGAAGATTTTGTCGACAGACGAAGCCCACTTCCATCTGTCGAATATGGCCCATGGAAAATCCACACGCAAATCAAACAGTACCACTTCATCCTGAGAAGGTCACTGTGTGGTGAGGGTTTACGGCATCAGTTGTCATAGGCCCATATTTTTTCGGAGAGACAGGTGCTTCCGGTCCTGTACCTGTACCGTCACTGGTGAGCGCTATGAGTGTCTTTTGCGTAGCCACGTCATTCCAGCTCTCCAACAGCGTGGATGTGTGGATGGGATCATTTTTATGCAAGATGGCGCAACTTCGCGCATTGCAAATCCAGTTAAGCAGCTGCTGAAGCGCCGTTTCGGAAATGCTAGAATTATCAGCCGACATTTCCCTACAGCCTGGCCGTTCCAGTCACCTGACCTTAATCCGTGTGACTTCTGGCTGTGGGGCTATCTGAAAGATGTTGTATTCAGTGTTCCAATTACAAACTTAGCTGCATTGAAGGCACGCATTGCGCAACACATTCTGAACGTGACCCCGGAAACACTTCAATCAGTTGTGGAACATGCTGTTTCTCGATTTCAGCTTGTTGCAGAAAACGGTGGACAGCATACTGAACATGTTTTGCGCCAGTCACACGGAAATTAACAATCCGATTTTATTTTGATCGATGCGTTTTATGCAGTTTTTGGCCTCAGGATAATTAAAAACCGATGTGATTGATGCCTTTTATGCGGTTTTTGGGTTCAGGACAATTAAAAACAGGTTTTCCCCATCTGATGTGATATGACCTTGCCGTGGTGGATGGACTTACGTAACTAACAGTATCACACCTTTATACCCGTGTGCACTGAGTAGTACAGTTTGTTTAATGTCAAACGTACACCTTAGGCATTTTTGTATGATTAATGTGTCCTTTGTAGTCGACCACTATTAAATTATAATGCTTACAGCGCCATCTATTGCTACATTTTGTAACTATTTATTTTTCTTCTGCCATACGTTTTCCCCCTACTCCTATAATATTCCGTTGAAATTTGACGTCATTCTAAAAAAGTGGTGTTATTTCTGCAGCGGTTTGAAAGTTTAACTTTACATACTGAAGTGCCAATGAAACTGGTATAGGCATGCGTCTTCAAATACAGAGATATGTAAGTAGGCAGAATACGACGCAGCAGTCGGCAACTCCTATATAAGATAGAAAGTGTCTAGCGCAGCTCTTAGATCGGATATTGCTGCTACAGTGGCAGGTTATCGAGATTTAAGTGAGTCTGAACGTCGTGTTATAGTAGGCGCACGATCGATGGGGGACAGCATCTCCGAGGTAGCGACAAAGTGAGGATTTTCTCGTGCGACCATTTCGTGAGTGTACGGTGAATATCAGGAATCCGGTAAAACATCAAATCTCCAACATCGTTGTGGGCGAAAACGATCCTGCAAGAACTGGACCAACGACGGCTGAAGAAAATCATTCAACGTGATAGAAGTGCAACCCTTCCGCAAACTGCTGCAGATTTCAATGCTGGGCCATCAACAAGTGTCAGCGTACCAACCATTCAACGAAACATTGTCGATATGGGCTTTCGGAGCCGAAGACCCACTCGTGTACTCTTTGATGACTGCACGACACAAAGTTATATGCCTCGCCTGGGACCATCAACACCGGCATTGGACTGTTGATGACTGGAAACATGGTGCCTGGTCGGATAAGTCTCGTTCCAAATTATATCGAGCGGATGGACAACCACCTGGATCCATGGACCCTGCATGTCAGCAGGGGACTCTTCAAGCTGGTAGAGGCTCTGTAATGGGGGGGGGGGGGGGGGGGGGGGGTGCAGTTGGAGTGATATGGAGCCCCTGATACGTCTGGATACGACTCTGACAGGTGACATGTACGTAAGCATCCTATCTGATCACCTGCATCCATTCATGTCCATTGTGCATTCCGACGGATTTGGGCAATTCCAGCAGGACAGTACGACATCCCACACGTCCAGAATTGCTACAAAGTGGCTCCAGGAACAATCCTCTGAGTTTAAACACTTCCGCTGGTCACCAAACTCTCCACCCACGTTAGCATTATTGAGTATATCTGGAATGCCTTGCAACGTGCTCTTTAGAAGAGTTCTCCACCCCCTCGTACTCTTACGGAGCCGGCCGCTGTGACCGAGCAGTTCAAGTCGGTTCAGTCCGGAACCGCGCGACCTTTACGGTCGCAGGTTCGAATCCTGCCTCGGGCATGGATGTGTGTGATGTCATTAGGTTTTTAAGGTTTAAGTGGTTCTAAGTTCTAGGGGACTGATGACCTCAGATGCTAAGTCTCATAGTGCTCAGAGCCATTTTTACTCTTACGGATTTATGGAGAGCCCTACAGGATTCATGGTGTCAGTTCCCTCTAGCACCACTTCAGACATTAATCGAGTCCATGCCACGTTGTGTTACGGCACTTCTGCGAGCTCATGGGACCCCTACACGACATTAGGCAGGTATACCAGTTTCTTTGGCTCTTCAGTGTATATACATACATTTGCTGGCGTATGCTGTCGCCGGCACACCGGCCGGAAAAGATATAAGAAGAAGAGCGGTAGTAGGCACTGGATCAAGCACGCGTATTAGGAGAGAGGCCAAAGAGGACACGCAGGCAAGAAGCCGCCAACGCCCTCTCGACTGCAGGTATTTTGACTGGAGTCAGTCAGTCTCAGTCTCAGACACTCAGTCACTAGCTCAGCCACTCAGACCCTGGAGCACTAACTCGCACTTCAAGTTGGTGCCTGTCAGTACACTGTGACCCGATTAGTATACACAGCGAGACTCGCACTTTACCCATAACGATACTAAAGTTTGTAATACTGATATTATCTGCAAGAGGACAACTACGGAGGAGCTTATACCACAACGCATGGACTCTCTTAAAGGTAAGTAGCTTCCTGTTTATGTAAATAAAGAACCCTGTTAATGCATGTGTGCAGTTCTCTTGTAGAAAGAGGATAACGTCTACCAAACAACATCCTCTCACTTGATTCCTATGGTGCAAGACTCTAATTCAGTGGCGATTGAAGTTAATCAACTTGGTCGAAGATTTTGCCTGCTTCTCTTGTGTTTTAGCTTGCAGAGGTTTCTAATTGCTTATTTGTTGTGCTGTTCTTGCATGTATTCCACGAGAGGAGCCGCAGAACTAATCAAATTTCTGTTTTCAGAGGCTTTGGTTGCTTTTTGATGTAATGTATTTATGTAAACCATGAACTCCCCGCCCCCTCCAAGCCCCAGCTGCACACAGCCAATGTAATGCATCTAACACAAGCTTTTCAGTTTCGGAACCAACAAATTGCTACTTTGCTGATGATGGTACAACTACTGGCTGCACAAACTGCGTCGGCGGCACAATTAACCAACCAACCAGCTCAACAAGTGCCGCCGACCAGCATACCACCGTACCTGCAATTTAACGATACGGAAGAGGAATGGCTCAAATACCTGACTCAGTTCCAAGCCATTGTCAAGTTCATCGTTTTCAAGTTACTGTAAATCTACAATACTTCCTTTCGATTGCGGGATCGCCGTGTTCAGGTTAATACAAAAACTATTTCCAACCGCGTTTCCCGACGAACTCAGCTATGACCAAGTAATCACTGCATTAACTCAATATGACCAGCATGTCCAAGTAGCTGCAGCTAAACATCAGTTCTTTCGTTTGCAGAAAAAGCCGGAACAGACATACGCAAAATTAACGCACATGACTAGGAAGTGTAAATTTAAGTGTAGTTGCGGCATTCAATGTGCCAGATAGTAGAATACGGGAACAGATTTTAAGGTACTCTGATACATCATTTCCCCACGTATTTGCAAATGTTAGAGCAATATGATTCGGGTGTCATAGCGGCCTGTAAGTTTGACCAGGCCCCATTTGTCGGGTCGAAGCGTCCCTTGATCGCTACCGCCCCAAGCATCCGCAACAACGAGCGCGTACATAGCAGCGCGGACAGCCACATAGACAGGTAAACAGACGTGTGAGTTTAGTAAAGTCATGCCCTAGATGCTTTGTTCACCTTAAAAGACAGGACTGCCTATCGCGTATCGCAAAGTTTTATACGTGTGGGAAAAAAGGCCATGTCCAAGCAGTTTGTTTGCAATGGCACAAAAACGCCAATTTTGCCCGCTCTCAGAAAAAACAAGATCGTGCACATGCAGTGAATGCTGTGTTTTCAAAACCTACAACAGGTTCTGACAAAAGTAAAATTAAGGTTGTGCCATCTTCTCGCCCTAGTGCTGTGCAGCGACATTCTAACAAACTATTTGTCTCGTTACGCATTGCTGACCGTCATGTGAACTTTCAGTTCCACACAGGTGCCTCAGTAACTTTGCTTGATGGTGCCACGTAGGCTCACCACGCCTTTCTAAATCTAGCAAGCACCTTACTGCTTACGACGGACAGGAAATGCCAGTGCTTGGACGCTGTAGTTTGCCTGTCACTTACAAATCTCCCTCTAGGACAGTGAATTTTACTGTGTTGAACTCAAGAGGCAGATACTTTGATTTGTTTGGCCTTAGCATCAGAGACAATGTACTTTCAGTATCTGCTTTTGATCCAAAGTCCGCTTGGGACGCGACAGCGACCGGACGTGCCGGTACTTCCGCGTAGTCGTAGAGCCACAACCGTATTTATATACCATTTTTGGACTGTGACCCGTGATATTCTGTGCCTCTTCACTACCGTCGTACACGAGCTTATTAATTAACTCACAGCGGTCTCGGCCGCTCGTATAGTGCAGTTATGGCTCCCAGTGTACCCCGCAAGAATGCCCTGTGTTTTGCATTTGAGAAATCTTCCAGGAATGTGCAACCGAGTTCTCTAGATATCCATGACTGGATCGTAGATATTATTGGCATCACGTCCGACTAGGTCCACACAGCATATTATGACATGGCGGAATACTGTTTCTTTGTGAAGTTTTTAATCAGATACAACTGGAGAAAATTTTGGTGAATACTGATGGGAAAGCAGAGTTCCGACATCGCGATTAGTCGGTGACTACAGTTTCAATTACTAACCCTGACATCGAATATAAACAAGTACAAGTGATGTTGAGAATTGTTTTGTTAGAGACGTCCTTACCAAACACGGTGGCATCCGAGAGATTAGAAACGAAAAATGGTCGAGTCGTCACTAACTCCAATGTTATAATGGGGTTCGTTCAGTTGACATGGCCATTAAAGTCAATATCTCATCCTATATAATCGTTTGCGGTTATAAGGCTCATGTCATTTACTATGGACAAGTAGACACTTGTTTTATCTGTAACGCGATTGGCCATTTACGATATGATTGCCCACGGCGCGTTTTCGTACTTCGAAACAATCTGCAACAACGACAGAGATTAACATTGTCTGATGTCCTAACACAGATGTGATTGAGTCCCAACCAAGTGCGTCTGCGTCAGAAGACAACGATCTCGATAAAGGCACCTTCCCACCCTTACGTCAGAAAACCGTGGACCCCTTAGCCGCCGGTGTTGCATTATCTGTCGGTAACAAACGACGCTGTACTAGTGACGGTAGCGGCTCCGGTAACCAGGTCGTAAAAAATCAAACAGGTGACGCGGATTCACGGGCCTGCACACAGTACACGCATGTGTCGGACGGCTCAGTTACGACCCGCCAAATTCACATTGAAACTCCAGATGCAGAAACTGTCAATACGAGTGCACAGTCGAGTGTTTGCAGCAATCCGTTACGATGCCGCTTCTCGACTCGTCACAGGTGGTCGACATACAAGAGACGGAAGTCAGTCATCTGATAATCGTAAACGCAGAGGATGATGTACGCGGTGTAGAGCATAACATAAACACCCGCCACATCGAAACTGCTTCCAAACCACGCGAGGAACCGGAAAGTTGTATGCAAACAGCCAGTGCGGCTCCAAACAAACACATTGAGCCTATTGAAGTCGCGTCCTCGGACTTGCCGTCACTCGTTCTGAAGCAAGGACTTTCACATACTGCTTACAGCCATGACTCGCCAACTCCGCCGTCTTCTATGACACTTCGGACGACTGTACGACTGCAACATAAAGTTAAAACAAATGACTCCTTGGCTGGAAGTAAGATAAAAATTAAAGTCAGCGCTAAAACTTGTACAAAACCTGCAGAAGTAGGTTCGATGTCCGACGGTGAGATGGACTGGGCTTCCAACACTTCCCAACATCCACACGTCTCTGACGATCATGAGTCAAGCCTATAAGTTTTTGTCCTTGAACATTAATAGAGTTAGGACAGACTGAAAATTAGCAATGCTACGGCAGTTCCTCTGTAAGTCCGAAGCTGATATAGTTCTGTTACAGGAAGTGCCTACCTTAAGTTTTCATGTATCAGGATTCGCAGCAATCGTAAACACCGCGGCGGACGAGGGTACAGGTACGGCCATTCTACCACGATAAGGAATCCCAGTGAGCAATATCGAAATGTTGGACTCCGGTAGAGGCATAGCTTGCCAAATTTTTGACGTCACCGTTGTCAATATCTATGCTCCATCTCGAACGACTATAAGATCAGAAAGAGCTAACTTCTTTAAATAAGACATCATCTACTTGTTACACCGCAACCCAACCCAGTTGATAATTAGTGGTGATTTTAACTGTGTGATCCACAGGAAAGATCAATCGCCAAACGTTAATTACTGTAGGGAACTACATGATCTGGTGTGTCACTTGCAGCTTAAAGATGCGTGGGAACTAAATTTTCCTACCCTAGTAAAGTACACGTACCTGACCTCCACCGCAGGTAGCCGTCTAGACCGTTCGTACATCGCTGAGAACATTTGCCACCATGTTCTAGACGCCGATGTCATTCCGGCTAGTTTCTCCGACCACCGCGCCCTCTGTGTCACGATAAATGTGGCCAAACAGAATACTAAATGGTATAGGATACCGTGGAGCCTAAATGTTTCTATTCTCGCCGATACCGCGCTGCGAGATGTCATCTCCACGACATGGGAGGATTTTGTTAAGCAATACTGCAGATATCCGAACAAGATAGTCTGGTGGAATGTTGTGGTCAAACGGAAAATGCGATTATCCTTAAAAAACTACAGTTGGCAACGGGCGTAAGATGTCAAACGCATGATTGATTTTTACCAGACAGTTATGAGAGAGTTATAGACGACTATGTCACCAACAAACACGCAGCTATCGACCATCAAACAAATAAAGGCGAAGCTTATAGGCATAAAGCGAACGCAGCTTGAAGGACTGAAGATCAGATCTAAAGCAAAATCGCTTCAAGAGGACGAACTTACATCGTTGTATCACCTCATAAAACATTGTGCCAATCGCGAGCGAGCTTTTATCGGGGAGCTGGACACAGATGATGGACTCCGTTTGACCAGACAGAGTGATATTCTTACTGCAGTTTACCGTTACTTCACGGATCTGTACTCACAATGAGATACACATGGTGATAACGGCGGCGAGATCGTGCGTGCTCTGCCCCCCGTAGTCACGCCTGTGGAGAACTCGGCGGTCGTACACGATTTTGCTCCAGACGAAGTCCCCGAACTGATTTATGGCTCACCATCGAATAAATCCCCTGGCCCTGATGGATTGCCAAGGGAATTTTATGTGGGTTTCTGGTTCATAATAGAACGCGCATTTACAGATGTTCTCAATGAAGTGATGCGAGGGAGTGACGTGCCGGCCGAAATGAAGGGAGGTTGAATTGTATTGATACCAAAAAGTAAACACCGAAAAACCTTATATAACTTCCGACCGATTACTTTACTCAATTTTGATTACAAAATCTTTGCCAGAGAACTCACCATCAGATTGTCTCCATTAATGAAGCAAGTGATCAGCAACCATCAATCATGCTTCCCTGGTCGCACTGTTATGACGCTCCTTTCGGAATATAGAGATGTAATAGCCATAGCGTCAGTCACTAATGTGAATCTCGCATTGCTGTTTATCGACTTTTGCAAGGCATTTTATCGCGTCCGCAACGAGTACCTCCTACAGCTACTGCAGCGGTGTGGTTTTGATCAACGGGTTATTAATGTGGTGCAACATTTCGTCACGGGCATTACAACCAAAGTCAGCGTAAATGGACAGCTTACTCAGCCCATCGAGGTCCAAAGAGGAGTACGGCAGGGGAGCCCTCTTTCCATGATGTTATTTGTTTTATCACTCGAGCCACTGTTACGCTCCATTGATGACAAACTTGCAGGCTTGTCGATCGCCGGGAAGTCCTTCGTGGTTCGTGCTTACGCCGACGACGTCGGAGTGTTACTGCGCAACGACGGAGACGTATCAACCGTCAAGACCGCGGTAGACGAGTACTGTTGTGCTTCCGGTGCTAAAATCAACGCCGATAAATAGACATTTATCAACATTCTGGGATTCGACGCAGTTATTGTACCTTGCGCGAAGCGTGTCGAAGCCCACAACAGTCTGGGAATGATTATCGACAAATGACAGCTAAAAATGAATGCACAAAATTGGAAGCTGGTCAACAATAAAATGCAAGGTGCCATCTATGAAAAAAATTGGCGGTCCTTTGAAATTCTCCAACGCATACGATTCCTCAGCAGTTATATATTTAGTAAAGCGTACTATACGGCCTAAATATTTCCAGTCCTCAAGATGCAGACCAAATACGTGATGAAAATCTCTACTAGATTTATCTGGCTAGGGCATCTGTTTAAATTGAAATACACCACGCTGACTTCTTCCAGACAGGCCGGCGGACTCAACATGCCTGACATTAACCGAATGCTTACGGCGTTATATATTAAACGAATCACCAACTTGTTGGACAAGGAACATCTCAGCGTAACGGGTTGGCTCTTCCGAATCTTACAACCCACCGATATGCACCTGTAATTTTTCCTCCTATCTACGTAATTCTGTAGCTCTCAGTTCATTCGAGCAATCAATCATTCATGATAGGAAACACAGTCATAGCTCAGTCACTCAAAATGATTCTGAAATTTTACTTGTTAGAATGGAATCAGGCGATGATTCTTCTTCTCTGCAGGCTCGTGCTTTGCGGCAGTCTGCTAATCTGTACAAATAAAAGGCCTCGTAATTTTGGGAGCGTTGTATAATCAGTCGGGAAACCTCAGATCAAGCGGATATTTGGCTTTGATGAAGTTTAACCTTCCGAAGAAGTATAGGAGATCTTGGATCATTAAATGCAGGTTCGTATCCAGTCTTTCGGGAGTTCCCTTCTGATTAACAACTACGCAATATATCGATAAATATCATTAATTCTCAAATGTCAAATACACACCTTTTGTAAGAAGGAGCAATCTACATATATTTCCTTTTTAATTGTACAGTTCGTATCAGTTATCTTCTGTCATAAATCTCAATAATCAGAGTACAGTTCTTCCAAACCAAGCTCAGACTAATCGGCACGAAGATAATCTCGGAAGCTACCTCTCTTTTTTTTTCTAACGACCACCAGAGAGAGTACTACAAAGAATAATTATGCACTCATGGCATAGCTATTGTATGAACTACTTTTCGCATGGATTCTGCGAGTATAAAGATAGAAAATTAGTAAACGTCATTCAAGGGTAGAATTGTATCAGAATAATTCATCGAATATAAAGAGATATTACAATTGCCCCTCGCAGCGAGGAAAGTTAATGATAATAAACTTTGCGAGCTAACAGAAAAAATTTGTTGGGTTGTTTATTCAAAAGAGGAATATTTTGAATTAGTAGAATTTTGCTATAGAGAGTATGGGTAACATGTTAAGACAATAAGTTACGAGAATACCTAAGCTGTAGCTTTTACATGTACCGGGGTATACCCGCATCCCGAGTACATAACCAGGGAAGATGTAGATTGGTGTAATTACGAAAAAGGTCTACCCATTTGGGAACTGGCCTTCACAGGGAAACCCTGGAAAACCCGGAAGAATAGACCCCAGCTCAGGTATTAAAGAAGATAGGAAAGCCTAAATCCAGTAATTTTGAAATATATAGAAGCTCCATAGATTAGATCGAAGGAAAAGTGCCTCATAGCCAAAAAAAATTTTACAATATTGCTCAAAACAAATTTTACAATAGTGCTCAAAAAAAATTTTCAAAATTCTTCTTTCTACGATGTAGCCGGCGATCTCGTTGTGAAGTCGATGGAACAGGAACACTGGGCACGGACACCGGGTAGGCGACGTACAGCGTTTGGTGGAGGCGGCACGGAGGACAGGCGATGGCTTATGGTACAGGATAGAAGCCGGTAATGTGCCGTAGAAACAGGAAGATGATCTCAGGAACAGGTGGTCAGGGACGTGAACATGGAACAGGTTTAAAGTGGAATAAGAAAAGGTTCTGACTGAATAAATCCCTGGAAGAGAGTGGATTAAGGCAACGAAGTCCATATTTCATCGTTGAACTCAAAATCGGAGTGGATTCTTATATTCTTCCATCTGTACTAGACTGGAACAGCCATCAGTCCTGACAATCGCGAATTTTTTTGTAGTCCTCAATACCAAAGTTGTTTTGCATTACAACTGCTGATTGTCCAAAACATTGCCAAATAGACTGTGGGCATTTAAATTCTGTTGTAGCTCATATCGAATGTATTCCTCTCAAAAAAAATTTTAATCTAATCTTCGTTTTGTTATAGTGCAGGTGGAAGTAGACCATTGAATCTGTCCGAGGTTTGCTTTCAATTACGAAATTATGGATAAAATTTAAGTTTACACCTGATGAAAAATTTTAAACATAGGCATATGACACTGACTCCACAAAAGGAATAATTTCTAGAAAAAAATTCTCTGAAAAATTTTCATTATTCTTGTAATTAATTGATTTATAGATCCACTTGCAAATAAATATCATTAATGATGACGTATGTTCATTTAACAAATCATCCACTCGCAGAATCTTCTTCATCCTCTCATGAACATTTATGGAAATATATTTCAACAATTATGTCCATAATATGAAACACACAACTAAGCAATATATCGATAAATATCATTAATTCTCAAATGTCAAATACACACCTTTTGTAAGAAGGAGCAGTCTATATATATTTCCTTTTTAACCGTACAGTTCGTATCAGTTATCTTCTGTGATAAATCTCAATAATCAGAGTACAGTTCTTCCAAACCAAGCTCAGGCTAATCGGCACGAAGACAATCTCGGAAGCTCCCTCTCTTTTTTTTTCTGACAACCACCAGAGAGAGTACTACAAAGAATAGTTACGCGCTCATGGCATAGCTATTGTATGAACTACTTTTCGCATGGATTCTGCGAGTATGAAGATAGAAAATTAGTAAACGTCATTCAAGGGTAGAATTGTATCAGAATAATTCATCGAATATAAAGAGATATTACACACCCACCCATTGATTTAGGTAAAATGCATTACAAACTACGACATGTCAAGCAGTTTTTTCTTGAAGTAAGCTATATAGATGGAAACTATCTCACGCAGGATTTACCGACGACGCACCTGTTATTAAAAAGATGGACATCCCAAATAGTCCGGAATCCCATTGAACTTAAATACCCGAGTGTTCATTGGAAAGCAGTTTGGGACAACATAAGTTTAACCGTCCACACTGCTGAGGTGGCATCCACATGTTATAAAGTGGTAAAAGATGTTATCCCCACTAATGGAAGGTTGCATATCATCGGCTTATGTGACAGTGATAAATGCGTCCGCTGTGGTCTGGTCGACACCTCACGCCATCGCTTCACTTGTGGCGGTCATCTCATTAACTGGAAATGGGTGCAGCAGAGGCTGGGCCTGATTACCCCCAGCACCCCAGCCAGCCACTGCACCGACATCCTGCTCTGGCCGGACACGAAACATTTTCCCCCTACCAAGAACAACATCGTGATGTGGCTGTTACGGCAGTGTGTGACATATACCATCATCCACAATAGTCAAGATAATCTCATTAATTTCGAGGTTTATATCATAACTGCACATTGGAAGATGAAACGTTACCCAAATGTCAGGACGATGTTTGGTAACATGTTAGATACAATTTTTGAAAAACAAGGCGTAGGTTAACTCTCGACGCCGGGAAGGGCACAAATCACATGCACGACGATGTAGCGGATAAAATCCACAACAAATAAGAGGATGCACCTGTTCTCAGGACTGCTCCAAACTTTAAAACGCTGTTTATTTGCTTCATTATGACGTTTTACTTAAGTTATTTTGCCTGTACGTGTCCTTGTTATTAGTTTGTATGCTCCAAATGACTTTCTGTGAAGAGTTTGGACGGTTTGTGAATCAATTGACAGAACTGCCAGTCTAGTTAAGACAGTCAATTATACTTTTTTGTAATTCTCTTTAATTTGTATGCGTTTTAGTTGTATGTCTCTGTCTGGACTGAAGATGCTATTGCCAGGTTAAAATTTTTGTTTTTTATAAGCTTAGAAATGGCACTAATTATATTGAACTGTATTCTTCAGTCTATTGTAGGACATAATTTGTGTTGACACAATTCAAATTCTTCATTATTTTGTTTTAGTGCTTATGTTCTTCATATGATTGTTTAGTAAACAAAAAATAGCTGAGTGGTCAGCACGGCAGTCTGTCATGCCTAGGGGCCGGGGTTCGATTCCCGGATGGGTCGGAGATGGTTCAAATGGCTCTGAGCACTATGGGACTTAACTGCTGTGGTCATCAGTCCCCTAGAACTTAGAACTACTTAAACCTGACTAACCTAAGGACATCACACACATCCATGCCCGAGGCAGGATTCGAACCTGCGACCGTACCGGTCGCGCGGTTCCAGACTGTAGCGCCTAGAACCGCTCGGCCACTCCGGCCGGCTTGGGTCGGAGATTTTCTCCGCTCAGGGACTGAGTGTTGTGTTGTCCTCATTATCATTTCCTCATCAGCAACGGGAAACCACCACTGGAATCACTTCCCTAGACCCTCATGCGGTGGACCTCTCTGACGAGGCTTCCCCCACGACAAGACTTGCCGTAAGGCAGAACACAAAGTTTATGTTTAATCCAAAGGACAATGTAGCTACTAGCTTGCTACACCCACTACAGCATCCGGTGCCGCCAGTGGTCCGCAATTATCGCTTTGCGCCGCGCGGTGTTGTACTTTTCAGGGTTTATGGCAACCGTGGGCGCTGGTAAAGAGGCGAGATCAAAGAACGCATTGGCTCTTTTATGTACTTAATTGCAGGTCCCGATGGTTTAAGCGCCGCCACGACAGCCAAATTCGTGCGTGTCGTTTGCCCCGTGATTCTGTTGCTTTTCTTCCCCCAGATTCACGGCCTCACAGGACCGCGCGGTCTTCGCACCACAGGAGGAGCGGATGGACGTTGCGCCCTCGCCCCCTCCGTTCCCGCTCTCCGACCCAATGGACCTGGCCAGCACACCGGTTGGCAGACATGTAGCAAGAAGATCGATGTAGACGCTGGATCGAGCCACCAAGAAACATCATTTCCCTTAATTCCTCACGGTAAGGCCACAGACTGACGGGACATCTGTGCGGCAAGATTCCACTATGACCTATTTCTCATCTGAGTCGGCATGTTACGGTTCCAGACTGAAGCGCCTAGAACCGCTCGGCTACAACGACCGTCAAATTTGGTATACGAGTCTCGCAGTGGAAAAGGACATTTGCCCCGTGAGCAGTGAAGGCTGCTCTCCGCTGAATATTATGTACCTATAATCTCCGAATACATCTATTTTCTCCTGTTAAACTTTATATATATATATATATATATATATATATATATATATATATATATATATATATATATATATATATATATATACTCCTGGAAATTGAAATAAGAACACCGTGAATTCATTGTCCCAGGAAGGGGAAACTTTATTGACACATTCCTGGGGTCAGATACATCACATGATCACACTGACAGAACCACAGGCACATAGACACAGGCAACAGAGCATGCACAATGTCGGCACTAGTACAGTGTATATCCACCTTTCGCAGCAATGCAGGCTGCTATTCTCCCATGGAGACGATCGTAGAGATGCTGGATGTAGTCCTGTGGAACGGCTTGCCATGCCATTTCCACCTGGCGCCTCAGTTGGACCAGCGTTCGTGCTGGACGTGCAGACCGCGTGAGACGACGCTTCATCCAGTCCCAAACATGCTCAATGGGGGACAGATCCGGAGATCTTGCTGGCCAGGGTAGTTGACTTACACCTTCTAGAGCACGTTGGGTGGCACGGGATACATGCGGACGTGCATTGTCCTGTTGGAACAGCAAGTTCCCTTGCCGGTCTAGGAATGGTAGAACGATGGGTTCGATGACGGTTTGGATGTACCGTGCACTATTCAGTGTCCCCTCGACGATCACCAGTGGTGTACGGCCAGTGTAGGAGATCGCTCCCCACACCATGATGCCGGGTGTTGGCCCTGTGTGCCTCGGTCCTATGCAGTCCTGATTGTGGCGCTCACCTGCACGGCGCCAAACACGCATACGACCATCATTGGCACCAAGGCAGAAGCGACTCTCATCGCTGAAGACGACACGTCTCCATTCGTCCATCCATTCACGCCTGTCGCGACACCACTGGAGTCGGGCTGCACGATGTTGGGGCGTGAGCGGAAGACGGCCTAACGGTGTGCGGGACCGTAGCCCAGCTTCATGGAGACGGTTGCGAATGGTCCTCGCCGATACCCCAGGAGCAACAGTGTCCCTAATTTGCTGGGAAGTGGCGGTGCGGTCCCCTACGGCACTGCGTAGGATTCTACGGTCTTGGCGTGCATCCGTGCGTCGCTGCGGTCCGGTCCCAGGTCGACGGGAACGTGCACCTTCCGCCGACCACTGGCGACAACATCGATGTACTGTGGAGACCTCACGCCCCACGTGTTGAGCAATTCGGCGGTACGTCCACCCGGCCTCCCGCATGCCCACTATACGCCCTCGCTCAAAGTCCGTCAACTGCACATACGGTTCACGTCCACGCTGTCGCGGCATGCTACCAGTGTTAAAGACTGCGATGGAGCTCCGTATGCCACGGCAAACTGGCTGACACTGACGGCGGCGGTGCACAAATGCTGCGCAGCTAGCGCCATTCGACGGCCAACACCGCGGTTCCTGGTGTGTCCGCTGTGCCGTGCGTGTGATCATTGCTTGTACAGCCCTCTCGCAGTGTCCGGAGCAAGTATGGTGGGTCTGACACACCGGTGTCAATGTGTTCTTTTTTCCATTTCCAGGAGTATATATATATATATATATATATATATATATATATATATATATATATATATAATATATATATATATACAGGGTGTTTCAAAAATGACCGGTATATTTGAAACGGCAATAAAAACTAAACGAGCATCGATAGAAATACACCGTTTGTTGCAATATGCTTGGGACAACAGTACATTTTCAGGCGGACAAACTTTCGAAATTACAGTAGTTACAATTTTCAACAACAGATGGCGCTGCAAGTGATGTGAAAGATATAGAAGACAACGCAGTCTGTGGGTGCGCCATTCTGTACGTTGTCTTTCTGCTGTAAGCGTGTGCTGTTCACAACGTGCAAGTGTGCTGTAGACAACATGGTTTATTCCTTAGAACAGAGGATTTTTCTGGTGTTGGAATTCCACCGCCTAGAACACAGTGTTGTTGCAACAAGAGGAAGTTTTCAACGGAGGTTTAATGTAACCAAAGGACCGAAAAGCGATACAATAAAGGATCTGTTTGAAAAATTTCAACGGACTGGGAACGTGACGGATGAACGTGCTGGAAAGGTAGGGCGACCGCATATGGCAACCATAGAGGGCAACGCGCAGCTAGTGCAGCAGGTGATCCAACAGCGGCCTCGGGTTTGCATTCGCCGTGTTGCAGCTGCGGTCCCAATGACGCCAACGTCCACGTATCGTCTCATGCGCCAGAGTTTACACCTCTATCCATACAAAATTCAAACGCGGCAACCCCTCAGCGCCGCTACCATTGCTGCACGAGAGACATTCGCTAACGATATAGTGCACAGGATCGATGACGGCGATATGCATGTGGGCAGCATTTGGTTTACTGACGAAGCTTATTTTTACCTGGACGGCTTCGTCAATAAACAGAACTGGCGCATATGGGGAACCGAAAAGCCCCATGTTGCAGTCCCATCTTCCCTGCATCCTCAAAAAGTACTGGTCTGGGCCGCCATTTCTTCCAAAGGAATCATTGGCCCATTTTTCAGATCCGAAACGATTACTGCATCACGCTATCTGGACATTCTTCGTGAATTTGTGGCGAGACAAACTGCCTCAGACGACACTGCGAACACCTCGTGGTTTATGCAAGATGGTGCCCGGCCACATCGCACGGCCGACGTCTTTAATTTCCTGAATGAATATTTCGATGATGGTGTGATTGCTTTGGGCTATCCGAAACATACAGGAGGCGGCGTGGATTGGCCTCCCTATTCGCCAGACATGAACCCCTGTGACTTCTTTCTGTGGGGACACTTGAAAGACCAGGTGTACCGCCAGAATCCAGAAACAATTGAACAGCTGAAGCAGTACATCTCATCTGCATGTGAAGCCATTCCGCCAGACACGTTGTCAAAGGTTTCGGGTAATTTCATTCAGAGACTACGCCATATTATTGCTACGCATGGTGGATATGTGGAAAATATCGTACTATAGAGTTTCCCAGACAGCAGCGCCATCTGTTGTTGAAAATTGTAACTACTGTAATTTCGAAAGTTTGTCTGCCTGAAAATGTACTGTTGTCCCAAGCATATTGCAACAAACGGTGTATTTCTATCGCTGCTCGTTTAGTTTTTATTGCCGTTTCAAATATACCGGTCATTTTTGAAACACCCTGTATATATATATATATATATATATATATATATATATATATATATATATATATATATATATATATATATATATATATATCCCTTTCAACTGCGAGACACGTATACCAAGTTTAACAGGAGAAAATAGATGTATTCGGAGATTATACTAAAGTAGAGTATAGAAATACAAAACATGGGTCAAGTGCACTGGAACTGCATAACTCGATGCAACTTAACTTGAGCTACCTGATGGTGGTGTGCTAGATGGAGGATGTCGAAGGACATTCGATTAAACCAGAGAGATGGTACTGAACGATAACATGCCGATTCAGATGATAAAGAGGTAATAATGGAATCTCACCGCATAGGTGCCGCATCAGTCCGTGGCCATACCGTGAGATGGTCGGGCTCCCTATGTGGACCAAGTGTGGCCAAAGCGACGGAAGTTTCAGCTTCTAGTTGAGTACCAACAGTTGGAAATACAGTTCTGACTGTGCTCGTATTCCTTTATGTGAAGGAAGAAGGAACCGCGTAAAACTTGAAGAGGTGATATCACTTTGAGTAAATAAACAACTTCACTCAAAATGACCGCTGGGAAAATCCGTTTCCTGATTTCATTTCTTCTGTATTTCAGGAATAATCGTTATAATGTCTCTTTTCTCTCGAAATCTTTGTTAACGAGCTAAGCCTCAATTGAAAACCGAAAGGACTCGAACTAAAGTTTGTACCAAACAAAGAGTTCAACAGTGGGCTGTTCATCATCGAGGGGTTTTGAATCTATAAACACACTGCACTGTTTTTGAAAATTGCTATTTGCTTTCTTCACCTGTGGACTAGGGTGGGTGGACACGTTTGAGTGGTGTTATAGCTTTTATAAGCAGATTCCAACACAATATCTGTAAAGATACACTGCCAGAAAAGAAATGCTACTCCTTCAAGGACTGTGCAGTGGCTCCAGGATGTAATATGAGCATACTGTAGGGGTTTTAGTGTTAGTGTTTCATTTGTCATGGTCAACGCCGATAGATGGCCCTGAGGAGACCCGTGTGTGCACCTACTTCGCCAGAAGATGATGGCTACAAAACACATCGAAACGTTGCAACAAGACGACACCACCACTCGGCTGATAACCCGAGAAGAATTCATGACCACCTTATCTTGGGGCAAGTGACCTCGTATGGGACATGTTGAGGCGGGGCCTAAAAGAACCATTGAAAAATTGCAACAAGAGGTGCAACATGCTTGGGACAATCTACTGCAGGATGCCATTCGGCATTTTATTTTGGTTTGCAAGTGAGAATTGTGTGCTGATGTGACTGTTTAGGCACCCTTTACTGTGGCCTGCGTTTTTCATTTGGTCTGAATTTGTTATCATATACTGCTGTAACGATGTCGGTGGAAGACATCGTCAGGCAACTCTCCTCGTGCAGTGGCCATGTTTGTTAGTAGCAATAGCACACTTAGTCCCACGTTACGAGGTCTTCAGGAACTACAACAAGAAATACATGGCTTCGATGCACGCCAGAGCGTGACGTATTATAAGGGGAGTGTTCTACAGGGTCTTCGACCTTCAAAGTGTACTAAAATGGCCACCTTTTGCCGGGTATCGTCAATGAAATGTGTCTGCAAATCCGCGCAGATGCATTCCCAGTAATTTGTTCACAAAACACGTTCATTGGTTTACATTCGTTAACAGTTGTAGCTTCGTGCGTTTTTACTTCCAGATAGATCTCACCGAGAGGAATGAAAAAGTGTAGTAGAATTTTAGTCTACGACCGATATTTTATTTCATAAATTGATAAATGTGTTTCGTCATAACGATAGTTTGCCGTACTGTGATAGAGGCAATCTTGGCTGTTGCGGTCGTGCTTAGCCTCGTCAGCAGTGCAGGCGTTGTTTCTGCTCGCTTCAACAGCAGCAACAACACAATTCGGAGATATACACTCCTGGAAATTGAAATAAGAACACCGTGAATTCATTGTCCCAGGAAGGGGAAACTTTATTGACACATTCCTGGGGTCAGATACATCACATGATCACACTGACAGAACCACAGGCACATAGACACAGGCAACAGAGCATGCACAATGTCGGCACTAGTACAGTGTATATCCACCTTTCGCAGCAATGCAGGCTGCTATTCTCCCATGGAGACGATCGTAGAGATGCTGGATGTAGTCCTGTGGAACGGCTTGCCATGCCATTTCCACCTGGCGCCTCAGTTGGACCAGCGTTCGTGCTGGACGTGCAGACCGCGTGAGACGACGCTTCATCCAGTCCCAAACATGCTCAATGGGGGACAGATCCGGAGATCTTGCTGGCCAGGGTAGTTGACTTACACCTTCTAGAGCACGTTGGGTGGCACGGGATACATGCGGACGTGCATTGTCCTGTTGGAACAGCAAGTTCCCTTGCCGGTCTAGGAATGGTAGAACGATGGGTTCGATGACGGTTTGGATGTACCGTGCACTATTCAGTGTCCCCTCGACGATCACCAGTGGTGTACGGCCAGTGTAGGAGATCGCTCCCCACACCATGATGCCGGGTGTTGGCCCTGTGTGCCTCGGTCCTATGCAGTCCTGATTGTGGCGCTCACCTGCACGGCGCCAAACACGCATACGACCATCATTGGCACCAAGGCAGAAGCGACTCTCATCGCTGAAGACGACACGTCTCCATTCGTCCCTCCATTCACGCCTGTCGCGACACCACTGGAGGCGGGCTGCACGATGTTGGGGCGTGAGCGGAAGACGGCCTAACGGTGTGCGGGACCGTAGCCCAGCTTCATGGAGACGGTTGCGAATGGTCCTCGCCGATACCCCAGGAGCAACAGTGTCCCTAATTTGCTGGGAAGTGGCAGTGCGGTCCCCTACGGCACTGCGTAGGATCCTACGGTCTTGGCGTGCATCCGTGCGTCGCTCCGGTCCGGTCCCAGGTCGACGGGAACGTGCACCTTCCGCCGACCACTGGCGACAACATCGATGTACTGTGGAGACCTCACGCCCCACGTGTTGAGCAATTCGGCGGTACGTCCACCCGGCCTCCCGCATGCCCACTATACGCCCTCGCTCAGAGTCCGTCAACTGCACATACGGTTCACGTCCACGCTGTCGCGGCATGCTACCAGTGTTAAAGACTGCGATGGAGCTCCGTATGCCACGGCAAACTGGCTGACACTGACGGCGGCGGTGCACAAATGCTGCGCAGCTAGCGCCATTCGACGGCCAACACCGCGGTTCCTGGTGTGTCCGCTGTGCCGTGCGTGTGATCATTGCTTGTACAGCCCTCTCGCAGTGTCCGGAGCAAGTATGGTGGGTCTGACACACCGGTGTCAATGTGTTCTTTTTTCCATTTCCAGGAGTGTAGCTTCTCGATTCTCATGTTTCTGAAGAAGGGGGCAAAGTCTGTTTCCGAACAGAATTGGCAGCTCAGAAGAGTAAATCTATGCAATACTATTTTGCATTTTGTGAATGGCATAGAAAACCCACTTATTTTACTTGTTTGTGTTTCGTCCAGATATATTACCCGAACACGGTGTCTAACAGTCATTCAGACGAATCCAACAAAATCAAATAGTCGTCACAATCATACGGTCATATTCCTTTTCCATTAAACACAGCCATAGTGATAGCAGTTCTCCTTTTCCTTGTAATAAAATACTGTTATTGCTATGTGGTATTGATTTGCTTTACACATTGCCTTGCATTCTGCTTGAGAAAATTGTGCTGACTTGCTCCCTGAATAACTACAGCAACACCTTGTCTGTACATTACACCAATCAAATAGCCTACTGGTGAAACACGTAACTTGCCGAATAACCTATCAGTCGAGAATAAATGTCACTACAGCTTCTAGTGTCCTTCGATGCGCACAACCGTTTCTCACAGGAAAAGTAAACTCGAAAATAAATATATAACAAATTTCACTCATGCGCTTTAATTCCTAGCCGGCCGAAGTGGCCGTGCGGTTAAAGGCGCTGCAGTCTGGAACCGCAAGACCGCTACGGTCGCAGGTTCGAATCCTGCCTCGGGCGTGGATGTTTGCGGTGTCCTTGGGTTAGTTGGGTTTGACTAGCTCTAAGTTCTAGGGGACTAATGACATCAGCAGTTGAGTCCCATAGTGCTCAGAGCCATTTGAACCATTTAATTCCTAAGCTCTCTATGTCAACAGTTTACCACTATCGCTCGTTCTGGCCCTGTCCCTGGCGTCCGATGCAAATCGGGAAATGGAAAGGAGCCTAATTATTACTGCTGCTTTTCAGAAGAAACTTTGATCGATATACTGATATTTGGGAGGCGAAACATGCGCTGCTGAGGCTATTCGCCCCTCACAATGCTTCTGCGTTTCTTACGGAACGTCTAATGGATGTCACAAGGTAAACAGAGCTCTGCGGCTTTTGCCCCCTGCACAGTCTCATAAAATGTTCTGGAATTAAGCTGCTGTTTGTTTCACTTCAATAGAACTAACGAAAATTACAAATAACCCGTTTCCAGATACTGCATATTCACTCATAGCCAGCTAATCGCTTATCCTCTTAAGAAACTGAAGACGAACAGTAGTTTTAAATATGTAAAGTTTTTTTGAGTCAAAACGTATTAAATCTACCTAATAATCAGTACACCTTCCGAATATTTAATTTATCGATGGTAACTTGTAATATGGTAGTTTAGTCTTCAACATCAGCAAATACGAAAAAAAAAATTGTTTATATGTAATGCGTTGTCTGGTACGAAAGCGTTCAGACGACTAGTGAAGTATTCTGAAACAAACGTATGCGGCATGTAGTAAGCTGTATTTCTTTGGTATAGTCTTCCTGAGAGACTTTACTATTCATTAGTTTATTACAGACAGTCGTTATCGTATTTATCGACTCGTTTAGATAGTCTTGCAAATTATGTCGCAGACAACGCTTTAGACATCTGCCCTTTCGCTTCAAATGTAAGTTCTATTCATACCTCGTATTGTACAAAAACCATCTTAGCGATTTATTACTATTATCGCTTAAAACTGAGAAACGTCTTTACACACGTAAGGATTTATCAGTAAGCAGCCTTTTAGGTAAAATTAACACTTGTACTGCACACATCCTGCATTTAAGTTATTATTGGCAGCATTTAAAGATCATTAGCTCATTTCTAGGAAATTTGACTGGGGGGAGGTAACTAATGACATCAGAATCTTCTTGAACATACTATGTAGGAAAAACGGTGGTCTAACTATAATAAAAAGTATCAACAAATGTTGCCGCAGTCTATTCGTCCTATCTGGGGTAAATACACCTCACTTAATTCTTATAATATTGCTACACTATTTCTGAACGCTAACTCAATAACATTATCTAATAGAGGAGAAACTATGTGTCCTGAAAAGCAAAAAATATGGTATGTCTTGTCAACAATATAGAAAGGATGAACCTTTTTCAGTAATACAGTGTGCCAGGACATGAAATTTATAGCTCTTAGAAGTCTAGAAGAAGACCCAGGCATTGACTTCATGTAACATGCGTGTAACTCCTTTAGAGGAAGTTTTGGAGAAATAAGAGTTGCAATACGTTTGGAAGTACGTAGGGTCAAGTACATGTCTGACAGATCTTTTTAGCACCAGCGCAGAGTTTGAAGAAGCCGCTGATCGGGTACTTCGTGAGATCCCTGCCGCCGTTGGATCAGCAGCAGCCAGCAGCAAGTCGTATACTCTTAGCTCACTTATTTGTTTCATAGTTTAATTCTTAATTTCTTCGCGTGTTTTTTGGTACTTGCATAGTTTAATTCACAAATTAAGGGCGTATTACAGTATTTGAGAATTGTAGCATAGAGTTTTAGTACCTGTATAGTGTAAATTCGCGTAGTCGTCAATCATCTGTTTGTTTTGAACGGCTTTTGAGATAAAAGAGAGGAAAAATTGTTAGGGATGGATAGGGACTGCGCCTGTTGTGTACGGATTCAGGGAGAATCAGCCACCGTCCGTAAACAGCTGAAAGCTGTGTTGGCCGTTGTCGACAGTCTCCAGGCTGTTGCCTTGGGCCGCGGTGACATTTGGACACCCGATTCGAGCGCTTTGGTGCCTCTGGAACCTGTAGCATCGCCTGGGATCTCTGATGCCACTGTGCCCTCGGATTCAGAAGTCCCTGCCGGTCGACACTTGCCTAACGGTGATTGGCGAACCCTGGCGGGGTCGCGAATCCCTGGGCGGAAGGCGAAAGTTGCTGCTGGTCGCAAGGCTGTACCCTTACGCCTCTGTAACAGGTTTGAGGTACTGCCCACTGCTGAAAGTACTTCTGAGACAGCAAGGGCGGCCTCGCCTGTTGCGGCAGTGGCCGGTCTTCCTGAGTGGTGCGGACAAGGGCAGAGGGTGGGATTGCTTGTCACTGGGAGCTCCAATGTTAGGCGGGTGATGGAGCCCCTTAGGGATATGGCAGCTAAGGACGGGAAGAACGCCAATGTGCACTTCGTGGGCATACCGGGGGGAGTCATCCAAGATGTGGAAAGGGTCCTTCCGGATGCCTTGAAGGGTACAGGGTGCAGCCAGCTGCAGGTCGGCACTAATGACGTGTGTCGCTATGGATCGGAAGAGATTGTCTCTGGTTTCCGGCGGCTATATGAGTTGGCGAAGACTGCCAGTCTTGCTAGCGAGATGAAGGCAGAGCTCACCATCTGCAGCATCGTCGACAGGACCGATTGCAGACCTTTGATGCAGAGCCGAGTGGAGGGTCTGAATCAGAGGCTCAGACGGTTCTGCGACCAAGTAGGCTGCAGATACCTCGACTTGCGCCATAGGGTGGTGGGGTTTCGGGTTCCGCTAAACAGATCAGGTGTCCACTACACACAGGAGGCGGCTACACAGGTAGCAGGGGCTGTGTGGCGTGGACTGGGCGGTATTTTAGGTTAGACAGTCTGGGGAAAGATGAAAAAGGGCTCCAGTCTCAAAGGGTACACGCCAAAGAAACGACAAGAATCGACCAATCAACAGTCGGTATTGTAGTTGTAAATTGTAGTAGCTGTGTTGGAAAAATACCAGAGCTTCAAGCGCTGATAGAAAGCACTGAAGCTGAAATCGTTATAGGAACAGAAAGCTGGCCAAAGCCGGAGATAAATTCTGCCGAAATTTTTACAGAGGCGCAAACCGTGTTCAGAAAGGATAGATCAAATAAAGTAGGTGGTGAAGTGTTGGTGCTGTTGGTAGTAGTTTATCTTGTAGTGAAGTTGAAATAGATAGTTTCTGCGAATTACTATGGGTAGAGGTTATACTGAACAGCCGTACCAAAATAATAATTGGCTCGTTCTACCGACCCCCCGACTCAAATGATATAATAGCTGAATGGTTCAAAGAAAACTTGAATCTCATTACAAATAAGTACCCCACTCATACAGATATAGTTGGTGGAGACTTCAGTCTACCCTCCATTTATTGGCGAAAATACATGTTCAAAGTGGGTTGTAGACAGAAAATATCTGCCGAAGTTGTATTAAATGCTTTCTCTGAGGATTACTTTGAACAATTAGTTCATGAGCCCACACGAATAGTGTGGTGTCACCGCCAGACACCACACCTTGCTAGGTGGTAGCTTTTAAATCGGCCGCGGTCCGTTAGTATACGTCGGACCCGCGTGTCGCCACTATCAGTGACTGCAGACCGAGCGCCGCCACACGGCAGGTCTAGTCAAGAGAGACTCCCTAGCACTCGCCCCAGTTGTACAGCCGACTTTGCAAGCGATGGTTCACTGCCTAGATACGCTCTCATTTCCAGAGACGATAGTTTAGCATAGCCTTCAGCTACGTCATTTGCTACGACCTAGCAAGGCGCCATATTCAGTAATTAGAATGAATTCTGAACAGACAATATTGTGAATCATGTACCGTCAAGAGCGACGTTCATCATTAATGGATTAAAGATAAGTATCAAACTAATTACGTCCGCTTTCCGAATTCTAATTCCTTGTCATGTTCCAGACCTCACGTCAGTATAGTTATTCCCTCCTCACGCCAGCCTTCGTGAGCTAAAATGTGTGCATTTCGGCCTCCACTAGTAACACGGTGCTGGCTCTTCTGCCAACACAACAAATAGTAAATAGTTGCGAAAACACACTTGCTCTCTTAGCCACAAATAATGCTGATCTAATAGAGAGCGTCATGACGGATACAGGGATTAGTGAACACAAGGTCATTGTAGCGAGGCTCAAAACCATATCAACCAAAACCACTAAAAATAAACGCAAAATATATCTGTTTAAAACAGCAGATAAAAATTCGCTCGATGCCTTCCTAAGAGAGAGTCTCCATTCCTTCCAAGCTAATTATGTAAGTGTAGACCAGATATGGCTCAAATTCAAAGATACAGTATCGACAGCAATAGATAGATTCATACCGCATAAGTGAATAACAGACGGGACTGGTCCACCATGGTACACAAAACATGTCAGAACACTTGCAGAAGCAACGAAAAAAGCATGCCAAATTCAGAAGAACGGAAAATCCCCAAGACTGGCTAAGTTTCACGGAAGCTCGAAATTTAGTGCGGACGTCAATGCGAGATGCTTTTAATAGTTTCCACAATGAAACATTGTCTCAAAATATGGTATAAAACCCAAAGAGATTCTGGTCGTATGTAAAGTACCGATGATGGTGCTACTAAAGCGGAGTTGCTAAATATAGTTTTCAGTTATTCCTTCAAGAGATAAGATGAGGTAAATATTCCAGAATTCGAAACCAGAACAGCTGTTAGCATGAGTGACATAAAAGTAGATATCTTAGGTGTTAAGAAACAACTCAGATCACTTAAGAAAGGCAAGTCTTCCCGTCCAGATGGTATACCAATCAGGTTCCTTTCAGAGTATGCAGACACAATAGCGCCTTTCTTAGCAATCATATACAACCGCTCGCTTGACGAAAGGTCTGTTCCTAAGGACTGGAAAGGAGCATAGGTCACACCAATATTCAAAAAATGATATAGGAAAAAAAATGGTTCCAATAGCTCTGAGCACTATGGGACTTAATATCTTAGGTCATCAGTCCCCTAGAACTTAGAACTACTTAAACCTAACTAACCTAAGGACATCACACACATCCATGCCCGACGCATGAATTCGAACCAGCGACCGTAGCAGTCCCGCGGTTCCGGACTGCAGCGCCTAGAACCGCACGGCCACCGCGGCCGGCAGGATATAGGAGTAACCCATTGAATTACAGACCCATATCACTGACCTCTATTTGCAGTAGGATTTTGGAGCATATACTGTACTCGAACATTATGAATCACCTTGAAGAAAATGACTTATTGATATATAACCAACACGGATTCAGAAAATATGGTTCTTGTGCAACACAGCTAGCTCCTTATTCCAATGAAGTAATGAGTGCTGTTGACAAGGGATCTCAGATCGATTCCATATTCCTAGATTTCCAGAAGGCTTTAGACACCGTTCCTCACAAACTACTATTAATCTAATTGCGTGCATATGGAGCATCGTCTCAGTTGTGTGACTGGATTCGTGATTTCCTCTCAGAGAGGTCACAGTTCGTAGTGATAGACGGTAAATCATCGAGCAGAACAGAAGTGATATCTGGCGTTCCGCAAGGTAGTGTCATAGGCCCTCTGCTGTTCCTGATTTACATAAATAAGCTAGGTGATAATCTGAGCAGCCCCCTTAGGTTGTTTGCAGATGACGCTGTAGTTTACCGTCTAGTAAAATCATCAGACGATCAATTCCAATTACAAAATGATCTAGAGAGAATTTTTGTATGGTGCGAAAAGTGGCAATTGACACTAAACAAAGGAAAGTGCGAGGTCATCCACATGGGTACTAAAAGAAATCCGATAAATTTTGGGTATACGATAAATCGCAAAAATCTAAGGGCTGCTAATTTGACTAAATAACTAGGAATTACAATTACGAGCAACTTAAATTGGAAAGACCACATAGATAATATTGTGGGGAAGGTGAAACGAAGACTGCGCTTTGTTGGCAGAACACTTAGAAGATGCGACAAACACACTAAAGAGAGAGACTACATTACACTTGTCCGTCGACTGCTGGAATATTACTGCGCGGTGTGGGATCCTTAACAGGTAGGATTTATGGAGGACATCGAAAAAGTGCAAAGAAGGGCAGTTGGTTTTGTGTTATCGCGCAATAGGGGTGAGAGTGTCACTGATACAATACGCTAGTTGGGGTGGCAGTCACTGAAACAAAGGCCGTTTTCTTTGCGGCGAGAACTATTTACGAAATTTCAATCACCAAATTTCTCTTCCGAATGCGAAAATATTTTGTTGACACCCACCTACGTTGGGAGAAATGATCATCATAATAAAATAAGAGAAATCAGAGCTCGAACGGAAAGATTTATATGTTCCTTTCTCCCACGCGCCATTCGAGAGTGGAATGGTAGAGAAGTAGTGTGAAAATGGTTCGATGAACCCTATGCCAGGCACTTAAGTGTGAACTGCAGAGTAACCATGTAGATGTAGATGTAGATGTCGAACACCATGCAAAACAGTTTACCGCGTCCAGAAAAATGTGAAACTACGAAATGAGTGGTCTGCTAGCAAGTAACTCTCTAAGAGGCTATGGAGGAAAAGGATAGCTGCACGTCATAACAAGCCTTGAACTTTTCATGATTCTTAAATGACGGACGCACTGCGGGAGGAAAGTTCCACTGACAAGAGAATAACGCAAGAAGTTACTTCTACTCGGCAGAATTCTGTGGCTACGAAGTGTAATAGCCAGAGCTACAAATTTCGGAGAGACGTAAATGACATTATCACGATGTGAACTATATTTTGCTTCGATAAGTAAGATTCGAAGGAACAGAATCCAGCAACCACGAAATTCGAAAAAGAGTGTATCATTCGTTTCCTCCAGCTATGTGAAGAGCACCAATATGTATCCCTAAACTTCCTTTTGAACTGCGAGAATGAGATGGACATGGCAGAAGTCGACTTTGGAATGGCTGCTAATCGAGTGGCAGCAGATATCCTACGCATCTCACTCATAGCTGTCTCAGTACGAGACACGTACACCAAGTTTAACATGAAAAATCGATGTATTCGGAGATTATATGATCATAACATTCAGCGGAGAGCAGCCTTCACTGACGATAAGCATTGCTAAAGATGAATACTTGAATAGAAAACTTTCCTCAAGTGCACTGCTATTACGTAGCTGGAAGTAAATTTACTTGAGCTATCGGTGGGTATTATGTTAGATGAAATATGTTGCGGGACATTCGCTTAAACCAGAGAGAGGATACTGAAAGATGCCGATTCAGGTGATACAGGGGTCACGGTGGTATCTTACCGCATAGCTGCCGCCTCAGTCTGTGCCCATACTGGGGGATGCTCGCGCTCGCTGTTTGAACCAAGAGGGACCAAAGCGACGGAACTTTCACATCCTGCCTAAGTACCTAAAGTTGCAAAAGTGACCCTCGCTGTGGTGTTATGCCTACATGAGGAAGAAAAAGAAACCATCTAAAACGTGATGTGTTGCTGCCATTTTGAGTAAATTAACAACTTCACTCAAAATGACCTCAGCCAAAAATCAGTTTCCAGAGTTCGGTTCCTCAGAACTTCACATGTAGTCGTAAAAAAGTATCTTTTCTCTTGGAATTTTTTTAACGAGTCTAAACCGCAATTGAAAATGAAAAGCCCTCGAAGAAAAGTTTCTACCAAACAGTGGGTACACCGGATGGCTGTTCATTTGTCAACGGGTTTTTAACCTATAATCACACCGCATGAAATTTGAATGTTACTATTATCTTTCTTTGTCTGATGGCTAGGGAGGGCGTTCGGATACGTGCACATTCCGACCTGTGGCATTACAGCCTCTGTTGGTAGATTCCAACACAACATCGTGAGGATACACTGCCGGCCGCTGGTGGCCGAGCGGTTCTAGGCGCTACAGTTTGGAACCGCGAGACCGCTACGGTCGCAGGTTCGAACCCTGCCTCGGGCATGGATGTGTGTGATGTCCTTAGGTTAGTTAGGTTTAAGTAGTTCTAAGTTCTAGGGGACTGATGACCTCAGAAGTTGAGTCCCATAGTGCTCAGAGCCATTTGAACCATTTGAGGATACACTGCCTGTAAAATTGCTTCACCCTCAAGGACTGTTTTCAGTGTCACCAGTGTATAATATGTACATAATTTGGCGTTGTAGTGTTAGTGATTCAGTTTTCACGGTCATCGGCGATAGAAAGCTTTTAGGAGGAATGTCTGGGCTCTCTCTGCTTTGACTCTGAATTCAGTATATGTGCTCAGTTTGCAAAATTCATGCAACGGTGCTGCCACGTCACGCCAACATGTACGTACACCTGCTGAATAGCTTCAGCCATATGAACACGCTCACTTGCGTGGAGCTGGATCGGCGTGTCTACGGAGTACCTTATCTGAGAGCACAATGTATGGGTGGTTTGTCGCACTTTTAACAGTGGTCTGTGAAACATTGTCACACCTGTAGACCAGGCTGTGGACGCGCAGTATAGATCGACGTATTGTGCGAGCGTCCGAGGCTGCCCGAACGTCATACCGGGACGAAAACCGTGCACATGTTACACCTATTGTATCAACAGGGACGACAAAGAGCCGAGTGCTTGCAGAAGGACTACTATCAAGTGTGCCTCTGTCCAGGTACCACTGCCATCACAACAACGTAAAGCATAGCTGCCCTCGTGTCATGAGAGAGATGATGATGATGATGATGATGTTTGGTTTGTGGGACGCTCAACTGCGCCGTCATCAGCGCCCGTACAAAGTCCAAATTTTTTCACTTCTCAGTATATTACACAGTCCAATCTAGCCACTGTCACAAATGATGATGATGATGATGATGAAATAATGAGGACAACACAAACATCCAGCCCCCAGGCAGAGAAAATCCCCAACCCGGCACGAAAGAGAAGACTGGAGAGTGAATGACGCATTGTTGACTTCAGTGATGAGAGCAGGTTCTGTCTGCTTGCGAATGATGAATGTACACGTGTATGGTGTAGACTTGCTGAGCTGCCAACTCCAAAGTGCATTCGCCCACGACACATAGATTCCATTACAGGTTTGATGGTGTGAGGGGGACATCAGTTACAACTCGCGGTAACATTTTGAGTTTCTGCAGGGTAAAATAACCAATGCTACAACCATTTCTTCGACAGGAAGCTGATGTGCTTCAGCAGGGTCATGCACGTTCACATACGGCTTGCTGAGAAGCAATGTGCTCTTCGTGGTGTACAGCAATTGCCCTGGTCAGCAAGATCATCAGATGCCTCGCCAATTGAACACATATGTGACATGAATAACCGGGAAATTTCTCGTTCTCTAGGTCCTGAAAGATCCATCGCTGAATTACAACAAAAGGTTCAAAATGCTTGGGACAATCTATGGCAGGATGCCATTCGGCACTGTATTGCCGTTTGCAAGTGAGAACTGTGTACTGACGCGACTTTTGGGCATCGTTTACTGCGACCCGTGTGTTTCATTTGCTCTGAATTTTTTATCAGATACTCCTGTAGTTATAAACTACTTATCACCTCATTATCTATTAAATCTTTTTTCGGCGGTTTAGTTAAATAGATAATGTCTCAGTACCGTAGTCTGTCGGTGAAAGGCATCATGAGGCAGCTTCCTCCTCCTGCAGTCTTCATTCCTGTTAGTAGTAGTGGTACACTTAGTCTCAAGTTACAGGATCTTCAAGAACAAAGGGGGATTGGATTGGATTGTTTGGGTGAAGAGACCAAACAGCGACGTCATCGGTCTCACCGGATTAGGGAAGGACGGGGAAGGAAGTCGGCCGTGCACTTTCAAAGGAACCAACCCGGCATTTTCCTGGAGCGATTTAGGGAAATCACGGAAAACCTAAATCACGATGACCGGACGCAGGATTGAACCGTCGTAACAAAGGGGGTACGACAAGAAATACATGGCTTCAGTGCATGCCAAGGCGTTACGAATTACAACTGAAACCTTCCGCTAGGTGTTCTACCTTCGAAGTGTTCTACCATGATAACCTTATGGCGAGGATCGTGAATGTCGTATAGCTGCAAAATTGTGCAGATTTTCTCTCAGTAGTCTGTTCACAAAACATGGTCAGTAGTTAAAATTTGTAAACAGTTGTAATTACGTGCGTTTCTATTTCCAAGGTAGGTCTCACCGAGTCTAGCCTAGTAAGGATAGATTATTTGATATGTTTCGAGCTTAGCCTTCTCAGAAAAGCTGATGTTCCTTCTATTCGCTTCACTGCCAACTACAACACTACTCAAAGGTGAGGCTTCTCTAGTCTTATGTTTGTGAAGAATGGTGTAAAATCTGTTTCCGAGCAGAAATGGCAGACAAAAGAGTAAATCCACAAACAACCATTTTGCATTCTGTGAAAGACGTAGAAAACTTTTTTACTTGTTTATGGTGCGCCCGGAGGAATTACCTGAACACGGAGTCTAACAGTTAGTGAGATGAATCCAACAAAATCAAATTATCGACACGGTCACACAGTCATATTACTTTCTCCATTAAGCAGTACTATAGCGATAGCAGATCTCTTTTCCTTTGTAATAAAAGCGGTAGCAGTTCTGTCTTCCTTTTTAATAAAATACTACGATTGCTATGTGGTATTAACTTGTTTTACATATTGGCTTACATTCCGCTGAAGAGATTTGGTGCTGAGTTGCTCCCCGAATAGCTACAGCAGCAGCTTGTCCGTACCTTACGCCAATCACAATGCGCAGTGGCAGACACGTAACCTGTCAAATAAACTATCAGTTGAGAATGAAATGTCATTAGACTTTGTAGTTTCTCTCGATGAGATGTACTTACGCGAATTATCCCTTACAGGTTATTTTTTTGCTCAATTCTGAAACCGAGGTCAAAGGGCACTTGCTTAGGGCAAAAGTATTGAGAACAGGAATTGTGAGTGGGTGTTTTATGCGTTTCGTACACAGGACTTACATGGTTGGGAAGCAACATGACGTGACGAATACACATGTATGACACTGCGCCAGGTTCGATTATCGATAGATAACCGTAAGTTGAAGATGTGAATTTTGAAAGTTGTCCGTTGCATCACCTCACAACTGCGAAGCATTTCCAGGAAGGAGGAAGCATTCAGTGGCAGTACGTGCAAGGTCGCCAAAATCCTGCAACCAACTGGCATGATTGTAATCTCGTCGGAAGTACCCGGAGACATTAAACCAGTACGGAATCTGCCTCGGACAGAATCCTCGCACCAGTGTCTTGGACACACGTCACTCGTCCTGGAAGCCGTTACAGCTGTGTCAGTATTGTTTCAGGGGACCTACCTGGTGACGCAGCATTATGTTAAGACTGCTTCCGCCATTTCATCAGGTTCCCATTGGTACTGTGACGGCCGGCCGCGGTGGCCGTGCGGTTCTAGGCGCTCCAGTCCGGAGCCGCGCTGCTGCTACGGTCGCAGGTTCGAATCCTGCCTCGGGCATGGGTGTGTGTGATGTCCTTAGGTTAGTTAGGTTTAAGTAGTTCTAAGTTCTAGGGGACTGATGACCACAGCAGTTGAGTCCCATAGTGCTCAGAGCCATTTTTTTTTGTACTGTGACGGCTGCCTTCTATTGAGATTAAACGCTATAGCCGTACTTGTATCTTTCTCGTGGCGCAGATGGATCCGTGTTCTTTATTTTGGATGATACTATCAGATTGCCAATGGCTGCCCTGGTGGTCTACCGTCTGCAACAAGAGGACATCCTGCATCTGGAATTCCTGCCTGCTCCCGAAATTAAACTGAGTCCTGAACGAGCATGGGCCGCCCTCCTGCCACCACTACGCTTTGGTGATCTCTAGACGGTGTTTATCTACAAATGGAAGGCATTACCAACAGCTATGTCGTACAGCCTGGTCCACAATATGGGGAATCATTGTGCATCGTGTATTGCCATGTGAGACCAGCAAACCTCGTACTGTAGTATTGTGTGCCATCCATGGAGAGACACTCACAGGGCAATGCCGGTTCCCGATGTACCTTGTTTCGTGCCACGCGCCTCAATGTATGCGAGGAACCTCGCAGGGCCCTCATTTCCGCCGTGCCTCATTTTGTTTCGTGAATCTAAACATTACTAACTTACAGATGTAAATGTTGTGGTAGTGGGCTGTTAGGAGTTTAGGTACAGGTATTGTGATCATTGGTACCTTAATGTGTACATACTTTAGTGTGTAAGTTGTGTTTGCTCTGCGTCTAACATTACCCCCCCCCCCCCCCCAAACACATCACATAGTTTACCACCTGATAACAAAAATTAAGGCCTTGCTTGTGCCACGCATACTTGGTGGTAATATCCAACCTAGAAACACACTACTAGTAATAGCTACAATCATTTGCCTGCATTTGAGGAAAATACTGATATAAAGTTGTTCAGAACACTGTCCTCAGTCAGCAATAAAAATATCTGCACTCATACCGCTAACAACGCTTTTATTTTTTAATTCACATTTATGAGTTATTAAATTATTACGTTTTTTTGTACATGACTTTATAGTCCCCTCTAAAGTACTAGAGAGACTAGGAAATGCGTCTTGGTGCTATGCTCGATGAAAGGAAAATTCTAATGCTCACCTCCCCATGGTTGAGGGGGCAACGTTTGTGACAAACGGCTAATGAGCGCAGGGACCGAATGGTTCCCGGAATAAAGAAGCCCACCCTACCAAGTGCCAACGGCCACTTTGGTGAGCGGATGAGGCGCCAGAGATCTAGAGCACCATCTAGGCCTTGGCAGGAGAAATCGCTCCTAAAGACGGAAGAATTCTTCACGCATCAACGGTGTAGTAAGTGGAAAGCAAGGAGAAGGCACTACGTTAAAGATCCGCAGGATATCACAAGAAACAACAGTTTCGTTTCACTTGAGAAATAAGTACGAAACGTACTTTTGTAAAAGATTCAGAAATAGTCCCCCATTCGAATCTCCGCGAGGCGAATGCAGACGCCTTGACTTCTAGTAAAATAAAACTTGTGAAGATACAAGAAAACGCATCGTGTCATGGAATGCCCGAACACTTCTGAGTTGTGGCGAGACAAAGGGCCTCAAGCTGGAAATGACGAGAATGAGAACTAAAATACTGGGAGTGAGCGAGATGAAATGGCCAGATGGTGGAGACGACAGACGAGCTACATAGAAGAGCGACCGCGAGAAAGAGGGGTGGGAGTGTTCCTTTGCGAGGAGCTCCGACGCAGAGTAGATGGTCACCAACGGATAGGCGGAAGAATACTACTTGTACAATTAGACACAAAACCGAACAAGACGGCGATTATCCAAGTGTACAAGCCGACATCAACCTATCATGAAGAAGTACTGGAAAGAGTGTACAGTCACAAAAACGTGCTGTAAACATGGTCAAAGGACTATATAACCTTTTCGTTTGGGAGGCAGGAATGCATCAGTGGGAGAAGGCACTATAGTGAACCTATGGGGCTTAGAGAAAGAAATGAGGATTAGCTGAATTCTGCACAGAAAATCAACTAGTAACACGTAACAGGTGGTCTAAGGACCATCCACGGAGAAGGCGTGCATGGAAATCCCCTTTTGATAAGACGAGAATCAAAAAACATAAGAAAAGAACTTCTGAGAAATGGGATCTGACTAGATTAAGGATTGATGAGGTTAGGTCGACATGCAAGGAATAAAAGAACATGGCTGTAGTTATGATCAACACCATAAAAGTTGAAGAGAGATGGAGTCCTTGTAAACCAACATCCTTCGAGTAGTAAACGAAGTAGCTGGGAGGCAGAAGGCAAAGCATAAAAAAGAATAGATTGCGGAAATCAGACTAACAAAAATAGATTCAGCGCGTATCTACATCTACATCCATATGGATACTCTGCAAATCACATTCGAGTTCCTGGCAGAGAGTTCATCGAACAACCTTCACAATAATTCTCTATTAATCCAGTTCCGTACAGCGTGCGGAAAAAAAGAACACCTATATCTTTCCGTGCGAGATCTGATTTTCTTTATTTTATTATGATGATCGTTTCTCCCTGTGTAGGTCGGCGTCAACAAAACATTTTCGCATTCGGAGGAGAAGGCTGGTGATTGAAATTTCGTGAGAAGATCCTGTCGCAGCGAAAAACGCCTATGTTTTAATTATGGCCACCCCAAATCTTGTATCATTTCAGTGACACACTCTCCCCTATTTCGTGATAATACAAAACGTGCTGCCTTTCTTTGAACTTTCTCCACGTACTCCGTCAATCCTGTCTGGTAAGTGTCCCACACCACGCAGCAGTATTCTAAAAGAGGACGGACAAGCGTAGTGTCAGCCGTCTCCTTAGTAGGTCTGTTACATTTTCTATGTGTCCTGCCAATGAAACTAAGTCTTTGTTTGCCTCCCCAAAACATTTTCTTTGTGTTCCTTACAATTTAAGTTGTTCGTAATTGCAATTCCTAGGAATTTAATTGAATTTACGGCTTTTATATTTGAATGATTTATCGTGTAACCGAAGTTAAACGGTTTCTTTTAAAACTCATGTGGATGACCTCACACTTTAAGTTATTTAGGGTCAATTTCCAATTTTTTGCACCAAACACATATCTTTTCTAAACGTTTTGCAATTTGTTTTGATCTTCTGATGAATTTACCAGTCGATAAACGACAGAATCATCTGCAAACAACCTAAGACGACTGCTCAGATTGTCTCCTAAATCGTTTATATAGATAAGGAACGCCAGAAATCACTTTTGTTTTACTCGATGACTTTCCGTCAGTTACTACGAACTGTGACCTCTCTGACAAGAAATTACCAATCCAGTCACATAACTGAAACGATATTTCATAAGCGCTCAATTTCACTACAATCCGCTTGTGTGGTACAGTGTCAAAAGCCTTCTGGAAATCTAGAAATACTAAATCAATGTGAAATCCCTTCTCAATAGCACTCAACACTTCTTGTGAGTAAAGGGCTAAAGGGCTAGTTGTGTTTCACAGAACGAAGTTTTCTAAAATCCATGTTGACTCGGTGTCAATAAACCGTTCTCTTCCAGATAATTCATAATGTTCGAAAATAAGTCCAAAATCCTGCTGAATATCGACGTTAATGATACGGGTCTGTAATTTAGTGGATTACTCCTACTGCCCTTCCTGAATATTGGTGTGACCCGTGCAACTTTACAGTCTTTGGGTACGAATCTTTCGTCGAGCGAACGGTTGTATATGATTGTTAAGTATGGAGTTACGGTATCACCATACTCTGAAAGGAACTAACAGGTATACAGTCCGGACGGGAAGACTTGCTTTTGTTAAGTGATTTATGTTGCTTCATTACTCCGAAATATCTACTTCTACGTTACTCATGTTGGTATCTGTTCTTGATTCAAATTCCATTGCTATCGCGCAGAGAAGGCATTGATTGTGTCTTGCTGCTAGCATGATTCACATACTTGCTCCTTGGATTTGCTGCCAGGTTTCGAGAGAAAGTTTCGTTGTGGGAACTATTATAAGCATCTCGCATTGAAGTCCGAGCTAAATTTCGAACTTGTGTAAAATATTGCTAATCTTGGAGATTTTTCGTCCTTTTAAATTTGGCAGGTTTTTTTTGTTGTTTCTGCAACTGTATACTGGCCCGTTTTGTGTACCATGGAGGATCAGCTCCGTCGTTTGTTAATTTATTTGGCATAAATCTCTCAATTGCTGCCGATACTATTTCTTTGAATTCAAGCCACATCTAGTCTACACTTACGTCGTTAATTTGGAAGGAGTGAAGATTGTCTCTCAGGAAGGCGTCAAGTGAATTTTTATCTGCTTTTTTGAATAGGCATATTTTTCGTTTATTTTTGAAGGATTTGGGGGTTGAAGTATTCAATCTCGCTACGGCAAACTTTGATCACTAATCCCTGTATCCGTTTTGATGCTGGTTATTAGCACAGGATTATTTCTTGCTTAGAGGTCAAGTGTTTTTTCACAACCATTTACTATTCGCGTGGGCTCATAAACTAACTGCTCGAAATAATTTTCAGAGAATGCATTTGGCACAATTTCGGATGATGTTCTATACGTACGTCCGGATTTAAACATGTATTTTCGCCAACATATCGAGCGTAAATTAAGGTTACCAACAACTATAATGGATCGGGTACGTGTTTGAGATTAAACTCAATGTTTCTTTGAACCTTTCAGCAATTGTATCATCTGAATTGGGAGGTCGGTAAGAGGATCCAATTGTTATTTTATTCCGGTTGCCAAGAATGACCTCTGCCCATAGTAACTCACAGAAACTATCTACTTCAATTTCGTGACAAGGTAAACTACTTTCAAAACTGTGTTTAACCTATCCTTTCGGGAAACCGTTAGTTTCATCGCAAAAATTTCGGCTGAACTTATCTCTGGCTTTAGCCAGCTTTCAGTGCCTATAACGATTTGAGCATCAGTGCTTTCTATTAGCGCTTGCAGCCCTGGTACTTTGCCGACAGAGCTACGACAATTTACAACTGTTATACCGATGTATCTACGTTATTCCTGTGTTCGGTCTGTACCCTTTGAGGCTGAAGCCCTTTTTGTGTTTTCCCGAGACCTCTAACTTAAAAAACCGCCCAGTCCACGCCACACAAATCCTGCGTAAACTGAAACAAGACAATACTGACGAAGAACAAAGCCTGTACAAAGCCCTGAGGAATAACTCAACCGAGAGTCAAAAAAGGCTAAACAAAATTCTTAGAGGACCAATGCAAAGAGGTGAATGAGATGATGAAAGAAGGAAGGGTGGAATACGCCTATAAATAAATTAAAGAGGTTTTTGAAAACAGAGAAATAAAACGCGTTGGCCAAAAATGAAAATAGAATAGTATTATGTGAGCAGAAAGACATTGTAGAAAGGTGGAAACAATTTCTTGAGAAACTTGAAATAATAATGATCTGGAACTAGAGAATGCCGAGGAAATCGATCCGAATATGAGGCTGACTATATCTTCCCTGATGAGTTCGATCTTGCAGCCAAGCAACTAAAGCCAGTGAAAGCCACTGGAGTTGATGATACACCAGCAAAACTCATCAAGGCTACTGGAGAGGATTTCTTGCATCTCATAAAAGTTATCCATGACACCGTGGAGCTTCCAACAGACTTTAAAAATGTATCACAGTGCCAATACCAAAGAAAGCACTTGCAAACAGATCTGAACAATACAGGACCCTCAGTTTGATAACAAACTCCTCGAAGACGTTGACCTATATCACCCTAAGGCGGATAGAAAGCAGGATAGATGCTATGACCTATTTTCCGTTAGAAGTGTAGCCACACGAGAAGCAATACTCGGATTACTAGACTGAAGAGCCAAAGAAACTGATACACCGGCCTAATATCGTGTAGGGCCCCCGCGAGCACGCAGGAGTGACGCAACACGACGCGGCATGGACAAAACTAATGTCATGAATCCCGCAGGGCTGTCCATAAATCCGTAAGAGTACGAATGGGTGAAGATCTCTTCTGAAAAGCACATTCCAAGGCATTCCAGATATGCTCAATAATGTTCATGTCTGGAGAGCTTGGTGAGCACTGAAACTGTCTATATTCAGAAGAGGGTTACTGGAGCCACTCTGTAGCAATTATGGACGTGTGGGGTGTTGCATTGTCCTGCTGGAATTACCAGAGTCCGTCGGAATACACAATGGACATGGATGGATGCAGGTGATCAGACAGGATGCTTACGTACGTGTCACCTGTCAGAGCCGCATCTAGAGGTATCAGGGGTTCCATATCACCCCAACTGCACACGCCCCACACCACTACAGAGACTCCTCCAACTTGAACAACCCCTGCTTGCATGCAGGGTCTATGGATTCATGAAATTGTCTGCATATCAGTACACCTCCATAGGCTCGATACAATTTGAAACGAGACTCGTCCGACCAGGCAACATGTATCCAGTCATCAACAGTCCCATGTCACTGTTGTCGGGCGCAGGCGAGTCGTAAAGCTTTGTGCCGTGCAGCTACCAAGAGTAAACGAGTGGGATGAAAGGCCATATCGATGAGGTTTCGTTGAATGGTTCGCAAGCTGAACTTGTTGGTGGTCCAGCATTGAAATCTGCAGCAATTTGCGGAAGGGTTGCGCTACTGCCGCATTGAACGATTCTCTTCAGTCGGCGTTGGTCCCTGTCTTGCAGGACCTTTCTCGGGCCGCAGCGATCTCGAAGATTTGGTGTTTTACCTGATTCCTGATGTTCACGGTACAGTCGTGGAATGGTCGTACGGGAAAATCCCCACTTCATCGCTGCCTCGGAGATGCCGAGTCCCATCGCTAGTGCGCCGACCGTAACACCACGTTCAAACTCACTTAAATCTTGATAACCTGCCGTTGTAGCAACAGTAACCGATCTAACAACTGTGCCAGACACTTGTTGTCTTATAGAGGCGTTGCCGACCGCAGCGTCATATTCTGCCTATTTAAATTTCCGTGTATTTGAATACGCATGCCTATACCAGTTTCTTTGGCGCTTAAGTGCATTAATTCTACAGAAAAGACTGAGAAGGGTCAAGATACACATATTGCCTTCATCGACTTTGCATTTGACAAGGTACAATGGCGACATCCTTTTAAGATGCTGAGAGAGATCGACATAAACTATAACGTCATAAGAATAAAGCAGAGACTGTATAGTGAAGAGGTTACTGTAAAAAGGTGTGGAGGTCACCACGTAAAAACTACTACTAAGCTAGGTGTACGTCAAGGCTGCTCCTCTCTGCTGTCTTGTTCAGTGGATACGTTCAGGGGGCAATAGAAGGTGCTCGGGATGAACTAGGAGCTACAGGAGGAATTAAAATTCATGACAAGAAAACGAACTTAATGAGATTTGCTGATGATATTAGAGTGTTAGTTGCCATTGCGGAATAATTAGAAGGGATGCTGGCCCAGACTGAAACCACCCTCAACTCTTCCTATAATATGAAAATTAATAAAAGTAAATCAAAATTCTTAGTAGTGAGCAGACAAAACACCGCTACACTTAACGCTCAGTGACTGGAGACGGTCGAATCCTTTGTTGAATCTCGTAAAATTACATCAGACGGAAGGTCAGGGGAGGATATTGCATGCCTAATCTATCAGGCAAAGTTATTTTTAACAAGACAAGAAACTTTTTCCCATACAACAGTATAGACAAACATATCAGGAAAAACCTCATTAAGTTGTCTGTTTGGAGACTGCTGCTGTATGGAAGTGAAACATGGATAAGAAGCAGAAAAAATATAAAATAACAGCCTTCGAGATGTGGTGCTACCGCACAATGCTCAAGATTTCCTGGGCAGACAAGACATCAAACGATGAGATGCCCCACAGGGTGGAGGAAGAGAACCTTGTCACATGAAGGAAATCGGAAACAAAAAGGACACTTGGCTTGGGCATCTGTTGAGATACGATGATGTCGTTAAAAGTATCATTGAAGGGACAGTGGAAGTAAAAATACAAGAGGCAGGCCGAGGCTAGAATACCATGGAGGATAGCAGCTGCAGCACGTATATCGCAAGGCCGAAGACAAAAATGTGTGGCTAACTGCTGCTAACCAACCTGATAACTGAAGACCTAGGAAGAAGAGGCTATAGAATCATAGATTCTGGAATGCTGTGGAGAATATGTTTGATGTTTAGGATACTGCTACATCTGCAATGCTGCGCCTGACTAGGTAACAATGACGAGTTAGATAGAGGTAAGAGAGTAACAATTGCATATGTAATACAACAATAAAACCTATTTCTTACACCATATTCTGATGTTTCGTTAGGGAATGGTGCTAGTCTATTCTGTGTAACCTTTGATATTTCTACTTTTTGCCGGTCACCGGACAAAAGATGAGTCCTCCCTGGAGGCATGACGCTAATGTCGTGTAACAACGCCTCTAGCCTCGATAATGGGCTCCATTCGGTAAGGAAGAGAGCCCACAGTTTTCTTCAGGTATGTCATATCCAGTTTAGATCCTGCAGATTACCAAACTGCGGGGATACTGAGTTCTAAGTTTCGACCGCTGTTGGTAAATCAACAAACAGGTCAGCGTCATGCACAATGAGGACATGAGCACGTCCAAACACTACAGGCCCTTTCTGTCATTGTCTCACATCTCCACGTTAACCCATCTCGGCGCTGATTCCATACAACGGACTGACACGAACACACCAGTTCACTGCTATGATTTAGTCTACGGTGGAGGGTCACATGGTTACTTGAGACAGCGCTCCCAAGCGAGCACTGTTGTCTTTTAAGGGGGTTACTAATGCCTGGGCCGGTGAGCTGCGGCCGCTCGCTATATTATCGGACATGAATGGTAATGCTTTTAGTGTAGCATTAGCTATATACACCTGGCATCCTGGGTCGATGAATGTTGGAGATCCGAGCGGATCCGAAGAAGGTTCGTCCCGTTGTAATTGTTCATTCTGACTCTTGGAGTTCGTGTTGTCTTGTCACAAGCAGCGTAGCCTGGCTTTACTGCACGTAAACTACTATCTGAAATAAGTCTGCACTTGTGCCAATGATGGAGTGATACATACCGTATTTTACGACTGTAAAAGGCTGCGAACTGTAAGACGAACCATAATTTTTAAGCAGTTTTTTTCAAAAAGTAACATTTTTACTATTATACTCCAAAGCCAGACTAAAGAAAACCAAACTGACTTTTAAAATCTCTAAAAATCATCATCTGAACTTTCTCCTTCTTCTTCTTTCTCTTCGTCGACATCGTTGTCTTCTTCATATATCAGATGGACTTCACTGCCATTGATGTTGTTACTTATGCCGCACTTCTTGAAAGATTTAACAATAACGTCTTATTTCGCTCTAGACCGCGACTGTTTTATCCACTAACACACTTCTTTGCAGTAGGTCGTTTTAAAGCTCTCTTCGGCGTGAATTTATGCTAGGTTTCATCCATCAGCCATTTGTTCTATTCGTCTTTCATATACGCATTAAACGGTTTATTTATCGAGACATCAAGAGGTTGCAATTGTGAAGTAAGTCCTCCTGGAATAACAGCAAGCTCTCTATTTCGCTGTCTCAGTTTCTCTTTCACAACGTTTTTCACATGACTACGAAACTGATGCAGCACAAGAAGAGAACTCTTCTTCAAAGAAGCTCCTTGCCTTCTCTCCCACACTCTGTTATTCCGCAACTTTATACCGGCCTCGTCCATCCAACCTTTGTCATATACGTGAATATCAACACCTAGCGATACTTCAGACGGATTTGGCGTTGTTTTGCCCTTGAAAATGGTTAATGGATTACGTTTAGTACCGTCAGCACAACATGAAGGGACAACAGTGTAGTGCATTTTTTCATGTACAGTTGTTTTTATAGTTACGGTTTTAGCACTTTCATGGCAACAGTTTTGTTACTCGGCACATCAAATGTCAGAGGAGTTTCTTCCAGATTCGCTATTCAGCTTAGTTCCACAATCATTTTCTTTCGTTGTTGAATAATAAAGCGATTGAAAGTTGACATTTTCTCTTCATTCTTTTGTGGTATTTTATGAGATATTTTGGTTTTTGTTCGTATGCTAAATCCATGACGCTTCATAAACCTGTAGCACCAATGAACTCTTAAAGTCTGTTAAGCTCCACTGTACGACTAGTTTACGATCGTGTATTTGAATAATTTTTTATTAATTCCAGTGCCATTTTGACAGTGTCTTTGAATCCATTTCTATAAGTCATCTTTTAGTTTTGGTCATTTTTCATTCAGTGCTGTATTTGCACAATTAGTCTTCCTCATTTCTTTCAGTTCTTCTTTACTAGTCCGACAATCGCGAATGGTTTTTTTCTGATGGGCCGAATTCCGCTCAGCTACTCTGTTTCCATGTTCTTCTGCATATGCTATTACTTTCCATCTATAGCCCGCATCATATGAATACGTTTTCCTTTTTTCCATTACGAAACTAGCCTACTAACTAAAATATTGTACTGTTACCAACAACACAAATCACTTTCAATTCAAGTTCGCTGGCTCCGTAGACTGAAATGATCCATCATAGGGCCGGCCGGTGTGGCCGAGCGGTTCTAGGCGCTTCAGTCTGGAACCGCGCGACCGCTACGGTCGCAGGTTCGAATCCTGCCGTGGGCATGGATGTGTGTGATGTCCTTAGATTATTTAGGTTTAAGTAGTTCTAAGTTCTAGGGGACTGATGACCTCAGATGTTAAGTCCCATAGTGCTCAGAGCCATTTGAACCATTTTTGATCCATCATAGGGTAGACAGTGTTCTGCGTTTGTGGTGGTGGGGCAGGGGGAAGGCAGTGTTAGCAAGATTGTGAAACACTCATGTTCGTCACATCAGTGCACTGCTTCCATCACTTGATTCCAACGTTGCCAGATAAAGATAGGCTTCCCCTGGCTTCGAATATATCAACATTTTGAAGACTGGCGGGAATGTTAAATCAAACACTGGAAATTTTTATATTAATTTCGATTATAAGACGCACCTGAATTTTGGAGGCAATTTTGTCGAAGAAAAAAGTGCGTCTTATAGTTCGTAAAATAGGGTACATTTGGTGATGTAACAGACATGTATGTCGGAAAAAGTGCGTTACAGAATAGCTCGATAGCAAGGACCCTGAACTACATCAGTAAAATGTTACGTCGCAGTACTTGGGTGTTTTTAAAGTAAATCGCTGCTGAGCTGTAAGATCAAGTGGAGATGGAAGGGTAACTAGGATAGCTGTTAGGTGTATGGAGCAACAGCTGCGACAGTTGAGGTCGACTACCTGGCCATACCATTCTTCCTTTCAGCCATTCAGAGAAAGTGTTGTAATGTTAACCTGTCTCTTAACACAGTAATATGCAGGCACATATCCATATGTTTCCAGCGTGGCGACTTACCAATGTGGAGTGCTTGTGGTGTACAGATTTCTGCAAGCCTGATTTTAACTTACTATTTTCTATATAGTAGTAGAATTATGGGGATCAGTTTATAGACTGATGTACACTATGTTTTAGCTGACAGTGAGAGTAATGTGTAAACATACTTGCGTCTATAGTTTTGTGCATCATCTGACCTCTTTCCGACTTTATTGTCCTGTTGGTTAGTTCATTCAGTTGTTTATCAGCGATTGACCATCTAACATTTGTTACCTGTTATTTTAAACATTTTTAATTAGTGTGTGTTTTACTAGCATATTTTTAAAATTGAATTTCTATTACTCATTATAAATATCAAGTGTTGAGCTTGAAAGTGAGCTGAATGTTGTTTGTGGTTTGGAGTGACCAATGAGATCCTAAAATTTGATCTTATCGGTGATGCAGTTGACAGTGTCACAGCAACATTTGTTTCACATTATTCAGTAAAAAATGGAGCAACTGAAAAATGCAGAGTTCATTCTAAATGTAATTTTAATCAAACAATGTACAGTAATTAATTCATTACACAAAACATTCAAAATGTACACACAAGCCCAGAACACACTGCACGGCGTTTGTGCTGTGAAATAACTGAAGCAACTCTGTGACAACTATTCCGCACAGGAAAAGTAAACTCAAAAATAAATTACAAGTTTCACTCACATACTTTAATTCCTGAGCTCTTTAAGTCTACAGTTTACCACTATTGTTCGTTCTAACCCTCTCGCAAGTGTCCAGTGTAATTAGGTTTACGGATATGAAAACAGGTCCAGTTATGACTGCCATATTGCAGAGAAAACTTAGTTCGATATACTGTTATTTGAAAGGCAAAGGAACCGCTGCTGAGGCTCTTCGCCCCTACAATGGTTCTGCGTTTCTTGTGGAACGTCTAATGGATACTGCATGCATTTGCAAGATAAACAGAGCTTTGCAGTCTCTGTCCCGAAACAGTCTCATGGAATCTTATGGAATTATGCTGCTGTTTGTCTGGCTTGAATAGAGCTAATGAAATTATTATAAATAACCCGACTCCAGACAATCATAGTCAGCTAATCACTTATTCCCATTAGCTTTGAATAAACTAAGTATACTCAGTGGAAACTGAAGACGAACAGTTGTCTTATAAATGGTAAGTTGAGTCGAATGATGTAAAAAACTACTGAATAAACAGTACACCTTCCGAATATTTACTTCATCGATGGTAGCTTGTAATATACACAGTAGTTTAGGTATCAACATCATTAAATATGAGTAAAATTTTGATTATATGTAATACATTGTCCGGTAATAAAACATTCAGAGGAATAGTCAAGTAATCTGAAACAAACATGTGCGGCATGCAGTAATCTGCATTTCTTTGGTATAGCTTTCCTTACAGTCTTCAATATTCATTAGTACACTTTGGAGGCCCCTTAGGAACCAATCTCATTTTAGACAGTCGTTATCGTATCTCTCGACCCGTTTCAAATGTTCTTCCAAACTTGGTCGCAGAGAACGCTTAACACATATTCCTTGCCTCTTAAAATATAAGTTCCTTTCTTAACCTGGTATTGCACAAAAACCATCTTAGCGATACATGACGAGTATCGTTTAAAACCGAGACACGTCTTTACACACATAAGGATTACACAGTAAGCAGGCTGTTAGCTAAAATTACCACTCGCACTGCACAATTCCCGCATGCTAATTTCCTCGTGGCAACATTTAAAGATCGTTAGCACACCTGCAGGAAATCTGACTAGGGACAGTCACCTAACGACATCCGAATTTTGTTGAACATACTACGTAGGAAAAAGCTTGTCTCACTATAATAGAAAGTATCGACAAATATTACTGCAGTCTACTCGGTATATTTCGTGTAAATATACGTTAATTAGTTCTGTTAATGTCCGTTCAGTATTTCTGGATAATTAAGAGGGGAGAAATTTTATGTCCTAAAAAGGGCAAAAAATATGATGTATCGTGTCAACAATATAGAAAGGATGAACCTTTCTGCAATAACACAGGGTGCCAGCAGACGAAATTCATATCTCTTCGTAGTATAGAAGAAGACACAGGCATTGACTCGATGTAAGACAGGTGTTTTCCTCGAAGGCGAGAAACTCCTTTAGATTGAGATTTGGAGAAATGGCCGTTGCAATTCGTTCGGAAGCCAATAGGGTAAGGTACATATCTTAGAGTTTGTACAGAACGACTCGATTTTAGCACTAATGCAGATTTCGAAGACGTTTTTATATCAGTTCCTGTGACGCTGCTCTTTCCGGAAGTTTGTAAGAAGCAATCATTAGCCAACATACACATACGTTCGAACAAATAAAATAACTGTAAGGTACGTCTGTCCCACACCACTGGACGTCTAAACAAATAACAGAGACCATTTCTCGGCAGCCAGTTTTAAGGCATTTCACTATTTATGAGATACCTAGTGCCCTCTATCACATTACCTATCTGTTAATTCTCTACGACACAGCTAAGAACTCGAAAGGTATATAACAATTTAACGCGTCCAGAAAAATACGAAACTACGAAACTGAATGGTCTGCTAGTACGTAACTCTCTTTGTCCACGAAAAAGGACAATTGCACGTCACAACGAGGCTCAAACTTATCATAATTCTTAAATGACGCAGGCATTGCGGGCAAAAAAAGATCTACCGATAAACGAATAACTCGAGTTAATTTTACGAGACGGAATTCTGTCAGTGCAGAGTGTAATAGCCAGTTCTCCAAATTTCAGAGAGATGTAAATGAGATTATCACCGTGCGAATAATACTTTGCTTTTATAAGTACGACTCTATTTAACAGTCTCCCGAACGCACGAAATTCGCGTAAATTTCGGATAAGTACAAATTCGACATAGTTTCTTCCGTGTATGTGAAGGTCAGGCATTATGTCAGCTGCGAGAAAGAGAAAGACGTCTCTCGAGTCCACTTCGGAATGCCTGCAAACATCCTCACAACTGAGACACACGTTCGGCCGCGAGTGCCGCGACTAGCAACGGTCCGCGTCTCAGGGCTGCAGCGGCGCGGGGCCCAGCAGCGAGAGGGCGGGTCACAAAACCTTGGACAGGTAGGCGGCAGGCGGCAGGAACGGCGCCAGGAAGGCGTGCTGGTGGTGGTGGTGGTGGTGGTGGTGGTGCGCCGTCACCGGGAACGCCACGGCCGCCGCCGGCGCGCTCTCGTGCAGCTTGCGCATGTGCTTCTTCAGGTCGAAGTTGCGGCAGAAGCCCTTCCCGCAGATCTTGCACGTGAAAGGCTTCTTGTCGTTGTGCGTGTGCATGTGGAACGTGAGGTTGTAGATCTGGTGGAAGGCCTTGTTGCAGATGTTGCACTTGTACGCCTTCTCGCCGCTGTGCGTCAGCTTGTGGTTCTTGTAGTTGCCCTTCTGGTGGAAGCCCTTTCCGCAGAACTCGCACACGAACGGCTTGTAGCCGGCGTGGATGCGCGTGTGCGTGTTGAGCGTGGAGCTGCGGTTGAACGCCTTGCCGCACGTGTGACACTTGTGCGGCTTCTCGGCCGTGTGGATGATCTTGTGCCTGCACAGGGTGCTCGCCTGCCGGAAGCCCTTGCCGCACGTCTTGCAGACGAAGGGCCGCGCGCCCGTGTGCACGGGCATGTGCCTCGTCAGGTTGTAGTGCGCGTTGAACACCTTGCCGCACTCGGGGCACGTGAAGCTCTTCTGCTTGGCGGGGTTGGCCTGCGACTGCTGCTGCTGCTGCTGCTGCTGGGGGCGGCGCCCGGGCCCCGAGCCGGCCCGGCCTCCGCCGAAGGAGGCGGTCGCGGAGGCGGCGGTCGCGGAGGCGGAGGAGGCGGCGGCGGCGGCGGTGGCGTCGAGGGCGGCGTCGCGTTCCGCGGGCGGCGGGCTGGGCGTCGAGGCGACGGCCAGCATCGGCGGCGCCCCCGACGGCACGGCGGCCGCCCCCGCGCCGGGGAAGGCGGCGGCGGCGGCGGCGGCGGCGGCGGCTGCGGCGGCGGCGGCGGCCGGGTAGTACAGCAGCGGCGCCAGCGCCGGCGGCGGCGGCGGCGGGGGCGGCGGGGGAGGCGCCTGCGGCGGGGGCGGCAGCGCGGGCCGCGGCACGTACTTGCGGAAGGCCGAGTCGCCGCCGCTGGCGCTGCGCCGCGGGTCCGGCTCCATGATCTTGGCGATGCTGAACGCCAGCGGGCGCGCCGGCTCCTCGCTCCGCATCGCCATGCACTGTAACAACGACGCCTCGTTACTCCGTGCCGCACCTCTTTCTCCTATTCACTTAGCAGCTACTGTACGCGTGCATCGTTAATTATCAAAATAAAACTTCGTCTTTTCATTACAACTGGGACATACGTGTCCCACGATAGGTTATGAGGGGTTTATTTTATTTTATGTAAATTAAAGGTGAAATGGATAGAAAGGAAAGGAAAGGGAAGAGACCGACGATACTGGCTGCGAAGCGAGTTACACGGAATTAGCCGCGGCGAGTTAAAACGTGTGTCGGGTCGGGACTCGAACCCGGAATCACTACGCACTCGCGTTAAGCACTGAGCCGCCGTGGAGCGTACCGAAATAGTCTGCGCATTTGCGACCTTTTTCTTGGCACTAGCAAATTAACCGTCACCAGTTGCTGTAAAAAAACAACCAGTAAATAATGTAAACAACGACAGATGTAATAATACGTGATCAGCCGTCTGAAGATAAGAATTTTGTTTTTGGGGAGAGGCATGGGGACAGGAAAGGGCGGACACAGTATACTTCAAGCTGGGTGGAGATAAGGCGCACAGGGGTCGAATCCCGACACCTAGCCACGATGCCTCTCCCCTTCCTGTTACTGTGCCGATCCTATCGTAGTACTGGCCTACTTTTTATGCTTACTTATTTTTTATTTTTATGTGCTTTTTGTTTCTTTGTTTTCTTTTGGCCCGAAAGAACAGACATAATGTATTCACATATTTCGTTTTAACCTCCGATCGGGCGTGAAGCTAAAACCACAGTGACAATCCTGTGAAGTTTTGTGCAGATGTGTTGCGCAGTATCTCTAGTACGTCCGCCTATCGCGTCAAGTCGCACTTTTCGGGTCTGAGAGCACAGTCAGCACGTAAAGATGACAAAAAGATAGTGTTCGGAGACATGTGTAAAGTCTTACGGAGGAGCTGCGCTCGGTTTCGTGGAGCCCACGTAACGTAATTGTCATGCGATTCCCTGTTCGCAACAGTTTTCGACGGCATACTGCAGGCACAACGAAGACGCTCCTGCGGCATTTTCGTTGGGAAGTGTTTGATCACCCACCATATAGTCCGGACTTGTCTCCTTTTGACTTTCATCTCTGCTCAAATGAACCGCTGGCTGACACGGACAACGAGCTGCAGTCCAGGGTAGAAAATTGTCGGAAAGCACAGGAGCCTGCGTTCTATGACGAGAGTAGATGAAAGCTGGTACAGTGCTACGACGGATGTCTGAAGTCGGAGCGGCGACTATACAGGGCGGTCCATTGATATTGACCGGGTCAAATATCTCACGAAACAAGCATTAAACGAAAAACTAGAAACAACGAAACTCGTCGAGCTTGAAGGGGGGAAACCAGATGGCGCTATGGTTGCCCCGCTAGATGGCGCTGCCATTTTTACTGCGTTTTTTTAAATAGGAACCCCCATTTTTTATTACATTATTTGCTTCGTGATACATTACTCGTGTTAAAGTCGACCGTTTACCAATTGCGGAAAAGGTCGATATCGTGTATTGCTATTGTGATCAAAATGCCTGTTGTGGGTTGGCAAGAGAGCCAACCCGTTTTTGAGAGGAAGCCGAAAGGCACGCGTTTTAGCTCACGCAGGCTGGCGTGAGGTCTGGAACAGATCAAGGAAATGAGACTAACAAAAAACGTACGTAGCTGCTGGAATACTTAACTTTAATCCATAATTGGTGAACATCGCTCTTGACGGTACATGTTTTACAGCATCAATAGTAACTGGTAATGGCGCCTTGCTAGGTCGTAGCAAATGACGTAGTTGAAGGCTATGCTAACTATCGTCTCGGCAAATGAGAACGTATTTTGTCAGTGAACCATCGCTAGCAAAGTCGGCTGTACAACTGGGGTGAGTGCTAGGAAGTCTCTCTAGACCTGCCGTGTGGCGGCGCTGATAGTGGCGACACGCGGGTCCGACGTATCCTAACGGACCGCGGCCGATTTAAAGGCTACCACCTAGCAAGTGTGGTGTCTGGCGGTGACACCACAATGCCCAACGGGCGTGTGCTATGTATGCTGCTCGGTATTCTGGACCACATCATACAAGTGTCCGGACCGTTCGCCGGATAGTTATGTTACTTAAGGAAACAGGAAGTGTTCAGCCACATGTGAAACGTCAACCACGACCTGCAACAAATGATGATGCCCAAGTTGATGTTTTAGCTGCTGTCGCGGCTAATCCGCACATCAGTAGCAGACAAACTGCGTGAGAATCGGGAATCTCAAAACCGTCGGTGTTGAGAATGCTACATCAACATCGATTGCACCCGTACCATATTTCTATGCACCAGGAATTGAATGGCGACGATTTTGAACGTCGTGTACAGTTCTGCCACTGGGCACAAGAGAAATTACGGGACGATGACAGATTTTTTGCACGCGTTCTATTTAGCGACGAAGCGTCATTCACCAACAGCGGTAACGTAAACCAGCATAATATGCACTATTGGGCAACGGAAAATCCACGATGGCTGCGACAAGTGGAACATCAGCGACCTTGGCGGGTTAATTTGTGGTGCGGCATTATGGGATGAAGGATAATTGGCGCCCATTTAATCGATAGCAATCTAAATGGTGCAATGTATACTGAATTACTACGTATGTTCTACCGATGTTATTACAAGATGTTTCATTGCATGACAGAATGGCGATGTACTTCCAGCATGATGGGTGTCCGGCAAATAGCTCGCGTGCGGTTGAAGCGGTATTGAATAGCATATTTCATGACAGGTGGATTGGTCGTCGAAGCACCATACCATGGCCCGCACTTTCACCGGATCTGACGTCCCCGGCTTTCTTTCTGTGGCGAAAGTTGAAGGCTATTTGCTATCGTGATCCACCGACAACGCCTCACAACATGCGTCAGCGTATTGTCAACACATGTGCGAACATTACGGAAGGCGAACTAGTCGCTGTTGAGAGGAATGTCGTTACACGTATTGCCAAATGCATTGAGGTTGACGCGGCCGCGCGGGATTAGCCGAGTGGTCTGGAGCGCTGCAGTCATGGACTGTGCGGCTGATCCCGGCGGAGGTTCGAGTCTTCCCTCGGGCATGGGTGTGTGTGTTTGTCCTTAGCGTAATTTAGGTTAAGAAGTGTGTAAACTTAGGGACTGATGACCTTAGCAGTTAAGTCCCATAAGATTTCATACACATTTGAACATTATTTTTTTGAGGTTGACGGACATCATTTTGAGCATTTATTGCATTATTGGATTATTGCATTATTGGAACAACCGAAATAAAATGTTCAAACGTACCTACGTTCTGTATTTTAATTTTAAAAACCTACCTGTTACCAACTGTTCGTCTAAAATTGTGAGCCATATGTTTGTGACTATTACAGCGCCATCTATCACAAAGCGAAAAAAGTGGTCCAACTAAAACATTCATATTTCTTTACTTACTACACGAGTATGAAATAAAAAATGTGGGTTCCTATTTAATAAAACGCAGTTGACAACCGTTTGACCTATGGCAGCGCAATCTAGCGGTCCAACCACAGCGCCTTCAAGCTAGACAAGTTCCTTTCTTGGAAGTTTTTTCGTTTGACGCTTATTTCGTGAGATATTTGGCCCGGTCACGATCAATGGACCACCCTGTATAGAGAAGTAGCTTGCTGGTGGAGCTAGATGTTGCAAATGAAACATATTTGATTTTCACTGTGGTTTCCATTTTGCGACCATTCAGAGATCTAAAAAATTAGCGCCTGTATCAGGGAACCAATGGTAATTTTCTGCACGTTATTGCTATGTATCATTGTCTCACTGCTAAAGGGAAGCTTACTAATGGTTTACAGATAGGTAACGCAGTGACCAAATTTGCAAAGTGGGCTTTCTGGACCATTCGTGTCAATTAACTGTACACACTGTGGAAATGAAATGTCTTATTACATTCGACGCCACATTGGGCGACCTGCGCTCCAGATGGGATGAAATCATGATGAAGACAACACAAGACCCAGTCCCTGAGCGAAGAAAATCCCCGACCCAGGTGGGAATCGAACCCGGGCCCGTAGTACGGCAATCCGTCACGCTGACCACTCAGCTCTCGGGGCGGACACCGCACACACTGTGACACACATTGACGTTTACTGCTGTCACAAAGGCTGACCACATTGAGCACATGGAACATGAATTAAAAACTTGGAGAAATGGTTCAAATGGCTCTGAGCACTATGGGATTTAAAATCTGAGGTCATCAATCCCGTACAACTTAGAACTACTTAAACCTCAGGACATCACACACATCCATGCCCGAGGCAGGATTCGAACCTGCGACCGTAGCGGTCGCGCGGTTCCAGACTGAAGCGCCTAGAATCGCTCGGCCACTCCGGCCGCAAAAAAAACTTGGAGAGATGCTTTTTCCATCATCATGTGTCTCTTTTCTGATTGTCTTACACTTTCAGCGCATCCTTCTCCTGAAACCCCAGAAGTACTGATGAACAACCGCGTACGTTCTACCGAGTTGGATGTGACGGGAAATATTTCTTTCATATTGCTAATTCTGACTATTAGATTAATTAATCAACCACGAATGTCTTTCATTCCGAAAAAAATTGTAGTGAAAGGGTTAAGGTGAAGAGTGATTTAGAACAATGAGGACAAACTGGAGCAGACGATACTTGGGATCATTGGCAGGAATACAAAGTTTCTATGCTATTTTATTTGTCTATAGATTATTCCTAGGTGCCTCTATGGTCACGTGTTAGATTACAAATCCTAAGACACTGAGATGAATACCACGTAGTCCTTGTCGATTATTTCACCTCTGGCAATGTTAGTTAAGGTGAAAAATGCAGAGCTGCCTCATGGTTCGGTGTCCAAGCAAAAGTGTCTCCCTTTGGAACTTTATCAGCGAGCCATTTCAAAGGTTAGAGGAAGGGAAAAGCACACCAACTCCAATAAGAACATACTTAGTAAACCACAGTGATGTTCCAACCAACCTTTCGGTTGATGACAGTTTTATCATTTTATGCCATTCACTCCTGATTTTCACTGCCACCCCTCTATTGTGAGCTACGCAGGATCCTTGTCGTATGATGGCCACCAACCGTTCAGACTCTTTTTATGGTCGACGATTGTAGGAGACCATTTCGTGTAGCCGGACATCCTTCAAGAAAACCTCTCCACTTTCTGCCGCAAGCACTACTACCCCTGCTGATAGAAGTACTTTCTCGGTTCAAAGAATCAGGTGAATGTTACGTGATGAAGCCCTCGCCCACTTTCACATTTCAGTTCAGTGTCACTTCACTAACATCTTTCCCTTTCCATGGATCGTTCAAATTATTCAATTGTATGACCAATCCGATCACCAAATCTTAATCCTTAGGACTTGCAGCTATGAATATACGTAAAATGTGATGATCGTCCGATGTGTGCACACACTGGAACTACGCATTCGTGCTGTCTACGCAGCCATCTGTATTGAGGCTGGTGCATTTCAACTAGTATGCCAGTCCATTCTATGGCGTGTGGGGACATTTATGACACCTCATGGGGTCTACTTTTAAACACTCTTTCATGGCGAGAGTGTGTCTCACTGCAATATGCTACATACGTTTCTACGTGATGCAAATAAAATGCTCCCTAGCATGGGACCTATTCATTTCTGGAAATATTTTCATTAGGTCTCATTTGTTACTTATCTTTATTTCTAGCAATTTATCAGCATTTTTCATAATGACTCTGATTAGCCGGTTCACACGTATAAAAAAACGATAGACGAAGTAAATCATACTATTAGATCCTATGCCAACTGTGAAGCCGACAGGCGCACATATGGTTCCAATATTAGTAATAATAATCAGTACGGAAATTATTATGCACCAGATCTAGAAAATGTCTGACTTACTTAGTACAGCATATTGCGGGAGTACAATATCCAGTTATCAAGCTCTTAAACTTAATATGCAGTTAAACACAGGCATGAACAATAAACAAGCAGCTAACATGTATTGCTAAACGTATGACTTTTCAATATACATAACATGTTGGCGCATAACAATCTCACAAAGCATCGTTAGTAAACAGAGCTCTGTGAGAGTGTTACGAGCCACCATGGCATTTATAAGGCAGGGTCTTCTATGTGTCATATTACAGATTTGCTGCTTGCCTATTTTTTAGACTGAGCTTAATGGTATATTAATTTTAAGAGCTTGATAATAGGATAATGTAGTCCCGAAACATGTTGTTCTGAATCAATCATACAATTTCGAAAACTACTGCGTTATAATATCCTCACAGATAATACGATGAAGTTGTACAAATGCTTCACATCAGATAGTAATAATAATGATGTATTTTTAGCAAAGGGACGTCACTAAAACCATTTGATAGCGGAAACAGAGCAAATGTTAAGATAATATGACCGAGTCTTCACTTCCAAATAATAATATATAGCAGTAATAAACGTATTTTTTGCACAAAGACGTTATTAAAATAATTTGATAGCAGAAACAGAGCAGACAATATGACCAAGTCTGCAGTTCCAAACAACAGGTTACAATGTACACGTATCAGATGATAAATCATTCATTATTTAACACACAAACAAAATTACCTTTTGAAATCATTCACTGTAGCCTCACAAATAAAATTTTACATTAAATATTCAAATAATAATGATTTAAAGAGGATCCGTTTTGGAACATGACATCTTCCTGTGTTGAGAACTTTATTTCTGTTAAATTAGCAGCTCTGTCATAGAATGTATGTTTTGTGTTCCTATCGTGTAGGCTTTTGTTCAACAGTTTCTTCAGTTTATGGTCTTGTTTCTCTAGCTTCTTTTCTATTGCAGTTTCTATGTGGGATTCCACGTGCTCAATAATGTCATAAAGTGTTGCAGGGTGTTTAATGTGATTGCCTAGTTGTAAGTGAGTTCTGTATAGTGTGGTGTTAAGCAGTCGTTTTTTCGAGGACCGTTCTTGGCTTCCCTTTCTAAGCCATGCAACTTCTGGTTTTCTTTTTGCGTATTGTACAGCAGATGATATGTTGTTTACATTAATGTTTGCGTAGTTAGGAATAACATTCTTAGATAAACGTATTTTGTTAATCTTTTTATTTAATATGGTTTGGTGGGTCTGCATTGCTGTATTCGTGTATTTGTTGTAGAGCTTCGAGGGAAATGCTAGTTATCGCGTACAAACAGTAACACTGGAATTTTAAGCGCTATTCCTAGGCTTGCAGAAAAGTAATAAAGAATTAAAGAGGGCCAGCCTTTTTGCAAGTACGCAATTGCTGTTTTGCTTTAATACCCAAACATGTTTCACCATAGTTGTGACATCCTCAGTTTTTTTTTTTTTTTTCCTGTCACTCTTTTTCTGGAGTACATACATACAGACTTTATTCGGGTTAGGAAACATGTCACATCGTATTTTGTTGTCATTTAAATTACATAGGTATTTAAATTTTTGTTTACATCGTGTGTGTTCTTTGGCTGCCTCATAAAATCAGTCATGGGTCTAAATTACGACACCACGTCATCTGCAAACATGAAGACGTAAGGGATCGTCGGAGTTGAATTTTCGTTTACAGTAGCACATTTAAAAATGTATATTCCCGTAAAATCGGAGCATATACCCGTTTTTTATGCTTACCAATAATGTATTTGACTTTTCCTGAACTGTGGCTGGCTTTTATTTGTCTGCCAAACGTGTTTTTTGTTATTTTATGTATATTTAGAATGACCTGTGGACATCAGTAAACATTTGTGAGGCTTCTGTACGGAGAACTATTTGGCGTGGTTTGTCCCAATGGACAAAGTTAGCTACGCACAAGAACTAAACACAATCATACAGACTGCCAAAGAAAATTGTTTCAAAATGAACACAGTAGACAAATTGAACCATAAAACATAAACACAACTGACATCGCTTGTGCGCCGACTATAACATCACGTTTAAACTCACTTAAATCTTGTTAACCTGCCATTGTAGCAGTAGTAACCGATTTAACAACTGCGCCAGACACTTGTTGTCTCATATAGGCGTTGCCGACTGCAGCGCCATGTTCTGCCTGTTTACATATCTCTGTATTTGAATACGCATGCCTATACCAGTTTCTTTGGTACTCCAGTGTAGGACAAACAATATACTGCCGAAAAGATTGGAAAGATTAAAAATGCCCATAACCGCCATAGATAATACAACAAAGCAAGTGTATACAGCTAACGTGTTATGCCAAGACTGTGATTGAATATATAGCGCTTGCGGTAGAGGAAAGCGCTTCTGCTATTACGGTGGATGCGTATCTCGTGAGTGGCTGGTGGTCGGCCCTAGCTATGGCTCTGTCGGATGCAGGATAGGTATGACATCAGGATGCTCACCTCACCCACAATGAGTATGCCTGCCTCGGATTTTAGACGATCGCACTAGGGAAAATCGACACTATATTGAATGCTGGGCTACAACAATTGTTGAGCAACTGTATCACCCACAAACACCTTCTCACTATGGGGCACAGAAGCCACGCCTCGACACGTGTCTCTCTGCCTGCCTCAAGTCATAGGGCACAAAGACTACCACGAACACAGCGCCACAGCGATTCGTACGCTAGAAGCATGGTGAAAGGTCGCCTGCACTGAACTACACGTTGAAAATCACATGAGGCGCTGCATGCTGTTGGCCGACAAGGTTAAGGACAATTTTACGTGCGATTTAATGGGATCCCTGATACATTTCGCATGTCTCATCTGCAGATGTTTCAGAAATCTCGTGTCCGATCGTAAGTATGGGTTTCTTTCCTTCAGCAACCTACAGCTCACATATATCTTTCACAAGACAATGACACCTCAACCACAGATTCCAAATGAGGAACACTCATAGGAAAAGAGGGTGCCTAGGTGCGCATCCACTCTCCACTTTCGTTACCAGACCTGAGTCCTATTGAGGAAATCGGGCTGGCATAGATGTGTGCACATCGAAAGTCTGTCTGTGACCTGTGATCTGTGTATGAGGAGTGAGGCTACCCCAGCATTCTGTGGAGGCCGTGACTCGACTCATCGCCGCCGACTTCAGAGCGAAACGTGGCACTAATCCATAATAAGACGATATTTCTAATTCATTTGCTTATGAGAGTACAAGGTACTTCATTGGCTCCAAACATTATATCTCTCTACTGAACCTCAACGCGCAAGGATAAGGTGATTTCTTTCGGGGCAAATAATAACCTGAACACTATCCTAAGATGAGCATAATTCATATTCCCTTTAAATTATCAGTTACGACCGTAAAGCTATTGAAATTGTCTTTTCCACCATCCATGTACATATGTCAGCTGTGAAGAGGGATAGCAGATTAGGGTTTAGCGTTTGTGCCACAGCGGGGTCACTAGAGATGGAGCAGAAGGTCAGAACATGAAAGATGGTGGAAATCTCCTGTGGCCTTACTGAATCAAACATATAGCCGTTCGTCGACAACGACTGAAATGGTGCAGCAGTTAACACAACGGATTCACATTCGGGTGGACAACGGTTCAAATCCGCGTCTGGCCATCCATATACAGGTTTCTCCACGTAAATTCCGGGATGGTTCCTTTGAAAGGGTACAGTTGATTTCCATCGACGTCTTTGAAACATTGCGAGCGTATGCTCCGTCTCTAATGACCTAGATGTCGACGGGACATTGAACCCTAGTCTTCCTTCCTTCCTCCCTTTCGTCTCCAACGATTTACGGGAGCCGTGACAAAAATATAAGTCAAATCGTCCCGAGAAAGACTTGAACTCTCGAATAAGAGTATAACGTTCTTTGATACAAATAATCGATTGCTTCTGTGAAGATATGGCGTACTTTAAAGTAACCTTGTGCTCTAGTAATTATTTTTTAAAAAAGTACACTGCTGGAAAATGTGCAACACCGTCAAGGACTCTGTTCAGTGGCATCAGAGTATAATATGTGGCGTTGTAGAGTTAGTGATTCATTTGCCAGTGTCATCGGGGATCAGATGGCGCTCAGGAGGCCCGTCCGTGCACCCTCTGTTTTGACTCTGCAGGTAGTAGCTGTGCCATGTTTAGAGGTGAACAGTGTTTGAAACATTCATTCTAGGGTGTAACTATGCTACACAGACGAGTATATACTCCTGGGAACAACTTCAGACATATGAACGACGCTGCATTGTGATAATGCGCTATGCTGGGTGAACGTATTGATGGATAGCTGCATCTCGAGGCACAGTACATCGTTGGTGTGTCACTCTTTTCAACAGTGGTCTGTAGAACATTCTAACACCTGTAGTCCAGGTTTTGGACACTGTCGTAGTACAGAGTACGTCAATATCGAGACATTGTGAGAGCAGCAGTGACCGACCGAACATCATCCTGGGACGCAATCCCAGCTATGTCATGAGGGGGTCATTGGGAGCCGTGTGCTAGCAGCAGGAATAACATCAAATGAGCCTCTATCCCTGCTACCCCGGACACCACAGCACCACCTGGCACGGCTGCTCCGGTGTCGTGAAACAGTTGAGTGGAGAGTGGAATGATTTTCCGTTGTCTTCAATGATGAGAAAAGGCTCAGTCCGTATGCAAGTGATGCATGTACTCGTGAATGTGGAATACCTGGTGAGCTGTCTATTCCAGAGTACATTTGCCTACGACATTCGAGTACCATCCCAGGCTTCATGCTGTCGAAGGCCATCAGTTACAACTCGCGGTCACATTTGGTGTTTCAGAAGGGTAAGATAACCAGATGCATCGCACATGTCTTTATCCCTTGCTGCTACCATATATTCGACAGGGAAGTGTGCGCTTTTTCAGTAGGATAATGCACGGCTGCTGCGAGGCAACGTGCTCTTCGTGGGGTACAACAACTCCAAGACCAGCAGATATCTCACGAACTGAACACGTGTGGGACATGACGCTGCGGAAACTTACTCGTTCTCCAGTACCTGCAAGAAACATTGCCAAACTTCAGAAGGAGGCGCAAATTTCTTGGGACCGTCTGTCGCAGAATATCATTCGGCAGTTTGTGATCGATTGCATGCGAGAATAGTCACCTGCATTGCTGATAGAAGGATGAGGGGGGCGGGTGGGAGTGGGGGAGTGTTACATGGTGTATTGACGCGACTGTTTGAACAGTCTCCACTGAGACATGTGCATTTACTCTGGGTTTATTATCATATATCCCTGCAATGATGAACTGCTTGCCACCTCGCTTGTCAATAAAACGGTGTTGCATTTTTTTCCGACACTGCATTGTAATACTGCGATGGTGGCTTGTGATCGTCCTACAAAGAAAATGTCGTAAGGGCGTTTTTATATATCAGACATTTAATTGGACCGTTGTTCTACACGATCAATAGATTCAAGTCACTATTTACGCTGGAGGCGATATGGTGCTCTGTTCTGCTTATGAGGAACATTAGCTTTCCAGAACTTCTCCCTGGCTATTGAAGTTATCTTTTTGGCTATGCCGAAACAAATAGAATCACATTCCGCAGCTACAAAATCTTCGAGCCATTTTCTGTTTATTTTACCTTGCGTCTTCGAGGCGGGATAGTGGCTGCTAGTGTAAACAGCGCCCGTTGGAGCCCCAGCCACCGTATCTCCCCCTCAACATTAAAAGCCTGCTTAAATATACGAAGCTGGAGTTTCTATCCTGTTAAGTGTAGAATCAATTCGGAGGCCGGCGATCAGGATAATGCAGCCGTGACGGGATGGTGGGGAAATTGTTGCCGACTTTTCCTTCCTTTCACTGCACTGCCATTTCCGCTGCTATAATTCACTTCTGAGCTGGATAAGAGAGCAAAGCACCTGTGGGCGTGTCTATGAAAACACGTTCACTCTCTACAATCAAAAATTAATTATGAACTTAGAGTACAGCTGTATGGATAGAATATCTATCGATACGCCCCATGCTTTGCTCACCAAACCAAGCGATAATAAAGAACATAGCATGTCATGAAACGATTAAAAGTACCGTGCGTGGGCAAAGTCTCTCGGCAGCGACGAGAGCATTGCGTGTCTCGCCATGCGGGGTGCGTGAGGTTGGCAGTACATTCAAGTATCGCCTGCACTTGTTTCGCGTACCTGCAGTACTATGATGGGGATAGTAGTGTTGGCGTGCGTCGCAGCTGGTGGTTGTGGTATTGTCTAGTTTTTGTGTAAGCCGAGCGCAATGAGAATGGTTACTGTTGCAGAGAGAGCGTTTTTAGAGGAAGAGGTTTTCCGTGCAGGAGGAAGCGTTATGGAGTATGTGGGACGAAAATTTAGATTGCGTTTTTCTGCTTAAATGTGTCCATATCGTGACACTGTACGTGATTTAATTCGCAAAATCCACACAACAGGTTCAGTTCACGATGCACCATGAACTAATAGGCCCACAGTTTTAACAGAATGGACAATTGACGACATGTCGGTCATCATGTTGCGGAGTCCAACAAAATCAATGGGAAGGTTATCGCAAGAGGCTAAAATCTCCCTATAACAACACATAAGGCTGTAACCAAAGAACTGGGAATGTGTACGTATAAAATTACTGCTGTGAAATAATTACGTTGTATGGACTATGCGAATCGAAAGCGTATTGTTAACTGACAAGGAGTTGGTGTTTTAGATCGAATCTTTTTCACTAATGAGGCTTGGTTTCACCTATGTGGCAACGTTAATCCGCAAAATTCACGAATTTAGTTAACAGAAAATCTACGTGCCTTAAGAACAACGCCATTACCCGCAGTGAAATTAGAAGTGTGGGTAGCCACAATGCGAGCGCGAATTATAGGGCCGGTCTTTTTCGATACTGCCATTATTTCCAATGTCTATTGGCATGCTGAAGGAAAATGAGATAAATCATCCATTTTTCCAACAATCTAACGCTACTGCTCATAAGGCACACCAGTCTTTACGACTTTTAGACGAAATATTTGAAGAGAAAATAATTACGAAAGATCTCTGGCCCCCACACTCACCAGATCTGTCTCCGCCCGACTATTTTCTTTAGGGTGCGGCTAAAATATTTGTGTATCAAAATGACGCAAAGATAATAGATAAACTGAAGGTACCGATAATTGATTATCTACGTTGTGTTACGCGTGAAACATTAATAAAGGTGTTCGTAAATAAATGTAAACGTGTTGAACTATGCCTTCAAGAAAGGGGAAAATATTTCCAGCACCTACTTCATATTGGTGAATGCAGTGTATGCAGTGTATTTGATTGTAATTAACATAATTAATGACTTTTATTTTTTACTGTAGTAATGTCGCAACATAGCTGCAGCCACTAGCAGTGAATCCCGGTCCCCAGCTTATACAGCGACATGAATGTATTGCCAGCCTCTGGCGAAACGCACAGAGCTCGTCGCCGCAGAGAGACGCACTGTATAAGGTTGTATTTTCTTCGTAAACTGAAAAGAAGCGAAGAGATTTTCGTTAAGGATGAATTTAATATGAACATACTGGGCAGTCAAAAAGTTTCTGTTTGAGGGCGTTGCTGCAGCGTGTATGCAACGAAGCGCGGCTCAGATGCGGGTATATAAGCGCCGACACGTAGGGAACGAATTAGTGTGGCATTCATTTCTTTCTGACGTGGTTGCGGGAAATGAGGAAACTTGAACTATGGCGACATTATTACCGAACGCGTCCAAACAGGACCAATGTGCTCTTATTTTATTCTTGGCTACCGAAGGACAAACAATGGTATACATCCATCGGGGAATGAAGAATGTGGACGGGGCAACACGTCTGTTGAAAATCACAATTGTCGAATGGTCCGCTAAGGGATATTGCTGCTTCAACACAACACATCGTAAACTCAAGTGGGACACACTCGAGCATCCGCCCTGTAGTCTTGATCTCTCCCCAGGCAATTATCGCGCCTTCGATCCCTTAAGAAAGGCCTGCGTCGGTTGGATGATTACCTTAATGCTCACTGCAATTTTGCTTGGCTGACATAGCGGTTCTGGACTGTATGGCCTTCGAACGGAAACTTTTTGATGGCCCCTTATATTCAAAAACGACTTTCAAGCTCCATGAAACTCTATACTTCAGCCCGAAAACAAGATTTTATGTTGAACAGTTCCAGTCTAACATGGAACTGAACACAATATTTTTTGCTATTTACTTATTGTAGACTGTAAAATGAGGAGGTAATAGGTTTCCGCTTATGGACTTCATAAACACGGATGTACTTATACATTTATGCTACGAAACAAATTTCTAACACGAAACTCTGAAACAGAGAGTGTGGTGTTGTCTCTTCGTAAGGGTTTAATACTGTATACCTAACCGAGAGGTAGGTACTGAGGAAACAAAAATTGGAAAGAAAAGTGAATATCGTATAATATTGCTGGCTATGATAATCGTTAGGGGTTCAGCCGTCAAAGCTAGATTCCCATCGGGTGACCTCGAAGGCAAACTCCCACATGACTGCGGGGTATTTCTGAAACTATTCTGACAAAATTTGGGAATGATGGGATCATGTACCGTTCTTGAAGAACTTACAGAGCTGTAGGTGAACATACGGATACCAGTGGTTGGACAGCAATTCCTGTGTCTTACGTCCACGAGAGACAGTCAAAGTAGCATCAGAGGCTGTGTTTCATACCACGAAAACATTTCTTACTCGAGAGCTCCCCGATCAAGTACCTGAACGATGCTTCGTCCATGCGGGATGCTTTGCCGTACGTGGTTTTCGACCTACTCTTACCTCACCACCGATGCGCATCAACGTGTGCGGCGAATCGTAGGCCCAGACGATCGTGTAAAGAGAAACGGTATTTCTCGGCAAAGCAAACTGTGCATCAGACCGCAGTGACAACTAAATTAGTCACGTGACTAATTACAGTCACGTTCGAATTCCAAGTAGAGAGCAATGTTATCTCTCGAATATTGGCGGTAAGTGCCTGCTCGAGAAACCGGTAACGCTACCTGCTATCTTCATTATACGGCCTGACAAAAAGACCTACAAGACGTGGTCGGAAGTCAGTGCAACTTCCTAGACCAACACACCAATGATGGTATATAAACGATTAAAGTTGCAGTTCTCTGTCATACTTAGAGTGCTTTAGCGTTGTTCGCGTTTAGTGTTGTTACCAGATCTGGTAGGGTATGTAAGGGACGCGAACAGCCTCAGATGTTGAGCAATCGCTGTGACGGACACGGAGATACTGCGCACTTGTGTGAGACAGCAGTATTAGCACCGAACACATTTTGGAAGGAGGCCCCAACGTGGGTCTCCATTTGGTGGGCTTATCGAATCGTTCAGTATACAGATTTATGAGCCATTTGAACATGAGAGTGGCCCAGTGCTGGACTGCAATGGAACTTAAGGGCAAGTATACTCGTCGTCGTGTACACCTGACCAGTGCAACGGAGGATCGCCGTAATGTTGACCAAGCGCAGAGCAACACTTTCACATCTGCGCCTGCCATCCGAGGCCGAGTAATGGGCTCCCTGTGTCATTCCGCACGACCAGGGGCTACCCATCCCATGGGGATGCTGCTGTTAACGTCGTCTCAACACAAACGGTTGCGTCTGCAGCGGTGTCGTGACCGGGAAGCACAGACTGCTGCAATGTGTTCAGCGTTCGGATGCGTTTGTGCACTACCCCAGATGACCATTGTCGGCGAGTGTGGGTACAGCTCCGATTCTTCATATGCTTTGGAGAGGCACAGCGGTGTTACTCCTGGTATCGTGGTGTGGGGAGCCATCGGCAAGGCCTTCAGGCTACAGCTGGCAGTGACTGAGGGAACTTGTAATCTATACCCTCCTTCCTACTTCCATCTATTGTCTACATTAAATAATGTCCAGTTCAAGCAAAGTCTTTTATGAATATTTGAGAGGAGCGAAGATTACAATAAACTTTCTAGTTTGCTTAGCTTGTCGTGTTGAGATGGCTCCAGTTCTTTTTGTCTAGGGGTCTGATTCTTGAAGCTGAAAATCTCACATTTTAGGTCCTCACGGTTGAATTACAAGTGTGGGCGTCGTCCGTGATTAATTGACTAATAATGAAGTTTTGTCTGTTGCAGAAATTGTTTTATTTTGTTGATTTTTGAAATGTATGTACGAATAAATTTCCAATCCCATGGAGAAAAATTGAAGGCTGCCAAACAAAGGATCTTTATACAAACAGTGACGATGTACTACCAATAATGATGGACCGGATCGAATGAAAGTGAGGAGAACTTCACAACTACGACCAGGGACAGCAAAAAGGAAACATAAGTACAAATCATTTGCGAAGTTAATTTGTTTGTGGACTCGTGTGCTTGTTAAGAAAATGAGTAGCGACGAAAGCAAGAGTGAGGTAGAAATGAAAGCTGCAGGATCCAGTCAGGACATGTCTGAGCCTAGTAAAATCGTATGCAGTAAAGAAATAGTAAAGACTGATATTTTGCAGTTAATTTTGGCAAAACTAGAGGAAATGAAGACAGATAACAACAGCAAATTTAGTGCTGTATGATCAGTTAACTGAAATAAGAACAAACAATTATAGCAAATTTGCCTCACCGCTAGGACAATTAAATGACTGAAAACCGAAAACAATAGTAAATGGACAGGGTACTTAATAATCAAGTTTTAGAGTTAAAAAATGGGTTGGTTGAGGGGTTAAAAAGTGTGAATGAAAAATACGATACTTTATAAAATAAATTTATTGTTTTAGAAAATGAGCTTATAGCTGTGCCAGTGAAACAAACAAAGAATGTACAGTTAAAATTATTTTTTTGAAACATTTGAAATTACAAATTACAAGTACATTTAAAATTTGTACTATTAATTACGCAACACTATACTGTTTACTATACTTATTTCTGGATTCACCTATGAAATAATAATCGGAATTGATAAAGTTAACAGAAACTAGTACAAATTCATTTGTTAAGAATAATTGAAAACCCTTTGGAATATTTTTATTTCCGCAGAGTGAGAGAGTCGTAAGCATCCTTCTCATGTTATCGGATGCATTTTTGTGTTTTTGTGCGAACAGTGTAATTCCGGCTTTGTTAATGTGAAAAATCAAACTACCGGATGATACACTAAAACGTGGGAAAATATATGTACGTAAAAACAAAAATTCTGCAACAACAATCTTCAAATTTATTTAGTTCAGTCCAACAGTGAGGACCTAAAACATGAGATTTTCAGCTTCAAGAATCAGACCCCTATACAAGAAGAACTGAAGCCACCTCAGCATGACAAGCTAAGTAAACTTGCAAGTTTGTTTTAATCTTTGCTCCTCTCAAATCTTCGTAAAAGACTCTGATGTGGAAATAGATAGAAGTAGGAAGAGGGGGTAGATTACATACTCTGACGTCGCAGACAGTCAGCGTCCTCATGTGTCGGTTCTCATTCCACAGTGTAGTGGTGTTGTTTTTAACGACAGGACAATACTGATCCACGCATGGAACGTATCTCTATGAACTGTCTGCGTGATGTTGAGGTACTGGCATGGCTAGAAAGCTCCCCCTACCTGTCCCCGATAGAACACGAGTGGGACCAGCTCGGACTTGAGCTCCATCACAGTTCCAGTATCCAGTACGTCAACATGTATACAAGGGATATGTGACACCTACTCAGGGAACGCATCAGCTCAGAGGAGGTGGAATGTCATACTGATGGGTGGGCTCACAGTGCTAAGTTCTGTATCTTTATCTACATCCTACTCCGCAATCCACCTAATAGTGTGTGGCGGAGGGTACGTTTTGTACCACCAACTGAGCCCTCCAACTCTGTTCTACTCGCGAATAGCGCGTGGGAAGAATGATTGCTGGGGTAAGCCTCTGTATTGGCTCGTGCTCATTACGCGAGACGTCTGTGGGGGAAGTAATATGTTGTCCGATTCTTCCCGGAAAGTGCTCTCTCGAAATTTCAATAGTAAATCTCTCCGTGATGTACAACGCCTCTCTTGTAACGTTTGGAGTTTGTTGAGCATCTCCGTAACGCTCTCGCGCCGACAAAACGATCCCGTCACGAAACGTGCCGATCTTCGTTCGATCTTCTCTGTTTCTTCTATCAGTCCTATCTGGTAGGGATCCCAGATAGATTAACAATACTCAAGAACCGGTCGAACAAGCGCCTTATAAGTCACTTCCTTCGTATACGAGTTACATTTCCTTAAGATTCCTCCTATGAATCTGAGTCTGGCATTTGCTTTTCCCACTACTTGTTTTATGTGGACATTCCACTGAAGGCTGCACTGAATAGTTACTTCTAGATACTTTACGGCAGATACTGTTTCCAGCGCTTTGTCATCAATAGTGTAGTTACACATTAGTAGATTTCTTTTCCTGTGTATACGCAATATGTTACATTCATTTACGTTCACGGTCAACTGCCAGAGCCTGCACCACTTATCAATTCTCTGGAGGTAATTCTGCAAATCGTTAGTATCTTCTGGCGGTGCTACTTTGTTATAGACAAACGCGTCATCTGCGAGCAGCCTTGTGTTCCGTTAAGAGTGACTTGAGTTCTGTCTGCAAGGAGTCTTGAATGCAGTCACAAATCTGCTCCGATACTCGATCTGCCCGTATTTTTTTTCTTTAAACGGCAGTACGGGACGGTGTGCAATGCTTTCCTGAAGTCAAGGAACACGCCATCAGCCTCAGCGCCATTGTCCACTGCGCTGTGGATCTCATGGTGGAACAGTTTCGCAGGATCTCTGTTTGCGAAGTCCATGTTGATTTTTATAGAGGAGATTTTCCTTCTCCAAGAACATCATAATTCTTGAGCATAAAACGTGTTCCGTAATTCTACAACAGACTGACTTCAACGATATAGGTCTATAATTGTGTGCATCTGTCCTACGTCCATTCTTAAAAACGGGAATGACCTGCGCTTTCTTTCAGTCGCTAGGTTCCCATCCTTGCTCAAGCGATGTACGGTAAATTGCTGCTAGAAAGAGAGCAAGCTCTTTTGCATAATATTTATAGAATCTTATAGTTATCTCATATGGTCATGACACCTTTCCACTACAAAGCGATTGTAATTGTTTTTATGTTCCGCGACCGGGTATCTCAATGTCTGCCATTTCGACTTTCGTACGACGATTGAAATGTGGGACCCTGTTACGATCTTCCGCGGTGAAAGAAATTCGGAAGAGCGAATTCAATATTTCGACCTTTTCTCTTCCAAGTCTTTCCAGCTGACGCCACAGTGGGTGACTTGCATGTCGATGATGATGAAATGAGGATGAGAACAACACAAAGCCCAGTTCACAAGCGGTGAAAACCTCCGGGAATCGAACCCGGGCCCGCCGCATGGCAGTCAGACGTGCTGACCATTCTGCTAAGGTGGCGGACTTTTGCGTCTGAGTAAGGTCTTATTTAGAACAAACGCGTTTCGCTTTATTTAAAAGCATCATCAGTGGTCATTTTAAGAATTATGGTTTTATTTACACGACGATTTCTGAGATCGCATATGGATTTCACGTTTAAAAATTATTTTAGTACCCACGTTTTTGGGTTCATTCCATTATTCACATGGGAATTGTTACAGTGGCCACTGATGGAGCGTTTAAATAAACCGAAACGCGGTCGGTCTAAAGAAGACTGCAAAAAGTCGCTAAAGACGGCATAATCCCCGTATTATAAACTGCGACTGTGAAAGAGTGGCGTCGATGACAAAAAGACAACAATTATTACTGAATCCTGGGTTTCCTTATTTGGGAGTTTTGCATACGACAGGCTGCAGCAGACTGGACACTGCTGTCGGAACCGCTTCAGGTAACGTCAGTATCGAAGTTTCATCCGATCCAGGTATACCTCCCCGACGCGGAATCTGCCTCTTTTGCTGCGTAATTCCAACTTGTTGCAAGCACGATGTGCTCCACAGCAGCTACGCAGATGCGAGCAAGTCGGATGATATTCGGAGCGGCGCAGCTTCCTTGTTCAGGTCACGTACCATTCAATATCGTCTTTACAGCCGGCGTGTGTATAGGTCGGGCGGCGGGATGTTTGTGCTAAGGGTCTCGCGTGCGCTCGCTCGATGGCTAATAACGACATAATATTGTGTGGCGGAAGGGCGCAGCCAGGCGTGAGCGCGCCGGGGCGTCGCTATTGTGGGGTAATCCCGGCGTCCCCCTCCCCCCCCAACACCCGTCCCCCCCCCCCCCCCCCCCCCGCCCTGTCACAAATCCCCCACCTCCACCGCTGCTCCCGGAAACGCCTTCACGCCGTGCAGCCGAAACATTTTTCCTGTCGCCGGAAGATTTTGACTTTTTCCGTGATGGGGACATTCTTCTACGTCTCTACGCGACCGCTTCGTTTATCGTGGAATTCATTGTCCAACAAGCAGCGCGGCGTGCCGCAATAGACCCACAAGTCATATCAAAAATTATTCCCCGCTTTGTCGAGGTGACTTTGCGTGTTAGTTGCGATATTTTGTAAAGATAATATCTGCGACTTTTTTGCGCTATAGTTCAGAATACACAAAATATTGTATTTATGATAAAATTGCTGCAAGAGTCAATTCTGAAGCAGCACAAAGTCATGTCTCGTGACAGTAGTTCAAATAAGCCTTCTGATTGGTATAGTTTCTCTTTCATTTCTACATGTGCTTCATCTACTTGACAAAAAGTATCCCTTTCACTAAAAGACTAAGGAAAACACTACACAAATGTTATATCAGAAATTCTTATCAATGACAAGAGGAATAATTATTGTATAGGATGAACCAGAATTGGCGCACTTGGACACAACAGAACGAGCCCTTGCCTGCTACTCTTAACTGTACAAATAATCTTTAATAAATTTCGTCCGGTTCGTATACTCGGTAGGACAAAGAAGTAGAAGAAAGACATTGTCATAACACCCTAACAACGTGTGCGACAAGTATTTTCATTCGATTCTGCATTGTTATGCTCTAAAGTTAGTGTAGTGAGCATCGTTTCGTGTTGGAATGCTCGAATTCGAGAGTTCGGTTCCGTGTCTAATTTGTTTTATTTTTGTTTGATTTTTTTATTTTCTTATTTTGATCTGCCCGATAATGCTATAGAATACACTGTTTCTGAAACGATACATATGCCATATCTACAGTCTTTCTACATTTAACAGGACATAATTATTGGTGAGACATGTCAGATATAATCGTGAAGAATATGAATAAGGTGAAACTAATTATCTGTCATACGGGAGAAGTAGCTACGGATCTCATCAATACAGAGATATGAAGCATACTCTGATATGACAGAATTCGTGGGATACCTCCCATTAACGCGTCGGACCTCCTTTTCCCCGGCCTCGTGCGGCAATTCGACGTGACATGGACTCGACAAGTCATTGGAAATCCCTGCAGAAACATTGAGCCACGTGGCCTCTATTCCGTCCATAATTCCGAAGGTGTCGCTGGTACAGGATTTTGAGCACGAACTGATCTCTCCATTATGTCCCATAACTGTTCGATGGGATTCAAGTGGGGCGATCTAGCTGGCCAAATCATCCTCTCGAATAGTCCAGAATGTTCTTCAAACCAATCGCGAACAATTGAGGCCCGGTGAAAGGGCCATAAATGTTCCATCCTTGTTTGGGAACATGAAGTCTACGAATGGTTGCAAATGGTCTCCAAGTAGCCGAACAATACCAGGGACACAATACCTTCCGTGTATACACAGCGCACACCATTATGGAGCCACCATCAGCTTGCACAGTGACTTGTTGACAACTTGGGTCCATGGCTTCGTGGGGTCTGCGCAGCACTCGAACCCTACCGTCAGCTTTTACCAATTGAAATAGTGGCTCATCGGACCAAGCTAGGGTTTTTCGGTGTGTTCACGAGCCCAGGAGAAGGGCTGCAGGCGATGTCGTGATGTTAGGAAATACACGCGCGTCGGTCGTCTGCTGCCATAGCCCATTAACGCCAAATTTCGCCGCACTGTCCTAACAGATACGTTCGTCGTACGCCCCACATTAATTTCTGCAGTTATTTCACACAGGGTTGCCTGTCTGCTAGCACTAGCAACTCTCCGCAAATGCCCTTGCTCTCGGTCGTTAAGTGAAGGCTGTCAGCCACTGCGTTATCCGTGGTGAGAAGTAATGCCTCAAATCTGGTATTGTCGGCACACTCTGGATTTCGGAATATTGAATTCCCTAACGATTTCCTAAATGTAATGTCCCAAGCGTGAAGCTCCAACTACCATTCCACGTCCAAAGTCTGTTAATTTCCGTCTTCCGTCCATAATTCTTTTGACAAGAGTCACTTGAGTATAAATGACAGCTGCGCAAACGCGCTACCATTTTCTACCTTGTGCACGCGATACTACTGCCATCTGAGTATGTGCGTATCACTATCCCAAGACTTCAGTCAGTGTAATGTCCTAAAGAAACCGGACATAGACCTACATGAAAGTACTTAATAAGATAGTTTATACTAATCGGCTGAACTAGTGGCAAGTAAGCACAACGGAATCTGGGTTTGAAAACAGTTGATGGATTAGTGTAAAAGAATATACTCAGACGATGTAATTTGCATTGTTGCAGAGGAATTACTGTATCTCGGATTAAAGAAGCAAGCTTAGATAAAGAAGAAGACGGGTGGATTCTGCAATTTTTTCTGTGGAGATAGAAGTGCAACTGAAGAAGAGGGCAAAATTGCTGCCGTTGGACTGGATTGCATGGAGAGTGTGTGATGGATGCAAGACAACAGAGGAAACATTCAAAAGCAAAGGACATCTTTAAACGTGGAATAATAAAAAACATGATTGCGCTTTCATTTCTCTTCTAATATTAAATAATTGCAGGTGTCTTGTATAAAACTGTTTTAATTATTTAATTATTGTATAACGATTAAGAATCCAGATACTTCATCACGTATTCTAGTGACAAAAAATCATCCCTCGACTCAGAATAGTTCTCTCGAATTCGTTTATTCCGACACAGACTCTGCCGACTACACTAACTGTACAACACAGGAATGCAGTACTGAATGAAGCTGCACATGTGATTGCAGTATTGCCAGACTGCCTTCCTTCTTCGTGTATTTTCTGACGAAAAGATGCATAGGGCGAAATTTTCATAGAGACATTTTTGTATCAGTACCATTAGCATGCAAGGAATCATGGTGTGGCATCGGACTGAGCGAATTTTTATTCACATTGTATGAAGGAAAATGGAAAATTCTGTTTTATACTTAATAATGTCTGCTCGAAGAACGGTATTTCTACAGTACAAAATTCCTTTTTCAGTTAGACTTTGAAATTCAGGCGATACTGAACTTTGCAAAGAAATATAATAAGTTCTAGCGAGAGCAGGCATTATCTACAGGGGAAGCAGTGACTGTTGAAATGACGTTTTTTGGAGAACCACAAGTCACAATTGGTAGCTTTTATTGACTTGTTTCGCTGTATAATATTGCAAGAGATTCCGACGATGCTGTTGTAATATTACAGAGCGAAACCTACCGAGTGCGACTTGCGGCTGTTCTGAAATACTTTATAATAAGCTCGCATTAGACAATGTTGGGCGTCGCCAATTTTTGTGTAATCAGAATGATGTCCACAGTAATGACTTGCGAAAATCACGTCAAAAGAAAATGAAGACTATCAGACACGGCTTGAAACTAGGCCATCTCAGCTGCAAGCGTTATAGCTGGTCCTTCTGATTCAATAAATCGATGCGAGCGTGAAGAACGCTTTACATGCTACAAGTTCGATCAGAAAATTCCGAGTCTCAGAAAAACGTGATATGAGCCTATGAGGTGCCAGTTGGCACTAGATACACCCAGACAAAGACTCCATTTTCTAGCCAGAAGATGCCTCACCACAGTACCATTGCGAGAAGAGAAACTGCTGGAGGAAATATTTGTTGAGAGCTAACTAATAGTAGGAAGTGTCAAGCATCCACCCGCAGCTTGATTCCAAACGTCGAGTCTAATTTCCACGGGTATTCGTGGGACACACCGAGGCACCGATTACGTGTCTCTTTTTATTTTACTTTAATGGCCGCCCACTTCATACATCGTAGCGCCAACAGCATCGGCATCACACTTCACGTCCAACCGGCACGAGATGCCTGCAACACAGGGCGTATATTCACCAGGAAAACCTACGTCGTCTGTGTTGTCAACACAAATATTTACCGGCGGCCACAAAACAACACAACACCAGGTCTCCACCAACCGTTCACGGAGCCTGTAGAACAGCTTCACCAGAGGTCGCAGCTAGCCCAGAAACTACTTTGATACGCCAGGCACGTGATCGCAAATAGTGCCGGCAGATACATCCGCCAAACGCGCTGTATAGGGGGGCGCACTGCCGGCAAAGGGCAGTTGGCTGCCACTCCGGCAGCCACGGCTGGCCGACCTCGTGCAGTCGACAAACAACTTGACATTGCAGAATTGTTTTATTGTGATCTCTCCCCGTGAAGAGACGGGTCTTCTCTATTACTTGTTATTCTCTGTTTGTGACGATCCGCAGTTGGGATTGAGTCTGTTGTTCTGTTGGAGGTTGTATTATTGTTTCGTTTTGGCGAGAACAATAAATTGTTTTCGGACTTGTGTTTTTCGCATTTCTATTCTGCTAGCAGAGATACTTCAGATATCGCCTGAGGCAAATGCTGGGATGGTTCCTTTGGAAGGTCACGGACGATTTCCTTCCCGCTCCTTGCTTAATCCAAGGATGTGCTCCGTTTCTAATGACCTCGTTGTCGACGGAACGTTAAACTCTAATCCTTCCTCGTTCCTTTCTAATATAATGTATATCATTTACACGCACGTTATTACTTCGGTAGTCATTTTATGGAACGTGGTGGAGGATACTTCTGGGACCATTAGGAACTTCCAGTTCTATTTGCGAATGGTGCTGTCGACAAGCCCGTGTATGAATTTGTGTGCTCTCCCTATCGTGGTCATTTCGGCACATGTATGTGAGAAGAGGTAATACGTTGCCGGGCTCATCTTGTAAAATACGCGCTGAAATTTTTACAGTTAATCTCCTCTTGATCTACAACGTCACTGTTTTAGCGTCTACAACAAGAGTTTGACGAGGATCTACCTGACGTTGTCGCGCGTACTGAACGAAGCCGTGACGAAACGTGTCCCTCTTCTTGAGATACTCAGCGTCTCTTCTACTGTTACCATCAAGTGATGTCCCCAGACTGATGAGCAACACTCAAGAATCGGTAGATCAAGGGTTTTGTGAAGCACTTCTTTAGTCGGTGAAATGTTTCCTTAGGGCTCTTCTGTGAATTACTTAACCCAGCATTTGTTGTTTTTTTTTTTTTTTAACTTACAACTAACGTTATTTTCACGTTTGATTTAGATCACATCGGTTGGATTCTCCTAGGTATTTTAAGGTTCTTACTGGTTCTGGAAAAATTCATATATAATCCCATCTTAGATAGCTCTGGCGAGATACTTTCACAGTAATTTGTTGTCCGATATGGAGCACTGTGGGGCAGGTTCCACAGCTGTAATACAGGAGGTGGACAAAAATATGGAAACAGCCAGAAATGCACGTTTAAACATAAATTTTACGTGCTATCAAGCCTGCAGTCGGCGCTGTTGTATTTGACCGCGAACTACATCTCTGTAACACCCTCAAAACGTTACAAGTGTTGTCGTGGTCAGAAAAGTGTTGTGCGTAGTTGTGAGTGCGTTGTGTTGGTGCTAAATGAATTCGGCTTAAGAAAACTGCTGGTGCTCGTATTGTGGGTGCTTCTGTAACCAAGTTGGCCGAAGTGTTTGGTGTTATTAGAGGCACCTATCGAAAATATTTATACTGCACACAAGGAAAGCGGCAAAAACGTTACCTGTTAACTCATAAAGGTGACGAAAGAGTGTTGAGTAATTGTGAGAATTTGTCATTCGAGAGGAGTGAGGAAAAAATAGGGTGACAGTTGCACTTACGAACCCTGTCAGCACCAATACAACACGGAGGGAGCTCCATAAACGTGGGCGAGCTGGAATTCCAAAACAACACATCAGTGCAAATGCACGTAAAAGGAAAACGTGGAGCCGATGCCATGAAACCTAGACTATCGAGTAATGGAAGAATTTCATTTGGTCGAATGAGTCTTCTTTCACACTGTTTCCCAACTTCTGGCCAAATTAACGTTCATAACTTGTTCCGTGAGCACGAGGGTGAATTGTCACCAGATGTCAGTATTATGGAGCATTTGATGGTTGCGTGATCGCTATCCACTTCCACCATCGACACCTAAATGGTATAGGACTCCCTTTAAGACCACACAGGAGCTGTGTTTATCCTTTCCGAGACGACTGGAAGCTGTTTTGAATATCAAGGGTTTTCCTACACAGTATTAGGTACGGTAATGTGTTGTGTTTCGGTGTTTCCATATTTTTGTCCATCCCCTGTATTGATTTATAATGAAAGAAAGCAGAGGCAGTTTTCTTTGTAGTTCAATTACCACACCCGTTTTCGCCACCAAGACCCTTTTCCAATGGCTATATGTCGTGAGAGTACACGAACAGTCTCCTAGACACTTGACCGTTGTGACGGATTCACCGGTAAAAAATTGGAAATTTGTGGTAAGGTCTTATGGGACCAAACTGCTGAGGTTATCGGTCCCCAAGCTTACACACTACTTAATCTAACTTAAACTAACTTACGCTAAGGACAACACACACACCCATGCCCGAGGGACGGCTCGCACCTCCGACGGGGTAGCCGCACGGACCGTGCAAGGTGCCCAAGACCGCTCGGTTAACCCGCGCGGCGATTCACCGGTCGTTCTGTCGAAAGGTATTGGTTTTTTCTTCAATTTACAGACATTATGCTACATGTACTTGAGTTTAAGGTCAGCTTCTAATCTTCGAACGGAGCGCTAATCGTCTTCGTCTTTGACATAACATTCCTTCATAACAACACGTTGTATGTAATGTGAGCTGCAACAATGATATCACACTTGATTGAGGTAAAAATGACGCGTCTTCCGCTTCTGATGATGAGTCTTCACTACGAACAATGTACTTGGACCTTCGTGTTAGCAAAAGCATGTACTTTGTTTATTAGGCCACGATGTGGGACTGTATCGAAGGCTGATCTAGTTCGTCGGCCAGATTGATTACGGTTTAGGTAATTTTCCACTCTCACTTAGGCAAATACTACAATAGTCCCCATTCTCCATTTCAGAAAATACAGTGCACAAATAAAATACAGTACACAAACATTTAAAATACCATTACATGACCAACGGACAGATAGCGAACACGAGTTTCCCCCATTATGCCCGCATTGCACTGTCAAATACACCGTCCAGCCTCATCATAGTGACCACCTGCCAAAAGCGTGAATAACCACCTTTTTCCGAGCGAAACACTGCAAGACATGCAGGAAGAGAGTCAACGAAGTTCTGGAAAGTACCGACAGGGGTGTGGAGTCACGCCGACTCCAGTGGCGTGATCAGCTGCGCTACGTGTCTCGGCTGAGGATCCGTGGAGCGGACAAACCGATCCCAGAGACTCTCGATTGGGTTTCAATCCGGAGAGTTTGGTGGCCTGGGTTACGGTAAACGCATCCTGGTGCTTTTAGAAACACATAAATCCACTGTGGGCTGGTTGTCACGTTGCATTATCCTGCTGGTAAATTCCATCGCGCCGAGAAAAGGCAAACTGCACGCAGGGATATCTGAATCCATGTGTTGATCCATTATGCCTTCCAGATTAACGAGATCACACAGGGACGCTTCCTCGGCCGTCACCTTCTGATGATCCAATGGCCGACCGTCTAATAGAGCGTAAAATGTGATTCATCTGGAAAGGGCACCTGCCGCCGTTCAGTAGACGTAGAGCTGCGATACTGGCGTAAAAATTCCAGCCTTCGTCGCCGATGAACAGCAGGCACGATCGAATGAAGCGGAGGCCCCTCTGTAGCACGACTGGCGGAACGGTCGTTGAGGAGACACTGTTGCCGGCGACTCGGATCATGTGGCCGCTCAGTTGCACGTCTGTTCGTCTGTACAGCCGTCGTTCACCCCTCTCCTCTGTGGCCTGTTGTCGGCCCCTCGGTTCATGTGGCCGATCAGTCGCACGTCCGTTCGTCTGTACAGCTGTCGTTCACCCCTCTCACCTGTGGCCTGTTATCGGCCCCTCGGTTCATGTGGCCGCTCAGTAGCACGTCCGTTCGTCTGTACAGCCGTCATTAACCCCTCTCATCCGTGGCCTGTTGTCGGACCCACGGTTCATGTGGCCGCTCAGTTGCACATCGGTTTGTCTGTACAGCCGTCGTTCACCCTTCTCATCTGTGGCCTGTTGTCGGCCCCTCGGTTCATGTGGCCGCTCAGTTGCACGTCCGTTCGTCTGTACAGCCGTCGTTCACCCCTCTCACCTGTGGCCTGTTGTCGGCCCCTCGGTTCATGTGGCCGCTCAGTTGCACGTCCGTTCGTCTGTACAGCCGTCGTTCACGCCTCTCATCTGTGACCTGTTGTCGGCCCCTCGGTTCATCAGGCCGCTCAGTTGCACGTCCGTTCGTCTGTACAGCCGTCATTAACCCCTCTCATCCGTGGCCTGTTGTCGGACCCACGGTTCATGTGGCCGCTCAGTTGCACATCGGTTTGTCTGTACAGCCGTCGTTCACCCCTCTCATCTGTGGCCTGTTGTCGGCCCCTCGGTTCATGTGGCCGCTCAGTTGCACGTCCGTTCGTCTGTACAGCCGTCGTTCACCCCTCTCATCTGTGGCCTGTTGTCGGCCCCTCGGTTCATGTGTCCGCTCAGTTGCACGTCCATTCGTCTGTACAGCCGTCGTTCACCCCTCTCATCTGTGGCCTGTTGTCGGCCCCTCGGTTCATGTGGCCGCTCAGTTGCACGTCCGTTCGTCTGTACAGCCGTCGTTCACCCCTCTCATCTGTGGCCTGTTGCCGGCCCCTCAGTTCATGTGGCCGCTCAGTTGTACGTCCGTTCGTCTATACAGCCGTCGTTCACCCCTCTCATCTGTGGCCTGTTGTCGGCCCCTCGGTTCATGTGGCCGCTCAGTTGCACGTCGGTTCGTCTGTACAGCCGTCGTTCAGCCCTCTTATCTGTGGCCTGTTGTCGGCCCCTCGGTTCATGTGGCTGCTGAGTCGCACGTCCGTTCGTCTGTACAGCCGTCGTTCACCCTGTCATCTGTGGCCTGTTGTCGGCCCCTCGGTTCATGTGGCCGCTCAGTTGCACGTCGGTTCGTCTGTACAGCCGTCGTTCAGCCCTCTCATCTGTGGCCTGTTGTCGGCCCCTCGGTTCATGTGGCCGCTCAGTTGCACGTCCGTTCGTCTGTACTGCCGTCATTAACCACTCTCATCTGTGGCCTGTTGTCGGCCGCTCGGTTCATGTGGCCGCTCAGTTGCACGTCGGTTCGTCTGTACAGCCGTCGTTCACCCCTCTCATCTGTGGCCTGTTGCCGGCCCCTCGGTTCATGTGGCCGCTCAGTTGCACGTCGGTTCGTCTGTACAGCCGTCGTTCAGCCCTCTCATCTGTGGCCTGTTGTCGGCCCCTCGGTTCATGTGGCCGCTCAGTTGCACGTCCGTTCGTCTGTACAGCCGTCATTAACCACTCTCATCTGTGGCCTGTTGTTGGCCGCTCGGTTCATGTGGCCGCTCAGTTGCACGTCCGTTCGTCTGTACAGCCGTCGTTCACCCCTCTCATCTGTGGCCTGTTGTCGGCCCCTCGGTTCATGTGGCCGCTCAGTTGCACGTCCGTTCGTCTGTACAGCCGTCGTTCACCCCTCTCATCTGTGGCCTGTTGTCGGCCCCTCGGTTCATGTGGCCGCTCAGTTGCACGTCCGTTCGTCTGTACAGCCGTCGTTCACCCCCCTCATTTGTGGCCTGTTGTCGGCCCCTCAGTTCATGTGGCCGCTCAGTTGCACGTCGGTTCGTCTGTACAGCCGTCGTTCACCCCTCTCATCTGTGGCCTGTTGTCGGCCCCTCGGTTCATGTGGCCGCTCAGTTGCAAGTCCGTTCATCTGTACAGCCGTCGTTCACCCTTCTCATCTGTGGCCTGTTGTCGGCCCCTCGGTTGATGTGGCCGCTCAGTTGCACGTCCGTTCGTCTGTACAGCCGTCGTTCACCCCTCTCATCTGTGGCCTGTTGTCGGCCCCTCGGTTCATGTGGCCACTCAGTTGCACGTCGGTTCGTCTGTACAGCCGTCGTTCACCCCTCTCATCTGTGGCCTGTTGTCGGCCCCTCGGTTCATGTGGCCACACAGTTGCACGTCGGTTCGTCTGTACAGCCATCGTTCACCCCTCTCATCTGTGGCCTGTTGTCGGCCCCTTGGTTCATGTGGCCGCTCAGTTGCACGTCTGTTCGTCTGTACAGCCGTCGTTCACCCCTCTCATCTGTGGCCTGTTGTCGGCCCCTCGGTTCATGTGGCCGCTCAGTTGCACGTCCGTTCGTCTGTACAGCCGTCGTTCACCCCTCTCATCTGTGGCCTGTTGTCGGCCCCTCGGTTCATGTGGCCGCTCAGTTGCACTTCCGTTCGTCTGTACAGCCGTCGTTCAGCCCTCTCATCTGTGGCCTGTTGTCGGCCCCTCGGTTCATGTGGCCGCTCAGTTGCACGTCTGTTCGTCTGTACAGCCGTCGTTCACCCCACTCATCTGTGGCCTGTTGTCGGCCCCTCGGTTCATGTGGCCGCTCAGTTGCACGTCCGTTCGTCTGTACAGCCGTCGTTCACCCCTCTCATCTGTGGCCTGTTGTCGGCCCCTCGGTTCATGTGGCTGCTCAGTTGCACGTCGGTTCGTCTGTACGGCCGTCGTTCACCCCTCTCGTCTGTGGCCTGTTGTCGGCCCCTCGGTTCATGTGGCCGCTCAGTTGCACGTCCGTTCGTCTGTACAGCCGTCGTTCACCCCTCTCATCTGTGGCCTGTTGCCGGCCCCTCGGTTCATGTGGCCGCTCAGTTGCACGTCGTTTCCTCTGTACAGCCGTCATTCAGCCCTCTCATCTGTGGCCTGTTGTCGGCCCCTCGGTTCATGTGGCCGCTCAGTTGCACGTCCGTTCGTCTGTACAGCCGTCGTTCACCCCTCTCATCTGTGGCCTGTTGTCAGCCCCTCGGTTCATGTGGCCGCTCAGTTGCACGTCCGTTCGTCTGTACAGCCGTCGTTCACCCTTCTCGTCTGTGACCTGTTGTCGGCCCCTCGGTTCATGTGGCCGCTCAGTTGCACGTCCGTTCGTCTGTACAGCCGTCGTTCACCCCTCTCATCTGTGGCCTGTTGTCGGCCCCTCGGTTCATGTGGCCGCTCAGTTGCACGTCGGTTCGTCTGTACAGCCGTCGTTCATCCCTCTCATCTGTGGCCTGTTGTCGGCCCCTCGGTTCATGTGGCCGCTCAGTTGCACGTCCGTTCGTCTGTACAGCCGTCGTTCACCCCTCTCATCTGTGGCCAGTTTTCGGCCCCTCGGTTCATGTGGCAGCTCAGTTGCACGTCGGTTCGTCTGTACAGCCGTCGTTCACCCCTCTCATCTGTGGCCTGTTGTCGGCCCCTCGGTTCTTGTGGCCGCTCAGTTGCACGTCCGTTCGTCTGTACAGCCGTCGTTCACCCCTCTCATCTGTGGCCTGTTGTCGGCCCCTCGGTTCATGTGGCCGCTCAGTTGCACGTCAGTTCGTCTGTACAGCCGTCGTTCACCCCTCTCATCTGTGGCCTGTTGTCGGCCCCTCGGTTCTTGTGGCCGCTCAGTTGCACGTCGGTTCGTCTGTACAGCCGTCGTTCACCCCTCTCATCTGTGGCCTGTTGTCGGCCCCTCGGTTCATGTGGCCGCTCAGTTGCACGTCCGTTCGTCTGTACAGCCGTCGTTCACCCCTCTCGTCTGTGGCCTGTTGTCGGCCCCTCGGTTCATGTGGCCGCTCAGTTGCACGTCCGTTCGTCTGTACAGCCGTCGTTCACCCCTCTCATCTGTGGCCTGTTGTCGGCCCCTCGGTTCATGTGGCCGCTCAGTTGCACGTCGGTTCGTCTGTACGGCCGTCGTTCACCCCTCTCATCTGTGGCCTGTTGTCGGCCCATCGGTTCATGTGGCCGCTCAGTTGCACGTCCGTTCGTCTGTACAGCCGTCGTTCACCCCTCTCATCTGTGGCCAGTTGTCGGCCCCTCGGTTCATGTGGCAGCTCAGTTGCACGTCCGTTCGTCTGTACAGCCGTCGTTCACCCCTCTCATCTGTGGCCTGTTGTCGGCCCCTCGGTTCATGTGGCCGCTCAGTTGCACGTCCGTTCGTCTGTACAGCCGTCGTTCACCCCCCTCATCTGTGGCCTGTTGTCGGCCCCTCGGTTCATGTGGCCGCTCAGTTGCACGTCCGTTCGTCTGTACAGCCGTCGTTCACCCCTCTCATCTGTGGCCTGTTGTCGGCCCCTCGGTTCATGTGGCCGCTCAGTTGCACGTCCGTTTGTCTGTACAGCCGTCGTTCACCCCTCTCATCTGTGGCCTGTTGTCGGCCCCTCGGTTCATGTGGCCGCTCAGTTGCACGTCCGTTTGTCTGTACAGCCGTCGTTCACCCCTCTTATCTGTGGCCTGTTGTTTCTCTCTTTTGTACATAATTAGAACCGCACATCTTTCAGCGTTAGTGTACTGCGTGGTTTATAGCCTTACAAAATACAAATTGCATTTTATAAGTTACAAAAATTGGTTGATCGTGTAACTTCCGTGCTTTTATGTAAACAGAGTAATTTCATTTGATGCAAGTACAGTTTGGATGCGCAAACATAAATAATCTATGTAGGGGAAACATTCCTAATAGTGCACAGTTAAGGAATAATCGTAAATATCTCTGCTATTATCAATAGCGAAACAAAATCATTTTAGGGTTATATCTCTTAACTCAAAACCTACTTATTTAGAAACCTACAGCAGCAGAGAGGTAATACTTTTATCGAACTTTTCAAAACTACAAAAAAACGGGAAATGCGCACTCTTTTGTTCACCTGCGCTTAATAGTGTGTAAAAGTGCCCCAGTGAGTACACATTTAGCAAATGTCACAAATGAACCCAATATCACTGTCAAATGAAGAGCACGGTTCTGCCACCATCTCCCACACTTAATGGATTGGATCCAGTCCTCTGGAAACGCTAAAATCTATGTTCTCTACTCACAGCTTCCAGTTTGTTCATAAAGCAGACTCCTTCGTACCAATAGCAGCGGCAAACTTTGTTTGCTTCCTCCATTTTCAATTCGTTGTCTGACCTCATTGAGCAGCTCTTCAGTTTAGATAAGCTTTCTGTCCACAACGCACTCAACAGATACAAATTTGCAGCTGTGTCCTAGAGAGAGACCGAGCGAGGTGGCGCAGTGGTTAGCACACAGGAGTCGCATTCGAGAGAACGACGGTTCAAACCCGCGTCCTGCCATCTTCATTTAGGTTTTCCGTGATTTCCCTAAGTCGCTCTACGCAAGTCCCGGGATGGTTCCTTTGAACGGCACAGCTGACTTCCTTCCCCATCCTTCCCTAATCCGATGGGACCGATGACCTCGCTGTTTGGTCCCCTCCCCCAGATCAACCCTAAAGAGAACGCATGCACTCTTTGGGGACGCTTTACAGGTGCTCTTTCGTACAGAAACAACATTCCAAATGACGTCAACAGATAACAGCGTATGTCACATTTGCGAAACTGGTGGATGTAATGTGGTAGATTGCAAGCCAGTCTTTCAAACTTCAATCAAGAATTAAAGGCTGTTGTTCGTGTATTTGTGTATAAAAAAACTGTTCAAATAGCTCTGAGCACTATGGGACTTAACATCTGAGGTCATGAGTCCCCTAGACCTAGAACTACTTAAACCTAATTAACCTAAGGACATCACACACAGCCATGCCCGAGGCAGGATTCGAACCTGGGACCGTAGCGCTCGCGCGGCTCCAGACTCAAGCGCCTAAAACCGCTCGGCCACAACGACCGGAATATTTGTGTATAACTTATGCAACAGGATATCAGAACAACATCAAGAAGGCTGAAAAGTGATTCTTACCTGCTTCACATCGGAAACACAAGCTTTCTTCAGACAACTTGTACAAAGTGTCTCTGATACCACTCTGAACACAACTACGGCAGTGGCGAGCCGATCAGCGTACTCAGCTGTCAGGAACACACACTACGCTGTCGTTGGGGCTGCGCACTCTTTGGTATATTTGTCCTACTCAGTGTTATTTTTTTGTCTTCAGTGAATGCGAAAGTTATTTGTGAGTAACAGAAAGCCGGCCGGTGTGGCCGTGCGGTTCTAGGCGCTTCAGTCTGGAACCGCATGACCGCTACGGTCGCAGGTTCGAATCCTGCCTCGGCATGGATGTGTGTGATGTCCTTAGGTTAGTTAGGTTTAATTAGTTCTAAGTTCTAGGCGACTGATGACCTCAAAAGTTAAGTCGCATAGTGCTCAGAGCCATTTGAACCATTTTTTGAAAAACACAAACATGTTTTACATAGGGTGTTTCACAACTCATGTTACACACTTCTAGACGTTTTAGAGTGGACTTAGTAGATAAAGTCTTACATATGAACCCATTTCCGGAAACGTCATCCAACGTCGCTACAGAGCGTCGAAGTTATAGGCTCCGGCGCCTGTAAATGTATGTATATGTATGGTGATTCCGTGATGATGTTACAAACTTTCAAGTATGATGGAAAACGATAAATGTATGAATTTGAGGTAAGGGTCCCTGTACCGTAAACGAACGAGTTGAAAGTTACAAAGGAACATCCTTCCGATACCTCTGACAGTGGAATACATTTACCGGTACTGTTGTTGGTAAGAATGTACGGAATGCAGCTTTCAGAGGTTAGGGACCAAACAATAAAATATGTGTAGTAAACATGCACTCTAAAATGCATAATTGAGGAGCTATGAACACTTGTTCTCCTTCGCTAGTGCGAAATACATCTCCTCTATCGAACAAATGCTCATACCTCTTAAGATAAGCACTTTAAAGCCCATATTTACTGCACATTTTTTCTTGTTTTGGTCCATACTACCACCTCTGTTAGTTGACTATCCCATATTTTTAGCAACAACAGTAGCGGCATATGTATTCTACTGTCAGAGGTATCAGAATGGGTTTCCTTATAACTTGCGACTCTTCCGTTTCTGTAACACGGACCCTTATCTCAAATTCATACATTTAACCTTCTCCATCATCCTTGAAACTTTGTAACATGGAATCATCCTGTATATACATACATTTAATGGCATCGGTGTCTATAACTTCGACGTTTTGTAGCGTCGTTGGATGACGTTTCTAGACATGTATTCTTGTGTACAACTTGATTTACTAAGTACCCTCTACAATCTCTAGAAGTGTATAACATTAATTGTGAAACACCCTGTATAAGCTCGACGAAGTATTGAAGCAATGTTTGATACGCTGATCCTTGATTTTTCCTTTTTTTGACGAAATTGCATTTTCTTGCGCTACGTGATATATCGGTATTGCTTGTCTTTTGCTACATCATCTCTCTGTTTCACGTTATATATCAACAGTTTTATAAAACCAGAACCGAACACTGACGCTTTGAGTTTTTCTACAAATACAGTTTATTTTTTAGTAACAGACAGTAGGGTAACTAAGCGGAGAAAAGATGATCCGTAGGTTGCGAGGCCCTTTATTTATCCTCAATCACTTTTTATACGTGATCGAGCAATTCTAGGTGCTTCAGTCTGGAACCGCGTGACAGCTACGGTCGCAGGTTCGAATCCTGCCTCAGGCATGGATGTGTGTGATGTCCTTAGGTTAGTTAGGTTTAAGTAGTTCTACGTTCTATGGGACTGATGACCTCAGATGTTGAGTCACGTAGTCCTCAGAGCCATTTTTTGAACTTTCTTGACAGATCAGCGCTTCCGGTTTCTAGGGGACTCTAGCAAACCACTGATCGCATACGTATACGAAGCGATCGAAATGAGTTAACGCCTGATAGGTGTGCGACACACCTTACGTACAGTAACGCGATTACAATCTTAATAGACGAAGGCTCCTAAGAAAACTGCCGTAGTCTGCACTTGCTTACGATAGTCTACGGTAGCCTACGGTAGTTTTACAACTCTAACTACACTCCTGAAAGACTCAACAGTCGTGTGCCTTCTTTCAGTCACATGTGACTCTAGATGGCTGGATTCTTTTTTCTTTTATTTTTATTTTTGTTCTATTTGCTGTGGCAGTGTTATTTATAGCTCTCGAATCGTTTGGTACAATGAGGTGTCACGAACCAGTCAGTAAGATCACGTTGAGATAATGTTACGGAAGGATATAACTTAATGATACATCGATGAACCCCAAGACTAAAAATATCTGCTCTGTCCGCAAAGTTCCCTGCTGGTCCAGCGATCCATAAAACGAGAAAGCCGCGACTCGTATTGGAAATTGAGAAGGCGGAGCATCCACATCAGGGAGGGGTATTTGGGACCGTTGTCTGGCGCATTTTTGGCTGCGGCAAGCTATCAGTTAAATAAATATTTGCTCGCGTCATCTGGCGGAGGGGGCGGTGGCGAGACGGTGCGCGTCGCGGCACGCGGGGGGAGGATATCACCATTATGAGAACGTACGCGCCTCAATTCTTAATAGCGCCCTCTCATTGTGCGACACCGCCGTCTCTCTCAAGACTTTGTTACTGCGGATCGCAAAAAGTGCCCCGATGAATCATGTACAAGCAATTAACGAAATACCGGCCGCGCGGCGTATCGACCGCAGGCGGAAAACGGCGCGGGTTCTAACCTGTAAACAAATACGCAGCAGCAGCCCAGCGCTCACCTTATGGACTGCATTCGGAAGTCTGGAAGAAATTAGGCATCTACGGTATTGTAGGACAGTACCTGATAGCGAACGCCACCATGGCACGCAAATTAACAAGAAGACGGGGAGAAATTTGACTGATGCGGTAGTGTTTTGTTTTGTTTTTAGATCAAAATTTATGTTGGAAGAAATAGATTTTTTAAACTATGCACTCAGTCCAATGTTGCTAAGACCTGCAGACGTTCAACGTTTCGTGCAGGGATTTGCACTTGAACCTCAACGTAAACAAATATTAGAAATAAATGGCTGTAGCTCCCAAGTTCCATTAAGAAGACATCGGAGGTTCCCTTTGTCTGTCCTATACGGTCTGTTTACTGTAGTCGAGTCGCAATGATCGTCACTGCAAGGGAATTTTTTTTTTTTTTTTTTTTTTTTTTTTTACATTGGCTTTCGACTGTGTTGTCACACTTACGATACGGATGGTTTGAAAACTAGTCACCATCAAGAAATAAAAAAGATACTTCTTAATCCTACTTATGACGGAGCGACAGCCACATATTTCAATTATAAAACAAGTCGTGGGCCCACTTTTCACCTACAGCATGCTGCAAGTTCACAAACAAACATCAAGTTCAAAATGGCTCTGAGCACTATGGGACTTAACATCTGAGGTCATCAGTCCCCTAGAACTTAGAACTACTTAAACCTAACTAACCTAAGGACATCACACACATCCATGCCCGAGGCACGATTCGAACCTGCGACCGTAGCGGTCGCGCGATTCCAGACTGAAGCGCCTAGAACCGCTCGGCCACACTGGCCGGCAAACATCAAGTATTGAGCATAAATTTACGTGTGACCCGTTATTGTATGATTACACGACTGGTAACCTTCTCACCATCAAATACGAGGGCTATTCGGAAAGTAAGGTCCGATCGGTAGTGAAATGGAAGCCACAGTGAAAATCATAAATGTTTTGTTTGCAACAGTTAGCTACACCTTGCAGCTAGTTCTGTAGATAGTCGCCGCTCCGACTGGGACATTTGTCGTATCATTGTGCCAACTCTCCAAAACCGTTGTCACAGAAGTCATCCGCCTGCGCTTCCTGCCAATTCTCTACACTGATCAGCAGCTTGTGGTCTGTGCCAAAATGTTGTCTTCATACTAGCGGTTCATGTGAGCAGACTTGAAAATCAGAGGGAACCAAGTCCGGGCTGAACCGTAGATGATCAAACACTTATCGAAAACGCTGCAGGAGCGTCTTCATTGCCCCTGCAGTGTGCAGCCGAGAATTTTCTAGAAGAAGGAAATGCATGACAGTTACGTTGTGTGCTCTGCGTGAAACCTGGCGAAATCTCTCACGGGCACTCATACTTGGTAGGAGACACTATTTTCAAGGCATCTTTACGTACGCATTGTGCGCACAGAACTGAAAAGAGCGACGTGACGCAATCGACGCGCATACTGGAGACACTGTCCAACACAGCCCATATTTTACATTCAAGGATTCTATTACATTTTTATTAATAACATTATTAATTATACTACCTCTAATTAATCCTTACCACCTAGAAGACCCAAAACTTCATCGGATTTTCACCTTGGCTTCCATTTCGCGATCGATCGGACCTTACTTTCCGAGTAGCCCTCGTATCTAGGGGAATGGATACAGAACGATTTAAAGTGGAAATAATCGCAGTTAAGGCAGACGCCTGACAAATTCACTGGAAGAATCCTCAGGTAGTACAGCGCATCCACGAAGAAGGTATCTACATCTACATCACACTCCGCAAGCCACGTAATAGTGTGTGGTGGAGGGTACTTTTTGTATCTAACAAAACCCTCGTTCAACTGATACCTAAATATTTCTCGTCAGTCTTGGGCCCTTACCAGATTTTGCTGACAGTGGAAGTAGAATAGATCCAAAGAAGAACAGAGCATTTCGCCACCTTCACGAAGGCGTTACGGAGATGCTCACACAACTCCAATGGCAGGCGCTACAAGAGAGGCACCGTGCATGACGATGTGGTTTACAGTTCAAATTCTGAGAACGTACTTTCTTAGAAGAGTCGTCCAATATATTGGTACCTCGTACGAAATCTCGTGAAAAGTCCGTCAAGGTAGAATCAGAAATATTCGGGCTCACACAGTGTCTTACCAACAATCGCTACTGGAACAGCGGTGAGGATAAGTGACTGTTGTGCACTAAGTACCCACCGAGCGAGGTTGCGCAGTGTTTAGCACACTGGACACGCATTCGGGAGGACGAAGGTTCAAACCCGCGTCCGGACATCCTGATTTAGATTTTCCGTGATTTTCCTAAATCGCTTCAGGCAAATGCCGGGATGATTCCTGTGAAGGGGCACGGCGGATTTCCTTTCCCATCCTTCCCTGATCCGAGCTTGTGCTCCGTCTTTAACGACCTCGTTGTCGACGGGACGTTAACCACTAATCTCCTCCTCCTCTTCCTCCTCCTCCTCCTCCTCCTCCTCCTCCTCCTCCACTAAGTACCTTCTCCTGCACACCATAAGGTACGTTAAGGAATATATACGAGACGTCTCTCCTAAGAGTCGTCCGGCGCATTTTCTCTGATGTTTCAGCAGATATTTGCAATTTCGTTTTTGTTATGTGTAGCTGGAGTCAACCCAAACAAATATTCATTATCACTTCTTTCATGCGACTCCCAATGCAGTCTGAAAGCCTCGGTTTTTCCCGTATTTAAAGCGTAATTTTACGCACCTATTCGATAGAGCGGTCCCAAATTAGTCTAGTGTGACATTTGTGAAACTGTAAGAATACCAGTACTGCAGCAGCGACGGCACTGCCCTCGTCCACACGGACTGCAGTAGCAGCACTGCTCAATCGCTACCGGAGTATTGGTTATTCTTCATGTTTTACTCTCACTGTTATCATACATCGATAACATAATACTGCAATACACTAATTTTTGACCATTCCATCGAATGGAAACGTAAACTTCCTCTTTAAAAATCATTCTGCTTGTAATGGGGAACAAACCGAGGCCTTCCACGTACACTGGACGTCGCTTGAAAGACGTGATGAGCAATATTTGTTTTTGGTGACCCCAGCTACACACTGAGAAAACGAAATTGCAAATATCTGTCGAAACACCAGAAGAAACGCGCTTGACGACTCTTAGGACAGACACCCTATACATGTAGCACATGTATATGAGGAGCAATTATGCAAGATAGCAAAATACAATACGGCTGCCAGACAGTTTCTTTTGGCTAAACCAGTTTTCCATCCAAAAGTTTCTTTAACTGTAGGAATAGATATAAGCCAAGAAGTGGCAAATATCGTGATTAGACTGAAGTTCCAAAAAATTACTTCAAGTCCCTGAACTTTCTCACTTACAAAATACAGTTGTGGCAAATGTATTGTCGTAATGAAATGTGAGTCGTTCTTTTCTTTGGCAATCGAGACCTTCATTCGCTCATCTGTGTCGTCCACAAGACCTACTACATAGGATTAGAAAACGTTCGATGCCTGTCCACCAGAATCAAGGAAGGAAGGTAAGAGTTAACATCCCATCGACGACAAGGTCGTTAGAGTGGAAGTTCGACCTCGGTTTGAGGAAGGATAGGGAAGGACACCTTTCGTGCAGTTTTTGAAGGAACCATCCTGAAATTTTCCTTAAATTATTTAGAGAAAACAACGAGGCCACAGGCTCTGATGCACTGCTTCGACTGTTTGTTCGTTTGTGTCGAAACGTGAGCGATCTACATCTCATCCACAGTAATAAATAGGAGAACGTATCCAAATTATATAATCTGTAAATTGTTTCTTATATAAATTCACCTTACCATTTGAGTGCAGTTTCATATAGCTTTATTCGTCCAATACGCCATTGTGAACTTCGCAAAGGTTTTCTTGTGTGGTTGACGTTTTGCGACATTATTCTCGTAGAACACGTTCAAAAAAATACCGATATCTTTAAAATCATCCACTCACTCCTTAGCTGCTGAAGACTGAGTAGCATATTCGTAAAAGTTAGGCCTCGTCGGATGAGTTTCCGTTGACAGTAAACCGTTAAAAACGCAGAATTTTATCACAGACGTTATTCCATTTCAGCCATTTGAATGAAACAAACATATTGGACGATATGTACTATTATCATAAAAATTAATTTTCCTTACATCAACGCCTTCCCTCTGCCATGAGAACTTATGTCTTTTACTTCATACTCTTCTATGAATAGACAAACGCGAAGCCGGCCGAAGTGGCCGTGCGGTTAAAGGCGCTGCAGTCTGGAACCGCAAGACCGCTACGGTCGCAGGTTCGAATCCTGCCTCGGGCATGGATGTTTGTGATGTCCTTAGGTTAGTTAGGTTTAACTAGTTCTAAGTTCTAGCGGACTAATGACCTCAGCAGTTGAGTCCCATAGTGCTCAGAGCCATTTGAACAAACGCGAGACTAAGACTCTCGATGATGGGTCCTTACAACACTCTTCATCTCTGACACGCCTAAAGGCCGGAATGACTGATCTGAGCTCTAATCTGTGGATGGGTGATATCAATGACAGAGGTGTTGCAGTGATTAAGACAATGGAAATAAATTCGAGAGAATAGCGGGTCGAATACGCTTTTCTGCCATCCTGATTTAGATTTTCGTGGTTTCTTTGATTCAGTGCAAGAATGGATGGAAGATCGGCATTTAACGTCCAGTTAATATTGAGTTTGCAAATGAGGGGTATTCTAAGTTTTTTAAGCTGTTAGGACAGGTGAAAATAAATAGTCCCTTAGACGGTGAAGTTTTACATTTACTGAGAATTTAAAAATTTACAATCATACCTACACTTTCAATGCAACCCTACCGAGGAACAGGACTCAGAGGTTTAGAGAAAAGACTCTAATTATGGAGTAATTCCTTGTCTGACCATCCAAATTTATGTTTTCCACAAGGCAGACCCCAGGATCGTTCCTTTGAAAGGATCACGGCCGATTTACGCTAACATCCCATCTCTGCTCGTGCTCTGTCTCTAATAACCTCTTCATCGAAGGTATTTTGGATCTTAACTTTCCTTTCATAAGTTATGGAGAGTTCCCAGTATACCAGCGTCATTCCCTCCTTTCCTATACTACATTTGTGAATGGCCAGTGGGAAGTCCTACATTTCCCGTCATCACATCATCAGATATATAAGCTATCATCTCTCTTTCCTAATGTAGGGAGTCAGCCGTTTTCCAAATTTGGTGAATTTATCTTTATACAGTCTCGAGACCGGAGGCCCGTCCTGTCGGCATAATCATTACTCAAGCAGAGGAAAGGAAGTCGTGTGCGCTGTCCGACTGTGGATCGTGTTCGCTTCGTTCTGTGTATTATCTGTTAACTGGCTGTGTATCCTATTTTCTGAAACGGAAATAGGAGACCAGTCCAAAATTTGCCTAAGCAAGTGCGGAAAATCGCGTATCTACTACGCTCTGTCTGGCTGGTGTACAAGGCTAGCGTTCATTGGTGAGACACACAGATTGCTTCCGAGTGTAGTTCACCTAAATATCTCAAAAGCTAGCAAACTGCGCTTTAACATACAGGGTATGGCGCTTAAATCCAGACAAATTTCAATTTGAATTTTCTGCCATATAATAGTTCCGCCAGAGGTCGCGACTGGCGTTCATGAAAGCGACAGGCATCTAGTGAACACTCAGAACCTCAAAATGGCCGAAATGTTACGGACAACAGCGTAGTACAACACATGAGCCGCGATTATCGAAAGTCTTCACGCTGGGCACTCGCCCACTGAAATAGTTCGGTTCTTCGGGTACCCGAGATCAACTGTTCACGATATTGTGGGCAAGTGTAATGCTTCGGAGAAGTCTGGGGAAGATTCTGCTAACCCGACGCGGAAACGCGTCTCACGAACTGCGGCAGTCATGGAAAAGGCTCAGGCGCTGATTTAGGAGGACCCGGGGCAATCGCTGAGAAAACTGGCGTCAGTATTGAATGTCAGCAAGCGAACAATGTGTCGGACGGTAGAGAAGGACTGGCTCGCGGATAACTTTGACATGTTCTGGCCTATGGAGTTCTGGCCCACGAACATCCCGGATTTGAACCCCCTCGACTACTATGTTTGAAGCGTAGTCGAAAGAGTTACCAATAAGACAATGCACGCTAATGTCGCATCTCTATGAACTGCTATCGAAGCAGCCTTCGTGAATATGTCTTCCTTGTTTTAAAGAGAGCGTGCGATCGCTTTAGGACAAGATTGGAGGCGGTCATTGCGGCTGGAGGGTGTTTCATTGAGTAATGGTGCTCTTGAAAGATACCATTACGTATATGTAAAAGGATTTTCATTTGTATTTTGTTTCAATAAATTTGCTTTATTTAAATAAAAAGTTCCATTTGTCCGGATTTAAGCGCCACACTCTGTATACGAACAGGTCAGATATCTGAACTAGTACAACTATTGTAATATAATACTCAGATTATTGAAGAAAACCATCTGTAGCTGTCGTATTGGATTTCTACAGGGTGGGCGAAAGAAAACTGGCCTGTAAAATATTTCACGATTCCTAAGATAGGCAGCCAAACTTAACATCCAGTTCTGTGACGGATGATATAAGTTGCGTTACCTATCTTAAGAAGCATAAAATAAAAGTGGCGATCAAATTTTTCCGTTCGGAGGCTGTGCAGTCCAGAATCTGTATGCCAATCAGGCAAAACCGCCGTGAGCATTGAGGCAATCATTTCACCGACCACTAGGTTGAAGATACCTGTTAGGTAAAACACCGAGTGAAGAAGTCCTGCTGCCTGCTGACAGGTATCGTCGACCCTTCAAGGTCTTTTTTAAGGGACCGAAGGAGTGCTAATCGCGTGAGGAGACTGTCAGACGAGTGCTCGAGTCTTTCCCACATGACTTGGCGTAACTTCTGCGTTAGGACATTTGCGATACGGGGACATGTATTATCGTGAAGCAGCAGCGGTCCTTGTCGTAGTTTTCCTGTACGTATCACTTTCACTTCACGCCATAATATCTCCAGCGTCGTGCAGTACTGTGCCCCAATGATGGTAACACCAGTTTCCTTGAAATCAATAAACAATAGACCCCAGTAGTCAAAGAACAGGGTGAGCATCGCCTTCCGAGCACATGGCTGGCTCTTGCAATTCTTGAGACGAAGGGACAATGGATGGTAGCACTGCATAGTCGACCTTCCGTCTCCGGTTCCCAATGGCAGCACCAGCTTTCGGCGCCTGCAACAATGCGTTAAAGGAACGTTGGTCCTGTTTGGATGTATTTGGTAAGAACGTCGTCACAGTTCCTGTTTCCGCATTTATCACACACATGTCCGAATGACACGAATGTTACACTAATCCCTTGCCTACATTTCAGTTCTTATAAAACCGCATTAGAGTCACGTTACGCAGCAGCAACGTCCTCAAACAGAAAAATTTGGGTTGTCCCTTATAGTTTTGGGACAGTTTAATTTTGCTCAGCTTGTACATCATTGATGCATTCGCACACGATTGGGAAGAGCGGAAGTTCCCAACGCGCCAAATCGCACACTCGAGAGGAGCTACGTTTTAATCCAGAGCCGACCACTGACATTTAGTTTCCTCTTACTTTCTCTGAACCAGGTTTCCTCTGCAAGGGACACAGCCTGTTTATTTCCCTTCCTTTTTTAATGCCAGCCTTTGTTTCGTCTTTATCGTCAGAAGGGCAGACTCTTGTCTTCCTCTACAAAAACCAAGCATCGGTAAGACACAGGACTCGCATTTCGAAGGATGGAGGTTCAAATATCTGTGCGGCCATCCTGATTCAGATTTCTATTGGTTTTACCCTATCGTTTAAGGAAAATGTCGAGATGATTGTTTTCAAACGAAAACGTTCGTTTTCGTTCTATCAGAATTTATACGTCATCTCTTGTGATATCATCGTCGACTGAGCGTTAAATATTATTTTACCTTTCTAAACTACTACGCGAGCAAAACTCCGAGTATATGGGGACAAGTTTTCGTGGCTTAATGCATCATTTTTGAGCCAGCAGGAATACAGTATCATAGCGGTGAGTATACGATTCGACTTTTAAGACTGGCTGTGGCGTCAAGAGCCGTGCAGGCAAGACAGAATACAACGTGCATCCACTGAGATCCAGGAAACACCGTCATCGTGTCTGGCTGACATCTTCCCTTTGCCGGCAATACTTTATTTATGACCAGAAAGAATTTCACTCTGCAGAGGTGTGTGCGTTTATCTGAAACTTTCTGGAAGATTAAAGCTGTGTGCTGGGCCGGAACACGAATTCAGATCTTTTGCCTTGCCATGGGTCGTTTCTGTAGACCTCAGGCAACAAATTATTTAACGACGAAAGACAAAGATACCGAGTTCGACTTTCGGCCCAGCACGCAGCTCTTTCCTACAGGGAGAGTGAAAATTCATTCTGGCAACAATATCCCAGGCTGCTGCTAAACTATTTCTCCGCAATGTTCTTTCTTCCAGGACTGCTAGCCCGGCAAACTATGCAGCAGAACTTGTGTGAACGTTGAAAGTGAAGTAATGTGGGCGGGTGGCGACTATCTGAATAGCTCGGGCGGTAAAAGATTCGCGTGTGATAGGTAGAAGTTCCTGTTTCGAGTCATAGTCAGTACATAGTTTTAATATTCCATGAAGCTTCGCTTTACTTATGATCTGGACTTGATTACAATAAGCGTAATTGGTTTCAGACTGCACACTTTTATTAGGCTGCAGGATGGTTCGCGTTGCGTCATCGAAGGCGGGGAATTAAGGTTTAATGTTCCGTAGACAATGAGGTCTTGAGAGATCGACCACAATCTAGAATTGGGTAGGGTACGGAAGAAAATCGGCCTTGTTCTTTTCAACAGAAACCAATCCGACATTTGAGGAATACCTAAGCCTGGATGGGCAGGGAAGATTTGATTTACGGTCGTAATATTGCGAGTCTGTTTGCTATCAGTACTAAACCTCTCTCTCTGCCAGGATGCTGCACGCTATAGACTTTTTCAGTTAATAGAAATTATGGCAAAAGGAACGGGAGTGAGTGGTCGGAGGCATCAGAGCCTCTCTCGCGACCTTGCAGTGGAAAAGTGGGAAGGTACAAAATAATGTTAATCCGTACTCGGTGTCATAACACTATGCTTCTCTTTTCAGTGTGTCTCGTATGTCGTTTAGTACATAGTTTCATATGAGGTAAAGAAACTAAGAACGCCGGAAATAAAATATTAGTCACCCCCTTAAAGGAACACATTTTCCGCTTTGAAGCACTGTTAAGTGGTGTAGAACTGATGGTACCTAGCTGGTAACCCGACTCTCCACTGCAGACGTAGGATACGGCATTGAAAGTGTGTGTATGTGCTAGTCCGTCGTATGGAATCAACACAGTAAGGCCGGCGGCTGAGGCCGAACGGTTCTAGGCGCTTCAGTCTGGAACCGCGAGACCGCTACGGTCGCAGGTTCGAATCCTGCCTCGGGCATGGATGTGTGTGATGTTCTTAGGTTAGTTTGGTTTAAGTAGTTCTAAGTTTTAGTGGACTGATGACCTCAGCAGTTAAGTCCCATAGTGCTCAGAGCCATTTGAACCATTTGAACACTGTAAGGTGGGTCGACTTCGTGTTGTGACAGAATGACAGATGGTTCAAAATGGTTGAAATGGCTCTGAGCACTATGGGACTTAACTGCTGAGCGGTCGCGCAGTTCCAGACTGTAGCGCCTAGAACCGCTCGGCCACCAGGTTGGCGAGAAATGGAAGCTACCGTGTTTGGATTTGACCATCGTGAATTAAGTTCCGCGATTTGCTTTGATATCAGCGCGGACTGTCAAACCAAGGAGTGCTCTACCACTGGCAACCATGTAACACAGTGTAAGAACAGCGGTCGTCCAAATATCGTAACCGACACCGACCGGAACGATGTTCACGTGTTGTCAGTGACAATCAGTTTCAAACCCTACAGGAATTACTGATGTCGCTGAGTGATCTCAACGCCGTTGAAAATGTTTGAGACTACACCTTGCGTCCGTAAAGCTGTGAGACTGATTTTAGTCCTGGCGTGTAAGCGCCGTCAGGGCGGTTACTACAGTGGTAGCTTAAACCAACAGCTCCGTCTCTAATGAACTCGATACCGACGGGACGTTAAACCCTAATATTCCTTCCTTGCACAAATTACTGTAAACAAAAGGTGTGCATTTCAGCAGTCAGCTGTGAGCAGGCAGTGTTAAGTAGTGGGCGTGCGGCCGTAGTGTGCCAACACCGTTGTGTCACAAATAACGATGAAGCAACATCTCTATATCAAATGTTCAAGACATTCTCCATAATGTTCTGAACAAGCGGAAAATGTGTCCGAGATTTTTCCCGCACACCTCGACTCCCGAACAAAACCAACGACGCGTTGACGCCTGCCGTAACTTGACTAAAATGGAATACGTGGTCAATTCTCTTCTGGAAAAAATCGTCACGAGTGACGAGACTTGGTGTGGTCAAGACGAACCTGTCACAAAACGATAGAGTACAGAAATACACATAATCGACACTGAAGCCAACATGATGTGCGAATTGAATAACATCTGAAAGAATAATATTTGTGACAATTTCCCATGGTTGTACGGAGGCTCTGTGCGTTATACTCAAGTGGGGGGAGACTATAAAGGGCGTTTCCCTAAGAACGTGCAAAAATTTGACAGGATACACAGGATGCTCTACTGAACAATTTGAGGTAGGGACTCTGGGGTCAGAGAAGCTAGCTTAAGGAAATTTGGAAATTGGTGGTAAGTGCTACGGGACCAAACTGCTAAGGTCATCGGTCTCTAGACTTACACACTACTTAATCTAACGTAAACTAACTTACGCTAAGGACAACACACACACCCATCCCCAAGTGAGGACTCGAACCTCCGACGCGTAGGGGAGCCGCCCTAACCATGGCAAAGTACTTGAGACCGCACGGATAACCCGCGCGGCTAGCTTAAGGAGATAATAGAAATAAAATCACAGTAATGTGTACTTTTTTATTTACATTAGTCAAAGTTAACTGCAAATACCTTCATTGACACAATGAACGTACCATTTGTACTGTACCTTACAAACTGTGCTGAAACTGATGGCCATCAACCTCAATGCAAGCATGTCATCGGCGAACAAGGTTCTGACGCACCCTGACAAATATCCCTGGTGTGTTTCGACTCACAACTCAGGCAGGTACAATTCTGGCAAATAATTCCATCTTCGTATCCACTGGAGTCTGGTACACAGTGAATTTAGATATCCCCATAGAAAATACTCAAGGAGAATTAGGTCAGATGATCTCACAGGACCTCCCCTTCCAATCCAGCGACAAGGAGATACTGGACGGGCACTGTTCTATCGTATTGTAATGTACATCTCTGAATAGCTCTGAGTAATGATGGGCCTGTCGTTGATTCATAGCACGTTCTGTCATGGGGCAATGTAAATACGATACAACAGAGCCACCTAATGGACAAGTAAAGTAAACAAAACCTGCATCACGACTTCCTGATAATCAGGCTCGTTCCGTGCAGGAAATAAAGAATGTACATGTAAATAAACAGCACAGCACGTGTATACTGGTACGCATGTCAGTTGTAAATAAGCTGGAAAACAGTAATGCGAGACAAAGTTGTAGACGAGTTTACTTCCATATCTTCTCATGCTGGCTTCTCCGACCCCAGGTTCCCTTCCTCAAACTGTTCAGTGGAGCGTTCTCTATGTTCTGTTACATTTTTGCACGCTCTTAAGGGAACAACTTGTGCAGAACACCTGTAAGGTTAAAAATCATTATTTTAACTTTTCCTCTTTTTATCAATCGAGCCTCTTAACTTTGTGGTCTGATACGATGTACGGAATAGCGGAAAAAACGCAGCAATCAACATTACTGCTATTTGGAAGCGCTAAAAGCTCTAACTATCAATTCTTGGCTTCAGCTGGATGCAGCATACCTAAATAAACTCTTGTGTTCTCTGTTTATCGCTGATCTGAGGCTATTCAGTATTATCGTTATGTCTCCTGGCGTGGTGGGCGGGGGGGGGGGGGGAGAGGGGGGGGGGAAGAGGGGAGGGTGACTGATTTTTTTGTACTTGTACAGTGTGCTTAGAAGCTTCATAGTTCAGTAAGAAAGAAACGTAGCGAGCATTGAAAGCGCAACAGAATACTTGGTTCTCTGCGTATTATCATATTATTTCGAAAGCATTCTGCCAATGTCTTAAGTTCTTAAGAACTTCAGACATGATTTGAGGTTAATATCTGAAGTGATTTACTCTGTATAATCGATAAATTACATTTGTCCGTGTAAGTTACTTTTACGTTCTTCCACGACGTGTTTCGAGTCCTTGCATTTCATCTTTAGGTGGATCACTGACTACATTACAAATTCACTTGCCGAATGTAGCCGGTTGTCTGTTTTGAACTTAAGTTCATCTAATAAATCATAAACAGTAGCAGCTTCCAGACCACAGACCAACACGGACGCCATAACGTAATGCCTCGTACTGTGTATGCCAATTTCCTCTTCGATCTCGTGTAATGTGATCCGGCTTTCCATATCCAGTAATAAGTGAAACGTGTTTCGTATTCCGATCTTTTTACCTACATCTTTTCGAGGTTGTGTGATGTAAGACGGTGCCGTATTCGAGATAAACGGGAAATTTGCGAAGCGCGAGAGGTGAGTGCAGTTACAAAGAAATGGCGCACAGAGGCTGTAAACCGCAGCGCCGGTGAGAGGACGACGCCCTGTGGGGCGGGCGCGCCATTGTGGCACAACAGGAGGGAGCGCGCCTGTTAAGCCGCTGCACAGCGCGCACCACACAAACAGGAAGCGACGCTGCCACCGCCGCTCGGCTCACCACTCGGATTACACACACAAACGCAACTTTTTAAACTTTGAAACTGGACGTACATCATTATTGTCTTTTCTCCGATTTACCCTTTGGCGTCACTTGCATTCCCACTTTTCCTCGGTTCACTAGTGATGGCCACCCTACAATCGCAGATGCAGAAATGTTTTATTTCTGTGATCTGAAGTCTTTCCTGTGGCCAGACACTTAGACATGTTGTTAGATCTTCCAACATATCTATCTGGGTCGGAGACTGAAAGCTAGCTCTAAACATCGAATAATGTACAGTTATTCAATTTACGAAACTCAAAAATGTTCTTCGCGAGAATGTGCTTCTAACGACACAGTTAATGGATCGCAACTAGGATCCTTTACGTGCAACACCAAGGTCCGGGAGGGCGGTGTGCTGACGCCACGCACCTCCATTCCGCATCGAGACGCCATTGGCAGAGGACACGGCGGTCGGCGGTACCGATAAGCCCGTCAACGCCTGTGGGCGGAGATTACATATGCAACAGACACCGACATGTGGTTACGAAATCGAACTATCTCAAGCTATTGATATGAAAAAACAAAGAAAAGGCTTTATTTACCTATTGAATACTGGAAAACACTTTTATCTGCAAATGTGCTTATTAAAAACTTGTATGACCAACACATAAACAGTGGTGACGTTTGACCTACACTGTGTGATCAAAATATCCGAACCCACCCCCCTCCCAAAAACAAACATACGTTTTTCATATTAGGTGCATTGTGCTGCCACCTACTGCCAGGTACTCAATATCAGCGACCTCAGTAGTCATTAGACATCGTGGGACAGCAGAATGTGGCGCTCCGCGGAACTCACAGACTTCGAACGTGGTCAGGTGATTGGGTGTCGCCGGCCGGTGTGGCCAAGCGGTTAAAGGCGCTACAGTCTGGAACCGCGTGACCGCTACGGTCGCAGGTTCGAATCCTGCCTCGGGCATGGATGTGTGTGATGTCCTTAGGTTAGTTAGGTTTAAGTAGTTCTAAATTCTAGGGGACTGATGACCTTAGAAGTTAAGTCCCATAGTGCTCAGAGCCATTTGAACCTTTTTTTTTTTTTTGGATTGGGTGTCACTTGTGTCACACTTCCGTACGCGAGATTTCCACATCCTAAACATCGCTAGGTCCACTGTTTCCGATGTGATAATGAAATGGAAACGTGTGGGGTGCACCTACAACACAGAACCGTACAGGCCGACCTCGTCTGTTGACTGACAGCTGAAGAGGGTCGTAATGTGTAAGAGGCAGACATCTATCCAGACCATCACACAGGAATTCCTTACTTCAGCAGGATCCACTGTAAGTACCATGACAGTTAGGCGGGAGGTGAGAAAACTTGGATTTCATGGTCGAACGGCTGCTCATAAACCACACATCACACCGGCAAATGCCAATCGACGCCTCGCTTGGTGTTAGGAGCGTAAACAGTGGACGACTGAACAGTGGAAAAACGTTGTGTGGAGTGACGAATCACGGTACACACCCTGCCGATCCGATGGTGAACGTCATTTGCCAACGTGTCTAGTGCCAATAGTAAATTACGGAAGCGGTGGTGTTATGGTGTAGTCGTGTTTTCCATGGAGGGGGCTTGCATCCCTTGTTTTTTTGCGTGGTACTATCACAGCACAGGCCTACATTGATGTTTTAAGCACCTTGTTGCTTCCCACTGTTGAGAGCAATACGGGGATTGCGATTGCATCTTTCGTCACGATCGAGCACCTCTTCATAATGTACGGGCTGTGGCGGAGTGGTTACATAACAATAACGTCCCTGTAATGGACTGGCCTGCACAGAGTCCTGACCTGAATCCTATAGAACACCTTTGGGATGTTTTGGAACGCCGAATTCGTCCCAGGCCTCACCGACCGACACCGGTACCTCTCCTCAGTGCAGCACTCCTTGAATAATGGGGTGCCATTCTCCAAGAAACCATCCAGAACCTGATTGAACGTATGCCTGCGAGTGTGGAAGCTGTCATCAAGGCTAAAGGTGGGATACCATATTGAATTCCAGCGATAGCGATGGAGGGCGCTACGAAGTTGTAAGGCATTTTCAGCCAGGTTTCCGGATACTTTTGATCACATAGTTTATGTTAGGATAGACACATAGACAGTACCAAGTTATACTTAAAAATTAATCACGGAATAATGTGACCCATGAGATGGACTCGCAGATAAGGTGAAAAATACGAATTATAGGCAGAAACGAAGTGAGAATCCTAAGATGTAATGAAAATCTGCTTTGAAAATCCAAAGAACTAATTTGCAGCTTAGAATCTACAAATACTCTTCAGCCATCAGTACATGTTCCTCACAGAAAAACTGAGCACGAGCTTAAACTACCGAAAACGCTGAGAGAGGCATAGAACTACACTCCTGGAAATGGAAAAAAGAACACATTGACACCGGTGTGTCAGACCCACCATACTTGCTCCGGACACTGCGAGAGGGCTGTACAAGCAATGATCACACGCACGGCACAGCGGACACACCAGGAACCGCGGTGTTGGCCGTCGAATGGCGCTAGCTGCGCAGCATTTGTGCACCGCCGCCGTCAGTGTCAGCCAGTTTGCCGTGGCATACGGAGCTCCATCGCAGTCTTTAACACTGGTAGCATGCCGCGACAGCGTGGACGTGAACCGTATGTGCAGTTGACGGACTTTGAGCGAGGGCGTATAGTGGGCATGCGGGAGGCCGGGTGGACGTACCGCCGAATTGCTCAACACGTGGGGCGTGAGATCTCCACAGTACATCGATGTTGTCACCAGTGGTCGGCGGAAGGTGCACGTGCCCGTCGACCTGGGACCGGACCGCAGCGACGCACGGATGCACGCCAAGACCGTAGGATCCTACGCAGTGCCGTAGGGGACCGCACCGCCACTTCCCAGCAAATTAGGGACACTGTTGCTCCTGGGGTATCGGCGAGGACCATTCGCAACCGTCTCCATGAAGCTGGGCTACGGTCCCGCACACCGTTAGGCCGTCTTCCGCTCACGCCCCAACATCGTGCAGCCCTCCTCCAGTGGTGTCGCGACAGGCGTGAATGGAGGGACGAATAGAGACGTGACGTCTTCAGCGATGAGAGTCGCTTCTGCCTTGGTGCCAATGATGGTCGTATGCGTGTTTGGCGCCGTGCAGGTGAGCGCCACAATCAGGACTGCATACGACCGAGGCACACAGGGCCAACACCCGGCATCATGGTGTGGGGAGCGATCTCCTACACTGGCCGTACACCACTGGTGATCGTCGAGGGGACACTGAATAGTGCACGGTACATCCAAACCGTCATCGAACCCATCGTTCTACCATTCCTAGACCGGCAAGGGAACTTGCTGTTCCAACAGGACAATGCACGTCCGCATGTATCCCGTGCCACCCAACGTGCTCTAGAAGGTGTACGTCAACTACCCTGGCCAGCAAGATCTCCGGATCTGTCCCCCATTGAGCATGTTTGGGACTGGATGAAGCGTCGTCTCACGCGGTCTGCACGTCCAGCACGAACGCTGGTCCAACTGAGGCGCCAGGTGGAAATGGCATGGCAAGCCGTTCCACAGGACTACATCCAGCATCTCTACGATCGTCTCCATGGGAGAATAGCAGCCTGCATTGCTGCAAAAGGTGGATATACACTGTACTAGTGCCGACATTGTGCATGCTCTGTTGCCTGTGTCTATGTGCCTGTGGTTCTGTCAGTGTGATCATGTGATGTATCTGACCCCAGGAATGTGTCAATAAAGTTTCCCCTTCCTGGGACAATGAATTCACGGTGTTCTTATTTCAATTTCCAGGAGTGTAGTTACGTTAACACTCTCTGTTGGTAAATGGAAAAGAAGGAAATATATCATATGTTGCAGTATAAAGTATTCTACATTACTCAACTTATTGGGAGTGGCAGAGTATAGACAGAAATGGAAAAATAAAGGTAACTCTTAGAATCTCACACCTGAGTAAAGTTTCATCGCCAGAATTAGTCTAGCTTATTCAGAAGAAGGTGCTAGGTCTGCACATTTTCTCGTCACCAGAATGTATGCCACTGTCGTGGAATAAACTCAAAATCTCTCTTAAATAATTCGTGGTGCGAGATTATTAAAGACAATTTCTGGTTATGCATTCACCACATGGAGAAAATCTTGAAGCTCCCTAAATGATTTTTGAAAGTAATAGGTTATGCATCGCCACTAGGCTACCTATCACCCTTTCTTTCATCTCATTGTCATGCATATAACAATAAAAACACAGATAGTTCATAAGATAGTTACTAAACATGGACAGGCCGGGTTAAAAACATAAGCAGTAGCTGTTACAACATTACACAGTTTTCGTCCAACTAGGGAATCTGCAAAGACTTACAGTGCAGGATCGGACATGAGAGTTTCAAGAATGTAAAACTTAAGTGCTATAGTCTATGTCATCGTTTGATGGGAATATGTGAGTCCCATTCAACAGAAACAATGTCTGACATTATACATCACAGTAAATGAAATAACTCTAAGTAATGTAAATATCTCGTCACGATCAGATTAAAAGCACAGTCACCGCTCATCACCTGTCTTCTGTTTGGTAATGAAAATAAATGGGTCACGTGATAGTGTTGGCACAGCTCCATGTTGTTACAGAAATCGTACACTTGACGCCATCCACATAGGCTGTTGAAACACTGTACACTAACAGACATTATTTTCGTAGCTGTGGTTTTTGCCTTTGTCTTCTCAACCCACTTCATTTTCGGTAATTCAAAAAAATGGTTCAAATGGCTCTGAGCACTATGGGACTCAACTGCTGAGGTCATTAGTCCCCTAGAACTTAGAACTAGTTAAACCTAACTAACCTAAGGACATCACACACATCCATGCCCGAGGCAGGATTCGAACCTGCGACCGTAGCGGTCTCGTGGTTCCAGACTGCAGCGCCAGAACTTCGGTAATTCAAGGATGTTTTGAGCGTCCCCGACACCTCTTTATTCTGCACAACATTCACTTCTCGTGACATATGGGAGAGTCAATATATAATCAGTTTCACTACGCTGTTTTCATAGATTTCTTTGGATACGGAAATAGTCACTTCCGACTAATAAGCCTCAGAACAAGGCAAGGTGAGCATCTGACATTCGAAATTCATCCACTCAGAAGACTATCAAACATGAAAACACCTGAAGAGTTGTTGTTGCAAAACCAAAATTCTTTTAGAAATTTTATACCTTGTGGATATATTGAGACACGATTTTTTTCCGTAAGTCTCTAAAAGCAACTTTAACTTAATGTATGAAAATGCACATGCTAAAGGAATTACGTTTTCAGTAAATGGAGAGAACAGCACACGGATTCGGCTTGATAGCTGAACGTCAGATTGGTAACGCAAATATTCAGAGCTTGATTACTGGTTGGTCATAAAATTCATTTTTTGTAATGTCTAACGTACGTTTATTCTCTGGCATGGCTTTTTGTACGTGATAAACGCCTGTCTGGCCTACCTACCCGGATAGCTATGAATTCCCTTTCACGCGAATGTAAGGATGTGCGTTACTTTGTTTACTGATGCAGGCCGCAGTGTCTCTCTTTGCAATGTTTCACACCTAACGTCCTAGTCAGCATAATTTCCCCACTTTCACAGATCGTGCTCTTTGTCGTATCATATGTATAATATATGGCTATATAAGGAAGCACGACACGTGTAATTACACAGTATACAAGAAAGAAGAAAAGTACTGTCCGCTAATAGGTGTCCGGAGACTTTTGATCAGTTAGTGTACGTCGGGCATTCACAATCTGATCAGTATCAAATGAGCTGATACGGCACGTAATTGCTCATCCGGCGGTCGACGGTCAGTCAGAGGCCAGTATGGAAGACTGCCAGATGTCTGACGGAATCGCAGTCTCATGACACGCGGAACTGCTACAAGTGAAATTCACTCCGGACAACGTAACAGCTACCATAGCTGTATATAAATTTTATTTTATCCGTGAACTTCGTGGCCGTTAATGATAGTCGTGAATGACGCAACCAGCCAAAAATACTTTTTGAATTTCTTGTTTTACTGCCATAACTGATTTCGGGCTACCATGTGCATCTTCAGATGGCTAATATTTTTCGTTGCATAGATGTTCTGGTCAACACCATGTCGTCTGCTCAACATTGCGCAACAATATTTGAGTATTCTGTGTCACTTTATCAGTTGTTTCATTAGTAAAAATATGCCTAAGTGCTTGCACACAAACACACATACACACACACACACACACACACACACACACACACACACACACACACACTCACACAGTCACACTCACACAGTTGTGTATAAAGTTGTTTCATTAGTAAAAATATGCCTAAGTGCTTGCACGCACACACACACACACACACACACACAGAGTTGTGTTCACTTACATACGTTCCGGTAGATGGTGGTTCGTTTTGTTGTGGTTTGCTAGTTCGATATATATGTATATGGATATGGACCACAACAAAACAAATGGTTGGGCATAAAATTCATTTTTTCTAATGACTAACGTACATGGCTTTTTGTACGTGTGTTAAGCGTCCCAGACACCTCTTTATTCTGCATTTCTCGTGACATATGCAAGAGTCAATATATAATCAGTTTCGCTATGCTGTTTTCATAGATTTCTTTAGATGTGGACATAGTCACTTCTGACTAATTAGCCTCGAAACAAGGCGTGGTGAGCATCTGACATTCGTATTTTTATTAATGAAGTAACTGATAAAGTGGCACTAAATAGTCAAATATTCTAGTGCAGTATGGGGCAGACGACATGCTGTTGACCAAAACATCTACGTAATGAAATATACTGACCATCAGAAGATCGGCGTGGTAGGCCGAAACGCGTTATAGCAGTAGAATAAAAAATTCAAAAAGTATTTGTGGCTGGTTGCTTCATTCACCACGGTAAACAAATTGCTCGTTAGGGTAAACATTCAGCACGTTCCTGTGTATCTTTCCCGTCACTGCAACCAAGAAACGCTCGTTCGAACTGAGAACTGTCAAGTAAAATAATGCCGAGCAACAAATGCCAGTGGCGACGCCGCGTTTAGCCAGTTGGAAATTCGAGTGGTTGCATCCAGGGAGAGCCGTGTGGGAACTTGTCAGCGTCGATGGAGTAAGCCTACTGATCTGGAATACATGGAAAGAGACTAGAGGCTAACTGACCTTTTTACGTACAATTCTTGATATCCTTTAAAGTGATAGAAGCAACGAAATGTTATGGTGTAAATGGTGCAACACAAGACAAAGGTACTATCAGAGTTTGAGCCTATGATACTTTTAAAGAAGACATTTTCGTTAGGTTCATCAAGAAATATACTTCGCAGGTAGTACATGTGACTGAGATTGTGTTAAGAAGAAATGTCAACCACATAGATAACGTGTAAGTCCTTATGAATTTTGTTTCCCTTTAAGGAGGAAGTTTATTTTTAAGAAGGAGAGATCTTTTTGGGTAGACAGCTTGCTTAGTGAAGTGTTAACGCTGGAGAAGTCAATACTGGTGGGTGTGAATTAGGCTAAAATGAAGGGCAGAGCGCTGCCTCCCCTCCCCCCCCCCCCGCCCCCCCACCACCACCTCCACAACCACCGAGAAAAAGAAAGTGTTGGAAGCGCACATCCTGCAAGGGACAAAGAGATTCACGTCCGGAATATCGCTCAAGTACACTGCTTTAACTTGTCACAGGTGCGGAAAGTCCATTCTGTTGTTTAGTGTATGCGATGAATACATTATTTTGTAGCCACTACTGGTCGCTCGGATCACTAGTTTGGCGTCCAATCGGCGAGTAGGTCTGTAGTGACGGAGCAAAAGCTCGAGCTAGAAAAGGATGGGTAAGGAAAATGCCGCTGCCTTTCCGACGGAACAATTCCAGCATTTGTCTTAAACGGTTTAGGGAAACCACAGGGAACATAAATCGAGGTGGGTGTACGGGAAGTGACAGAGAATCGCAAAGAGTGATGGACGGAGAGAGAGACAAAGAGAGAGAGAGAGAGAGAGAGACAGACAGACAGACAGAGAGGGGGAGGGGGGCAGATAGAGACAAACAGAGACGGACTGACAGACAGACAAACAAAAGAGGGAAAGAAGATTTTGGTGCGAATAACCGGCAACAAAGAAGTAAGATGGAGCACTGGCTCGAGTTAAGAAAAGAAATCTTCTAAGCCCCTTCAAAGGATCCAAAGAAACCATTCCGGCATCCACCTTCAACCGATTTACGGATATTATAAAGTTGTACACTGAGGTGAAAAACGTCATGGGACAACTCTTAAAATCGTGTCGGACCTCGTTTAGCCCGGCGTAGTGCAGCAACTGGCTTCAGGTGGACTCTACAAGTCGTTGGAAGGCTCCGGCAGAAATTTTCAGCCACGCTACCTCTATAGCCGTCAATAATTGCAAATGTGTTATTAGCGTAGGATCTTACGCGTGAATTGGCCTCTCGATTACGTCCCGTGATTCACGTCGGACGATCTAGATGGTCATATCATTCGCCCGAAAGATAAAGGATATACTTCAAACCAATTGCGAACAATCGTGGCCTGGAGATATGGCGCATTTTCATTCATAAAAATTCCATCGTTGTTTGGGAACACGAAGTCCAGGAATGGCTGCAAATGGGCTCCAAATAGCCAAACATAACCATTTCCAGTCTACGATCGGTTCAATTCCATAAAAAACACAGCCCGTACCATTATGAAGCCACCATCATCTAGCACAGTGTCTTGTTTACAACTTGGGACCGTGGCTTCGACGGATCTGCGCCACACTCGAATCCTACCGTCAGATCTTACCAACTGGAATCGGCACTCATCTGACGAGGGCACGGTTTCCCAGTCGTCTAGGGCCTATCCGATACGGTCACGACCCCAGGAGAGGCGCTGCAGGCGACGTCGTGCTGTTAACAAAGGCACTATCGTCGGTCGTCTGTTGCCATAGCCAATTAACGCCAAATTTAGCCACACAATCGTAACGGATACTTTCGTCGTACGCCCCACATTCGTTTCTGCACATTTCGTGCAGTTTTGTTTGTCTTCTAGCACTGGCAACCCTACACAAACGCCGTGGCTCTCTGTCTGTTAGTGTACGCCGTCGGCCAACGCGTCGTTCTGATACTTGGTATTCTCGGCACACTCCTGACACTGCGGATCTCGGAATATTGAATTCCCGAAATGGAATGTTCCTCGCGTCTAGCTCCAACTACCATTCCTCGTTCAAAGTGTGTTAATTCCCTTCGTGTGGCCGTAATCACATCGGAAACATTTCCACACGAATCGCGTGAGTACAGATGACACCTCCGCCAATCTACTGCCCTTTCGTAACTCGTGTGCGCAAAACTCCAGCTATCTGCATACGTGTATATCGCTCTCCCACGACTACTATGACCTCAGTGTCGGACTCGGGTACGAACCGCCACTCTCCCAGATATGCTCGCTCTGTGACTGACGGAAGTTGCCTTCTAACGGCAGCGACGCAGTTGTGCGCATCTGTCCACAGAAGTCGGCTGGCACGCAGCTTTCGCAGCCGCCCCTGGGCCAGACGGACTGGAGAGCTAACTCGGTGAAGAGGGCAGCGTAACTGGATAATGACGGGTACGCGGACGAGGAGGAAGCGATCTGAATGTGGAGAAGACGGCGGGCGCAAGAAGGCGCAGAGGTTTCCGGAAGCGCGGCGCGCAGCTGCGGGCGGCACAAAGAGCAGGAAAGCGCGCGGCTTCCGGCGGCGCGGCGCCGGCGCGTGCCGTAACCCGACGCGGGCTGCCACAGCTGCGCCTCGCTTTCTTGCCGCCCATCAGCTCAATAAAGGCGCGCCGCTCGCACTCGTATCATTTCCGCGCCGCCCGCCCGCCGCCAGTCAATAGAGCCGCTGCTCGTGTCGGAATCTGCGCGGCGCCCACCGACTCAGTCTGACCCAGCTACGCTCGTCACACCCACAGCGCCCGTCTCTGATTTGGCGTCTTGCACCAGAATACATTAAGCGAGAAACGTCAGGGAATAGCGATATGCACATAAAAAGATGGCGGTATATCGCGTACACGAGCTATAAATCGGCGGTGCATTGGCGGAGCTGTCATTTGTACTCAGGCGATTCGTTTGAAAAGGTTTCCGACGCGATTACGGCCGCACTACGGGAATTAATAGAGTTTCGACGCGGAATGATAGTTGAAGCTAGAGCGTGCGACACTTCGTTTCGGAAATCGTTAGAGAACTCGGTATTCCGAGATCCACAATGTCGAGAGCGTGCCGAGAATACCAAATTTCAGACATTACCTCTCACCACAGACAACGCAGTGATCGACGGAGTTCACTTAACGAGCGAGAGCAGCGGCGTTAGCGCATTCTCAGTACTGGCAGACAAGTAACAGTGTGTAAAATAAACGCAGAAATCAATGTAGAACGTACGGCGAACGTAGCCGATAGGACAGTGCGGTGAAATTTGGCGTTAATGCGCTACGGCAGCAGGCGATCGACGCGAGTGCCTTTGCCAAAGGGACGCCTTCGTGGGGTCGTGGCCGTATCGGTTGGACCTCAGACGATTGGAAAACCGTGGCCTGTTCAGTTGGGTTCCGATTTCAGTTGGTAAGAGCTGTCGGTAGGGTTCGAGTTGTCAACAAGACACTGTGCAAGGTAGTAGTGGCTCCATAATTGTGTGGGCTATGTTTACATGAGAAGGACAGGGTCGTCTGGTCCAACTGAACCGATCATTGACTGGAAATGGTTAGGTTCGGTTATTTGGAGACCATTTGCAGCCATTCGTGGACTTCATCTTACCGAACAACGATAGAATTTTTTTGGATAACAACGCACCGTGTCAGATCATTTTTGACAATCTGAGTTAATGATTTGGCCACCGAGATCTCCCGACAGGAATCCCATCGAACATTCGTGAAACATACTCGAGAGGTCAGTTCGTGCACCAGCAACACTTTGGCAATTGTGGGTGGCTGTAGAGGCAGCACGGCTCAATATCTACGCAGGGGACTTCCGACGACTTGTTGAGTCCGTGCCACGCCGAGTTGCTGCACTACGTTGAGCAACAAGCGGTCCGACACCACGTTAGGAGGTACCCCTTTGACATTATCACCTCAGTGTACGTGGTAACTGGCCCTGTCGTGTAGTCAGATCCCTAGTCTTGAAGCAACTTTTAGCGCTTTATCGAACATATGCTTGATAAGGGACTAAGCGAGTCAAGCAGCAAGCGCAAGCGAGAAACAGATAGTTCAGTTCTTATGTAAATAAATAAACCTAAAGGTTACAGCCTTCGAAGATTAACATTCTGTTTGCTGCATTATACAGAATCAGCTGTGTCACAGAAACTTCCTAACATGAATCTGTTGATGGAAAAGAACGGCACCTGGTGATGTTATTTGCGGTCTAGATGATTGCTAGTTTAATATTTACAACAATCACACTCGAATTATCTTGTCGACTATTCCACTCTATGAGCTGACTGCCAAGACTATGTCTCGGGCGACAGAAATATACACATCTTTAAATTTATTCCATTTAAATCTCTTATAATTTGTTATGTCTCCACGTGTTGAAGCTCGCTCAGTAGAATTGCAGATTTCTCTTCAGTATTTGATGATGTATTGAAACTGGGAGTCGACGACGATTCGTGTTCCGGGGTACGGAAATTAAATCTCGAATAATTACGTTTGACCTTAAAAAATCTCTGGCTATACGCAGCACCACGGAATTTTCCAAGTTACTCGAGTAGGAGTTCGATGAAATTGGACAGGCGCTAATTAAACATTCAGCGGAATGAGTTTTGAAAGAAAGCGATCCAGTGGCGTCAAAGAAAAGTTGGCGCCGGCCTCGTGAAGGCGGGTGTGTTTGTGTAGAGACCTACCAACAATCTTTCTTCAATTTACCATTCTCGACTGGAACAGTAATGAGAGGAAGAGGTAATGATGTGTAAAAGTACACCGTTAGTGGGTTTGTGGAGTACTATCGTAGATGCTTAACGAGCTGATAGGTGCGTGGGTATCGTATCATTCCTAGTTTGCTCATTCAGCAGTGGTGCTGTGTTACGAGCGGGCTTCAAAAAGTAAGTTACACATTATCACGGGAGGCCAAGTAACTTTTGTTGAACGCTACTCTACACCTCAAAGTGGCAACATACATCACACAATTTCTCAACACTGGCACCAAGTGCCTGTAAACAACGATCAGAGCGATCTACAAGTCGTTCAATTCCTTGTCGGTAGAAATCAGCTCCTTGATCACGGAGCCACTCGACAATCGTCTCATCTTTGGAAACTTTCTCGCAAGATGTTCGTTGAGCTTGCCAAAAAGATGGAAATCACATGATGTAAGAGTTGGACTTCCATATCAGCATCGCCCATGCCAGTGTGGCCTCGGTCAAATTATTGGCTGGATGCAACACTCCATTTGGTCTATAAACCGTCAGAATTTCACGGTGAATCTGTGTGCAGTTTAGACGTTTTACCAGCACGAAGCCTACTGTCCCGCTTCTTTAGACTTTGAGATACGTTTCCAGTTGGATGGCCATTTCACTCGCACACCGTGATGCACCTATTATCGGCACCGCAGCTGAGCTGTGTCTACAGGAAACATGTAACACGTACTCTCTTCCAACAGTGAACCAGTCTTATGGGTGTTCGCAGCTCGAAGTCTAGTGGCTAGCGTTGCTACCCCTGGATCGCGGGGTCTTCACTTCGATTCCCTGCCTGGTCAGGATTTTCTCCTACCGGAGACTGGGTATTTGTGTAGTCCTGTTCATTTCATCATCATTCAGGAGCATGGCGAGACTGGAAAGTCTAAAGATGGGGAATTTGTACGGGCGCTGATAACAACGCCGGCGAGCGCCCGGCAAACCAAAATCGTCATTGTCATCATCTTGTTGTGCAGAGGTTTTAGCGTGGCACGACATGGGTAACTTACTTTCTGAAGTCCATACGTATTCTTATTGGTTCATAGGTCTGCCAGTTAAGTTTCCCACAGCCAAAAGGAACGTCCCTCCTGTGGCTTCGTGTAAGTGGTTACCGCTAGCTGGGAGTGGGTACCTTTTCAGGCGTCGGTGCAGGAAGCCTCGCCATCTGCGCCTACTGGAAGCTCATTGCCGCTGACGGTGGCCGCCTCACACAGACAGTACTGCGTCCGTAGTCGGCTGCTGACGCTGCAAGAAACAAGTTCCCAACTGCGTCAGCTTCAAACAGCTTACAAGTCTGCATAAAAAAAAAAAACAGGTAACAATCAAAATCAAAATTAAATGACATGTGACTGATCGATACAAGTAATGGCGTCACATTCTTTCCAATATGGCTATTATCAACAAGATTTACTTTGAATGCTTTAGGCCAGTCAGGGTGTCGCCATTTGTCGTACGTACACAACCGATGCCATGTCTGGCACAGGACGAACCGTGGAAGAAGCGGATGATAGGTGTCGGCTCGCTGGTATACGCCAATAGGAGTCTCGTCAAGTAAGCAAGTAAGAAATAAAGAAATGTTTATCTTTAACGTCCCATGGACAATGAAATCACTAGCGACGGATCACATCCTGGAATTTGGGAAGGATGGAGAATGAAGTCGATCGTGTCCATTTCAAAGGAAGCATCGTGGAATTGCCTAAGCAATTTACAGAAAAATCAGGATGGTGGGATTGAGATTTGAACCGCCACCATTCCGCAAGCGAGTCCAGTTGCGTTTGGTTAACCAGAATGAGATGTATATGGCTCTCCATTGTACGAATTAAATGGCTTCTAGCATGGGAACCATGCGTCTCCGGACATATGTTCATCAGATCTTAGCTCCTCATTATTCTTTGAAGGGTCGTCTTCCATAGTTTTTAGCCATTGTAGAAAAGTGTATGGTCCGAAAAAACGCTGCAGTATCATCACAGTAAATAATAAAATTACCAAGTTATCAAAAAAGTACGGGGGTCGCGTCTGACGCGTAACAGGTGACTGGGAACGCGTAATTCCCAGCCCTGGGTCGACAGTTAGGGTTTGCACGTACCCCCTGGTACAGGCCAGCCCCAGGGAGGGTGATTGCCTGAGCTGCAACCTCCGCAAATTGCCGATTGGTCCCTCTGGTAGATGTTCGGGAGTTGTGACCTGAGGTGTGAACAATCACCTAAGGCGGGTGCGCCCCCTTGTGGAGGGAGCCTCCAGTTGGAAGGAGACGCTGGCAATCGTGGGAGATTTTCTCGCAATGAGTCACTCATCCTCCCAATCGACGTCTACAAAACGTAAACGTAGTGAGGCTATTGATTCGAAGACCCTTCCCGCTGCACCACGGTTCCTTCTGGTCTCATGTACTGAAGACGGTCAGTGCTTCGCCACGGTCAATCCTTTGATTATTCAGACAGACACGGCAATTGCTGGCCGTGTGAAATCCTGCTCTCGTTTACGGAATGGCACATTGGTTTTGAATATGGCTTCTGATTCTCAAACATAACACCTCCTTGCTGCCTCGCTTCTCCACGGTTACGCTGTTCGTGTTGAGGACCACAGAACTTTGAATTCTTCCCATGGTGTAATTAACACCAGGCTGCTTGACGACCTAACCAAGGCCGAGATACAATCTTATGATCGGGGTATCATTTCCATTCATCGTGTAATGAAAAAAGTAGATTCCTTCTTAGTGCCCACCCGCACTCTATTCCTCACCTTTGATAGGGTGGTGCTGCCGTCCGAGCTCAAAGTAGACTATGAAATTATCACAGTCCGACCGTACATTCCGAACCTGATGCACTGCTACCAATGTCATGGTTTAAGCACACTAGAACATCTTGTCGACACCCAGCCAAATGTGTAACCTGTGGTAGGGATGCACACGAGGTCGATTGTCCACCTCCTTCTCCCCGCTGTATCAACTCCAACGGCGGCCATGCCGCCTCCTCTCGGGATTGTCCCGTCTAACTAGATGAGCGGGCTGTCCGCGAGATTCGGGTAAAGAAAAAAGTGTCTTACCCAGTAGCTCGCAAGTTACTGGCTAGTCGAAAAACGTGTGTTCTCCCGTTTGGCACCTATAATCCTGTTCTTGTCACCTCTCACTCCATGAAGGACATGACCACACAGACATGCGACCTCAGATTCGTCTCGGAGGTTGTGAAATCGCCAAATCGCCCAGTGTCGAAGTAGCATCGCCGTCCCCCCCCCCCTCCCTCCTGCTGTGCAACAGTCCGTCAAACTCTCGCCTAAACGGGCGAAGCCACGGACTACACAACCAGTAAGCAGGAAAGGACAGAAGGAGTACTCCTGTGACGATTTTCTCCTTCCCTCCAGCCAAACAACACCCGAGTCTTCTTCTAACCAGAAAGGCTCGAAGAAGCCCGCTAAAGGCAAACGGTCTTCTCCTTTACCAACTCGAAGATCCTGTTCGATGGTGTGGCCACGTGCTACCTTAGCCCGGCCGGGCTCTGTCTCGCCGATGCACACCACCAACCGTTTTTCAGCATTGGACGTCGACTGACCGCACAAGCAAGCCGATGCTTCTGCAGACCCGATGGAGCAGGATCCTCCTGCTCCTGTGCCCTGTTGTAGCGACTACACCGGCTGTCACTCGGCGGCCGCCGACTTGACACCATCTCTTCCTCCTTATGACTGTCCTCCAATGCAACGTTCGCAGCCTTCGGTCCCTCAAAGAAGATTTAGGGCCGCTTTTAGCATTGCAGCATCCCCTTGTACTCTGCCTTCAGGAAACCAGACTGCGCCCTTACGACCAGTTGGAGCTTTCATATTACTTACATATTCGTTTTGACCTTCCCTCTGGGGTCGGCATTCCGTCTCATGGGGGCATCATGCTGCTCATACGGGATGGCCTTCATAGTCAACCAATCTGCCTGACTACCCGTCTTCAAGCTGTTACAGTTCGCCTTTTCCTTCCGCACCTGACTTTCTCCCTCTGTACCATTTATGTACCTCTGTTCTTTGATGTCACCAGGGCAGTCTTCCTTCAGCTTATTGGGCAGCTACCTCCCCCGTTTTTGCTACTCGAGACTTTAATGAGCATCATCCCCTCTGGGGTTCTCCCAGGACCTGTCAGAGAGGTGCCCTCTTGGCTGACCTTCTTACACAACTCAACCTCTTCTGCCTTAACACAGGAGCACCCACTTTCCTTTCTGACTCCTCGCACACCTATTCCCATTTGGACCTATCCTTTTGCATTGCCCAGCTTGCCCATCGTCTTGAGTGGTCTGTTCTTTCTGACACATACTCGAGCGACCATTTCCCGTGTGCTCTCCGTTTGCTGACTCCGGTGTGAAATGTTTGCAAAGTATTGCTTACTTAGATGTGTGCCACAGTTCGTTTTATCTTAGGACAGAGAGATAAGAAAGGACTGTTTCCAGAACAAAGAATGGGTTACAGGGAAGGAGACATCAAAGAATACGGTTTCATAGGTGTTGAGAGGAATGACAGAGAGTAAAGACAGCAGCAATTAAAAGAGAAAATGTAGCGTCAATGGAAACCGCTAGATTTGTTTATAAAGTTTTGGGGGAATGGAATAAAAGGGCACTTGCGGCGATCGTGTCAGAGAGAGAGAGAGTGTGAGAGAGAATAGAGGAGATATTAACAACGAGTAAACATAATATGAAATCGTTTGCGTATTGTGTGGGGGACGGAGAATGTATTCATGAATGGAGGGGAAGAGAGAGATGTACTTGAAATAACAGAAACTACTGTGACAGAGTCCATCAACGCTGATTAGTTTGTAAGTATCTAGACAGGGTGTAAATGAAATCAAAATAGAATATTTAACAAACTGTATATTCAAAAGAAACCCACTTGAATTAATAAGGCAACTCAAAGAAAAACTAACCCATATTGTAACTTTTTTGTTGCCACGCGATCTTCCACTAGCTCCCATTGAGGAAAAATGACGAAAAAGAAGACATAACAAAACATTTTAAGTACTCTAATATTTTATCCAGAATCCTTCATTATTTTGTACTTCCATCATGCATCTTGGCATAGAATGTATAAGCCGTCGGACGTAACAGCCTGAATAAGCAACTTCCTCCCGGGCTTCCAGGACGCAGTTCCAAAGAGCGTCAGCAGTAGTTGGTTGGTTTCGTGGCCAGTTCTCTGTTAATGTTCTGGCGACCTCAGCCCACATGTTTTCCATGGAGTTCATATCAGCCGCCCGTGGCGGCCAGTCCATGACGTTGACGCCAATCGTGGAGAGCCGCTGCTGAACAAATGCAGACTTGTGAATGGGAGAATGGTCCTCTTCCAATGTGACGTCCCCTTCTGCGTACAGCATTCGCACTGACGGAAGCATCACATATTCCAATATGTGGGCATACTGCGCGCTGTCCAGAGTTCCTTCTATCCTGTGAAGAATTCCCGCCCCTTTAGCAGAATTCCAACTCCAGCAGGTAACAGATAGCTGGCCACTTCTTCTCGTCGTGGTTACATATTCGCGTCGATGGCGAGTGCCTTGCGGCCTGTAAACGATTCGTGGACCGTCGTTACTGGTGGAAAACACCTTCTCATCAGTGAAAATGACGTTGTCCCACGACGCCCTCAGATGGAGCTCCGCAAATGCTGAGCTCTTGTTTCAGGGATTTTCTCTGCTCCTAGACACTAGGTCCCTGTCTTCCTGCTGTGAGCTCACTCTCTTCCTGCCTGTGCCAGGAGCCCTGTTGGTGATGCCTCTTTCAAGGCAAATCCTCCATCATCTCGTTGCAGTGGTATGTGGTACGCCATACCGTCTGCCAGCTTCTCTAATGGAACATCGTCCTTCAATAAGAGCGACGACTCTATCTCGAATAGACTTCTCCCAGTGAGCCATTACGGCATACAGCCTGATGTGTATTTCTGCTTGCCGCTCTCATGCTGATGCCAGGAGAGGAGGTAAACATATTTACGTCAAACGGAGCGGCAGAGGCAGAGGCATGCGGCGCAGCCGTGCTGGCTCGTCCCGGGCTGTTGGCCCACCAACGTCACCGCCAGCTCGCTCACTTCCGTCTCGCCTCGGCCAGCCTGGCTGTCCCGTAGCTCGCGAGCCGCGGCTAGTACAGACCCGGGCCGCAAGGCCACGATCACCCCTTGAAGGATCAAAAATTACACGTGACCTACCCAAGTCTGTAGTATAAACTAACGCAGCTACAGCTATTATGCTATAACATGTGCAGGCACACCTACAGTTGACGATTCATTCAAATATTTGACGAACAATACGTTCAAAAATACATTCATTTTAAACATAGCTACCACAAAATATTTCAACTAGCTGGTAATAGCATGACGCAGGAAACTATTCTTTCTTGTAAGCTCTTTGCATTAGATGTAGCCTTAAGAAAACGTGTATTCAACCACGACAACTAAGCGGCATTTAAAAGTAAACAGGTCTGGCAGCAGCTTCTTCAAATAATACTATATATACGTAGTATGTAATACACGTTTTGTGCACGTATAACACGTACTCAGTGTCTTTGAAACAATACGTGCTGCACGACGGAAATAACTTTCTGATGACGCACTTCATTTACATATCAATGATACACGACTGCCGGCCGCGGTGGTCTCGCGGTCCTAGGCGCTCAGTCCGGAGCCGCGCAACTGCTACGGTCGCAGGTTCGAATCCTGCCTCGGGCATGGATGTGTGTGATGTCCTTAGGTTAGTTAGGTTTAAGTAGTTCTGAGTTCTAGGGGACTGATGACCACAGATGTTAAGTTCCATAGTGCTCAGAGCCATTTGAACCATTTTTGAACTGTCATAAAGACCAGTGTTCTCTAGTAGTCTCTAGCGGTACCCATTCTGTATCTTACAACGACTGTACTGTGGAGGGTTGCGACGATGTGCAACACAGATATGCCATGTTGGTTGCATACATTCAGGTGCAGCCTACACATTGAAATTCAGGCGTAACCCACTTTTTTTGCTGTCGAGTGTGCATCTATACTCTGCAAGCCATTGTGAAGTGGACAGCAAAGAATACCTCCCATTGTACCAGTTGTTATGGTGTTTTCCCATTCCATTCACGCATGGGGCACAGGAAGAATAACTATTTAAATGCCTCTGTGTGTGCAGTAATTAATCTAATCATGTTCCCACAATCCCTATGGGTGCAGTATGTAGTGATTGTAGTATGCAGTATGTAGTGACTGTAGTATGCAGTATGTAAGGATTGTAGTATATTCTTAGTGTCATTATCTAAAGCTGGTTTTTGAAACTTTGTAAGTAGGCTTCCACAGGATACTTTAACGTCCAACTTTAAGAGTCTGCTGGTTCAGTTTTTTCAACATCTCTGTAACACTCTTCAATGGGCCAAACAAACCTGTGGCCATTTGTGTTGCCCTCCTCTGTAAACGTTCTGTATCTCTGGTCAGTTGTATTTGGTACGGGTTCCACACATTTGAGCAATATTTGAGGATGGATCGCACGAGGGATTTGTTAGCAGTCTCCTTTGTAGACCGCATTTCCATTGTATTCTATCAACAAACCGCAGTCTGCTACCTGCTTAATCCACAACTGCGCCTAAGTATTGTACCCAAGTTTTAATATTATTTTACCAATTCCACCTTTGACTCACTGATATTTACTGTATTTTTTCGTTTTGTGAAGTGAACAGTTCTACATTTCTGAACATTGAAAGCAAGATGTCGATCTTTGAACAACCTTGAACTCTTATCAAGATCTGACGAAATATTTGTGCACCTCCTGTCAGACTGTACTTCATTACAGATAACTGCCTCATCTGTGAAAATTCTTAGGTTATTATTAATATTGTCTGCAAGCTCATTAATATACAACACGGACAGCCAGGCTTCTAACACACTTCCCTGGGGCACATCCGAAGTTACTTCTACATCTATCGATGACTCTCCACCCAAGGTAGAGTGTTGCGTCCTCCCTACCAAAAAATCCTTAATACAGTCACAAATTTCGTTTGATACCCATACGATTGTAGCTTTCATAACAAGCGTATGCGTACCACTGAGTCAAAAGCTTATCAGAAGTCGCGAAATACTGCATCTACCCAACTGCTCTGATACGTGTCTTTCAGTATCCTTTATGAGAAACGTGCCAGTTGGCTTTTTCATGATCGATGTTTCCGAAATCCGTGCTAGTTGACAAGGAGGAGGTCAATTTGTTCTAGATACCTCGTTATGTTTCAGCTCAGAATAAGTTCAAAGATTCTACAACGAATGAATGTCAAGGGTACTGGACGGTAGTTTCATGGATTACTTCTGATACACCTCTTGCGCTTTTTTCCAACTAATAGCACCGTTTTTGCTTCGAGAGATTATAGCTATAAGAGGGGCTAATTCAGTGGCCAACTGGGTAAAGAACGTTTTAGGGATTCCCTCTGGTCTTGGGACTTTGTTCAATTTTAACCATTTCAGCTGTTTCACAATGATACTGACACTAATATCTATTTCACTTATCTTTTCAGAGGTACGAGAATGAAACTGGAGAAATATTCCAGAGTTTTCCATTGCAAAGGAACCTTTGAAAACAGAGTTAAAGATTCCTGTTTTTGATTTGCTACACTCCATTTCATTTCCCGTCTCGTCCGTGTGTGACTGGACACTAACTTCTGTGCCATCAACAGCCTTTACATATGACCAGAATTTCTTTAGGTCTTGTGAAGAACGTTTCAACAGTATTCTGCTACGATAGTTAGTCAAGGCTTTACGCATTGCTGTCTTGACTACCAAATGCGTTTCATTTAGTACCTCCATATACAGCCTTTATACCTATTATGCAGTAGTAGCTGTTTCTTTAGAAGTTTCTCTATAGTAACCTTGTAGCATGGAGGGTCCTTCCCGTCATGAACTGACCAACTGTCTAATACGTTCAGTGCGTGGCCAACTTTTTTTTCAATCTTGAACCATGGTTCCTCTACATGCTCTTGTCCTGAGTTAAAATTTTTAAGTTCCTCACTGAGGTATTGACACCACTGTTTCTTTCTTTACTTGGATGAACATGCAAACGTTCCTACTTGTTTTAGTTGCCCTTTGTACTTTGGTATTCATTATTACTACAACTGCCCCATGCTCACAGATACCAGTTTCGATGTGAACGTCCTCAAAGAGATTAGGTCTATTTGTTCCCATTAGATGTAATATATTTCCATCACCAATGACTTTGCGAAGTATCTGTTCTAGGTACTTTTCTGAGAATGCACAGGATATTTTGTCATTCTCAGAACTAACAAAACTTCCATTGTTGGATGAGTAAAGAGCCCACTGATGATTCCAGTATATTAGAGAATTTGCGTTTTCTCATCAGGAGGTGAGAAAGTGAGTCTGCTGGTTGATAAAAGGATCCAATTATAATTTTATGCCCGCCCTTGATACTGAAACTCGTCCAAACAATCTTTCATCGAATTTCAATTTATATCTCGATGGATCTGAGTTTCTTGTCTACTGCGACAAGTACACCACCTCCGATTCCCTTTAGCCTGCCGTTGTGGTATATACTTAAATTTTCCCCAAACGTCAACGTCACGTTTTACTCAGCTTTCTGTACCTATTATTACGTAAGCTTCACTGGCTTTTACGAGTGCTTCGAACTCTGGCGATTCTTTGCAAATGCTTCGGTATTAACCACAAGGATTTTAATACTCTCACCTGTGGGGGTGTTTCTTTGGCTCTTACGCTGATACTTTTGCGTTTCCTTCAGCTATCGTTGGACGGAGAATCGGCTAATCTAAAAATAACTTTGTGTGCACCTACACAGAGTCAGCTACCTGGGTAGCTGTCTCCGGCGTGTAGAGCACGCTGACCCATTTAGAGGCACTCAACAGTTCTCAACTCTGTGGCACAAGTGCAGGAAGTCAGAGCCTAACTTGTCACAGAACCTTCACAGTTTGTGGTTTAACCTTTCACTCGACTCAAAACCAGGAAGCCACGATTTGTTCTGGGGATAACGATGCAGGTCGTGAGCCTCGTCGAAACTCCGCGAAGAAGGCTGCTATTTTTATACTTTCCTGCTAGTCGCCGAGATGAGCTAAATATGACCTCGGAGCGCAGACGATAGGTTTAAAGACTAGTGAGGCTAAGACAATGATGCAGCTCAAATTAATATGGCTTACATTTACGGAGATATTTGCCATTCGGTCGGTTACGAGACAGCAAGCGACGGATTCGCCCGTGCTGCAGACTTGCGAGGGCTATGCTGGTAAGCTGCTTTCTGCTGTGTACTCGATTCGTGGTGAGCGTTGCTCTCTACGAGCTAGTCACTAATAACCTTCGTCGAGGCATTCAACACACCATTTCTTAACACTTTTGGGCGCAGGTAATGCCTTGTGCGAGTCTACTCGAAAACGTCACTTCACGGTCTACGTCAAAAAATGTACTCTTCAAGCCACTTTATAGTGCACGAAAGTTGATTCTTTGCACAAGTGTAACCACTGTTTCCAACTCCATTCACATACACTTATCAGCCAGAACATTGTGACCACTCACTTAGTAAAAGGTATATCCAACTTCGGGGTAGATAACACCGGCGACGCTTCATGGCACGGAAGCAATCAGGCGTTGGTAGGTCGCAGAAGGGAGGTGGCGTCACATCTGCACAAACAAGTCAACTAATTCCTTTAAATCACAGGGAGGGGGGCGATTAGCTCTGATGCCACGTTCAGTCACATCCCAAACGTGTTCGACTGGGTTCAGACGTGGGGAGATGGGGAGGCAAGCACAGCAACTGGAACTCGCCACTGTGTTCCTCGAACCACTCGATCACACTCCTGTCGTTGTGACACGGTACATTATCCTGTGAAAAATGCCACTGCCGTCGGCAAGCATGATCGTCACGATGGTGTGTACGTGGTCTGCAACCGGCGTAGGATACTTTTTGGCTGTCACGGTGCCTTGCATGAGCTTCACCGGACCCACGAACGTGCACGTGAATGTTCCCCAGAGCATAATGGAGCCGCCTGCTTGTCTCCGTCCCGCATTACTGGTGTCAAGGACCTGTTCCCCTGGAACACGATGGATTCGCGTCCTCTCATCGACACGATGAAGACGGTATCGGGATTCATCAGACCACGCAACGCTCAGACACTGCACCGACGTCCAGTGCCGATGAATGTGCGCCGATTTCAGTCGTAGTTGCCGATGTCACGGTGTTAACATTGCCACATTCGCTGCGGAGGCCCATCGTTCGGAGTGTTCAGTGCACTGTGTGTTCACACAAACTTGAACAGTGGCCAACATTGTCTGATGTTAGTTCCGCCGCAGGTCACCGGCTGTCCTGTTTGACAAGTCTGCCCTGCCTACGACGTCCGACGTTTGTAATGAGGGGTAGCCGCCCAACCCCACGACGTCTGGACGTGTTTTCACCTCGGTTGCGCCACGTGTTGAAGACACTCACCACAGCACTCCTCGAACAGCCGACAAGTGCAGTTTCCGAAATGTTCGTGCCGAGCCTCCGGGCCATCACAGTCTGCCCTCTGTCAAACTCAGATAGACCGCGCCTTCCCCGTTCTACACAAAATCGAGAGAAAAATGACTGTTTAAAGAGACCAAACAGCGAACGTCAGTCTCCTGTTCACCCAACTAGTACACAACTAGTACAAAAAATCTGTCTGCGTATAGAGTAAATTATGTATACACGTGTGAGGAAGTTTTCGTGGCGTTTATCTGAGGCGGAACGTGGAAACCAGCGTGGTATTCACTAAAAACTACATCCAGATTGGCCTTCACACCGAGGTCTCATCGTTAATTTGCCGGGTGCATAAGAAACGGGACGAGAAGCAGTCGCTTTAATACGCGCGCCCATCTGGGTGGGTCCCTCTTGAGACATGAGAGTGAAACAGACATTCCCATTTAAGTTCCCAAGAACGCCTGTTCGTCTTTCGGATGTGTTACACCGATCTGTTAAAGTTAAAATTGAGTGGTTTCCTGCACTGTAAACCCACGTTAATTCCTTGAGAGACGTTCCTCGTGCTCTGTGCATGTCACAATGTTGGAGCCTAGCATACTCTAGGATTACTGTAACAGACACACACTTTACTAAAAATGTAAGGGTATGGGGCATTGTTGGCTGGGATATCCCACTGGGTGGGTTAAGCCGCCTGTTCCGTAGTGTGCGCTTCCTTCGCACGCAATTGCGTAGTATTTGTGTTTTTGGAGCGTAGGTGATTGTAATAGATGCGCGTATAGTGTAGTGTTATGTTTGTGTTGTAAGACTGTGATGATGACGATGATGATAATGATGGTGATGTTGGTAATGAGAGAAAGGAGAGTGTGAATACCAGTGCCTACTTTTCTTGAATACCTCCCAGGGGGCCGCCGAGCTTAATGCCAGCAACCGACGGATAGATAACCGTCAACAGTGTCACATGCTATCACTTCATGAGACACTGCGAAGATGTTCGGAATTTAATCCAGGAAACTGGTGCAAAGACTGATGTTCAGGATCCTTATACCACCACTCTTCTTCCTTGCTGGTCAAACACCTGCAGTGAAAACGTCATCAAACGTCAGGATTCAAACCAGCTTACCTCCGTTTTAAGCGCCACCTCACAGGCGTGCTTAAGCGACCTCGGCTAAGGGTGCATAATTAAATGCTGCCACCTAACGGCGAAGTACGGCAACACAACGCGTCGCTGACAAATTAATAAAAATATTAAGATATCTTCTCTCAGTTGGTATGACTGTTTCTAGTGACCTCGATGTCGACGGAACTTTAAATCCTAATTTTCCTTCTTTCTTCCTTTATTGGTATGAGACTTACAGTGGTCTTTTGTGCGGTTTATACATACTGAATTTCTGAAATGTGTCACGAACTTAGGAGTAACCTTTTACGGGGTTTCTTTGAAAGTCGTGAGCTCTTATTTACAAAAAAAAATGTCTTTCGTCGTAGTCGTTTCGAAGCCTCTATAATAACATCGAAACTTCCTCGCAGTCTGCAGTGGAGCAGCTAGGTAGATTTAAAATGCGGGTGTGTGGTTATTGGCTGGTCTATTAGGGCGCCGTATTGCGCATTCCTCGCCAAGCCCCTCGCTGTATTGCAGGGACATGCGTGCTGCACGCTTCATTACACACCCTAATGCCCCCTGCGTGGTTCTTCCCTGTCCTATTCCCTTCACTCGACAACTTGTAGCAAATAAGATTTGGGACAAGTAAGCACAAAATAGCAATTCACTTCAGTTATGCCTAACTGTCCTGACAACGACAATGTCATCAAGGGTGAAACATGAGGCAGAAGTCGCCCCATTGGCGAAGAACCCATTCTTCTGAAACGGCATCGGAACTCAGACGTGTCTGAGATACAAATCGACCCATTGTGGAAAAAAAATCACTTTTTTGTGTTGTCCCGTTCTGGGTCAACGTACTTAGTCCAAGATTTTTTCAGTAGGTAGATTACATCACTAAAGCGTGATTCCAATAGGTCACCCATCCACTACTCATGTAACCTGCTCACTGAAATCAGAACATTTTTCAGGTGCAAACTTCTTTATATTTTGGATGTTACAGAATTTATTAAAACCTTTATTTGGCCGAGATCGCAAAGTAGAAAGCAGTGACTCCTAGTTTCAGTCGCTTAATCGCTTATCTTCGGATCGAGATGCAGACATGAGGTGTCTAAATCGAGAGAATAAGGAAGACACTCAATCATTACAGTGGTAGCATCGTTAAGGAAATTTCAAGGATGTTAAATCTGTGACGACTAAGTATCTTACTTATTATCTCGAATTAGACAACGCATGTTTGTACCTTTGTCTGAAGATGGCCGTTTAAGTGGTTGAAATGACTAATCACTGTTTTCTACTTTGCGAGCTTGGGCAGATAAAGGTCTGTACATCTACAATGTTCATGTTAAAGATCGCTGTCTCCGTGCTGGCTATGTCACGTAATTACTATTCTTTATATGTGGCAGCTGGTGAAAAACAATATAGCACGGAATTAGCTGTGGCGTTTTTGGTGGGACATTTTGCATTCAGAACACTGAACAAATTCTCAGCTGCCAAGATCGCTAAAATAATTTATTCATATAGATGGTCGTTTTGGGCAATTCTCTATTGTCGTCTTCGGATCCATGTTTACATAATTACATAATCTCCTCCATCAGTGCAGCAAGTGGTGCTATACGATGTATGTCCATGTTGGTATCGTAAGCTATTCTAGATGCCAATTTTATAATAACAGCTATGTACACACATACTATTGCACCGATTACAAGAGCTTAATTTCATCACCACCTTAAAACTGAGGATGGAGGTCAGTTGCAAGGGAGTGCCGAATGTCAGCACTTGTAATCGGCGCTATAACATGTGTGTTCATAGCTGTTATTTTAAAACTGACATGCCGACTTCCAGGGTAGCTCATGATATCAACATGGACATACATTTTATAACACCACTTACTGTACTCATGCAGGAGATTTTGTAATCATGTAAACATAGATCCGAAGATAGCAACAGAAAGTTGCCGAAACCGGTGCTCTACAGGGTGTTACAAAAAGGTACGTCCAAACTTTCAGGAAACATTCCTCACACACAAATAAAGAAAAGATGTTATGTGGACATGTGTCCGGAAACGCTTAATTTCCATGTTAGAGCTCATGTTAGTTTCGTCAGTATGTACTGTACTTCCTCGATTCACCGCCACATGTGTGGGCTGACGAGAATCCGCACGCAATTGTGCAATCACGTCATCAACACAGATTTTCTGTGAACGTTTGGGCAGGCATTGTTGGTAATGTCTTGATTGGGCCCCATGTTCTTCCACCTACGCTCAATGGAGCACGTTATCATGATTTCATACGGGATACTCTACCTGTGCTGCTAGAACATGTACCTTTACAAGTACGACACAACATGTGGTTCATGCACGATGGAGCTCCTGCACATTTCAGTCGAAGTGTTCGTACGCTTCTCAACAACAGATTCGGTGACCGATGGATTGGTAGAGGCGGGCCGATTCCATGGCCTCCACGCTCTCCTGACCTCAACCCTCTTGTCTTTCATTTATGGGGGCATTTGAAAGCTCTTGTCTACGCAACCCAGGTACCAAATGTAGATACTCTTCGTGCTCGTATTGTGGACGGCTGTGATACTAAACGCCATTCTCCAGGGCTGCATCAGCGCATCGGAGATTCCATGCGACGGAGGGTGGATGCATTTATCCTCGCTAACAGAGGACATTTTGAACATTTCCTGTAACAAAGTGTTTGAAGTCACACTGGTACGTTCTGTTGCTGTGTGTTTTCATTCCATGATTAATGTTATTTGAAGAGAAGTAATAAAATGAGCTCTAACATGGAAGGTAAGCGTTTCCGGACACATGTCCACATAACATATTTTCTTTCTTTGTGTGTGAGGAATGTTTCCTGAAAGTTTGGCCGTACCTTTTTGTAACACCCTGTATATGAATGACTTTAGCGGCCTTGTCAGTTGCCCGCATCTCGTGGTCGTGCGGTAGCGTTCTCGCTTCCCACGCCCGGGTTCCCGGGTTCGATTCCCGGCGGGGTCAGGGATTTTCTCTGCCTCGTGATGGCTGGGTGTTGTGTGCTGTCCTTAGGTTAGTTAGGTTTAAGTAGTTCTAAGTTCTAGGGGACTGATGACCATAGATGTTAAGTCCCATAGTGCTCAGAGCCATTTGAACCATTTTTTTTGTCAGTTGGGAATTTATTTTGTGTTCATAGTACTACAGATTCCCCCCCCCCCCCTACCCCAGGCTCGCGATGTCGGAAGTGTATATCCTGCATTCACCTAATACGACTTTGACAGGTGCGGATCCAAGATATCGAGGAGGTGGGGAGTGGGGTGATCTTTAGGAGCACATAAACGGCCCGGCTGTACCTGCTATCGACAACAAATCTGACACGGTTCGTGAGTCCACAGGGAGCACTGGCAAACCACAGGAAGATAAGGCAACACAGAAAGGAAAAGATCCCAAGCTAAGAAAAGTAAGTGATAAATAAGGCTGAATTCCCAAACGTATGTAGACACTGCTGAATGAATCAACAGTGTCCTCATTTACACGTTTGTATAGAAATTGTTTCAGACTGGTGCTTAGTTAAATACTAATGTTCGTGTGCACACTTCGATTTTATTGTGTATAATACACAGAATGGGCAAAATAAAACTGATCCAGAGAATATTTCATGCACCTTAACAGACAGCATCCACACATGGGGCAAGTGTGTTGGGCTATCTGTCTTAACGGGGATGAAATACTTTCTAGAACAGTTCCATTTTGCCAACCCTATATTATTCACGATTTAAACACATTATTGTTATGACAATAGAATATCTGTTATATTACATGGTAATCAAACAATTTATTATTATTATATTAACACATTTGATAAGTTTTATTGTTACTGTGATTATGAAAACCGCACACATATGTGGTAGGTTAAAAGTAGGGGTGACAGTAAGTTGCATTTTGGAGGAGGCGGGGGGGCGGAGTGATTCTCCATCCTTCTAGAACCGAACCCTGACTCCATACCTGCTTACAGTAGTCTAAATACGGCCGACTGGACCGCAACTTCGACTTCACACACTTCCAGTACGAATCACAAACATTGCAACACCTCGATCGTCAGAAAAGAGGCCAAAAAAGCTGGAAAAGTTATGCCGTTATTCTGATGCACACTGTTTGCAGTTGTCTGCTAAACAGCTTAGATTCGTACGGTTAACCGAGGGAAGATGATATAAAATCAGTATCGCTGTATATATACTCAAAATTGAAAGTTTTAGTAGGATAGTATTTTTGCTTATGTTGTATTTATTCGATACTATAAACTCATCTCAGTCACACAGTCACCTACACTCGAGATGTGAACTTGTGTCATAAATGCTAACGAACACCGAGACAGAAAATCTTTTCAGTTAGGCGGCTGAAATTACGTTCTGTAACGAGGCAACTTTTTTTTTTTTTTTTGCTTTATTGCATTTCGATTCGCTCCCAGAGGGGGCGGGGGAGGGCGGCCTGGCAGCAGCATAATAGTCCGCTGTACAGCCTACAGAAAAGTTAAAAAAATATAATGAGAATATAAACAAACAATAAAAACAGGTGATAAAACGGTGACATTGTAAAAAACTGTAAAATGGCGGAAGCTGTGGAAGTTGAAATAAAGAAACACGGCGTTGACGATGCGGACGAAGACACACATTAAGTAGACAGCCAAAACACGGCGACAGTCTGGTTTCTGTTCGCACGAGATTTAAAAACAACAACAACAACAAAACAACAAAAAAACACAAGTAGCGACAGTATGGTGGCTGTCGCGACACTGACAGCGGACGCACCACAGTGAACACTGCAGGGACTACAGAGGAGACACGGCGGCAGATGGCGGCGGGGGGAAGACCCGGACCGATAAGGGGGAAAAAGGGGGGGGGGAGGAGAGGAAAAGAGAAAAGGGGGAGCATGGAGCGAGAGGACACAGAAAAAGGTGGTGGCAGGGCGGACGCGAGAAGGAGTGGGGAAGGTAGTGGAGAGGAAAGCAAAAGAACTCGGGGGAGGGAAGGGAGTCAGAGAGAGTGTAGGTGGGGAAAAAACAGGACGGAAGGGGCGGGAGATGGAGCCCGGGAAAAGGACGGAGGGAGGGAGGGGGAGGTGAGGATCAGAGTTGATAGGAGGACGAGTCGACGAGGAAAAGTGCCTCATAAAAATCGCAATGAAACAAAGATGCGATTGTTGGGCACATATTACAACAAGAGATGTTGCCGAAAATTAGCAAGTTGCAGAAATGGTGTAAGAAAAGATGGGGCAGCTTGAATATGAACCCATAAGGCAATCTTTGATGATTAGGGACGTAGCAGTTATGCTGAAATGAAGAGGTTAGCTCGCAGACAACAGGAATGGAAACCACTGTGTCCTCCGGAACACAGGGAACACCGCCGAAGTTGTTCGCTGTATCCGGGAGAAGACCAGAGTTATGTATAGATAATACAAGTGATCGCTGAATTATTGCCACACTCCGTCTTCACACTAGAGTTAAATATTATAAAGTTTCTATTAATAAATTATTTAAAACTGTTGCTACTCTGTGTTTCCGTCATTTTGTCATAGCTGCCGCTTAAACATGTTGGCCTTGTAGCGAGGCTGTTGCTACGTAAAAGCAAGCCACCTGAAAACAGCAACTACTTTGAGTGGTGGGGGGTTCTCTTCTTACCACATTGATATATTGGACGCCAAGTAAATCTGCTGTCTACAACAGAAAGCTGAGCGAACTAAACTACATGCTGAAGAGAAAGCAACACGCATCTTTATCAACGACGTGCTCAGTTACTCAACAGACAAAACGAGAAAATTTGTGTTTGTGAATGTAATAAAGGACTGGATATAAAACAGGATTATGTGGGCTGCATTTTATAGGTGTAAATTTCTTTTTTTTTTTATTTCGGTACTGAATAAAAATTTGTTGATTTGTGTGGAACTGAAAGTTCGTAAATTATAATTCTATTCTGTAATTTTGTGTTCTTTGTGGGTGAGTGTTGGTTTAGACACTGCAAGTACAGGAAACCATGTAAGCCTTTTCCTTTAAGTACTACTGGCCTTGAAAGTTAGTACTGGTTTCATACAAAGTAGCTGTAAGCGACACATACTGAAACTTCAGTTGATGTACTCCGTTTTTGTAAACGAAATGTGAATTTCTTTTAGACTTTGATGCTTAAATATTGTGCCAACTCGCTACAAGAGGGATTTTATGATTCAGTCTCATCTATTTATCGATCTCTTTGCCTCTCGACAACACAAATTACAGTCCAAACATACACAAGGATTTGTGAATGTTGACTTTGGCGGCGTATACAGTTGATGAAAGGCTCCCGGTTTCCAGCCAGGTGGTAGTGTTACAAAACAGCGACGTTTCGACGAGTGGCATACTTATCATATTCTGGAAAAGTGTCGCCAGAAGTTGACGAGTATGTCACTCGTTGAAACATCGCGGTTATATAATACTACCACCTGTCTAGAAACCTGAGAGTTTTTCGTCAAATATACAGGAATTAAATTTCAGTTTCCAGACGTTGCACCGTCTCCACGTGTGGTAACACTTTGCTATTGAAGTAGTCGAGGCTACTCCTGCTTTCAGACATGTCGGTGTTTTCCCTTCCTGTCCCCACCCCGTTACTCCGCAGGATGGAATATGTGTACCCCAAATGTCGTGTGTGTCCCTGTTATTACTCCTGAATTTTATCTTAAAGCATTACTCCTGCACATTTTGTCGTTTTGTTGCAGCGATAAATTAATAATAAGGTCCCCTAAAGACGCGAGAGGTTGGCGACGCCCTGGCAGCTGCTGCGGCCCTTTGTTGCGGCGCATTCCCCTTCACATGTCCACGTGTGGCCTCTGGGGGGCAAAGCATTTCTGTGGACAGCTGGAAGGAGTAAAAGGTGTAGACAGCACACAACTCTACATCCGGCCCTGTTCAAAGCTGGCCCGTAGAAGGACAAGGAGACTTACTGCTGTTGATCCGACAGCGTTAACATTGGTAAATAATGCAAAAACTGCATTCCATCATCATCTGAACCTATGTAACCTTAGATCCTAGAAACATAGAGTCTGCGCACGCCCTATTTCTACCGTGTTAAGATTTGAAACCACGTGGCGTTGGGCAGAAAAAAAAGAAGTTTGTTTCATTAAACACTATGCGAAGTGGAGCCGACAGTTGAAGTTTTTCTTATTTGTAGCTGAAATCGAGCATTGATTTTAACAATTGAACGACTTTTTTCCCTAATTCCCAACATTAATGCGAAGGTTTTTGCTCAGGTGAAAGGATAACAATCAGTTTGAATCATTGCACCCAAAATTTTTTCCTTTTATCAGAGACCGAATTACTGTTACTCAGTGGATTGCCCTTTTTGTTGCACTATGTATCATTTATTTCATCGCTTTCAAATGTTCAAATGTGTGTGAATTCCGAAGGGACCAAACTGCTTAGGTCATCGGTCCCTTGACTTACACACTACTTTAACTAACGTATGCTAAGAAGAACACACACACCCGTGCCCAAGGGAGAACTCGAACCTCCGGCGGGAGGAGCCGCGCAGTCCGTGACATGACGCCTTAAACCGCGCGGCACATCGATTTCAGAGAACTAGAGGAAGAAATGTCTGTTTTGCTGGAAACACTTGGTTTTACGGCGATTCTTCATCAATACGAGTGAAATGTTTTATTGCGCTTTTATAAGGAGTTATTAGCATGGTGCATAAGTTCGTAGCTTTTTCCCACAAGTTTAATAAACACAAGAGTTACACATAACAGAGACTGTAGTCATCATTAATATATGCTCCTTCACTATCTACAACAGTTTGCCAACGCCGGAGTTACTTTACGATTTTGAAGTTTTGAGGCGAAGAACTCGTCGAGCCACGTTCGGAGCGTATTTTCATCCAGAAAGGAAGTTCCTCGAAGGTCGCTCGACAGAGAGCGGAAAAGGTGAAAATCTGAGGGGGCAAGATCAGGTGAATAAGGTGGGTGCGGAATGACTTCCCAACCCAACTCTCGTGTAGTGTTTTCTGTCAGTCTAGCAGAATGTGGGCGGCCGTTATTGTGGAGTAGCATCACTGTACACTATCTTTCTGGTCGTTGTTCTCGGAGTGCGTCTGCAAGACGTCTCAGTTGTCGACAATAAATGTTAGCAGTGACGGTTACACCTTGGCGAAGCAGTCGTAGTGCACGATACCGTCGCTGTTTCACCAGATGTATAGCATTGTCTTTTGTGGATTTGTGAAGGTCTTTGTGCTGGGAGTTGCTGCTTTCTTTGGGCTCAAACATTCCTTTCTTTTCCTTATGCTAGCATAAAGATACGATTTCTTGTTAGCAGTAACGATGCAGGATAGGAATGGTCGGTGCTGTTCACGAGCCAGCAGAGATGGCCACTCTTTGATTTTGGATTAGAGCAGGCGCTACCCGTACATCCGGTTTTTGAGCCTTCACCACTGCACGACGTTGGAATGATCACAGTTCATCACATCTGCCAGTGCTCGAGTACACAGACGTGGATCGTTGTGGATGAATGCGTTTAAACGATCTTCATCAAACCACGAAGGTCTTCCTGAACGTCGAGGTTCACTATTGTCAAAACGATCCCTTCAGAACGAGAAAACCATTTTCTTGCCATGCTCTGTCCAATGGCATTATCGGCGCAGATGTTTCTACATCTACATCTACATCTACAAACATACTCCGCAATCCACCATACGGTGCGTGGCGGAGGGTACCTCGTACCACAACTAGCATCTTCTCTCCCTGTTCCACTCCCAAACAGAACGAGGGAAAAATGACTGCCTATATGCCTCTGTACTAGCCCTAAGCTCTCTTATCTTATCTTTGTGGTCTTTCCACGAAATGTAAGTTGGCGGCAGTAAAATTGTACTGCAGTCAGCCTCAAATGCTGGTTCTCTAAATTTCCTCAGTAGCGATTCACGAAAAGAACGCCTCCTTTCCTCTAGAGACTCCCACCCGAGTTCCTGAAGCATTTCCGTAACACGCGCGTGTTGATCAAACTTACCAGTAGTAAATCTAGCAGCCTGCCTCTGAATTACTTCTATGTCCTCCCTCAATCCGACATGATAGGGATCCCAAACGCTCGAACGGTACTCAAGAATAAGTCGTATTAGTGTTTTATAAGCGGTCTCCTTTACAGATGAACCACATCTTCCCAGACGTCTACCAATGAACCGAACACATGTCCCACTTCATATCGCTCTGCAATGTTACGCCCAAATATTTAATCGACGTGACTGTGTCAAGCGCTACACTACAAATGGAGTATTCAAACATTACAGGATTCTTTTTCCTATTCATCTGCATTAATTTACATTTATCTATATCTAGAGTTAGCTGCCATTCTTTACACCAATCACAAATCCTGTCCCAGTCATCTTGTATCCTCCTACAGTCACTCAACGACGACACCTTCCCGTACACCACAGCATCATCAGCAAACAGCCGCACATTGCTATCCACCCTATCCAAAATATCATTTATGTAGATAGAAAACAACAGCGGACCTACCACACTTCCCTGGGGCACTCGAGATGATACCCTCACCTCCGATGAACACTTCTGGCTGCCTCCACTGCCGTAACCCGCCTATTCAACCTAAAGAGAAAAATATGGGAAATATTCCGATTTCTCCACTTGGCTCTCCATTTTCTGGCGTCCACTGCTCCACTCACCATCCCCAAATGCAAAATAACAATTTGTTAATTCAAATAGCAACAGTGAATTACAAATAAATAACGACAATCGATAAAATAAATAAATAGCAGTCGGAATACCAACATCCTAAGAAAAAGCTCTACTAACTACCAACCCAATATATCCATTTGTATCCATAATGTCTAGTGCCGGCCGAAGTGGCCGTGCGGTTAAAGGCGCTGCAGTCTGGAACCGCAAGACCGCTACGGTCGCAGGTTCGAATCCTGCCTCGGGCATGGATGTTTGTGATGTCCTTAGGTTAGTTAGGTTTAACTAGTTCTAAGTTCTAGGGGACTAATGACCTCAGCAGTTGAGTCCCATAGTGCTCAGAGCCATTTGAACCATTTGAATGTCTAGTTCTTAGCCATTATAGGTATTTTAGTTTCACGACTTTTGCTTAATCGGGCTAAGCACCATAGCACATTACAAAACATTGGTTATACAGATAACTCTTTAGGTGAGATATTAACATTTTTTCCTCTTAAAGTCTCCGTCATTCATCGAGTTTTAGATCTGGGGACCAACACACAACCAAATTTTCAGGTCACTGATCTATCTCTGCAAAGGTTTTTGAAATATATTTGCTGCATTGCTTTGTGTAGTCGCTTGGCTTAAAATATTTCCTTCGTACTTCATCGACGGGAAAGTTGTAAACAATTTTTGAGATTATGTAATAACAAGTTTTGAAGCTGAACAGAAAACAACACATAAGAAATGCATCACAATTAATATTGGACGAATTTCCGCACGTATTTTTATGAGATAGATATACAAGATGTTATAATTAAACTTCCGCTACTTAAGAGGGCTCCCATGAAAAACGAATGATCGTAGGACAATGATACTTTGTGGAAACATTTGTAGGGACATGCGGAAGAGAAATGACGAATAAATGATTGAAAGAAACACATTTTAATTTCCACACGAGAGGGTAACATTTGCTAACTGCGTTCCATGTTAAAAATGTTGATCAATGAGACGATCATCTGCTTCCACAAGGGCCAGTAACCGCATTAGAGATACCAATTCACGACTGTTCGCAGCACTTTTCGAATGGTGGACCGTGGAATGTTCAGCTGTCGTGACACAGCTTGTACACTACTTGAAGATCGCACATGGCATCCAGAATTCTCAGCCATTCCAACAGTAACTTCTTCAACAACTTGTGGCGCAATTGGCTGTTGGCCTCTGCCAGGAGCAGTTCCAAAACCGAATAATTCGAACTTTCTAATCACGTTCTTCAAGGAGAGGCTCTCCGTATTCCTTTAATGCGTCGATACTCGTGAGTAGTAGCAGCACTATTGGTGTTGTTTTAAGGCTTTGCTTACCTTGTTGACTGTCTGCAACTATAATGCACGCTGATGCTTATGCTTTGACCCTACGTCGCCGTACCGGTACCGGCGCCTAACGACAGTTCGTGACGCTAACGTACTAACAACGCAAATCCTGTAGCGCACTGACCAAATGTCATTCCTATATAGTTGGGTATGTATACGGTAAACAGCTTTCTATCTACACTGCCTCAAGTGGCGAAAGTTTAATTGTTACCACCCCGCATAATTATGCTTATAATTCAATCTGTAATGTTGAGACATAAATACTCTCCAATGGAAGGCTAGCCGCATGTGCTTGGTAACGATGTTACTTCTTAGCTTCAGCATGTATATTTACTGAATTACTTTCGAAAAATGTGTTCGGATTTTTTAATGGTTTTTATCAGCTCCAGCTGCCGAGGAAACTACTGCTTTCTTTTGCGCATCTTTCCGTGCACCCAAACGCTTTCCAAGATTTCACCATTGTAATAAAGAAACCTTACGCAAAATGCTACACTTAAGATGAAGATAAACTGAACAGTATTCCAGAAGTCGCCTGCAAGTGGATGCCACTATCAGTCAGCTTACCAAGGATTTTGTTCCAATATAAGGACGTCATACGTGATCTATATCGTGTATGACTTATGACTATACTCCTAAAGAATAGGAGTCCGATTCCAAAACTAACTCCCATTTCGATATTAAGAAAACTCTTTGCCAGATACAATTAAATCTATTTAATTTTCTGTCCCGTAGATACACGAGTTTATGGGCACCATCATAACAGACCTTCTCAGTCAGCATCCTAACAATGAATGGCAAATTTTGGAGTTTGTTTCATCCTTCGTGAAAAACGACAGCCACATTCTCATGTTGGGAAGATGTGGATATTACTGGGAACCAATTCAGGGATGTACGGAGTATGGTCAAAGAACTCCCGTTTGAAACTTCCTGGCAGATTAAAACTGTGTGCCCGACCGAGACTCGAACTCGTGACCTTTGCCTTTCGCGGGCAAGTGCTCTACCATCTGAGCTACCGAAGCACGACTCACGCCCGGTACTCACAGCTTTACTTCTGCCAGTATATCATCTCCTACCTTCCAAACTTTACAGAAGCTCTCCTGTGAACTGGTATAAGACTAACCTAGGCGAAACATATTTGTCTCGACATTCAGTGATATCTCGTCACCTACAACACTGTCACGAAGAAAACAATCACCTCCGTATGAGAACAGTAGCAGTAAGGTGAGAGTTGAAGCAACTGTATGGATCTTACGTTCTCGGAATCAAATTTTGAAACTGAACGAAGATACAACCTGCAGCAGCGTAAACTGTCAGACACCACATCGTGCGACACAGTTCTTGAAACATGAAGAAAACGATTCCATAATTCCGTCATTGGTTTTATGTGAGTGTTTCTTCCAGTTCCTACATTACTTCATTCATTGCCTGATAGTGCACATCAGTCTCAAACGATTGCACGTTACAGTTTTGACTTCAGAATACGGCCAATTTCACCGGGAACGTCGGATTTTTTCATCCATAGGAAGCGAAACACTTGGCACGGTTCACAGTCGGCGACATTTGCAATTACAGCGTCCGTTAGTAACCTTTGCCACGGAAGCAGTAACATCACAGTCATCTTCTTTCTCGAGTCTTACTCAATGCATACTAACCAAAGCTACGTATTGGCGTAAAGTATATGTCACTACCTATCCTCTTTGCCATTCATTATGTAAAGAGCAGTTTCAGAATTTCCTTCGTAGAAGATAGTTACCGTAGTTTACTATCTACAGTTGCATTAAAACTTTCAGCTCCATAGTGTACCACAGTGTCGAAGAAAAGAAAAGACTTAATGATCAGGCTGGAAGATGAAGTACGAACATTGCTCTTAAGACAATGTTAATGTGCTACGAATCGCAGTTTGTAGTGAGACTACCGGGCGCCGTTAAGTTTCCGCTGAAGTTTGAAGCACTGCACTTTGCAGTGCTTCTCACAATTGTCGAAGATGACACAGCGAATAATTAACACAGCGAAGACGACGACCCAGGATGCTCCACAGAAGTGCTGTTGGGTTAGGATCTAAGCAACTAACTAGTTATGGGAGTATCTTGAAATCTGGCCCATAGTCTTCCAGGCTTCTGTGGACACATATGTCGTTTGGGAAGTGACAAAACGTGATATCTTGCAAAAAGAACTTATGCTCCCGAAAGAAGCCATTTATCAAGAATAAGTCAAGAGTGTCTTCCGTACGGATTAATTGCCCAAGGAAACTTTACGAAAACTTTTCCAGACACTAATGTCGTCCCAACTAACCTGTGTTCCTCCAGCAATGGATACTACACATTATTCTAAGACTTTTCAACTCTGACACAAGAGTCACACTCATACTGGTGCGCAAAACATAAGGACGAAAGTAATCTCGCATCGTCACTGCCACAGCTCATGAAACTTGGACCACACATAGAAAGAACTGCTCCAGTATAGTGCAGAAGATAAGTGATAGAAATATGCAACGAGAGGAGCAGAAATGACGCGTTTATTCAAAGTCAATAATTACATTGAAGTCACCGTAACCCCTGAATATTGAAAACACAAGAGATAATTATTAATAGAATGTGTGACCACCACGTTGCCCCAAGGTTTGTTGTGGTCCTACGTCCCAGTCCTCCACCAGCGCGATCGATGACCTCGCTGTTGGTCTCCTTCCCCAAACAACCCAACAACCCAATCCACCAGCGCCGTAGACAACTACTGAATAGCCCATCCCACATGTGGGGAACAGGCAGGCCAGTCGATTCACCGAACACCGTCTCGTTCGAAGAGCGCAGATAGATGCGGTCGCTCATTGTCGCCCATAACAATGAAATCTGCCCCTGGAAAGGCACACGTGGGAAAGGAGTACAGTGTCGACCGGTGGGTGTACCGTGTTCAAAGATTATCCCTTCTCATACCATAGTACCTGTACAACCAAAACTGTCATGTTCCTGTGTGTATTACATGTTTCCACCTCTCGTCATATCAGGGCACATCCAGACTGCAGAAGAACACGGAACCCCTCTCCTCGCCGTTCCATTCCCTATACTCTTGACACCTTCGCAAACGGTGCTGATGTGCGGTTGTCAACGAAACACGACGTACTCGCCGTCTGGCAAAGATGCTATCCCCATGCAGCCGCTGTGCCACTGTGGGGCGTGACATTGAGTGCCTGGCAGTCGTGTTAAATGTGGTCGCAATTGCTGCCGCAAAATGTAGCGCTCATCTGCTGCAGTGGTCGACCACCGCCTCTCCTTCGGGCAGCAATGTCTGTGGTGCCGAACGATCCTCGTGCACGTGGAACAATGCTGTCAACAATACCAAACTCCTTCCTCCTTCTTCCAGTTTTTCGATGATTCTTCCTGGTGTGAAGTCATCCAGATATTCTTCCCGGACCATATGTAATGAAGAATACCAGTACGGTGCACAGTAATTGCTTTCTGATTGACACTCGATGTTTTTCCTCGGTCCTCCAACTGCCTCGTGTTGCCCCATTTGGCGCTACAGTCACGCTAACCGCACGCCGAATAACGTCCAGCTTCCCGTGCACCTCTGACAACATGTTCCCGCAATTTCATTCATTCACACCGAGTAGTTCGTAAGTTATGTTACTCTATCCAGGACCGACTAAGGAATGCACCTCGGACTTCTGAACTTACATAAATGTTTCACAGATATCTTGCCGCGTCAGATTCGTATGTGATCTAAAGCTCTGACGACCCTCTCCACCGTCATCGTCAGGAGCTATCCGTAGGCCGCGTGGAACTTTATTTAATTGGGATAATTATCTCGTGGAGACGTTACAAAGTCACGGAGCTTCCTTACGCCTCCAGTGATTATGTCTATTTCTGTGATGGGAAAATATTGGTATCGAAGCTGATTTCATTTGATGGTGAATGATTCAGTTAATTCCTCTGTTATCTTTCAGCATTAAGCGTCCGTTTCTATGCGGAGCTATGGGTATAGCCGCTATCCCGGTTAAAGTTGTTCTTGTATATTCTGATCTCAACGGCTTCTTTGATAACAGATTCCCGGTAGGTACATGGGAGCCACTGAGCTAAGCCGAAGACGATTACCAGACGATAATTAGCAGAAGTACACAGCCGACACTAATGGCGACGTTCGAGACTCATCTGTGTCGTAAAGTGGTTCATTGTAGGCTGTCAGCTGTCTTCCAAACACCGTCGTACCAACATTCACTTCGTAAAGGACCCGAGAAGGCAGCTCTGCTGATGCCGTTATGGTTATTCACAAAAAAGTAACTACTGTACTTACTGACCAAAGCGGCACACAACCAGATCACAAAATTCACGTTTTCAGTAAAGGATGTCTTTGGGTAGACAGTTGACGTTCATCCCTTTTTTGAATTAGTTCAGTTGCTATTCCCGCCCAAAATTGGAATTGAGCAGTAGATGCCAAGAGAAGAGGACCCGCCAATATAAGAGTACGTGAGTAATAATGTGTTGCCAGTAGAGAAGCAGGAACAGCACGATGAGTTAGTCAGCACAAACAGTTCAAATGGCTCTGAGCACTATGGGACTTAACATCTGAGGACTTAAAACTACTTAAACTTAACTAACCTAAGGATATCACACACATCCAAGCACCCCAAGCCAACTACTGGTGATCTGACTGTGAAGTGCAAACGTATAGGAATACGACAGCTAGGCCAAGACCACGTAGACCTCACGTACTCACCGATGGGGACCGTTGAGCATTGTAGAGGGTGGTCGTAAGAAATCCCAAGAAATTAGCGGAAAGAATCGGTACTGAGTCCCAAAGTCCTTTCAACTGTTCAGCTAGCACAATGACTGTTTGTAAGGCGAGTATGTGGCTAACAATGTGTAGAGCACGACACACCGTGGGGAAGTCCGATTTATAGAATTACCTATATGTTGTATCTCTTGTAACTTGAAGTTTACTCTGCTTTTCCACTTAAAATAAGAGTTCAACCGTAGTAGCGCCAACTTCAATACCCTTAGTAATCCCCTTCTCAAATGGCCGTACACAGGATAGAAATACACTAAGTGATCAGAAGTATCCGAAAACTTCCAAAAACATATGTTTTTCATATTAGGCACATTGTGCTGCCACCTACTGCCAGGTACTGCATATCAACGATCTCACTAGTTATTAGACATCGTGAGGCAGCAGAATGGGGCGCTCCGCGGAACCCACGGACTTGACACCGTGGTCAGATGATTGGGTGTCACTTGTGTCATACGGTTGTACGCTATATTTTCACACTCCTCAACATCCCTAGGTCCACTGTTTCCGATATGGTAGTGATGTGGAAACATGAAGGGACACGTACCGCACAAAAGCGTACAGGCCGACCTCGTCTGTTGACTGAGATCGCCGACAGTTAAAGAGCGTCGTAATGTGTAACAGGCAGACATCTATAAAGACCATCACACAGCAATTCCAAACTGCATCAGGATCCACTGCAAGTACTATGAAAGTTAGGTGGGAGGTGAGAGGTGATTTCATGGTCGAGCGGGTGCTCATAAGCCACACATCACGCCGGTAAATGCTAAACGACGCCTCGCTTGGTGTAAGGAGGATAAACATTGGACGATTTAACAGTGGAAAAACGTTGTGTGGAGTGACGAATCGCGGTACACAATGTGGCGGTTCGATGGCAGGGTGTGGGTATGGCGAATGCCCGGTGAACGCAATCTGCCAGCGTGTGCAGTACCAACAGTAAAATTCGGAAGCGGGAGTGTTACGATGTGGTCGAATTTGTCATGGAGGGGTCTTGCAGCCCTTGTTGTCTTGCGTGGCACTATCGCATCACAGGCCTAAATTGATGTTTTAAACACTTTCTTGCTTCCCACTGTTGAGGAGCAATGCGGGGATAGCGATTCCATCTTCCAACGCGATCGAGCACCTGTTCATAAAGAACGGCCTGTGGCAGAGTGGTTACACGACAATAACATCCCTGTAATGGACTGGCCTAAACAGAGTGCTAACCTGAATCTTATAGAACACCTTTCCGATGTTTTGGAATGCCGACTTCGTGCCAGACCTCACCGACCGACATCGATACCTCTCCTCAGTGCAGCACTCCGTGAAGAATGGGCTGTCATTCCCCAAGAAACCTTCCAGCACCTAACTGAACGTATGCCTGTGAGAGTGGAAGCTGTCATCAAGGTTAAGGATGGGCCAACACCATACTGAATTCCAGTATTACCGATGGAGTGCGCCACGAACTTGTAAGTCATTTTCAGCCAGGTGTCCGGATACTTTTGATTACATAGTGTATATCTGCAGGAATGTCAGCACAGGCGTTTCTGTTACGGTCGACCATGTCTTCACGGACTGTTGACACTTGATGGTACACTTTATCTTTCAAATATCCGCACAGAAAGAAATCTGGCGACGTCAAATTCTTGCGAGCCAATGAATAGGGTCATCTCTGTCGGTCCACCGACCAGTGTAAACACGGTGTAATACCTCCTGTGCTTCAACTGCGTAATGCGCTGGGCAACCGTCGTGCTGAAACCACATACCTTTTCGAACGTTCGGGACAACATCCTGCAGTAGTACTGGTAGTTCCTGTTCCAAAAACGTTCGATATCTGTGTCCCTCCAAATACGGACCAATGAATTTGTTCCCCATTATGCCACACCATACGTTAACCGACCAAGGACGTTGATGGTCAACTTACCGTAACCAGTGGGGATTGTCTACACTCCGTTAATGGATGCAATGCTGCTTGACACTACCATGGTTTGTGAACGTAGTACCTCGGCAAAACACGTGGGGGTCGTTTGCATTTGTTGACGTGCACGTTCAGAAAACACTACCCGGTTATGGAAATCGGCGCCATGAAGGTTTTGATGCAATGACACGTGGTATGGATGATACTTATGACGATGCAATATTGCGACAATACTACCTATCGACATATCGGAATAGCAGTGTAACTGCCGGGCGCTTATCCATGGACTGTGGTGCGCTGCCGCTGGTACAGGTGTTTCGTTAGCTTCTTCTTTACGTTTACTTCGTTTCCTTTTGCTGGTCTGTACGCTGCCATCAACCATACGGGCGCTCACAATCTTGTAAAAGGACGGACGAGAGCGACATTCATCTTCGACTTGCACGTCTGTTCTCCAAATGATAGGTAGGTGTGCAGGCAATAAACAGTGCGCAAGTATTGTAATGTTTTTGAGTCGCTATCTGTTCCTCGTCCACACGATTACAGCGCCATTTATGCGAAACGAAGAAAATACTTAAGTCAAAACACACACAAAAATTGTAGATTTGGTCGCAGAATGGTAATCTGTAATAAAAATTAGCGGTTCCCATTGAAGATTTCAGAGATCCGGCGCCCACGCGCAGGATGGAGTGACGGGTCGAGTGTGACATTGTTGGCGTTTCCCTCCGAAGCAAACAAATTGGAATCATAATTTTTTTGATCCGATGTGTAGTTTTAGAGATATCTCAAAGTCTTTAACTAAAATGAAGACCCTATACATTCCAGGGATATTCGAAGAGCACGGTCCGACAGGTCGCGAAATGGAAACCACAGTGAAAATCAAAAATGTTTTACTTGCAGCATTTACTTCTTGCAGTACCTTCCAGCTACTTCTCTACGTAGTCCCTGCTCCGACTTAGACATTTGTCGTACCAACTTTCCAATAACCTCGTCATAGAAGGCAGTGGCCTGTGCTTTCCGCCAATTCTCTACGCTGGTATACAGCTCGTTGTCTGTCCCAGAATGTTCTCTACATAGCCAGCAGTTCATGTGAGTAGAGATGAACCTCAGGGGGAGCCAATTACGGGCACTTTTTCTCCTGGTGATCAAATGGTTCAAATGGCTCTGAGCACTATGGGACTTAACATCTATGGTCATCAGTCCCCTAGAACGTAGAACTACTTAAACCTAACTAACCTAAGGACATCACACACATCCATGCCCGAGGCAGGATTCGAACCTGCGACCGTAGCAGTCGCGCGGCTCCGGACTGAGCGCCTAGAACCGCTAGACCACCGCGGCCGGCGGTGATCAAATACTTCCCATCGAAAACGCTGCATGAGCATCTCCATTTCCCCTGCAGAGTACGACGCGATCGACGGGCGCACTAGAGACACTGCCCAACACAGCTGTACAAAGTTTCATCGGTTTTCACTGTGGTTTCCATTTCGCGCCCCGTCGAACCTTACTTTCTGAACAGCCCTCGTGTATATACTGGGTGACAATTATTGAATTACATGAAACAAAACCGTCATAACTTGTGAACGATTTGCGTTAGGACGTTCAAACTGCACGGCTGGCTGCTGGGCATGATGGGAATTAGTATGCGCATTGCTGTTTGGTTTAGCGACGAAGCCCACTTTCGTTTGAATGGGTTCGTCAATAAGCAAAACTGTCGCATTTGGAGGACTGAGAATCCGGATTTCGCTATCGAGAAGTCCCTTTACCCTCAACGGGTGACTGTGAGGTGTGCAGTGTCCAGTCACGGAATAATTCCTTGATGGCAAGGTGACTACCGAATGGTACGTGAAGGTTTTGGAAGCCGATTTCATCCCCATTATCCAAAGTGAACCTGCTTTCGACAAGATGTAGTTCATGGAAGACAGAGCTCAACCCTATCGAAGCAGGAGAGTGTTTGATGTCCTGGAGGAGCACTTTGGGGGCCACATCCTGGCTCTGAGGTAACCAGAGTCCTCTGGCATGGGCCTTGATTGACCAGATCTAAACACACGTGACTCCCTTTTGTGGGGCTATATTAAAGACAAGGTGTACAGCAAAAACCCCAAAAGCTAAGCGGAAAACAGCCATTCGGGAGGTCATCGACAGCATAGATGTTCCGACACTTCAGCAGGTCATGCAGAATTTCGCTATTTGTCCGCGCCACATCATCGCCAAAGATTACAGGCATTTCGAACATGTCATAACCTTAACCCGAATATCTGTAGCGACGTTTACATCATGTTGAATAAAGTGTGTGCACTCCGTAGTTTGTAACAAATTTACGCTTTTTTTTTTCGTCCGCAGCTCGTGGTCGTGCGGTAGCGTTCTCGCTTCCCACGCCCGGTTTCCCGGGCTCGATTCCCGGCGGGGTCAGGGATTTTCCCTGCCTCGTGATGACTGGGTGTTGTGTGATGTCCTTAGGTTAGTTAGGTTTAAGTAGCTCTACGTTCTAGGGGACTGATGACCATAGCTGTTAAGTACCATATTGCTCAGAGCCATTTGAACCAACGCTTTTTTTCATGTTGTTCAATAATTGTCACACTTTATAAGCGTCTTAAGTTTGTTTCTAGAATAGTATGTCCTTTGTTTCCGAATGCTTGTGCGCACCTATCTCATAGTAACTCCAGTATAAATTTGTTGCGTGTAAACAATGCAGTCGTATTTTCCTTTTCTTGTGTCTCATAAATCGATACTGAAAATTTCTTTCACGCTTATTTATCACATTCCGTCTATTTCTGCAGCTTCTGTTCGTTTTTGTTAAATCGGGACTTGTATCCGATGGTTAAACACTTATTTTTAGCTACAGAATTAGCAAAATATTTCGATTAAAGGTGCGAAATTTTTGGTAAACACGTGCTCAGGATCAAGCTAATCCACTGCCTGTTTACTACTTACAAGGCAGAGTACAGTATCGCTTGTCTTAGATATTTACATTACAACTTGGAGCAGGCTAAAAGAAAGGTCACAAGTAACCACCGATTGTCTGATTAAATCCACAGGACTGCTAGGATGTTTAAAGTGGCGTTAGATACAGAACAATGGAGTAGATGGTACGGATGATTTTTTGCAATCAGAAACATTACCCAGTGCGTGATTGTGTTTAAATAATAGTAAATTAATTCCGTTGAGCTTAGTTATTCAATTTTAATCAGGTGAAAAATACGCTGTTCATCAGGTGAGCTTGTATATTCCTCAAGTCAGAGGAATTTGCAGTTTAAAATATCACAAACTTTAACCATAATTACTTTTACTGTGTTCTGCCGATACAGTAAATTATGAGAATCTAAAGATGTCTGTTCCATGCGAAGCTGTAAAGAGGTATCGAGACCACCGAAACAATGTTCTAGGATACCCGTGGTGTCGCGGGAAATAACAATTTGATACCGTAAGTCGTAGGAGAAGCTGCAGATGTGAGGTGCAGAGAATTTCCACCAGCTTTATGACCTTTCCTATTGGATGGCGACGTCGGCGCCACGAGGGAGGGACGGTCTGAGCGCGGAATGAGCTCGCGGGGCTGTCATTTATATCCATTACTGCCTTGCCAGACGCAGGTCACGGAATTCTTCCGAGCAATCCGGTAGCGCGCGGCGAGGGTAGGGACATAATGCGGACGGCCGCCTTCTGAAAGGCTGCGGGGACCCTCCATTTGCGCAGTGGCTGGCGCTATTTCCTCTCAACTCATTTCATTTATAGCCGTCAAATCACGCCCTTTTTTCCTAAGTGCTCGTCTGCTCGAGGGCCCCTCGTCGTCCACGTCTCCCAGCGAGTACGTGTGTGTCTGCGGTTTACTGTGCGTGATGTGGGACAGCGTGCGGGTTTGCCCGCATTCTCGATAATTTGTTCTATAGAGTGGGTGCTTCACGCGACATCTTTAACCGACGTTGATGCGACTTCCGGCAGGCCGGACGCCCTGCGTGATCCAAATCGTTGCGTTCCTCAGTTTATATAAACAACTCGCGTTGCCGATAATAGACTGTGTCGCGCTGCGGGGATCTGAAGGAGATACCTGCAGCTAGTACTTACTGCTACAGATAATCCCGTAGTAAAGACAGGTACGTTTCTGTAATTCGTGGTGTCACCTCGACCGAGAAAATTACTTCTCTACGCAAATAGGCAGTTTGTTACTATGTTTCAGAGTACAGCATTAGTGCAAGCATTTCTGAGGTGCATTATCATAGATAGGAGGATACTTGGACAGAGCCAGTTGGCGCAATATCCATCCCGCTGCAGTAGAAAGTAGGAGAAATGGGGTAAAAATTCTCGTCTGGCCATCCTGATTCAGTTTCTCCTGATTTAAGACTTTCATTGTTTCCCCAGATCTGTTAAGAGGACTGTTTTGATCGTTCATTTCGAAAGACTTCGGTCGGTTTCCTTCCCCACCCTTTTCTTGTCCGCTCCATCTCTAATGACATTGTCGTCGACCATAATCTTCGAGTGTGACAGCACTGCCCCGCGTTATTCTTCGTCTTCAGAGAAAATATACACTACTGGTCATTAAAATTGCTACACCAAGAAAAAATGCAGATGATAAACGGGTATTCATGGGACAAATATATTATACAAGAACTGACATGTGATTACATTTTCACGCAATTTGGGTGCATAGATCCTGAGAAATCAGTATCCAGAACTACCACCTCTGGCCGTAATAACGACCTTGATACGTCTGGGCATTGAGTCAAACAGAGCTTGGATGGGGTGTACAGGTACAGCTACCCATGCAGCTCCAACACGATACCACAGTTCATCAAGAGTAGTGACTGGCGTATTGTGACGAGCCAGTAGCTCGGCCACCATTGACCAGACGTTTTCAATTGGTGAGAAATCTGGAGAATGTGCTGGCCAGGGCAGCAGTCGAGCATTTTCTGTATCCAGAAAGGCCCGTACAGGACCTGCAACATGCCTTCGTGCATCATCCTGCTGAAATGTAGGGTTTCGCAGGGATCGAATGAAGGGTAGAGCCAGGAGTCGCAACACATCTGAAATGTAACGTCCACTGTTCAAAGTGCCGTCTATGCGAACAAGAGGTAACCGAGACGTGTTACCAATGGCACTCTATACTATCACGCCGGGTGATACGCCAGTATGGTGATGACGAATACACGCTTCCAATGTGCGTTCACCGCGATGTCGCCAAACACGGATGGGACCATCATGATGCTGTAAACAGAACCTGGATTCATCCGAAAAAATGACGTTTTGCCATTCGTGCACCCGGGTTCGTCGTTGAGTACACCATCGCAGGCGCTCCTGTCTGTGAAGCAGCGTCAAGGGTAACCGCAGCCATGGTCTCCGAGCTGATAGCCCATGCTGCTGCAAACGTCGTCGAACTGTTCGTGCAGATAGTTGTTGTCTTGCAAACGTCCCCATCTGTTGACTCAGGGATCGAGACATGGCCGCACGATCCGTTACAGCCATGCAGATAAGATGCCTGTCATCTCGACTGCTGGTGATACGAGGCCGTTGGGATCGAGCACGGCGTTCCGTATTACCCTCCTGAACCCACCGATTCCATATTCTCCTAACAGTCATTGGATCTCGACCAACGCGAGCAGCAATGTCGCGCTACGATAAACCGCAGTCGCGATAGGCTACAATCCGACCTTTATCAAAATCGGAAACGTGATGGTACGCATTTGTGCTTCTTACACGAGGCATCACAACAACGTTTCACTAGGCAACGCCGGTCAACTGCTGTTTGTGTATGAGAAGTCGGTTGGAATCTTTCCTCATGTCAGCACGTTGTAGGTGTCGCCACCGGCGCCAACCTTGTGTGAATGCTCTGAAAAGCTGATCATTTGCATATCACAGCATCTTCTTCCTGTCGGTTAAATTTCGCGTCTGTAGCACGTCATCCTCGTGGTGTATCAATTTTAATGGCCATTTAACAATCGATGTCATTCTCTTGTTCCTATCAGCCCATCAAACCGAGGATATCTTACCCACACCTTACCTACCCACTGTCTAAAGTTTTAATCGCATCCACACGAAAATATTCATAAACCATCCTTCCTTAAGGTCCTATATCGAGCTGATAATAAAAAGACCTTTTTCCTTGCGCAGCCACCTATCAGTCTGTTGATTTTTACCAGGAGCAGATCGTCATCCATCAGCACTGAACCAATGTAGTTCATGGTAAGCAGCAGCACCATATATAGCTCCTTTTTCTTGTAATGTGCCTTGAAACAGAAATAAAATTAAATGAGCTACGGCAAAAAGGAAATTTCTTCGGATCGTTTAGAGAAAGTGTTGACAACAACAAACTTCTGGTTTTATTATGTTCGTACATTTTGCCTTATAATATACATAGTGTGGAGACTAGATCCACGGAACAGTTTTATTTATACGACTATTCCAAGCACTTTAGCTTCTCTTAAATGGATAAACTATAATATGATGTCTTCAAAATATTCTTTGTTTTGGACGTCTAATTTTCTATCGTTAAGACGTGGCAAATTAAATTAAAGCGCGCCGTAGTTTTCTTGAAACTAAAATATGCGTAAAGGACGTCGCATAATGGCAAGCACACATTAAAATACCAAGAATGTGTACAATATACGTATTGAATGATCGTCTATTTTAGGTGTGTGGAACAAATGACGCAATATTCATATCGTACAAACGAACAGGGTATATTTTACATGGAAAATTTGCTATGTCCAAGCTTTGTGCACGTTGTATGCTACATTTACTGTCTGTTGACCTAAAGCAAAGGGAAAAAAGAGAATTTGGATTGTGTTAAAAGTAGTCCAAATGATTATGTACGCCGATTTGTTACGTCGGCCCACCATTACAAGTCAGAAATGATATCGAATAAGTGGGAGATACCGCCTCACATTACACCAAAACAAGCAAAATCGATTTCATCTGCCGGGAATATTGCAGCAAGCGTCCCAGGTGATGCAGAAGGGATTGTCTTATGGTTACCCTGAAAAACGTAAACCAGTCAGTGGCGCGTACTACACAAGACTCGGGGTAAACATGAGAAGGTGGCTGCATTGTATAATAAAAATAATCATCCTTCGTCAGAACAACACACCTTCTCGTCAAAGTCTTTTAGCTATGAGAACTTCAAGTGTCGGTTGATATCTCCCTTAATCACGATATGTGACATCCTCTTACAGGCACCTGTTCTCGTATTTAAAGATATATGTGGTTGGAAAACCCCTGGAGTTCAATGAAAAAGGTATGGTAGCCATAGATTGACCTAAAAGGGTACCACATCGATAAATAATTGCACGTTTTATCTAGAAAACAGCACTTGGGATTGACCTAACAGGGTACTGTGGAAAACAGTAACTGTAACTTTTACTTAAAAAAACACAAATGGGTTCAGTGTCAAACAATAAAGACATGTTTTTACCTAAAAACGACAATTTACATTGTCCTATAATGGAACTAAGTCGTAAAATACAAGTCCTTGTTTTACCTAGAAAACACAACTTACAGTATACTAAAAGGATACTGCGTAGAATGAAAGTTGCATGATCTGCCTAAAAAGACACAAAGGAGATTGTCCTAAAAGGACAAATTCGAAAAAGAAGTGCTCGTTCTACTTAGAAAACATAATCTACCATGATATATGAGGATATTATACCAAAAATAAGTGCACGTTTCACCTAAAAAGAACTACAAATTTGAAGGAGACAGTTTTACTTCACTTTCGTGCTGTTCTTTCCTCTTCTTCTTCTTCTCTTAATGGAGTAGGCTTACAGCGAGTTCCGTATTCACTGGCGCACGCTCAGAGGAGCTGTCATTGGACAACGCCATCTACCGTGGCAGCCATGCATTTCTGGACACACCTTTTTTCCCCCATTTCCTGTCAGGAATCCGTCCCTGCAGTTTGTCGGTTTTATTGATGTTCACCCTGTATCTTTTTCATTTATACCGTATATATTAAGTTCTTCTCTTATAAAATTCTTTTGTATTTGAACTCAAAACGACCATCTTTGAACTTTCCTTAAACATTTCATATCAGCCGAGTGTATTCTAGTTATCTCTTTCTTAGTTAATGGCCAACATTCGCTTCCACTTACACAGCCCGATAAAAAAAAAGGAGTAGCACCCAGTAGGGGAGTAGGAATCGAGAGGGTACATAATATTATTTCAGTGATTACAAAATCGATTCAAAGTTACAAACAATTAGGCAGTATGAGCCCATTTATAAGTATGACGTTGCACCCCTGTGGCCTGGATGCAGCTGGACATGGTGTCCTAAAGCCGTTGTATCTGCTCCGCAGGCAAGCTGTCGTAACTGGTCCTTGATACCTTGAATACTGGCACTGACATCTGAGCTGGTCTCACACTTGTTCTGTCGCAGACAGATCTAAGGCAACGGGAGCACCTCTACATCATACAGACAGTTCAGAGGGACACGTTCCGTGTGTGGACGTGGATCGTCCTGCTAAAAAATGGCACCGCAACACAGTCACCGAAGTTGTAGCACACGAGGACGCAGAGATCTGCAGTGACATGTAGCCGTACCCTCCGTGACGACAGGACTAACAGCATTGTGCCTCTCCAAAACAATGGGAGGGAGGGATCTTCCCCGCCATTGTCATCCGTGGTAGTGTAGAGTCGCGATTCATCGTGAACGCAAGGTGACACCATTTATCGGTAGTCCATGCTTCCCGGACACGGCACCAGTCCAAACGCAGGTTGGAATTTTTAGTGTGTTGCCGAGTGGCTGACCACTCCTTTTTATTCTTGTAATAGGCCAGTTCCAAACATGTGCTATGTGTTTCACTTTAACCCCTTCCCCTACGTTCTCTTGCAGTTCTCCTCTTTACATGCTGCTTTCCACTTTGCTACTGTTGACGTGCACACTGCCTATGTAGACTGTCACCTTTAATTTTAGTCTTATTTTTGCACTTGCTGCATTTTAGTGACACTCGTCCGCTATTGTTTCCGTTCGGGCGCTAAAGACTACACTGTTGAGCGCCCATAACACCATATCCATCCATCCATCCAAACACAGCTGTGACATCAGCGACAGCCTAAGTATGGTACAGTATTTTCCCAGTCCGGCTATTGTTAGCCTCCAGCCAATTGTTAGGGGTAAAACAGAATGCCTGGGTGGCAGGTACAGATATGAAGTGGTTACAGAGCGCTCGGTGCACTACACGGCGATCCTCCGTTGTGGTTATCAGCCGGGGTCGGCCGGAACCTTGACTACTTGTCTACCAACAAGTATCCACGCAATCCAACATCAGACCACTATTACACCCGAATGCCCCACAAATGTGAATAATGCGCGATTCGACCAACCAGTCAAATGAAGACTGTAATGACGTCATTTTCAAGCTCTGCCTGGTGTTGATATCGCTGCGGCATCTCCGTATCCTCCACAGTGATCACTCAATATCTGGCACTGTTCGTGCCCCTTATGTCCACTATTCGGTCTGGTAACAACACTAAACACGAACAACTAATGCCCTCTGGTGGCCCTTTTATCTGTCACAGAAAATTGCAGCTCTTGTCATTTACATAATTGTCGATGGTATGTACGTGTACTACATCTGACCGTGTCTTCTTGGTGCTTTAATTTTCTTGTGAAGGAGTATATTATAACAGGGGTAGCCACAACTTTCTTAAATTTTAGCTTTGTATTCTACCTTGTTTTGTCACTCAGTGTTGTATCCATTGTGCCACAAACCTATTAACTTATTTGTGACTTTTTCATATTAGTAGCTAACGTCACAGTGAATCACGTGAAAATATGACACTTTTCCAGTTGGTTGTTCTTCTAGTACTATTTAAGAGCGTGATATTAGGTTCACTTTGAGGCTTCTTACTTTAGTTTGTCTTACTGAAATTTTTCGATTATTTTTGATCTGTGTATTGCAAGTTCTAAGTCGTTTTGTGTTTGCTGAATAACTATCTGGTCACCGGAAAGGAGCAAAGTATTTATGCTTATATGTTTTGGTGTTAATCTGACACCTTGTTTGACTTCCCGTTTCCACTATCGTCTATCTGTATACTGGATATAGCAGATAAGAGGCTACACACTTGCCGCACTGATCTGTTGACCTTCGTAGCGCCTGTCTTCTCTGGATTTATTGTTGTCCTTCCTCACTGACAATGAAAATATGTTCGTCCCACCGAGCGAATTGGCGCAGTGGTTAGCACACCTGGACTCGCATTCGGGACGACGACGGTTCAACCGCGTCCGTCATCCTGATTTAGGTTTTCGGGGATTTCCCTAAATCGCTTCAGGCAAATGCCCGAATGGTTCCTGTGAAAGAGCACGGCCGACTTCCTTCTCCATCCTTCCCTAATCCGATGGGACCGATGACCTCGCTGTTTGGCCCCCTTCCCCCAAATCAACCAGCCGACCATGTTCGTCCTGTTTAAAATGTAAAGGCAGCTTTGGTGGTTCTCACAAAGTGTGTCTCACAGTTTCTCTAGCTGCCCATCTCCTCTACAGTAGCAAATGTGGTGTAAACAGTGAAGCGAGGGCATGGAGTATGTGGTGTTGTGACTGCGTCCTATGTAAATGTGAACATAATAGTGTCGACGTGTCTCACAGATTTTCTAGCTGTCCGGTTAAGCGAGACGAAGGGTCAAGTTGGTGGTGTAGTGCCTGCATTCTATGTAAAATGTAAACACAACGGCGGCGATTCTAGAATGAGTATGCCACAGATTCTCTAGCTGGTCGTGCCCCATAGAATGGCAAATGTGGCGTAAACCCTAGAGGTGATGACGTGAAGAATTTGGTGTTGTGGCTGCGTCCGACATAGCAGCGGTGGCTCTACAACATGTGTGTCGCAGGTCCTCTAGCTGGCCCGCTCCAGTATAAAAACAAACGTGGCTGAAGCACAGAGGCGGGGGCGTGAAGTACGCCTTGTTGTGGCCGGCGCGGCCCCGTGCTGAGTCAGCGGTCTCGAATTACCGACACTGATAACCGTCTAATTTCGCTGCTCATGTCATTATCTGTGGCCCCGCGGCACGCGAGGGGCTACCGCCAGCTAATCGCATGCTAACGATTACGAAACGAATTACTGTCTAGGAGCGGCATTAATGCGCGCTGCTTGAGTACCTTGCCCTCATCACGAAGCTCCTGTTTTGCTCCCCGTTGCTTACACACAACAACGATTACGATTTAAGACTGTTTCCCGAGCATCTTTCTTTATTCGCGTGGCCGAAATTAGGGGCGAAGCCAAACTGGTGCTCTGATTTCCCCAGGAAACAGACGAGGTCTTTTTGCCAGTACACGTGCACACCACTTACTGAGTATAGTGCGAAAGACAAAGGACAGCCCAAGGCGGCCGGCCGGGGTGGTCGAGCGGTTCTAGGCGCTATAGTCTGGAACCGAGTGACTGCTACAGTGGCAGGTTCGAATCCTGCCTCGGGCATGGATGTGTGTGATGTCCTTAGGTTAGTTAGGTTTAAGTACTTCTAAGTTCTAGGGGACTGATGACCTCAGAAGTTAAGTCCCATAGTGCTCAGAGCCATTTGAACCATTTAGTCCAAGGCGGGAAGTATTTTGCACTATCCGAGACTTGTCGCCTCTTCTTTATTCCATTCGCATTTGGGACGAAGAGTAACTGTAAGGAGGCAGAGGACGCAGCCTTATCTCCCATATCTTGGCCGTAACATCCTTACACTAACGACTTTTCAGTCTGTCCGAAATACAAGTTCTCAAAGATTACCCAAATGTTTTTACGTGAACAACATTATTTCCCTTCCAACAGTTCCCATTTAACTCTGAATTGAGGGGCTCGAGGAATAATGTGCTACATTTCCATCTACATGCATTATCAGCAAGCTACTGTACGGTGCGTGGCGGAGGGTACTCTCCACCACTAATAGTCACTTCCGTTTCCGTTCCACTCGTAAACAGAGCAAGGGAAAACTATTTTCTATATTCCTCCTTATGAGCCTTAATTTTTCGTATCTTATCTTCGTGGTTTTTATGCGAAATGTATGATGGCAGCATTATAATCATTCTGCAGTCAGCTTCTAAATTTCCTCAATAGTGTTCCTCGAAAAGAAAGACACCTTCCCTCCAGGAATTCCCATTTCAGTTCCGGAAGCATTTCCGTAACACTTGCGTGTTGTTCGAACATACCGGTAACAAATCTAGCAGCCCGCCTTTGAATTGCCTCCATGTCTTCCTTTAATCTGGCCTGGTTGGGATCCCAAACACTCGAGCAGTGCCTAAGAATAGATCGCACAAGCATCCTTTATCGCACCCCGCAAGAAAAGTGACACAAGCGCAGAATCGGCAATTTTTAGTGTATATCACTGGCAAACACGTGTGAAGTGCACCAACGTGCACGAAAAACTTCACATCTCTACTTGTCAATTTGTCTGCTGCAGGGCAGTTGTGTCAAATGGTTGAAATGACTCTAAGCCATAGCTAGAGTATTACATAAGCGGTCATAACAAAAACAAGAAAGTTTTGAGGTTTTTAGATAAACACGAAAAGTGACACAACTCAAAGAACTCATTAGTAATTACCTGATAACACCTCACATTTGATAATAACAGAACTACATTTCCATATTACTGTTGTGTAGAATATAATGGAATTTTCTGGCAAAATTACTTACATGAAATTTAAACGATATTTAAACTATTTCAATTTAAATTTTACATAAGGTTTTAAGTCGATTTTTCTTAAGTATTGCGATTTTGAGTTGTGTCACTGTTATTGCTAATGTGCGATATGCGGTCTATTTTACAAATGAACCACTTTTTCCCATAATTCTTCCAATAAACCAAAGTCGACCACACGTCTTCCCTACCACAATCGTCACATGCTCGTTCCATTTCATATCGCTTTGCAGCGTCACTCCCAGATATTTAAACGACTTGACTGTGACAAGCAGGCCACAGTCCGAACATTACAGGTTTGTTCTTCCTACTCGTCTGCATTAACTCATATTTTTCTACATTTGGAGCTAGCTGCCATTCATCACAACAACTGGAAACGTTGTCTAAATCGTCTTGTATCTCCTACAGTCACTCAACGACGACACCTTCCTGCACACCATAGCATCATCAGCAAACATCCGCCGCCCACACTGTCCACCAGGACGTTTATGTATACAGAAAATAACGCCGGTCCTATCACACTTCCCTGGGACGCTCCTGACGATACCCATGTCTCTGATGAACACTTGCCGTCGAAGATAGCATACTGAGTTCTCTTACTTCAGAAGTCTTCCAGCCACACATATCTGCGAACCTTTGCCATAGGCTCGTGCCTTTGTTAACAGCTTGCAGTAAGGCACCGTGTCACATGTTTTTTACGAAATCTAGAAGCCGGCCGCGGTGGCCGAGCGGTTCTAGGCGCTTCAGTCCGAAACCACGCGGCTGCTTCGGTCGCAGGTTCGAATCCTGCAACGGGCATGGATGTGTGTGATGTCCTTAGGTTAGCTAGGTTTAAGTAGCTCTAAGTTTAGGGTACTGATGACCTCAGCTGTTAAGTCCCATAGTGCTTAGAGCCATTTTTTTGAAATCTAGAAACACGGGATCTACCAGTTGCCTTCATCCATACTACGCAGTATATCACGTGAAAAAATGGCAAGCTGGACTCTGGTTAAAATGACCCGATTCTAATGTCTCCGTATTAAAATATGCGATGACTAATTGAAGGGGTTAGTGGAACAGAGTGCTAACTGCTAACCTTCACACGAGTTTTACTTTCTAAACCACAAGAGCTTCATTTTGAATAATTGCATGATATATCTTGGTTTAATTCAAAGCCAAGAGCATAAATACAATAATAAAAAAACAATTTATACAACAAGCAGTGCTTTGCAATGGTTCCATTGGAACTACTTGTTACCATCCTGTGGTGCATTCGGAAACATAACAGTTAATGTGATCAGACCGGTCGTACCGAAAGTCTTGCTGTTATGTAACTAGTAGTAGTGGAGTAATGGCAGTTCTGGGTCATAAGTATATCAGTATTTCATCTGATTCAATTAAAAAGCAAGAGTCAAAACGATAAAATCATCAAGACTCTGCCTGTGCCACCCTTATATACACATGTTTGAAGCATACAATTACTCAAAATGAAGCTCTCGTGGTTTAGAAAGTACCGCTCGTGTGAAGGTTAGCAGTTAGCACTCTGCTCCACTAACCCCTTCAATTAGTCATCGCATATTTTAATACAGAGACATTAGAATCGGGTCATTTTAACCAGAGTCCAGAAATAAAAAAAGGGATCACCATTCGACAACTACCAGAAGATATCACTTATACTCAAAGGGTACATCTTTATACTACTTTAACAGGCAAAATAATGATTTCAGTATCGTTCTGACAGACATTTTTCCGGAAAAAATATAATGTTTAACGTCCCTTCGAGTATGAGATCATTAAAGACCGACCATAATCACAGTCTCGATCAGAATGGGGAAGGAAATCAACCACATCCTACAAAATGGAACAATTTCTCCTTTAAGCTTCACTCATTCAAGGAAACTGAGGAAAACAAAAATCTGGATAGTCAGACGACGTTTACAGTCCTGCTTCTGGCGATTGCAGGTACAGTGTCTTAATCTTTACTCCACAAATTTATTCGTATTTGAAAACAAAGAGACGACATTTTACAAATGTTATACAATGAAATGTTCCTTTCCATGGTTTCTGTTACCATCACTTGGTGATCAATTTTGGCTGGTTCTAAATAGATACTAATTCATTGTACATGCAGATTTGTTACTGTGGCGGAAACGCGGGTCTACCAGTCTGCACCAGCCATGAAACACCAGTCAAAGCAATGAGTGGAAGGTGGGATTCTTTTCATTAGTTACATTTGAAAGAGTAAAATAATAACTGGAAGTTCTGGGCCAGTTGGATGACAAAATACGTGAGAAGAATGCTGTACATTAAAACAGAAAAACAATACTTCATCAGTACAGTTCACTTACTCATTAATTTTCCTTTGCAGTGGGAAACTTGAGGTATGGAGTATTAATTGTTGATACCCGGTCTAATAGATTTGGTACCATATGACTACCAGCTTTTCCCACATATGAAGAAATTTGTGGCTGGGAAGAAATTATGACAAACACAGACGTGTATTTTGGAGACATCGGCCAAGTGCCTAGCGATCCATGGATAAAGATCAATAGGACTACAAAAAGTGGGAAGATGGCTGTATGGTCACGTTGTCAAGTATTAATTCAAAACAGAGGCACACCATACTATCTGGGGCACCACTTCCACTCCAGTATATTATAATTTTTCGTTATCACATTTATTATGGTTTCTACTAACCAGTTGCAGCACTTACTCGCAGCCCTGATTAGTATGCCCATTTTCCTTGTTCCTCATTTCTTATACACGGAAATCATCAGTGTTACATGCTCAAATATTCGAATCCTGCAACTTCGATCTGCAGATGACAAAAACTGTTCCTGTTTTGCCAAACATTTTCAAAACAATCTCTAGAAAATAGCTATGGTCAGTTGCTAGAAACAGAAATTATACGTTTTGTTACTTCATTGATAACTATATCTTTGAAATTAAATATAAATTGTTAGTATTATGCACACGACCTCCACGTTGTGTCTCAGATGATTAGTGACGCCGTTCCTGAAAGCCGCTGACGGTAAAACCAACATAAAATTCTAGATTGAAAATTGATCTTCATTCATGTGCTGTTCAAAGATTTAAGTACTAACGAGCGAGAAGCTGAACAGATTAACAGACTGGAGACGAATTCAAATGAGTGGAGCTTAAATCCCTTTCTGAACATCTGGTTTTCTGTAATTTCTCTAAATAGCTTGAGATGGAGACCGGGATGATTCTTTAATAACGTGAAGGTCAACCACCTCTCCCACCGATTCCTTGTCCAACTGAGCTAGTGCTCCGACTTGAATGGTTTCGATGTCGACAATATTAAATTCCACTCTTCCTTCGTTGCACAGTACTTTCTCAGCCCTCAGTCATCCAATTAATGCAGAAAATATATTTTCCAGACAACTCTCTTTGGTCGATATTAATGTTAACACTGTGGCCAGATGTAGTCTAGTGAAGCCCAGTATTCCAGATATCAGCTAATTTATTTCCGCAAATATTTGTTTCATATTGTTGAATCTAGTAACCGATACAATTCGTAAAGTTGTTTAATGAAAAATAGAAAAGTACGAGTCTATGTTTAGTACAAAACTACAGATTTTAAACATTATCTACAAATCTGGCGGTCAGAGTGCGCATTACTTTATCACAGTTATTAGCGAAAACTGCGATATAGGGGTAGATCGTTAACATTACAGTAAATTCATTAAGACAGTTCATTGAGTGGCATGCGCGGAAGGCTCTATTGTAAAGAACAGAGATTTATTTTAACTCTATTCGAAACAAGTGGCATTGGGGAGCGCATTTTTGCCACTTAATTCGTTTGTCTGCAGTGCTGTAAATTCCGTTTTCATGCTCCTCACTACTCTCTCGTTTCGTTCCACATATTTAATCAACATTTCACAAATCTAAGCAGACGAGAACTTAGTCTATATGTAGATTATTGCTGTTAATTTTGAATGTCAGAAATAGATAATAGTAGAAACCACATCAGTTGGTGCACACAAGACAGGTAGCACAACGGATTTTCCACAGCGATAAATTTGTGCCTAGTTCCGCTTATATGTCCAACTTGCTAGCAGTGTGAGCTTTTAATCTACATATTTTGAATAAAATTTGAGAAACTAGTCTTGTGATATCAAATACAGTACTCAAAATGTCATAGGCCATCGTTGGTGTGGTACTGTTCCCATGACATTTTTGTACTAGTTTAGAAGTGTGTATTGGACTGCCAAGGGTAGGCCACGACGATGGGATCACAGATTTACTTCAAACTTTAGTAGGCCATTAAAACAATGCAATGTAGTAAGGAGAACTACTCTGGCAAGAAAATCGCAAGATAAGTTTCTAACGTCTCCTATGTGGCTTATGTATCAGTGCGTAAGTTCCGGACGATAGAGTTCAAGTGATTAGTGTTCGAGTTTCGTAAGAAGAACGTCTGTACGCGACAGTTAGACACCCGCTCAGTCTTCATTATTGATCTATTTTTTTCATCACTGGTCATATTTCATTTATATGACATTTGAGAGATAACATAATGAAAAAACACATGTATTTGCATGAAGTATTTGTAAAAAGTTTCAATTTGTGTTTCCCATGTCTGTATGACAAACACCATCCTGCAACGTGTGATATCGAGAGCACATCCCATGAGTTATATATATATATATATATATATATATATATATATATATATATATATATATATATATATATATATATATTGAACACCCGAATTTGCTGGGGAAATGATTCAAATGGCTCTAAGCACTGTGGGGCTTAACATCTGAGGACATCAGTCCCCTAGAACTTAGAACTACTTAAACCTAACTAACCTTGCCCGAGGCAGGATTCGAACCTGCGACGGTAGAGGTCTCGCGGTTCCAGACTGCAGCGCCTAGAACCGCTCGGCCACAGCGGCCGGCCATCCCAGGAGTAACTGTATATTACTTTTGTGGTCTGGCACATTGTGACTTACTGTATAACTGATAGTAAATAACGTCATTCTCATCATTATTTATCGAGGTTTGACTTGGGCTTTCCAAGCCTGTCCCTCGTCCTTGAAAATTTAATTACAAATAGTAAACAGTCAAATAACATATGAAATTCACTGCAGCTTAATGAAACTGCTCGTGATTTTTTTCATAATATCACTTCTCAAACTCCATAGAAATTAAGTAATGTGACCAGTGATGAAAAACTATACAGTAAAAAGTACAAACATTCGAACCGCCTCCTCGTTCATGCCCCGCTTGCAACACGCGAACGCTAACCTATTTTTTTTTTTTTTTTTTTTTTTTTGCCTTTTGTTCGTTGTATTTGATCATAGCAGACGTCAAATGACATGCGTTGAAGATCATTGTTGATCCCTTCACTCAGTTTTTTTTATCATTATTATTACAAAGGCCAGCCAGCTCTCTGACCGAGCCTGAGCTACCGTGTCGGCTACCATTTGACCACAATGAGTTCCCACGATCAGCACCTTCGCACAGATACATCACTTATATAATAGACGCGCAAAACGTCTCTTGTGATTTTCTCGGAATTGCCAGAGTAGTGCACCTTACTACTTGCAAATTATGTTGTTTTAATGACCCAATAAAAGTGTACAAAGTTTGAAGTAAATCCGCGATCCCAAGGTCGTGACCTCCCCTTGTGGGACTGGAAAGTGAACTTCTGGCTTTCGTGAGAAATACTACAGCAATTGATTAGCTCTTCCGAAAAGACGAAGATCTGGGTTCGAGTCCTACCAGTACCTATATCTGCCAGAAACGTCCGTTTCAGAGCTAGTCTGCTAGAGGGAGGAATTCCGCTTGTAGTCTTGAGGGCTACATCAACTGAAACATCTTTGTCATTAAGATGATATATATATATTTTATGAAATGAGAGTGTGCTCGACAAAAAAAATGGAGCATCCAGGAAAAAGGGGGGAGGGGAGTATGGAATGATACTTCACGGTTTGAGAGAGAATATTATGTTATTTCAATAATTACAAATCGAGTCAAATTTACAAACAACTTGGCAATATGAGCCTCATTATCAACAAGAGGTTGCACCCCCTCTGGTTTGGCTACATGTACTGAATCGTTTGGGAATGGTATCACAAAGGTGTTGTGCACTGTCGTGAGGCAAGCTAGTCACAGCTGCTGTAATTGTTCTCGATATCCTTGGTGGCCACGAGAGTCCATCAGTACCATCCAAACACGAGCCATGTGTGGAGGAACATTGGCAATGGCTGTCGCTTGGCAGGTAACACACGAGGACGCAGGACGCCCGTGAAGTACCGTTGCCCCTTAATCACTACCAGCCGTGACATAACATACTCCACGGCTCTCCACGCCATAACGCTAGAGGTAACACCGCTGTGCCTCTCCAAAACACTGGAAGAAGGGGATCTGATCACTCTCCTGGTCGCTGTCCTACAGGATGACGACGGTTTTCCGGGGTGGTGCAGAAATTCGACACATCGTTCAACACATGTCACCATTTATTAGCACGCGACGGTGTTTCCATAATCCAACTGCTGCTAGTGTCTAACCAATAATGCCGGACGATGCAGGACGTTTCGAGGAGTATATTACTTTTTCTCGGATGGCAGGCGTAGACGTGACAGGGTTATAATGCATTTGTCGCACAGTACAATGATCCTCGCTTATGATGGTCAGACGTGGTCGACCGGAACGAGTATGCCTGCTCCCACCGAGTCCAACATCGGGCTACCGGTATTGATGAATAACCCACAAATTTCGATATTGCACGATTAGACCAGTCGGATGAATGGAGACCTACAATATGACGCATTTCAAACACTGCGTTGCTGATAATGCTATCTCACACGAGTATGCGGCATCTCCACATCCTTCATAGGGATGAGGCCTGGTAGCATCACTAAACAGAAGCAACACTAATGCACTCGTGGTGTGTATATGTACGAAGTTACATTGACAAGCGACCGCGTCTTCTTGGAACTTCATTTTTTCTCAGGCTGTATATTCATTGGGACCCTTGTGACAGAGCATTCTATTGTACATACAAATTGTTCTTACAATGATATGATCTCAATTCAGACTTCATCCACTTGCCTAATACAGTCAACATTAATTAATTGCGTGTGCCCAGATACTTAATTTGGAAAATATCGTCACCTGCAGCACAGTCGCATACATGAGCTATAAGTTTCAAAAATTCGATAAACCAATTGATTCTTCTAGAGCTGAAATCATGTCTGTGTAGAAAAGTCTGCTGTACTTCGTCTTAACGTAATTTATATTGCATTTTTGAACCAAAACAAATTTGTGTGCGTGAAACGAAGTATTGATGCATATGTAATATGCCTTCACCATACATCAATATGCGGTGGGTGAATATTTCTGGGGTTTTTTGTATTTAGTTTCGTCTTTCGTACTGGTATTGCACCAATCAAATGATTTATAGCTATCATCAGAGTGTAAAAAGCTCAGTTAAAAAATTATTACTCATCGCAGCCATTTCCGTCACCCGCTACTTCCCCTTCCCCGTTAGGTGCTACTGAAAGAGATGGGACAACGATAATATGTTGGACTCGAATACAGGAGACAGACATTTAAATCCTAGTGCTGCAATCCTGATTTATATCTTCGACAGCTTCCTTAAATAATTTAGGACAGAATAGTTAAAGTAAAAGAACACAGCAGATTTCATTTCCGAATCCGAGAATAAACTCAATCTCTAACTACGACGTCGTCGTCGTCATCATTTTCGTTCTTTCCTCTTACGAGGTGCTCCCTTTGGTATTGTAAGCTACCACTCACAAAAGGTTACATTGACGTAATGGAATACCCTCTTACATTTAAGACAGTCTACGCAGTTTAGCAAGACTTTATTTACACAGGCTGTAAAAAAAAAAAAAAATATTTATACAGAATATTACGGTATTTCGAGGAGGTAAAAAGGAAAATCTCTTGGTGACAAAAGTGTCACAGGTTCACCGTTTTTCCACTAGGAATATACGAAGATTTTGACGCTAGTGATGTTCAGAATCGGTGTTCAAACTTCCGTGTGATGAATATTATTTTAGAGATGTTGCTGAAAATTTCGTCCGTTTATGTTAATGCAAGACTGGTACCTGCCTGCCACTGAATGTCTAACACATTCAAAACAGCGAGATGTTTCACAAATAATGCTGCAGCTTCAGCCGAACAGGCAACCAACTTTTACGAAGTTACTGTCGGTGTCTCGTTCACAAAATGCTTCCTCTCACACCAAGAACAGAAATCCATAGGAATGAGATCAGGAGAATGTGATGACAACAGTACTGGACCACCCCTCCCAATCCCACAATTGAGGAAAAGATTAACTAAATGATCTCTGACATCAACGACAAAGTGTCGTGTGGCCCCACCAGCTGGAACGGGAATTGTCTGATCGCTAGCGGGAAATTCTACAAATTTCCCCGAAGTACAGGATGGTTATAATTGAAGTTTCACTACTTGTGAGGGCGCCCATGACAAACGAGTGATCGTAGGGAAACGAAACTTTGGAGAATATTTTTAAGGACTCGCCGGATAACAAATAACGAATAAAGAATGGAAAGAAACACATTTCAATTTCTACGCGATAAGTTAATATTTGTTAACGGTGTACCGTGTTTACGTTCCAGGATACATACGTTTCTCAACCGGACGACCGCGTGCATCCACGAGAGTCTGGAATCTCACTAAATATTGCTCTAGTACTGCCTTAAGCAACGATGGACCATGGAATGTTCAGCTATCGTGAAACAGTTCGTGCACTACTTGCAGGTCACGCATTGCGTCCAGAATTCTCAGCCATGGCGACAGTAACTTCTTCAACAATTTGTGGCGCATTTGGCTGTCAGCCTCTCCCAGGAGCAATTTCCAAATCGAATAATTGGAACTTTCGAATCACGCCCTTCAACCTTCAACAGAAAGGCAACCAGAGAGCATTAGCGCTGTACGTGTTTAATATCGTTACCCGGCATGGTATGGTGAATAAGGGGCGTGGACAGTGTTAGTTATTGAATATTATCCGTCATGGGCACGGAGATTCCACGTACACGTGCGTGACAGCGTTATCAGCACCTCACAAACTTGGAAACGGACTTTATTGTGGATCTCATTTAGTCGTCTGATCAAAACAGGCAGTATCCAGATTTGTGGGGCGCTAGGATGTACAGAAATGATATGTACTGGACATTACTAGCAGGAAATAACTGGAAGTAAACTGTCATGTTTCAAACCAACAAAAATAGTTATCTTTTACAACGAATTTGTGTGTAAATTACCCATGGAGCAAAGTGCCATACTCTTTGTATGAGAGTGAAGATTTACTTAGAAAAACCACGACTTCCGACACAGAAGTTGAGAAACTGGACACTAAAATTGAAAGCTTTGTATCAGCAACAGAGGCAGCCACATAAATATGCTGAGAGATCATTGTAACTTCGTAAGTGATGATAAACAAAATGTTTTCCCAACCTCTTGATGACATGACACACATCATTGTTTTTAAGATCTTTACAATAGAAAAAGATAACCAGTTTTTCATCAGTCATCAACTGAAAGGGGCCGCAAAGTTCATGCGTGGACTCCATTATCAGTTATTTGAGAAAGAGAAATTCTGAGCGAGCAGAGGCAGCCATTAACAGCCAAAAGTGAAACGAATATGGAATTCATCAGTTCAGTAAATACGTATTAGTGTACTTAAAAAATAAATAATTCACATCTGTATTTGAAAATTAAAGGAAAGAAAAGTTCACTACTAGTTCAGTCCTGATAATTTTACGCATGTTTATGTCATTTAACTTACTACAAAAAATGGCAAAAAAAGTTGTCCATGAATCTCACACTGAATAGCTCTTTAGTTAAATCATTTGTTTCTGTCACAATATCATAAAATACGACCACTTTTTTTTGGAAAAAGATCTCTAGTATTTGCCTTGGAGGTTTAAGGTGTATGAGAGTATTGTGCTGATCGTTTTATAATTAACTGTGAACTCATGGAATATCTTTCCGTGCTCCTAGGAGATCTACCATGCAACGTGGATGGCGAAAAGCTAAAACGTTATCCAGAAAAGTCAAGATCCGACGTTACTTGCATTCTACCAAAATATGCTGCATTATTTTAAGGAAAGTCATTAACATGTCCATAAGTATGCATGTCCAGACATAAATAAAAATGTAGATAATAAGATTAAAACTGTATGCGATATTGTAAAACGAGAGGCAGGAAAGCCAGTCAGTGAACAAGGTACCATAACGGTTAAACTAAATGTGAATGTTGTTACCAATAATTCACGCCTTGTGAGTACAGTTAACAAGTACTTACTAAGTGTAGTATCAAAAACCTGTGAAGTTTCATTTTGTTACTTCCTCGCCCTGCTGGACGCTTGATTGTTTGTGTCAGACATGGTACTTCTTCTTATCTCCTCTAATAACTCTAATTACAATCAACCACCTTACTCATATACGAGCCTATGTGATCGTTTCCTTTCATATCCCTACAAACTGTTACAACCAAGTTATTTGTACGACTTGCCAGATTCCAACTGTAGGGCAGTTATATTGCTATCATAGAATACATTTTTTCGGTTTGTAAAGTACGTAATTTATTTAAACAGGTTCTCAGTCTTTGTAGTTCTTTGAAATCGTAACGAGATCTGACTGAATATTTCTGCAGCCTTTTTAAGACAATACACCATTACAGGTAATTGCGTCATACGGTTTGTAAAGTACGTAATTTATTTAAACAGGTTCTCAGTCTTTGTAGTGCTTTGAAATCATAACGAGATCTGACTGAATATTTCTGCAGCCTTTTTAAGACAATACATCATCACAGGTAGTTGCGTCATACGTGAATAATCTGAGATTGCTATTAAGCTTTACAATATGTAGGGAGGTGGATGTACTTTACGCCCACCTTTTGAAACTATTGTTAACTAGTCAATTACTTATTTTTAAAATTTTGAAATAAGTATTTATTGTTTTTGCTGATTTCTTCTACAATATTCCATAAATGTTTTAAATTTTTCAGTTAAACTTAACTCAAAAATTTTAGTGTTACTGATAAATGTCACTTTCCGTAATGAATATCCTATTCATTATTTTCAGGTTCAGGATCATACTTACACATGACTATTCCTTTAAAAAGTATATTGTGAGTTAAAGTCACCAACAATTAACGAAATTCGCATTTTTAAAATCCTTTTCCTGGTGGTAGGCATAAGGTACACCCTTCTCCCCCCCCCCCCCTCCTTGATAGTACACGTGGTTGAAAGTGCGTTGATGCTCGTAAGAGTGTGCTTGCTAAAAGATTTTCATATTCTGGACCCTACTAACACGTCAGTACTTCTTTAAAAAGTTATTAATATAAACCAACAATAATTAACAAATTCCACGACCACCACCATCACCCCTCCCCCCCCCCCCCCCTGTTGGTTAGGGGTAATATTGTATGCCACGTCATTAGAATATAACACGGGCAGCAATGGTCCCAACATACTTCCACCGTTCATAGCTCAAGTTACATCCACATTGTCGATGAGTGTCCATCCAGGATAACAGACTGCGTCCTCTTTAAAGAAAACTCCTCAACCCAGACACAATTTTCTCTTGATATCCCATACGATCATGCTTTCGATAATAAGTGTAGCTGTGGTTAAGAGTTATGTGTGATCTTTAGCAGAAAGCAGGAAAGATGTGAACCAAAAGCTTCGTGAAACGCGATAAAGAATGAGCCGTTATAGAAGCGAATCGGTGCCCGTGGAAGCGTGCTCTCCCCAGCTGGCAGGCAACCCCCACGGCAGGAGGTGCGGAATGCTGGCAGCTGCAGCCAGCGGGCGGCCGCTCTGTTTTATGTTCAGACGCCGACCTTTCACGCTCGCCAGACTGGCTGCTTGTCTTCTGTCTCTTTAATCTCCTCTGTATCGAGCGAGTTGGTGCCGTGGGCAAACCGCTGGAGTCACGTTCGGGAGGATCAAGGCTCCAGTACCCGTCACATTATTCCGCTTTAGGTTACTGTGTTTCCCCTGAATTACACTGTTGGCCGTTAAAACTCAAACACCCTGGAGCCAGCACGCAGCAACCTTCAAATGGTTCAAATGGCTCTGAGCACTATGGCACTTAACTTCTGAGGTCATCAGTCCCCTAGAACTTAGAACTACTTAAACCTAACTACACACATCCAAGCCTGAGGCAGGATTCGAACCTGCGACCGTAGCGGTCACGCAGTTCCAGACTGCAGCGCCTAGAACCGCTCGGTCACTCCGGCCGGCTGGCATTAAGTGCTCTAGTTGTTTGGAAAAGGCAACCACAAAAGCTGGTAGGAGCAACGCTATCTACAGTTGGTGTGTTGGGAAAGATTATGCATCAGGTTTCTCATGCAGAAGCTACATTTGATTAATGTGCTTTGCCTGAGAAAGATCGTGTTACGCCTCCCTTAAGGTCCAAGGTACACAGAAGAGCGGTGGCGCGGTCGTGTGTTGGGGTCGTGACGGGGACATGGCGCTGTTTCGAGTCACCCTCTTGTTAACAAATGGAGCGACAGACACAGAGGTGGCGTGGCTAGAGTTGCGCTCTATCAAAACCACGGTTCATAACTGGCATAGTAAATGGTAGGATTGCCGGTAGTATTGCTAGCATTGACAGGGAAAGAAACGTACCCGAATGTGTGAGACAGAAACTGGAAGCCGACTATTTCTCTTTTTTTTATTGTTTGTTTTGCACACAATTAGAACCGCACATCGTTCAATGTTAGTCTACTGAGTATTCATATCCTTAAAAAAATTTATGAGTAATAAAAATTTGTTGATCGCCTAACTTCTGTGCTTTTACATAATTTAAAAAATTACTTCTGATGCAAGTACAGTTTACAGACCCGAACATAAAAGAACCTTACAATTATTGTTGTTCTCTTGTACTCAATAGGACGATTTTCCGCATGATCAAAGACAGAAACTTCCTATTGTTAATTATAAGTGAGAAAGTTGTTTATGAGTAGCACAAACATGTTTCATGAAAGCTCGACGAAGTATGGAAGCAAGGTTTGGTACGTTCTTGTTTTGCGTGTTTCTTTTTACTACAACATCTCTCTGTTTCACATTACAAATCAGCATATCTCGAATAAAGACAGAATTAAACACTGAAAATTTCAGTTTTGCTATAAATTCTGTTTATTTTTAAGTAACAGACACGAGGATAATCGTATAGAACAAAAGTGTTGAGTAGGTTACGTGGCTCTTTATACATCCTCATTCAGTATCTAGACGGTTCACTACTGCCGGTTTCTAGTGGAACCTAGTAAGAGACTGATCGTACGAGTGTCATTCGGAAAGTAAGGTCCGATAGATCGCGAAATGGAAACGAGAGCGAAAATCCAATGAAACTTTGCACAGATAGATTGGGCAGTGTCTGTAGTACGCCCGTCGATCGCGTCATGTTGCTCTTTTCAGTTTTGAGCGCACAGTTAGCACGTAAAGCTGCCTAGAAAAAAGTGTCGCCCGCCAAGTATGAGGGTCTGGTGAGAGATTTCGCCTGAAGCTATTCAGCCCGTAATACATCACTGTCATGCATTTTCTTCTTCATGACAATTCTCGTCCGCACTTTGCACGGGAAATGAAGATGCTCCTGCAACGTTTTCGATGAGAAGTATTTGATTACCTACAATTCAGCCCGTAATTGGCTTCCACTGAGTTTCGTTTCCGCTCACATGAACCGTTGGCTATGAAGACATTTTGGCACAGACAACGAGCTGTAGACCAGCGTAGGAATTTGGCGGAAAGCACAGGCAGTTCCCTTCTATGACGAGGGCATTGGAAAGTTGGTACGACGCTACAAAAAATGTCTAAGTCTGAGCTGCGAGCTGAGGTCTAGCTAACTGTTTCAAATAAAACATTTTTGAATTTGACAGTGGTTTCTATTTCGCGACCGATGGGACCTCACTTTCCGCATAGCCCTCGAATATGCAAACAAATCGGTGACGTAACACCTGAAAGGTATGCAACATACCTAACGTACAGGTAATGCGGTTACGATCTTAATTGACGACAGCTACTAGGGAAAGTACCGTAGTGTACACCGACTTATGAATGTCTTCGGTAGCCTACGGTAGTTCTACAGCTCTAGTCGTGGCGGCGACTCGTCCCTTCATCGTCCGCGCCTCGTCTGTTTGCAGCCTCCACTGGCTTTCCAAATTGACATGTGGCGGAGACGTCCAAGTGGCGCGCTGAGGTTTTCATTTTCGGGTCAAATGCGGTGCCGTGCTGTTTGACAGATAAAGTGACTGAACTTAAAGATAGTCGTCGCTTGAGAGAGTTTGTTAGTTTCAGGCCTAGTTGAAAACATAAACAGGTTTATGCAGTTTTGTCAAATAGATATGGTTGGAGACCGTGGCTGTCATATGAAATAAATTCTTGATGGTGTACAGCAGCCAGTCACAAATTTGTTTTAGGTTACATTATTTAAATAGTACCGTTAGCGGTTTCGAATTTTTCACAATTCAATTTCACATGGTTTTTTCATGCTTTCATCAAAACAAGTTATACATTGGTTTCCTGTGAGTGGCCAAGAAATGTCCATCTGGCGCATTTGTTTTCGCAGTTTTCTAGCAACGAAGTACATTTTCAAGGATGTTTGTATTTTCACAGTCACAAACGTTGCACTGCATATTAAACCACTTTCGTTCAGTCGCAAAACGAATTTTCAATGTGCACCACATGTTCTGATTCACAACATTCGAAAACAAATACACATATTTTATAAACAGTTTTATCTTATAAAATCAGATCTTATTAAAATATTTTACTTCAACGCTTGTCGTAAGTGAAACTTCTAGATCATCACCTGGAACATTCTTACAAATAAAATTGTATTCAGATGAATGTTTAGTGAGTGCAGTAAGTATTCTGAAATTTTAGGAACTGTATAGTAAGACATTCCTTAATAAATATTGGAAATGACCGTTGTACTTGTGATTAATTGTTTGTTCGGTCTCATAATATGGAATTGCCACATTAAGGTCCTGAGAATGTCCCGTCACAGATCGGAAAGACGTTTTGTAGTAAGTATGTACCTTGAATGATAAGCAACTTTCAAAGGGTTGCAACAAAACTGTCTATTAATAGTTCCTTACGGTTTTATATCAAATGTGTATTGTGATGATTTTCGTCCTCTTTAAATCTGCCGTCACAGTACAGAAAGGATTACTCGTTACACCTGGTGACGGAATTGTTTATGATGAATTAAGGTGTTCTCATCGCAAGTCTCAGCCGAGACTACTGCTAAAAATGGTCCTCTATCGATGACGACTCCGTAATCACCTTTCTCCACTATTACGAATATACCATCTTCAAGAAATATATTCGCAGTTGCGAATGCGAACAACCGTCAGCTGTATAAGGTAATGAGAACAGTGAAAATCTGTGTTGGTCGGGGACTCGAACCCGGGTTTCCCGCTTGGTTGTCCATGCATGACTCACGGCCAGACCAAAACTTCCATACGTCGTATTCCCTGCGTCAAAACCTTTACTCGTATGCACATTATGTATTTCCCGTACAAGGGAGGACATTTTAATTGGAAGTCGCTACCTGATATCAGCAGATAAACACGATATTGCGATGGCGGTGTGTTGAGAAGGATGATAGAATGTTCTTTTGGACATACACGCATGTCCGCAAAGTCGTATGTATCGCCGGCCAGTGTGGCTGAGTGGTTCTAGGCGCTTCAGTCTGGAACCGCGCGACCGCTACGGTCGCAGGTTCGAACCGTGCCTCGGGCATGGATGTGTGTGATGTCCTTAGGTTAGTTAGGTTTAAGTAGTTCTAAGTTCTCGGGGACTGATGACCTCAGATGTTGAGTCCCATTGTGCTCAGGGCCATTTGAACCATTTTCGTATGTATCGTCCAATACCAGGCAGCGAATTACGTAATGTGTACAGGCTGTGACATAGGAACGGCGACGTATGAAAGTTTTGGCCTGGCCGTGAGTTGTGTACAGATAGCCACAGCGGTTAAGGCGACCTCTCGCGTAAAGCGGCAAATCCGGGTTCGAGTCCAGATCCGGCGCTAATTTCCATTGTCATCATTCCCCAATACAGCTGACGGTTGTTCGTATTCGCAATTGCGAATACCTTTCATGTATTTCATAACGGCTGTAGCCGCCGCAGCGCCGTGAGTATCGTACTGTCTTCATCTGCGAATACTAACAATACATCTAAAAAAAATCAGATTATTTCGCTAAGGCATCCAAAACGTGCAGGAACCATTAGTTTCAATATGTTTACCGTCCAATCTAGCAACGTAGTTGGGCAGGTTCCACAGTGTGCAGAACCGGCTAGATAGTTTCTTGTTGGACTTCACTTCGTCTAACACAACGTATAAATACTTTTCATACACATTCTGAATATTCAGTAAATGGTCGGAATACATATTTAATGTGCTATATTTCTTCCTCTTTTTCAACTATAGTGGTAGCATCCAATATTTTCTCCGTTGAAGAAAATCTACAAGTCGCAGCACACGGAATGCATCGCTGCCTGCGTCTGGTCTGATCTGCCTTTGTTCTGTACCACGATCGCCTCGCGCCTCCAATGTGCTTTGCTGTGGCTACGTCCCCGCCAGACGTCCACGCCAAGCCATTTCTGTGGGCACTGCGCCTGACGAGAAACGTCCACCAGCACGTGGCGGAATTCGACTGCAGCAGGATCGTGACCTATCGACTCTGTCGATTACACAGGCCAACGAAAATTTTTTTTTTTCGAAAACGTTTTTAACTTTTATAGCTGATCTTAATAGATTTTTATTAGCTGAATCCAAATCTAGCCTTAGTTTTTTGTGTACCATCCATAGTTTTCGAGAAATACGACTTTAGTATACAGTATAAAAATCCTATGCTATACAGTAAATGGGAAAATTAATGAAACGCTTTGTTAGCACATAAACAGGGTTTGTATTTACAGTAAGCTACTTAAAACAATGATATGTGTTAACAGAGGTTTCACTTGTCAGCTAGAATTGATTTGTATTTTCTTTCTCTTTTTCCTATGAAGGTTCTTGTGTAGATTTTTCTACGGTGAGTCGCTTGCTGAACTTCTCGGTGAAGTGACCAACAGTAGTCCCCCATCATATTGGTGTTCCAGCTGCCTTGGTAACGTTCTTCCATTACTTTAATGTCCTGCTGAAAACGCTCTCCTTGCTCCTCACTAACATCCCCCATTTTGTCCTGGAAGTAATCGAGGTGATTGTTCAAAAAGTGAACTTTCAGGATCATTAATCATCCTAAAGTTTTAAACTTCTTTAACATTGTAGCTGTAATAGAGACATATTCTGGGTCTTTTTCTTGTCCTAAGATCTTTGTGATGACTTGCTTGAATGATACCCATGCTTCTTTCTCATTTAAGGTCATTGTAGATTCGGATTAAACATCAAATATCAATTTTCTAATGTCAGGTCCGACAAAGACGCCTTCTTTTAGTTCAGCTTCTGAAAGGTGTGGAAACTTTTGGCAGAGATACTTAAAACATGGTCCATCTTTAGGCAAAGCCTTTACAAACTGTTTCATTAGGCATAACTTTATATGTAGATGTGATAGGAGTACGTTTTTTGGATCTACAAGGTTTTTGCGTAGAATGTTCTTCTCAGCAGGTTTTTAAGACTCCCTCACAGGCCAGTTCTTTCTTCACCAGTGTTGATCCCTTGAGAGGTTCCATGCCCTCTTTTGCATGTCGCCTCTCATTTTCATCTATTTTATTTATGTTCTATTTCATTGCACGGTAGTAACAGACCAAATAAGGTTATTGTGATGAGAGTATTTGTACTGAGAGCTCAAAAATACTTTTCACTTGATTCCTATACATGTTGGGTTAATTCCCTGGGTGGCCTGTGCAAGGTAAGCATCGGAGGACGCGGCACACGGCATTTCCGGTTGGGGGCTGCACTTCCCTGAATTCTGAGGGGTTCGTACAATAGGCTCAAGCGCCTGGCGGAGCGACTGACGTCTGTCGAGTTTCGCCTATTGTATGCAGGGTGAAGCGACCTGCGAGACATCTGAGTGTCGCTGCAGTTTATGTGTTTACCGTTCCGGCGCGTCCAGAACGAAGATTCCTGGCACCGACTGACTACATTGTCCTCTTGATTCTGAGAATACTTGTGGACCGTGCCCTGCTGGGTGTTACTGTCTGGCGCCGGATGGCCTGTGGTCTACGCAGTTTGTTTTTGTAGCCGGTCAAAAGGCAAGTTCAGTGCCCTCAGCTGAATAGCAGAGGCATGATTGGTCAACTTCAACTGAGGCTAGTTGACGTCATAAAGCCCTTCTCGAAATTGGAGGGAACGATCGTTATTGGCGCTAATGACGTTCTGAGACAGTGTGGGGGAATTTTGGAATCAGATCTGAATGCTGATTCGCGGTTTTCGAGGAGAGTAGGGAACAGAGCAATGTTGGCTTCACTCTTGCGTAGCGCGGGCAGTAGATTGAGGATCTGATCTTCCTCGAAGTCGGACGGTCTTGCGACTTGGTCGCTCGTTTTCGGAAGAATTCTCGGACAGCCTTCGCGGCCAGGGGTTGACCCAGAGTTGCTGCACGGCAGAAGTCGGCGCCTACCTCATCAGGACGCTGCCTAGCAACGACGTGCTGCCTATTTCAGTACTGGTACAGTATTTTGCGGCTCCAGCATTGCAGGACCTTATCAATTTTATACTGAATCCCTCAGCAGCACGCACGCTCACTTTGCTACAAGTCCACCTTGCTTTTTTCTCCATGTGATCCCATTTGAGCTCTCACTACTAATTGTGATACTGCTATATAGTCAGGAGATTAATATTTGATTCATTAGGACCTCCAGTCGTTATCGTCAGTCTATTGCATCACAGAGAGTAGGAGCCCCTTGTTCTCGAGTCAACTCTTATTCTCATAATACACTCCTGGAAATGGAAAAAAGAACACATTGACACCGGTGTGTCAGACCCACCATACTTGCTCCGGACACTGCGAGAGGGCTGTACAAGCAATGATCACACGCACGGCACAGCGGACACACCAGGAACCGCGGTGTTGGCCGTCGAATGGCGCTAGCTGCGCAGCATTTGTGCACCGCCGCCGTCAGTGTCAGCCAGTTTGCCGTGGCATACGGAGCTCCATCGCAGTCTTTAACACTGGTAGCATGCCGCGACAGCGTGGACGTGAACCGTATGTGCAGTAGACGGACTTTGAGCGAGGGCGTATAGTGGGCATGCGGGAGGCCGGGTGGACGTACCGCCGAATTGCTCAACACGTGGGGCGTGAGGTCTCCACAGTACATCGATGTTGTCGCCAGTGGTCGGCGGAAGGTGCACGTGCCCGTCGACCTGGGACCGGACCGCAGCGACGCACGGATGCACGCCAAGACCGTAGGATCCTACGCTGTGCCGCAGGGGACCGCACCGCCACTTCCCAGCAAATTAGGGACACTGTTGCTCCTGGGGTATCGGCGAGGACCATTCGCAACCGTCTCCATGAAGCTGGGCTACGGTCCCGCACACCGTTAGGCCGTCTTCCGCTCACGCCCCAACATCGTGCAGCCCGCCTCCAGTGGTGTCGCGACAGGCGTGAATGGAGGGACGAATGGAGACGTGTCGTCTTCAGCGATGAGAGTCGCTTCTGCCTTGGTGCCAATGATGGTCGTATGCGTGTTTGGCGCCGTGCAGGTGAGCGCCACAATCAGGACTGCATACGACCGAGGCACACAGGGCCAACAACCGGCATCATGGTGTGGGGAGCGATCTCCTACATTGGCCGTACACCACTGGTGATCGTCGAGGGGACACTGAATAGTGCACGGTACATCCAAACCGTCATCGAACCCATCGTTCTACCATTCCTAGACCGGCAAGGGAACTTGCTGTTCCAACAGGACAATGCACGTCCACATGTATCCCGTGCCACCCAACGTGCTCTAGAAGGTGTAAGTCAACTACCCTGGCCAGCAAGATCTCCGGATCTGTCCCCCATTGAGCATGTTTGGGACTGGATGAAGCGTCGTCCCACGCGGTCTGCACGTCCAGCACGAACGCTGGTCCAACTGAGGCGCCAGGTGGAAATGGCATGGCAAGCCGTTCCACAGGACTACATCCAGCATCTCTACGATCGTCTCCATGGGAGAATAGCAGCCTGCATTGCTGCGAAAGGTGGATATACATTGTACTAGTGCCGACATTGTGCATGCTCTGTTGCCTGTGTCTATGTGCCTGTGGTTCTGTCAGTGTGATCATGTGATGTATCTGACCCCAGGAATGTGTCAATAAAGTTTCCCCTTCCTGGGACAATGAATTCACGGTGTTCTTATTTCAATTTCCAGGAGTGTATTTCAGTATACCCTATCCTTTAAGCTACTGTGCGTGTCGACAATCATGTGCATTTATGTTCTGATGCGTAATAAATCTCATTGTAATATTTAATCCGCATATCATTTCGTAGATATAGGCAGAATTCCATTTCCTGTTGTTTATTACGATAAAGTTCTCTTTTTTGAGTAGATTACGATTTTTATTAAATTATTGTGATTGTGCACTCCTTATTTTACCAACTAGTAGGGTCCACCATCATTTCCTGCCGTTACCGTTGTGCGTATAATTAATTAGCTGGTAGGTGGTCGAGTGCATGTCTCGTTCTCATGCAAAATTCGTCTGAATTAAAGAGGTACATACTCTTCACCACCCCGGCACCCCCACCCAAGCCCTACTGTCCTAATCACACAAGAAACATGGCAATTTGGTAAAGTCACCTTGCTGACCAAGGAGCATGCATGTTAATTTTAGATCGCCAAATATCATCCAACCATGAGCAGAATAGCCTATTTTATTTAGCACTATTTTTTGGTTTTCATAACTTTCTTTCATATGTATAGAACGTCCAACAGGTATAGATGCATACATGTTACCTTTGTGTAATAAAACAGCCTTTAAACTAGTTTTGGATGAATCAATAAACAGCCTCTAGTCTTCCTTTTTGTATTCAATACCAAACTCATTCATCAGACCAGGAATGTCTGAGCAGTACACTAAATCACCTTCTTGTTGAAAAAACTTGGAAAATTGCTGCTCACTCTTTCTATGCATGTATACGCTGGTTCCAACTGCCAATAAATTCTTTTCTTTTAATCTAGAGCCAAGCAATTCAGCTTTTTCTTTCGCTACGCCCAGGTCCCTAACCAAATCGTTAAGCCCGGTCTCAGTAAACAATTTGGGCTCTAGACTTTCTGTATTACAATGGACTTCATCATCATCTGGTTCATCTAAATCAGATTGTACATCAGAAAATACTTCTGTTGGAAAAGAATTTAAATCATCTGGTGGTTCAGGAACCGGCAAATCTACACCATGCCCTACTGGTCGGATGGCGGACGGAAGATTAGGGTAGCTTATTACCTTCTTGCTTTTCGAATTATGACTAGGAATATCAACACTTCAAAAGAAGCAATCATCGGAATGACTTCTTGGCTCCCTCCATATCATAGAAACAGCAAATCTAAAGGCTTTTTTCTCCTTTTTCGACCATTTTCTTATATCTTCAACACACACATAACATACCTCATGCGGCACCCAAGATTTATCTTGATCACCAAGTTTAAATCCACAGTATGACAGATAAACCTTTTTCACAAAGTCTGTAATGTTTCTTTCGTGTTTTTTAATCACAAATTCACCACAAATATAGCAAAAACTGTCAGCAGAGTTTTTACAACCAGGATTAGGCATTGTACTGAGCACATGTACAGGAAACTGGAAGGTGAGGTTAGGTTGACAGTAAACAAAACACCATCTGTTAACAGAAAAATATAATTGACTTTTTTGCCAGAAAATATTTTTAACAGTGCTACCAACGTCACCTACGTCTTTTTTAAATTATTTTAACTATATAAAAGCTGTTACATTCTTTAAAAAATCGCTTAATTTAATAAATTTAACAGTAAAATGTGAAGAAATGGTGGGTGATATAGTTTTTAAAGTATCATATTTGGATTTCCCACCCTAAAAACATAAGAATAAGGTATTTTCAGCAAAAGAGGTTTTCCTTCGTTGGCCTGTGTTATGGTTCTGCGATATTTCTGATCGCATTGGTAGAAATCCCACGAATGTCATGCGAGTGTGGAACCGATGCGGTCAGGAGGGTCACGCTCAGCCCCATGGACGAGAGGACGGACTTACTGTTCTCTCAGCTGTTCAGGATCGTACAGCCAGACCAAACAGCTTTAGTCAGGAAACGGGTTTGCTGGACGTTAGAAAAGTATCCGTACAGACAGTGCAATGGCATCTAGGGAACCACGTTTGTGAGCACGGCGACAATTGTATGACTTTCATCGATGAGCCAGCAAACAGAGTGCCGATGGTGGCACAGCCAGTGGCGACACTGGACACATGAGTAGCACTATGTCTCATTTCCAGACAAGTCCCAGTTCGGTGCACAGAATTACACTGAAATATCCATGCGTGCAAGGTCCGGTGAGAACAAACCTTGCCTTCTGCATTCGTCATCCTCACACTGGATCAGCATCTGTCATTATGTAATGGGATGCCTTCGGAACATAACACAGTCACCTATGATTCACGTAGCTGATTATTTGAATAGCAGCCATTATACTGAGGGGTCCAGAAAAATGTAGACACTCTTTGGTAGTCAATAGTAATGGAACAAAATGACATATAGTTACAATTATTGCCCGGAGAGAAGGTTATTTTACGTATTCAAAGTGACCCCCATTAGCAGCCAAACAACGTCGATACCGCTGAAGTGCTGACTGAACTTTAGGTGTCAGCGTTGCCGGCATGATACACGCACAGGATGCCTCCATAGTTTCTCGTAGCTCGTTCAGTTTAGTCAGGTTCTGATGATAAACATCGTTTTCCAAGGTTCTCCACAGGTAGAAGTCAAGAGGTGTAAGACCTGAAGGTCGTAGTGGGTACTATGGGTAGAAGTCAAGAGGTGTAAGGTCTGGAGACCGTGGTGGGTACTCAACAGCTCCTCTTTCGACCTATCAATCGTCCAGGTAGATTTTCATCCGAGTAGGCTCTGATACGTCTGTGGTTATGAGTCGGATCGTCACGTTGTTGTACGTAAAATCTTTCATTCCCAAATACCTCTAGGATGGTAGGTAAAATCGATGTTCCAAGCATATGAAGATACACATCACCAGTTATGGTACCTGCAGAGAATAATGGGCCAATCAAACCACGCGATGACATACCACAACACACATTAACATGCGGTAGATTAACATGTTTGTCCATATCAACTTGAAGATTTTCAGGAGCCCAGTACACGCAGCTGTGGCGGTTTACAGTACCGTTCAGTTTGAATTGCGCCTCCTCAGACCAGATTACCAGCCCTGCAAATCGTTCATCCTAGCAAAGCATGCCTTCAAACCACTCGCAGTACTCCAGCCTTCGATACGGCTCGTCTTCGTTCATAGCGTGCAGCGATCTTGGAATGTACACTTTCCATTTTGCAGCCTTCAGAATTTATCGTACACTTGATCGGCTTACCCCACTTTAACGTGCACCCTGCTTCAAGGATTTTTGAGATGACCTAGTAAAACGTTGCAACACAGCAGCGCTGAAAGCAGGACTTGTTCATGTTTTTGATCGGCCAGACCTCTCCTTATGCACATCCTGAACAGTACCGTCGGCTTGAAATTTATCCCGAATGTCATTCATTCGGGATAAAGCACGTTCTCGAAACCTTACACACACTGAAAATATTTCGTCATTGTTTCGCGAGTAAAGGGCACATCACCATATGCCAACCACTAGGATTCGTGACTCTGCCATGGATTTAAAGCGGCGAGAAGTAGTATATCTGTATTTGTTATCAGAGCCCAATTCGACTCAATGCACATCCATATTGGAACCACTGTTTCAACCAGAGGTGACAGCTACTGTGTTTCTCGTCCTGTGTACCCCTAAATAACCTACAAAATTAATCACGTATTCTTCCTACATATTATATATTCACAATAAGTGAAACTGTGTAATATTCTATCCTTCCTGGTATTGCAATTTTAATAGCTAGCAGTGTGTATACAAAACTGTATTCACTTACATTAAGTAGTAAATTATTAACAAGCAGTTAGTTCTATAATTCATGTGGAGTGCGATGCAGAGCCTATTAGAAACTCATAATAACAAGGCGAAATGCCGACCCATCAAACCTCCCATACAATGGACATAAAAAATAACTATTATAGAAGTAATAAGAAACAGCCAACAAAATGTCTTTTGGATATCAGTTGACGATTTATTCATGCCCAAATATTATTGCTTGCAACAGTCGTGCAATTTTGGTGAGGGTGAATATATCCGCTGACGGGTAGAGTCCTTGGAACGGCTTGTTTGGCTCATCGATGGGCTAAAAGTGCCTACAAGATATTATGCGGGAATCTCATGATACTTTGAAGGAGCAAACAAAGGCTTGGAGCTAAGTTCAGTAGACGTCAAGATCATTAGACATGGAGCTCCTATTCGGCTGGACAATGAGTGTTCTAGTAATTGCCCGCAGCCTCTTTGTAGGAACCATCTCAACAAATGATGTAGGAAAACTGCAGGAAGCGTAAAACGAAATGGTCATATGGGTTTTCATTTTGCTTCTCTCAGATACGAACACAGAGCCGTAATCATTGGTCCGTTCCCTCATTTATGTTCAGTTTCTGTTTATTTTCCATACTGTTTAAAGCTTGTAGCTGTGATACTGGTTGAAAAGTTGCGTCCAAGTAACATAGCCACCCGTGGCATAGAATGGCCCAGGGTCCTGCACATTGTATTTATGTGTGTGAAAAATTTACAAATTGTATTCATTTCGTTGGTAAACTCAAACTCATCGACAGAGTGGAATAAGTTTGTGTGACGAGTAGGAATGCACAATGTCTTTATCTCAGTTGTAATAATACAGCAGTTGTCTACTCTGGTAAGCACGAGACAGTTCCCGCGAGTGATACTTTTAAACATAGTTTGATTGTTGTCTTGGTGTTAACTCCTGAGAAATGCAGTAGCAAAGATTTCACGTTATTTTCATAAAAAAACTGTTTAACGAAAATAAGCAGACATTATATCATCAGGAAATATAACGTATTACCATTTGTGTGATGTTTTAATACATCGACATTCCTATAAAGTACCATTTGCAGAGGAACGTTGCAGTTGCAAAGTACAGGATAAGCATTACAAGTGCAGTAAAACTGCGCAGTGTATATTCCACAGATCTATAAGCAAAGTTCACAGACATCCATGAATGAAACATAAACAGGGCCTAGTGCCTACGTTGTCCAAAAGGAATAATTCATTTGCCAAAAAGAGACTATCGCAAAGAAACAGAAGAAAGGGAAGCAGTGAATTATAGTTTCTGGCACTCAATAAAAAAACTCGAATCGCAGTTAAAAGAAACCAAAAACGAAACTGTTTGATTCTGATCACGTAAACGGAAAGAAAGCAAATCCACAAACTTTTCACTGCCAAGGTGTAATGAAAAGTACAAAAATCAAACTACAGCAAACTGAGTTTAGTTCCTAAAATGCGGAGAGTGGTGGCGTGGCTCCTACTCTTGTTATTTACATTCTTCGCTCTTCATTTGGAATTCTGTTAATATTATTTTCTCTGATAGGAATATTTTTTGCATATTTTTTTATTTCATACTTTGTCTCATTCACAACCCTCAGAACTATTGATTAAATCGCATTTTGTGTTATCAGTGAATATTATATGCTGAAAAGCAGTGTACACTATAAAATATAAAAAAATAAAATAAAGAGGAACAAATTAATTTTGTATACGTTTATCACATTTTAATAATAATGCGCAAATTTACCTCACTATGGACGTTCTCTTATCCCACTACCCCGTGGTCGGGTAACATTACTTCCTTTTACTAAGTGCACATTACAGTTTAAATTTTACATATCGTTTTCGGGCTCTGTTATATAATAGCCAGAAGTTATACGAAATAGACTCCTTGAAAAAAATTGGTACGCTGTTGTAGAGGTTTCCAACTCTCTTACGATTTATTGTTGCAACAGTGCATACGGAGTACACTAAACGATTACATTTACAGATACATAGCACAAACGGTTCTGAGGTACCAAGTATCGACCCATGCTGAAACATCAATATTTAGTACATGGTGTAGCTTCCACGGGCGTCAATGGAGGCGCTATCTCTCGCATCCAGTCGTTCGCAGAGGGCGAGTACTGTCCTTGTATCCGTTATGTCACGCCTGCTCGAACTGTTCAAGTAGTTCTGAAAGATGAGTGACACGAGTCTCTTGTCGTCCGATCATATCCACAAGTGCTCCATTGGAGACAAGTCCAGGGGTCGTGATGGCCAGGGAAGTTGCTGCACGCCTTTCAGCGCACAGTGAGTTTTGAGGTCAGTGTGTCGGCGATCAGTAATCTGTTGAGCAACCACATCACCTTCCTGTTGCAAGTATGGCATAAGAACATTCTGTTTAGCGGTTACTCTAGAAAAACCATAGTTGAACGAGGGTTGTAGCTTATCGCATCCCAGGCCAGTATGTTACGGACGAGTGCCTTCTACGAGACAACGCTTACCAGGTCTACGTTATACGCGCATACGGCCATCAGTTGCGGACACGCGGAATCAGCTTGCCTCGTTGAAGACCAAGAGGCGCCGTTCCATCTGTTTAGTGACCCTCTGACGGCACCAGTCGACCTGTGGCGTGAGTGTAAGCCGGGGCAGAGGTGTCTGCTGATGACAGGTCCGCAAAATTTCGTCGTCGCACGTCTGGGTTCACAAGGCCTCTAAATCTGCGCTGTCGTAGCTGTATGACCTGCCATTGCTGCCCTTATAAAACGACGATCCTGGCTGGCGTCTGTGCTACACGGACGTCCAGATTATCGTCTAAGCGCACGAGACTGTGACCACTGACACCAGCACCGTTGCAGAGTTGACGCAGCAAGTCCAACGTGTGTGGCAGTTCTCCGAAAGGGCAGTCCCGCCACTCGGAGCGCCACAATGTGATCCCTTTAAAACTCGCTCAGTTGGCTGTAGGAAGCACAAGTGGGTCTCCTGCTTGCTTCACACGTTTGCCCCACTCTGGGCCTTCCGGGTGTGAGCATTCCTTGTTAAAGGGCACACAAAGATGGCCATCTGGTGGCAATGCCACTACGCTGGCTGTAGGCGGACTATGTTGAAGTGATTATCAGTTCTTTTACTGTCCCCCAGGTGACATATGCCGTAATCGGCCTAAACTCGACGTCCTCTTTAGACATGTACTTATTTTTTTCGGCAGTGTATTACTATTTTATTTCCTTCAGTATATCCTAAATAAAATGCGAGGTCCGCAATTTTGCCCCACTTTAGTCTGTTGTTGTCCGTTGAGCGCAGACAGATGAACAGTAGTTAATATGTTCAGCTTTGTTTCTGCAGCTTTGGAACTGGAGACGTTATCGTCACGGTATTGCAAGAGAGAGCAGCGGGCGGTCATTTGCGGGCAGCGGGAAGGCGCAACAGGCGGCTGTGTATGCGAGATATGACAGGCCATAACGGCGGTAAACGACGACAAACCTGCGGCACGCAGCACGCGCCCGCCGGACTTTAATGGAGTTAGCGAGGGTGGCCGCCCCAGCGTCACGCGTGTGATTGGCGGATGAATTTCAAATTCGGGGCGCCGTTGCGTGTGACCGCAGGCCCCGTACTCCGGCATTTATTATCACGTAATTGTCGTCGGCGTCCACCGCACTCCAGGCCGGAACTGCGGGGGCGAAAGGCCGGCGATTACAGTTGGGAAGGGGCGGCCCCACACGCACGCCGCAGCCCTTCCTGCAAGCCCGCTCAGCTGAAGGGGTTCCCCTCATTCATTTAAGTTGCACCTTACAGATTTCCTCGGCTGTGGGATTCTAAATAATCGGGGCAGTCTGGGGGACACGATTCGTCGGATAATAAAACGTCTAATGACCGTAACTAAGAAAAAAAATGTGTTCGTGGTAAGGGCTTTTGTATCCCAACCACAAATGACGAAGACATGTTTGATGTGCCGCCGGGTGACGATATCGATATGACCAGTCGTAGGGTATAGCATTGGGAGGCAGAGCCTGACGGAAACCGCACGCAGCGCTAGCGCTCGCTGCAGACGTACACTGAACAGCCAAACAAACTGGTACACCTGCCTAATATCGTATAGGGCCACCGCGAGCACGCAGAAGTGCAGCAACACGACGTGGCACGGACTCGACTAATGTCTGAAGTAGTGCTGGAGGGAACTGACACCGTGAATCCTGCAGGGCTGTCCATAAATCCCTAAGAGCACGAAGGGGTTGAGATCCCTTCTGAACAGCACATTACAAGGAATCCCAGATATGCACAACAATGTTCATGTCTGGGGAGTTTGGTGGCCAGCGGGACTGTTTAAACTCGGAAGAGTGTTCCTGGAGCTACTCTGTAGCAGTTCTTGACGTGTGGGGTGTAGCATGCTGGAATTGCCCAGGTCCGTCGCAAATCACAATGGATATTAATGGATGCAAGTGACCACACAGGATGATTACGTACCTATCACCTGTCAGAGTCGTATCTAGAAGTATCAGGGGTCCCATATCACTCCAACTGCACGCGCCCCATGCCATTATAGAGCTTCCATCAGCTTGAACAGTCCCCTGTTGACATGCAGGATCCATGGATTCATGAGGTTGTCTCCATACCAGTACACGTCCATCCGCTCGATACAATTTGAAACGAGACTCGTCCGACGAAGCAACATGCTTCCAGTCATCAACAGTACAATGTCGGGGTTGACGGGCACAGGCGAGGCGTAAAGCTTTGTGTCGTGCAGTCATAAATGGTACACGAGTGCTCTTTCGGTTCCGAATGCCCAAATCGAAGATGTTTTGTTGAATGGTTCGCACGCTGGCACTCGTCGATGGCCCAGAATTGAAATCTGCAGAAATTTGCGTAAGGGCTGCACTCCTGTCACAATGAACGATTCTCTTCAGCCGTCGTTGGTCCCGTTCTTGCAGGATCTTTTTCCAGCCGCAGTGATGTCGGAGATTTGATGTTTTAACGTTTTCCTGATATTCACGGTACACTCGTGGAATAGTCGTACGGGAAAATCCCCACTTCGTCGCTACCTCGGAGATGCTGTGTCTCATCGCTCGCGTCGACTATAACACCACGTTCAAATTCACTTAAATCTTGATAACCTGCCATTGTAACAGCAATAACCGATCTAACAATTGCGCCGGACACTTGTTGTCTTATATGTGCGTTGCCGACCGCAGAGCCGTATTCTGCCCGTTTACATATCTCTATATTTGCATATGCATGTCTATACCAGTTTCTTTGCCGCTTCGATGTAGAATACCGGTATGTATATCTGTGGAGTGAACGTAGCCTTCCACGCATGTCCTCAACATCAAACCGGGCTAGTCACATGATTTTGGGACGACACTGCTTGTCTACAATTTGTGGTAATAGCGAAACTTGAATATTACATGTATCCACCTAATTTTATATACGTTTCTGCATGTTTGAGTTTTACCTACGGTACGGTATTGTTGTGGCTACGGATATAAAGAGAAATTAGTGAGAGGAGGACAAGTTACTTTGCATAGGTATGTGCAACCAATGTATAATTGTAAATGTCATATTGACGTGAGGCACTTAATATGTTGAAAAATATCGAGAGACGATATTATAAAGACTGTATTGTAGAGATGTGGCCATGTATTTACGAGACAAGGCCAGATAAATTTGCAAGTGTGCTTGACTAAGCTGTCAATCAATATACACATATTGGTGCTTAGTTCGTATGCAGGTAAAATTGATACGTGATAGTCTGATTAATTTTCTCCAGTTTATGTAGGTTCTCAAACCCTTCTGTGTATCTGAGTATTTCTGCATGAGACAGTTTCCTACATACTGTTATTGTAACGTAATTAATTAGAACAGATTCGACAGCATGAAATAGTACAATAAAAATATTCTTGGCTGTCACTTCTTTTATTACTTCAAAATTAGAAGAATGACCTTGTACTTTATATTTTTTATGTGGAATTATGGTTTTACTTTTTCTGATGAGATGGTGAAAAAATTTCATAGATTTTTTACTTGTCTATAAAAATGAGACGGGTAAATAAAGAAAAATTGAGAACAACAGACAAGCAGGTGGTGCAAATCATCTACCGTAACAGTTTCATAGTTCCAGATGCGTTGTTTTTTCGTGACACTTCGGCGCCATCTACAGTGTCATTCTAACGTAATTAATTAGAATACATCTTGAATAACTGTAACAGAAAACGTAAAAAATATTGTTGGCTGCCACTTCTTATCACGTTATCGAAAAAAATGTAAATAAACTGGAACCTGAGCTATGTCATTGTGGCGTAAAAGCACAGTACCATTGCTGTATACAAAATTTCATGGTACTTCTGAAGGTGATCTATTTACAGCAGCGAAGTAATAACATCGTACGCTAAGCGCTATGTGGGCTAAAATTTGCTGTCCTAAAATCACGTGACTTGAACTGCAGGAGCTGTTGCGGACAAAATTCTCGTTCTGTGCATCCGAATATTCACTCCGTAGCTATTTAATTGCTACGGCTGCAGATGGCAACTGCGCAGCGATACCCTGTGGAGACAAATCCGCCACAGTGTACACCATCTGATCAAATGTATCCGCACACTTGTACGTAATGCGGAATTTACCACTAGATTCAAGAAAGGCGGACTCACCACTATGAAAGGTGGTCAGGAGTGTTGTGTTGACAGCAGAATGCGTCGGCCCGCAGAGCACAGAAAGAGAGTAATGCCTAGTCATTAGATGTCACTTGAGTAACTAATTCATCACAGTTATTTCAGTCCATTAAAGCTGCCCAAGGCGACTATTGGTGATGTCACTGTGGAGTGAAGACGCGATGGAACAACCACAGCAAGGACTGTCGACAGTTGCGGAGGGTGGTTGTAAAAAATCGCGTGAAATTAATGGAAGGAATCATTCGTGAGTTACAAAGTACTACCAGCAATCCATTTAGCACAATGACTCTGCGTAGGGAGTTACAAAAATGGAGTACAATGGTCCAACATCTCCACATAAGCCACGCATTTCTGTAGTCGTCGCTAAGCGACGTTTGAAGTGGTGTAAATAGCAACTGGACAGTGGATGACGGGAAACAAGTGACTTGGAATGATAACCACGTTGTGGCCTGTGGTAGTCCGATGGAAGCGTTTGAGTTTCGCGAATGCATGGAGAATTTCACCTGTCATCATGTGTAGTGCCAACAGTTAAATCTAGAGGAGGTGGTGTTATTTCATTACTGGTCGGGTGCCCTTTACTGCTCTTAAGAAAACTCAACATGTGTTAGGTTGTGAACACATTTTTCAGTATAGTATACTGAGTACAGTAGAGTCAGAGTAAGGGGTTGTTTGTATCAGCATGACAATGCACTCTGTCATAAAGTAGCTTCTGAGGGAATATGGATTGTGGAAAAAAACATTTCTGAAATGAACTAACCTGGTACAAGTCTAGACCTGAATCCAATGAACACCTTTGTGATGAGTTCGAACGCTGACTTTGCTCTAGACTACAGCGCCCAATATCACTACCTTCTCTGATTTCGGCTCTTGAGGACGAATGGACTTTTATTCCTCCACTAATATTCAGACAGCTGGTTGAAAGCGTTCAAGTCGTCATCAAGGCGAGGGGCGGATACACTCCATATTAAAGTCCACTTATATCTGTCTGGATACTTTTGCTCAGACAGTGTACGCCAGCATCTTCACTCTTCCTCAGAGTGGGGTGTATCTGCACTTCCTGTGGATGACCCTGCCTCCCATCTGGGAGATGTGCCTTTTGTTGTACAAAGAGTAATGTGGCTAGTGCATGCTGGTGTTCCAGCTTTATGCCCTCTCGGGTGTGACTAAAACGCTAGTACAGGCACAACACTCCCACCTGACTGGTTTCTCCCTGCGTGTCTTTCCAAACATCAAAATCCACACTGTCTCTCTATCATCGAGTGCTCGTGCCTCCCTTGAACGCATTTCTGGCCATGTGTTCATGTGACCTTTTTTACTCTTTATACCCTCAGGGATCGTTTCTTGCCGTGTGTCCCGTTTTGGAAAGCCAACCTGTCTAAGACAGGTAACGCAGCGGGTTTCTCACTCTCATGATGCCATTATATAAATTAGACTCCATAGGTTATACAGCATATATGCTCGACAGAACTGGTTCATTCTTTGGTTGTAGGGAGGGGGACATTTTTCGTCGGGAACAGCACTCACTGCGGTTTCATAAAACTGGTGTTGACTGGGATGCCAGAGTGCTTGGTTCTGGGACTTGTGTCGTAGTCTGTCTATAACAACGACCCCAGAGACATCTGGACATAATCACCCCCTCCTACCACTGTCTGAAAGGTGACAATCAATCCTAGCAAGAGCCAATATATGTATTCTGATCCCCACCATGCTCAAGTGCCCTAACTGCCAGCTCGGAGGCCGCTCATGGCCAGTGCGGCCAATAAGGTCTGAGAGCCATTTTACCAACTGTAGCCACTCTGCAAGCATGACGCTCTAACAGACAATGCAAAACTATTTGGCATGTCATCATACTTCTGGCCACAATCTATGCCTCAGAAGTGTGGTCAATGGCCACCAATACTTCAGGCCATCGTGTACGGTTCAGGCCTGCAGTCAATGGCCACCAAACATATCTGAAAATACTAACAGACGCTACAGAGCAAAGTTTTCCAAGATATGCTCTCAACACATGGATAATAGTACAGTTATGGTAACCATGCGACTACCAAATCAGCCAGCAAAAATCTATCGGATTCTGACAAATACACAGCAGCATCCAGATGACACAGTCGGATATCAATGTAACTTCGTACACGTACACACCATCGACAGCTATATAAACGATTAGAGTTGCAGTTCTCTGTGACAGGTAGAACGGCCACCATGGCACATTAGGGATGTTTGTGGCTACTGTTGCTGCCAGGTCTGGAAGAGTGTACAAGGCGTGTGAACAGCGCCAGATGTTGAGTGATGAATGTGAAGGACAGAGAAATGCTGTGTACCATCTGAGACAGCATTATCAGCATCTGACAGACTTTGAAATGGGCCTCATTGTTGGTCTCTGTTAGGTCGCCTGGTCGAATCGTGCAATTGTGAAGCATTCAGATGCGTAAGTGGCCAATCATTGGACTTCACTGGATCGTGAAGGCAGGTATACTAGTCGAAGAGGCTCCAACCGACCATATACACTCCTGGAAATGGAAAAAAGAACACATTGACACCGGTGTGTCAGACCCACCATACTTGCTCCGGACACTGCGAGAGGGCTGTACAAGCAATGATCACACACACGGCACAGCGGACACATCAGGAACCGCGGTGTTGGCCGTCGAATGGCGCTAGCTGCGCAGCATTTGTGCACCGCCGCCGTCAGTGTCAGCCAGTTTGCCGTGGCATACGGAGCTCCATCGCAGTCTTTAACACTGGTAGCATGCCGCGACAGCGTGGACGTGAACCGTATGTGCAGTTGACGGACTTTGAGCGAGGGCGTATAGTGGGCATGCGGGAGGCCGGGTGGACGTACCGCCGAATTGCTCAACACGTGGGGCGTGAGGTCTCCACAGTACATCGATGTTGTCGCCAGTGGTCGGCGGAAGGTGCACGTGCCCGTCGACCTGGGACCGGACCGCAGCGACGCACGGATGCACGCCAAGACCGTAGGATCCTACGCAGTGCCGTAGGGGACCGCTCCGCCACTTCCCAGCAAATTAGGGACACTGTTGCTCCTGGGGTATCGGCGAGGACCATTCGCAACCGTCTCCATGAAGCTGGGCTACGGTCCCGCACACCGTTAGGCCGTCTTCCGCTCACGCCCCAACATCGTGCAGCCCGCCTCCAGTGGTGTCGCGACAGGCGTGAATGGAGGGACGAATGGAGACGTGTCGTCCTCAGCTATGAGAGTCGCTTCTGCCTTGGTGCCAATGATGGTCGTATGCGTGTTTGGCGCCGTGCAGGTGAGCGCCACAATCAGGACTGCATACGACCGAGGCACACAGGGCCAACACCCGGCATCATGGTGTGGGGAGCGATCTCCTACACTGGCCGTACACCACTGGTGATCGTCGAGGGGACACTGAATAGTGCACGGTACATCCAAACCGTCATCGAACCCATCGTTCTACCATTCCTAGACCGGCAAGGGAACTTACTGTTCCAACAGGACAATGCACGTCCGCATGTATCCCGTGCCACCCAACGTGCTCTAGAAGGTGTAAGTCAACTACCCTGGCCAGCAAGATCTCCGGATCTGTCCCCCATTGAGCATGTTTGGGACTGAATGAAGCGTCGTCTCACGCGGTCTGCACGTCCAGCACGAACGCTGGTCCAACTGAGGCGCCAGGTGGAAATGGCAAGGCAAGCCGTTCCACAGGACTACATCCGGCATCTCTACGATCGTCTCCATGGGAGAATAGCAGCCTGCATTGCTGCGAAAGGTGGATATACACTGTACTAGTGCCGACATTGTGCATGCTCTGTTGCCTGTGTCTATGTGCCTGTGGGTCTGTCAGTGTGATCATGTGATGTATCTGACCCCAGGAATGTGTCAATAAAGTTTCCCCTTCCCGGGAAAATGAATTCACGGTGTTCTCATTTCAATTTCCAGGAGTGTATGATCACCACGAGGGAGGATCGCCGTTTTGTGGACCAGGCACTTCGTTACCCTTTCAAATTACCACTTGCCACCTGAGAAAACGTGATATGATTCTGCATCATCCAGCACCATTGGTCGGAGACTATGGACAACCTCACTAGGGAAATACTGTTCATACATAGGCTGCCATTAACACCACAACACAAACAGTTGTGTTTGGAGACGTGTCATGAAAGGGAAGCACGGACTGCCGATGAATGGCATCGTACTTTTTTATGATGAGTCATGGCTCTGTACTAACATGGACGACCTATGTTGGCGAGTATGGTAGCTACCAGAGGAGAGGTTCCAGTCAATAGTGGAGCAAAGTATTTGTCACGTCACTCTCCATTGTTGCCAGATGGCGGCGATGACGTCATCCAAGATGGCGGTCTGTAGACTTGGCTACAGTGTATGACATTATCCAAGAGGGCGCTCGAGACGTCAGTTGATGAGACGAGTACCGTCATCCAAGACTGCGGCTTTTGGCGGGAAAGTGCCAAACCCCCCTGCCATGCCCCCCTGGTGGGAAGTTTGAATTTTGACGGGAAATTGAATTATGTACTTCTACGGGTCACCCAGCAGTCCAACCAACCGCCCCCCCCTCCCCCTTTATGACATTTTTGAATGATGATGCGTCACCATCTTGGAAAATGGGTGGGAATTTCGAATTTGGGGGGAATTTTGCTCTAAGGGCTTACTCCTGCACCTGAGGGGAGTTAGTATGGTGTTGCTCCACCTAGAGACTGCTCATGATATCATTCAATGCGAAAATCATTTGTTTAAATTTATTTAAATTTATTATCTTCTACAGCAATAGTGGCTTAGTGTGGTGCTACCACCACAAGAGGCTACGATATGAGGGCTAGTTGAGCTGTCAGTTTGGAAGGAGCATGTATTCAATTAGTGAGATGATGGTGCCAGACAGGGGTGTTTTAATAGCTATATTACATGAACTCATTCAACTGACGAGTGCATCCACAGTTCACTGCACGAAGAATGGAATCGAGAATTAATGCTTGAACATATGAAGAGGAAGAACACGGTCCTGCAAATAAATGCCTTGCATTAAAGATGCATTACACAACGTATGGAAACATCTGTCTCAGCTCCCACCCCACAAGAGACAACTTACTCTGCTCCAGCAGACCAAGGAACTGAACTAGTTCGCGAGTTCACCGCGATAGGTCACGTGATCATGCAGTTCAGTCAATAGGAGCTCAGTACCATGATGACCTCACGTGTTTTCCCAGCTGCACGTGTGCCCCAGCCTACCCTATTGGTGTGAATTTCGAATTTTTGCGGGAATTTCTAATACTGGCGGGAATTTCGTTGTCCCAGGGCTGTGCTGATGTGCCCACCCCATCTGGGAATTTGCGGAAAAAGAACTCAGCCTGTTCTGTACTGCTGGAGAGAGGAAGGAATGTACTTTATTTATTTTTGGAACAATTTATTTAGGAATGGATTTCATGTAGTTTATTTATTACGCTGATACAAAACTCTCACCCTCACGTGCTTGGGATCACAATATACACTTTACAGACATGGAAAATACTCGTGAATAATGCAGTATACTGATGTGCAGAGATACAAACGAATCGTAAATTACCGAGATAATCCAGTACACAGCATACAGACATGCAAACTACTTATAGATCACCAAAATAATGCATGTAGAATGCTATGCAAAAACTCTCACAACGCTTAAACACCGGAAAATAATGCAGTGAACAAACACTCAGTGCCCGTAAAAAACGCAACGTATCAGCGACTGAACCCTGATTCTACTAGATGGAAAGCCTAAGTGCACACCCTAACACATGAAAACTGACAAGATGCGGGAGAGTAAGGTTATGTTATTGTACTTTATTTATTTTGATCGGGAAACTGAGGCAAATATAGATCCTTATCACATCATTAATCACAAAGATCGGTCTTAATTACACAACTGCATGCTTAGCGCTGCACAAGGACGGCATAAAATCGCAATATAGCGCAAAAACTGACGATACTATACAAATGGTGTTATCCTGCTGGGAACAAATTTCGCAGTACCACTCATAACTGACGCAAATATCGATCTTAATTACATAATTAATCACGAACATTGGGCCTAATTACATAGCTACATGCATAGCGCTACACTAAGACGGCATAAAATCGCAATATAGCGCAAAAACTGACCATACCCTACAACTGGTTTATCCCCAGGGAAAAAAATTACACAATACCACTCGAAACCAGCGACAGAAACACTCGAACTCCACCCTACACCTACAAGATAGGGGTAAAAAGAGTGGGGTGTAAGGTGCTATCTTTATTCTTTTTGGTGGGAAATACATTCAACTGACTAGATGCTGTTGTTGGACAGAGAGGAGTTTAAATAAAGTGTATTACCTACAAGAATGTAGCATCTATCGCTGTTTGACAGACGCCTATTAGAAATTACCCAACGGCCCAGGTAATCAAAGCCAATACACGCTATCACAGCTGATGGAAAAAAATGTGTCACAGTTCTAGTCTCACGAAAAACCAACAATCGTACTGAACGGGTCACAATGCAGCACATGTACTGGCGAAAATCGTCGTCCAAAAGACTACAGAGGAGGCGGTAGTTGAACTTGTGTTCTCGTCAATGTACAATCGCAAACTACCGAAAATCGAGACCCTCACTCCACCTATGGGATGGTAGGACAAACTGAGCTACTACAATAGCAGCCTCGTGGCACGTGCTAGCCACTGTCCACCTTGATACGCTGGTCCTTCGCCAGCACAAAAGCAGGTATATTTAACTAAACAATAGGAGATAAAAAACGGCTTTCCCAAATGCATCTTGGTCGTCTAAAGTATAGTGACGCAGCAGCCCCTAATGGTTAGGGGCCGCAGCTGCGATGTCGAGCTGTCACAGACTATATAGGTCCCCAACGCCTCCCATAGGCCTATCGTTCTGGGATGGAAAACGCTTTTGTTTAACGTCACGTAGGACGCTCCACCTGGATCCGGGGCAGAGGTGCGGTTACGCAGACGTCGCCCCCCGTTCTGTGCTGGAATATTTAACATCAACTCGGCTCCTATAATAAAGCAACTATTAAAAAAAAAGAAAAAAAACATTTGCGACAATAGTAAATGTCCTCATTCCACGAAATTAGACAAAGTCCATTTTCATTTAGTTTTATGTGCAAAATCGGTATAGTTTTTTACGTTCGACTGCAATCACATCTCATTATGTTGTGACGTCCAGGGAAGTGTATCGCCACCGATCACAAATGATCAGCAGAGACATAACCACACTGCATGGAATCAGGAAAAAAAATTCGACAATTTTGATGTGAAAACTACCAATCACCGCAGAATGTCCTCATTACTTCTAAATTAAATTGAACATGAGATTCACTTTGCATGGCGAATAAGTTTTGTTTTTTCTCTTCTCGGAATACAGTCACCAGGTAGGTCAAATTGGAACACGATGTTCTATTCAAGGAACACTATTGAGAAATGACATCTGAAACTAACCGCAGAGGGATTCTACAGCCCACAACATACATTTTGCGCAACAACCATGCTTTTAAAAACACGACCGTCGCGATTACGTTATTGTCACAATGCATAAAAAGCGGTCTTGAGTCTACAGGTACACTCACGAGCCGCTGATAGTATTACACTTTCTGGTAGAAATGTTGTCCACAATTTGGAATCAAGTCTATCCATTCAACCACTTACTTGCGTTGGATCCTCTAGAGACATCTTTTAATTATTACAGCCACTGCTGAATCATATTCGTCGACCCTCATATCTCGAAAATGGGTCACATTTTTCGAACCTATCTGCTAATGAGCCCAAACGACAGAAACTCCAGTACTGTTTTTCAGACAGACCCTCTACACCTTGTAACTGCACCTAAGTCTATGCCCTTGCCATCCACGAAGCTTAGTCTACGTGATCAGCCAAATATAAGTCTGGCCTGTGCGAAATTCGGAGAGCGCTATATCTAAGACCTTCTGCAACCTGTAGGGAAACATGACGAGCTGAGTTAATGTGACACGAGCGCGTGTTGACCACTCAAACGCATCCCAGCGGTTCCAACTGCTATCCGAAAGTTATGACCTATACAGTTAATCTCTTCTTCCACAACGACGGGGTTAAAAAAATGGTTCAAATGGCTCTGAGCACTATGGGACTCAACTGCTGTGGTCATAAGTCCCCTAGAACTTAGAACTACTTAAACCTAACTAACCTAAGGACAGCACACAACACCCAGCCATCACGAGGCAGAGAAAATCCCTGACCCCGCCGGGAATCGAACCCGGGAACCCGGGCGTGGGAAACGAGAACGCTACCGCACGACCACGAGATGCGGGCACGACGGGGTTACACCGAGACCCCCTCAAACTACTGTTGTAAAACACAAGTGCCTGACACTACATGATATGGACACCGAACACACCGTGCACCGTATTGCCAGTCGAGTGCTGTAACTACCATCCCACAAAAAGTAGCCCGCAATCATGACAGTATAACAGGCTTCCAGATCACACGAATTCGACAGTTAAGAAGCCGGACTGCCGGGTGACCCGTAGAAGTACATAATTCAATTTCCCACCAAAATTCAAACTTCCCAAAAGGGGGCATAGCAGGGGGGCGTGGCATTTTCCCGCCAAAAGCCGCCATCTTGGATAACGGTACTCACGTCATCAGCTGATGTCACGACACTCATCTTGGATGATATCATGCGCTGTTGCCAAGTCTACAGGCCGCCATCTTGGATGACATCATCACCTCAATCTTGGATACATCTGGCAACAATAGAGAGTGGGGCAACATATACTTTGCTCCACTACTCCAGTCCTCTAGTGCTTGGGAGAGGAGCAGTGATCTTCTCGTGCAGTCGTGGTGTGCGTAACCATCAGGTATGACTTTATATCATGGCTGTAGTAACTGTAGGAAAACTGATGGCATAACGATACATCACGGACACCCTGTGTCCTCATATGTTACCTCTCATGTGACATTACCGTGGAGGCATTTTTCAACAGGAAAATGACTGTCCACACATGGCAAGTGTGTCTGTGAATTGTCTTTGTGATTTTGAGGTACTGCCGTGGCGTACTAACTGCTCAGATTTGTCTCCGATAGAAAATATGTGACCAACTCGGACGTCAACTCCATTCCAGTGTCAGTATCCAGGATATGAAGGACCAGTTTTCCTCAAGACAGGATACGACGGCCTTATGACACTATTCACATGATGACTGGGTGTTGTGTGATGTCCTTAGGTTAGTTAGGTTTAAGTAGTTCTAAGTTCTAGGGGACTGATGGCCATAGATGTTAAGTCCCATAGTGCTCAGAGCCATTTGAACCATTTGAACACTATTCACAACAGAATCAATGTATGCATCCAGGCCAGAGGGAGCACAACGCCATCCTGATAAGTGGGCTAGTACTGCCAAGTTCTTTGTAAATTTTCTTGAATTTTGTAGTCCCTGTAATAACATCACGTACCCTCTTAACACGTGGAGTTTAATTCCGTTCCCTCCTCTCCTTCTGGATGCTTCACATTTTTTTAACAGGCGGTGCATACCAGAACTATTTCTTCGTCTCACAACCTTCAATTAACTTGGCCAAAAAAACCAAATTGGCTTCATAAAAATTCTGGGATAAGTACCACTCAATACTTTCGGGACTAAAGACACATTTACAGACTGCACAAACAGTAACATTTTACGCAGTTTTGTGGCCGTTCATAGCCCAGTCTGAAGTCTAAAAGACATAGTGCCCTGCGGAGCTTCTGAATGTTTTGTCTGACCAATATCCGTAGTCGAGTTCTCACTCAGAAATCACATTTTGACTTTGTTTGTATGTAAGAAGATCGTGATAAGCCTCGTGTAACAAACAGAAACGTCAGCCAGCACACGTCTTAATCCGGCAGAGCCATTATCATGGCCTATCGAAACTGCAGTTTGTTGATTCTACTCTCGTTGGTGGGGATCCGACAACACTGATGTGAACATCGAAAAGTGGGTTCTGATACTACGATATCTTGGTGATAGCAACTATACTACCATCAAAAACATTAACTATGTCATAGGCACACTGGCGATGTCTACCATTACATATGTGGTGTGCGTACTGTAAGATCTTCAGTACACACACCATCAGATTATTAGACTGGTCGCTCTAACGAAGTAGGCGAGTGTCAGCAATATGTCTCGTGGTCTTATCGTGGCGTGTTTATCTTCTGCCGTTAGGTCAGACGATAGAAATGCCACTTGCACGCTTAGATGCTCACGACAACAGCATGTAAACATTTGACCAGCTTCCCCGTTTTCGAGATACTTGCTCACAGGCTCTAGGTAATAATAATGTGCTCTTTTTCAAAGTAGCTTACCTCAGTGGATTACGCCATTTGCAGCCCATATCTTCGCTAGGACGATACCCCGTGCGTGACTGCTCCGCTTACGTACTTGTGCAACCGCGTCACGTGCCCGCAACACCACCAGGCGGCATTCAACATTGCGGTGGCAGTGGTCATATTGTTTTACCTTATCAGTGTATAAAATAACAGTGAGTCTTTTCGTCAGTTGGCATTTCTCTGAAGAACTGAAAAAGTCTGAGCATATTGGTCACGTACTTGTCAGAAATTATGGTTTCATGGAAAAAGATCGGCTCTAAGTGGCACTTACGCACACCACACTCCTGTTTCCTCTTTGCAGAGGCTCTCTATCTAAGTGATGAGGATTTTCATAGTGCCATCATCGATCGTTTTGCGAGTCGAGTGACCGCTCAGAACTGTCGAGCATTCGGCATCAGTACCGTAGGTCTGCGAACTGAGAAAAGCAGTCCCAGCGTTTCGTGTTCTCCTTAACTCGGACGAGAACTCGTTTCGTGTGGACGCCTTAGTTACCAAACAGTCCTAGGTGTGAGGTGTAATTCTTGTCGTTGTGCAGTGGCGTCACTTTCGCCGCCGCGGAGAACAATGGGCGGGAGTCCGGGGCGCCCTCCGCCACTTGACCGCTGGTGCGTGTAATTAAAACGCAAGCCGCACGCGTCCGGTTACTCATCGTCAACTTCAGGGGAGCCGCTACGCTTTTGGCAAGCACGTACCGAATCTTCAGATGTTCCGACGCAACTGCTCTTTCTTCTGTACTGGTGATTTCAACCAAGTACACAGAAACATCGTAAGTGAATAAATCAGAGGTATCGGGAAGTATGCCGTTGTTCATTTAAGAAACTGTACAGTGTTATTTCTTATACAATAACGTTGTGCGTAAACACAAAACAAGAAACTGTAAACTAGAAAAAAAAGTATGTATCATCTGATTAGAAGATTCGCGTAAGCTTGTGGAGTTTGTCACAACGGTTAAAGATTTTCTATGAAGTGGTATGAAATGGAACTTACACGTGAAATTAGTAGTAGGGTAAGCCAAAGGAGGTCGTAGATATACTGGAAGGTTTCGGTCGAGAAACAACTTACAAGACGCTAGTGAAACGTATACAGAACCACTCGAGTGCCTGGAGTTCTCATCAAGTACGTTCGACAGCTGCCATCAAAGAAATCCAGAGCAGAAACATAACAGGTCAGTATATCTCAGTTCATCGGCCGCAAATCGTACTGTGGCCACGTAGCCCCAGCTGCGACGCTTTCACTCCGTCACTGTAGTCGAGGCAGTTCCAGGAAAGAGTGCCCGTGTGTGCAGATGCAAGCAATCAGACACGTACCTAGACTCACTGCTCGGGTAATGACGAGATTGTCATTTCGTCCTCCTCTCCGAGGATTTAAATGCAGTAAACATCTTATATCGTGTATTTGATAACATTATTGTTTTAATATGATTTTCATTCTGGGATTCGATAGCATAATATTCCTTTCATCCAATTTACTTTATTTTAATAAGTTGTGGATGTGTTGTGCATAATTCTGTGATGTTGCGTCACGGATATAAAGAAGAAATGGAAGAAAAATTCAACAAATTACAGAGGATATTTGACAGAAATAAAAAATTAATTGCGGCAAACATATTTGTTTATAACCATTCAACGTGACATGCGTGTTTTTACAAGTGGTAAAATACTTGCCGCTAGATCCCGCACTGCCGTGAGACGTAGAACGTTCTTCAGTTTCGACATTTAACAAAAATATTCACATACCAGGGCGTGCTGAAAAGTAATGCCTCCGAGTTTTTCATGTGAAAATCTTGAAGCTTTTTAAGTGAAATAGACGTTATTAACACTCTACTTCTTAAATCTTCATAACTGCAGTCCTCTGCCCCTAGAGGGCTCCGTATTGTAGCGTGCAGCAAGGCGGTGAAAAACGGAGTGCTGTAATCGAATTTCGCATTGGCAGAGTTCGTCCACGCATGGAGCACTCTCTCTTTGAACACGCCAGACAATGCCAGAGCACACTCGACCACTGCGACATCTGCAACAGTCCGACGCCTTGGGTTCACTGCCATAGATCGTCCTCCATACAGTCTCGAATTGGCCCCGCACGATTTTCATCTGTTTCCAAAACTTCAAGAGCACCCTCGAGAGCTTACTTTGTGGCTCCGTCAACAAGGTCAGACATTCTACAGTGACGGTATCAGCAAGCTGGTCTCTCTTTGGGAGAAATGTGTGTTCGTCGTCAGAGTGACTATGTAAGGAGTAATTATGTAGACGTGAAGAATAAAGATGTAGAATATTAATAACGTTTGTTTTATTTGACAACCCTTAAGAGCTTTTACATAAAAAATTCGGAGGTATTACTTTTCAGTATCCCTTCGAAAAAAAGTTGTTTTAACGAGACAATGAATCAAACATGAGCAATACCAACATACAGAGAGTTATTTAATTTCTTTTTCTATGTTAAACAGGTCGTGAAACTACATCTTGAAACTCTTGTGAAGTTGTCCAATTTTTGATCTATGTAAGACGTGTCAGTACTCTGAGATACGGAGTCCATCTAAAGCCTACGAATACAAACACATGCTTTGACAACTCTTCTCACCACCACCCAGCAGGATACAAGCAGGTCTAAACACTCTGACCTCGCGAGCATTCCGAATCAGTGACAGTAAGAGCTTGCGATCAGGGCTAGATTTCTTAAAGGAAATGTTGATTGGCAAAGACTGTGATGTATTTTCCTTAAATAAGGTCTCAAAAGGAAACGGTAATAATAATACAAACTAGAAGAACGAGGAACTCCCTCTCATTCAGGTTCAAATGGCTCTGAGCACTATGGGACTTAACAGCTGTGGTCATCAGTCCCCGAGAACTTAGAACTACTTAAACCTAACTAACCTAAGGACATCACACACATCCATGCCCGAGGCAGGATTCGAACCTGCGACCGTAGCAGTCGCGCGGTCCCGGACTGCGCGCCTAGAACCACGAGACCACCGCGGCCGGCCTCTCATTCAGGAAGCGTATCTTTTGTTATTAGATTAACCGACCGAAATGGCAAAATCTTTAGGAAGAGTGCTATGAGGACTACATTATTAATCAACAAATTAAAAGACCTTTTCCTAGCTACAAGGAAAGTGATTGAGCGCCTTCATACTACGGCAGTCTATGGGGTGACACGTGGTTGTGGAAAAGGATACACGATGTTTAACTATTATCTACATCTACATCTACATAGACACTTCACAAGCCACGTACGGTGCGTGGCAGAGGGTACCCTGTACCACGAGAAAATCTTTTCCTTTCCCGTTCCACTCGCAAACAGAGAGAGGGAAAAACTACTGTCTTTATGCCTCCGCATGAGCCCTAATTTCTCTTTTCTTATCTTCGTGGACCTTACGTCCAATGTATGTTGGCGGCAGTTCGTTCGGCAGTCAGCTTCAAATGCCGGTTCCCTAAATTTTCTCGTTAGTGTTCCTCGAAATGACCATCGTCTTCCCTCCAGCGATTCCCATTTGAGTCCCTGAAGCGTGTCCGTAACAGTTATGTGTTGTTCGAAGCTACCGGTAGCAAACCCAGCAGCCCTCTTCTGAACTGCTTCGATGTCTTCCTTCAATCCGATCCGGTACGGATCCCAAACACTCGAGCGGTACTGAAGAATAGGTCGCACCAGCGTCCTATATGCGGTCTCCTTAACAGGTGAACCCCACCTTCCCAAAATTCTTCCAATAATCCGAAGTCGAGCATTCGCCTTCCCTACCGCAGTTCTCACATGCTCGTTCCATTTCATATCGGTTTGCAGCGTTACGCCCAGATATTTAAACCACTTGACTATGTGAAGCAGGGTACTAGTAACACTGTATACGAACATCACAGCTTTGTTCTTCCTATTCATCCTCATTAACGTGCATTTTTCCACATTTACAGCTAGCTGCCATTCATCGCAACAATTAGAAATTTTGTCTAAGTCACCTTGTATCTTCCAACTGCCACTCAACTTACCCTACATGACAGCACCTTCAGCAAACAACCGCAGATTACCGCCCACCCTATCCGCAAAATCATATATGTACATAGAGAACAACAGCGGTCCTATCACACTTCCCTGGGGCACTCCTCACGGTACCCTTGTCTCTGACGAAGACTCGCCGTCGAGGATAACATACTGGGTTTTATTCGCCAAGGAGTCTTCGAGCAACTCACTTATCTATGAACTTATTCCACATGCTTGTACGTTCGTAAACAGCCTGCAACTGGGCACCCTGTTAAACGCCTTCCAGAAATCTAGAAATCTGGCGTCATCCTGTTGCCCTTTATCCATAGTCCGCAGTATATGATGTGAGATAAAGGCATTTCGCACGAGCGACGCTTTCTAAAACCATGCTGATTCGTGCACATAACCTTCTCAGTCTCAAGAAAGTTTATTATATTCTAACTGAGAATATGTTCAAGGATTCTGTAGAAAACCGTAATTACGGATGTTGGTCTGTAATTCTGTGGGTCCGTTCTCCTACCCTTCTTATATAATGGAGTCACCTGCTCTTTTTCCCAGTTGTCTCGGATAAATTAAGCAGGTGAGTAGAGGACAATGGAGCAAGCAAGTAATCCTAATAAACAGAGGTTCAGAAATCAGTGGTTTCCCCGGTACGACGTATTATGACTGAGTATTCGAACACCTTATGACAGAGTCCTCGAGGATCCAAACTGTGGATATGCACTTGACGGCAAACACATTACGACAAATGTTCCACACAGCAACCGTTCATGCGAAGGTGGGTTTCGGTACTTCTCCTCATCGTTCAAAAATCACAGGTGTATCCCGAATGCATTGACAACCATCCACAATTCGTTTCCAGAGTTCATAGACACTATCAATACAACATAAATACAGACGTAGCATGAGACTTGAATGGTGTTGTAACATTGACGTAACTTCACTTATGTATAAGTCATATTGGTGAAACCATTGGTTTTCAGTCCTGTATTTAGGATTATTTCCTTGGTTCGTTGTCCTCTCTCGACCCTTTCATTTGTACCTACCACAGCGAAAACCCAGTATACAGGTGACACTGTGAGGAGAATAACAGAAAGCGTTAAAGAACGCGAACGCCACAGACGTTTAACAGAAAATGTAAAATTTGCTGTAGTGGATCTCTAAGACCAACGTGACGCGGTCCTAAATTGTAATAACAGACCAGTGCTATCCAAAGAAGGCAATATTTTGAGGATAGTCTAGGAAGCGGTTGAAATCTCGAAGTTTAGTACAATTTCAATAGAGCTGACCTGTACAGGCTTCCAGGTACATAGTTACCCGCCGTCAAGGACGTAAATACCCCACCTCGGCCGGTGAGTAACGTAAACAACTATTAAGAAGCCGCCACGGTAATATGGCAAAAATAATATTTGATAACATCTCCCTCTCTTTCCCTACCTGCTATCAGTATTTCCCCAATGACGACGGCCCACCAACAGCGGCCAGAAGATTTCCACCCAGTAACTCCACTTCCTCGAAAAAATCACGGAAAAACTATCGTTTATAAGTGCATACTATACTGTTTATAAAAGCCACTCAGCAACTGAGGGACGCTAGTAGGATTCTGAAGAACATTCCAGCAGATGGCTCGAAACATCGAGCATTCTACGAGTTTTAAGACGAATATGACATGTCATAACAACTAACAACAATCTATTGAAGGTGTGTTTAGCTCCAATTACAAAATCTAGAAGCATTTAAAATTCTAGATTTACGTTCGAAGTTTTATCATGAATATTTAACATCATTATACATCTTAATAGTCACTAGGTCTTTTCCTTGCAAAGACATATTTAAATTACTTTCAAGCTTGGCTATATCAGCGAGAAAAACTAAGACCGTTACCAGACTGGAATCAGTAAACAGGGTAGACTACTCAAAATAATTGTATATACTGATGAAAACTTTTTTTACAGGATTAATCAAGACAAAGATTAATTATTAACAACAACTTGTTGTATTCCTGTTATCCTTCGCAAAGCCTCTTTTTCTACAATATCTTCTTTTTGGATGCTGCGATGTTCCATTACTCCATTTATGTGGTCTGTCCAAGAATGTCGTGGTCTTCCACGCTTACGTCTGCCGGGTGGTTTCGAATCACAAACCTACTTTGGCCACCGATGATCTGGCATTCTCATCATATGTCCGTACCATTTTAATGATTTTCTTTCAATTCTATCTATCACTATATCATTTGCCTTCATTATAGCTCTTTCTTCATCATTAGTTTTCCTTTCGAGTCTTGATATTCTAGCAGTCCTACACAAATAATCCATTAAACAGCTATTAGTCTTCTTTTGAGATCCGCATTTACAATCCATAGTTCTGATCCATAGCATAGTACTGATTCAACCATTATCTTACCCACTCTTTTCTTATTGCTGTTGGAAATATTCTTATCCCACCAAAAAGAATTCATACACCCTAACACTTTTCTGTTTTGCTGTATTCTATATTTTACTTCTGTATGGCCTAATCCATTTTTATCAATATGTGACCCGAGATACTTAAATTTCTCTACCTGTCTCATAAATGCTTTGTCATTTCTGTGTACTTCAAATTTAGCATCACTATTCAACCAGACACTCTGGTTTTTTTTTTATATATATATATTTAGACTCATTTGTAGTCCCCGTCTGTTGTATTCCTGATATAATCGTTGTATCATGAACTAAAGATCAGAATCATCTTGTGCTATAATAGTTTGATCGTCAGCAAAACTTAATGAAAATATCTGTACATCGTTGACAGTGATTCCTGTACAGCTGTTCTTTCAATTTCGGAGAGCCAGTTCTACGTATAAATTGAACAAGATGGATGACATACTGCAACCTCGTCGCAAACCTTTAGTGACATTAATAGGTTCTGCTAACTTTGAACCTCGTTTAATCTGTACCATATTATCTCTGTACATTTCAATAATTTGTAAAAGGTTATCATCCATTCCTGTATTTTTCATAGCTTCCCACTGCTTAGATCTCGGGACTGTATCGTAAGCTTTGCTAGATCTACAAAGGCAATGTGTAGCTCCTTCCCTACTCTATAAATTTCTCCAGTAGTTGTAAAATAAATAGGTTATCTGTACATCATCTGTTGTGCTTAAACTCTCTCTGGTCTTCCCCAATATGGTGGCCAACATTTTGTCTAATTTTGTCAAACATTATCTTGCCAAATAAGCGGCTCATTGTACAGTTAACACTAATGCCTCTATAGCAGTTTTTGTCTTTTTTATTCCCTTTCCTGAAAATAGAAACCATATAAGACTTTTTCCATTACGAGGGAATTTCAATCCTTTTACAACAGTCGTTCATCAGGCAGGTTATTCGTTTCTTCAGATATCTTCCTTCAGAGTTCAATAATTAAACAGGAATGTTTCCTGGACCAGGTGATCCGCCAGTGTCCATTCCAATTAATGCACAATTCACTTCCTCTATTGCAATGTTTATTGATGAAAACTTCAACTGGAAAAAAAAATTATTGAGCTGCTCAAACGAGTAAATTATGCTACAATTGGTTCGCGCATAATTGCAAGTCTTGGAAACAAACGAAGCAATCACTTAAATATTTAGCATATTTCCACACAATAACGTCTTATGGAATACTTTTATCGAGTAACTCACAGCGTAGAAATAAAGCATTGATTGCCTAAAGGCGAGCTGTAAGAATAGTACATTGCCTGACAAAAAACTGAACCACCCAGATAGAGAAGAGAAGACGGAATGAAACCTCACGGGTTGAGAGATTATGTTATGTTGTTCCAGTGATTACAAAATCGAGGCAAATTTACAAATAACTTGGCAGTATTAGCCCACTTGTCAGTATGACGCTGCTAACACTCTGATCTGTATGTTAGCACTCATTCGGTTGACAACGGTGTCACAATGCAGTTGTATACTCTCCTGAGGCAAGCTGACCTACAGCTTGTGTAAATCGTCCTCCATATCCTCGAGACAGGCAATACGACGGAGCTGAAATCCGAACTGCTCCGACACATGTTATAACGGAACAGAGAGACAGTTCATGCCTTGTGTGGACGAGCGTCCTGCTGTTCTCGATACAGTCGCACTAGCGGCAACATATGAGGATGTGACCTCAAGTCATACGCAATGGCACTCTGCACCACGACTCCAGGAGAAACGCCAATGTGCCTCTCCAAAACAGTGCACGAATAGGACCTCTTCCCAAGTCGCCGCCATACTCGCCGGCGATAGTCAATGTGGATAGTGCATCACTAAACGCAAGCGACGCCATTCGTCAGCAGTCCACAGTGATTACTGTTCACGCCCCTCACCGGCTAGTAGGGTTTGTTACCATCGTTCTGACTAACCGCCCTACCAGCCAGTGACATGTAGTCTGTTGTGTTAATTTGCTTTTTTAAATTTTTTGAAATAATTTTTAAAAAGTTAGTGCGGCTTAGAACCATGACCCTTAACTTGTAATTTTGTATAATTACATCGTTGCTTTTCCTGATCATTTAGAAAATCTGAGGAACCTTAACCAGGCGAAACGCGTTATTTCTAATAAAAATAACTTTGCAGCCGAGACTTTCTCGACCTAATCGTTAGTTGGAATGTTAAAATTCAAAGAACTTTGAGGTAAAATTTACACAAACATCAATTTTACAAAATTGTATAAGTGCTAGTACCAAGAGTGTTTAATATTCAAGACTGATTTAAGTGAGAAAAAGAAATGAACTTCAAACGGTTAAGATCCAGTAACCCGGTGGAGTAAGAGGGAGAGACCATACTCAAAATTCAGCTCAATGCGCATGCGCACTAGCTGAAGTGGTTTTTGTAGGCCAATGTCAGTTTGTTTTCCGGCTTGATAGACCACGAGTGGACCTGCATCAAATTGTTGTCTCGACTTCTTCTACACCACAGTCGTACCTGTAAACAGTTATCTTGTAGTCTACTTCTTACAAAAAGCCTTTGAACTGGTGATAACTTACACTGTGATGCCATATAAAATTCTCACCGTGCCCATACCCTTCATGGCGCGCAGCCCGCTACGTGTAACTGCCCCGCATCCTAGTAGGATTTTATAATAGCTTGCTGTACGCCATTTGTCTATAAATCATTTCGTGTCTACATCTACATCTACATCCATACTCCGCAAGCCACCTGACGGTGTGTGGCGGAGGGTACCCTGAGTACCTCTGCCGGGTCTCCTATTCCAATCTCGTATTGTTCGTGGAAAGAAAGATTGTCGGTATGCCTCTGTGTGGGCTCTAATCTCTCTGATTTTATCCTCATGGTCTTGGTTCAAATGGTTCTGAGCACTATGGGACTTAACAGCTGAGGTCATCAGTCCCCTAGAACTTAGAACTACTTAAACCTAACTAACATAAGGACAGCCGGCCGAAGTGGCCGTGCGGTTAAAGGCGCTGCAGTCTGGAACCGCAAGACCGCTACGGTCGCAGGTTCGAATCCCGCCTCGGGCATGGGTGTTTGTGATGTTCTTTAGGTTAGTTAGGTTTAACTAGTTCTAAGTTCTAGGGGACTAATGACCTCAGCAGTTGAGTCCCATAGTGCTCAGAGCCATTTGAACCATAACCTAAGGACATCACACACATCCATGCCCGAGGCAGCATTCGAACCTGCGACCGTAGCTGTCGCGCGGTTCCGGACTGAAGCGCCTAGAATCGCTACGCCACCGCGTCCGGCTCCTCATCGTCTCTTCGCGAGATATACGTGGGAGGGAGCAATATATATGTTCTCGAAACTTCAACAAAAGCCCGTCCCGAGCTACTGAGCGCCTCTCTTGCAGAGTCTGGAGTTTATCTATCATGTCCGTAACGCTTTCGCGATTACTAAATGATCGTGTAACGAAGCGCGCTGCTCTCCGTTGGATCTTCTCTATCTCTTCTATCAACCCTATGTCGTACGGATTCCACACGGGTGAGCAGTATTCAAGCAGTGGGCTAACAAGTGTACTGTAACCTACTTCCTTTGTTTTCGGACTGCATTTCCTTAGAATTCTTCCAATGAATCTCAGTCTGGCATCTGCATTGAAAATGAAATGCTGCATTCTGTTACCTAGGAACTCTTCAATCCAATCAAACAATTGGTCTGATAGTCCATATGCTCTTACTTTGTTCATTAAACGACTGTGGGGAACTGTATCAAACGCCTTACGGAAGTCAAGAAACACGGCACCTGCCAGGGAACCGGTGTCTATGGCCCTCTGAGTCTCGTGGACGAATAGCGCGAGCTGTGTTTCACACGATCGTCTTTTTCGAAACCCATGCTGATTCCTACAGAGTAGATTTCTAGTCTCCAGAAAAGTCATTACACTCGAACGTAATATGTGTTCCAAAATTCTACAACTGATCGACGTTAGAGATATAGGTCTATAGTTCTGCACATCTGTTCGACGCCCCTTCTTGAAAACGAGGATGACATGTGCCCTTTTCCAACCTTTTGGAATGCTACGCTCTTCTAGAGACCTACGGTACACAGCTGCAAGAAGGGGGCACGTTCCTTCGCGTACTCTGTGTAAATTCGAACTGGTATCCCATCAGGTCCAGCGGCCTTTTCTCTTTTGAGCGATTTTAATTGTTTTTCTATCCCTCTGTCATGTATTTCGATATCTACCATTTTGTCATCTGTGCGACAATATAGAGAAGGAACTACAGTGCAGTCTTCCTCTGTGAAATAGCTTTGTACATAGAACTTTACTTTTTAATTCGTTGAGCGCCTCTCGCATAGCCCTCCTCACACTACATTTCGCTTCGTGCAATTTTTGTTTGTCTGCAAAGCTTTGGCTATGTTTATGTTTGCTGTGAAGTTCCCTTTGCTTCCGCAGCAGTTTTCTAACTCGGCCGGCCGCGGTGGCCGTGCGGTTCTGGCGCTACAGTCCGGAACCGCGGGAGTGCTACGGTCGCAGGTTCGAATCCTGCCTCGGGCATGGGTGTGTGTGATGTCCTTAGGTTGGTTAGGTTTAAGTAGTTCTAAGTTCTAGGGGACTTATGAGTTAAGATGTTGAGTCCCATAGTGCTCAGAGCCATTTGAACCATTTTTTTTCTAACTCGGTTTTTGTACCACGGTGGCTCTTTTCCATCTTTTACGATCTTGCTTCTCACATACTCATCTAATGCATATTGTACGATGGTTTTGAACTTTGTCCACTGATCCTCAACACTATCTGTACTTGAGATAAAACCTTTGTGTTGAGCCATCAAGTACTCTGAAATCTGCTTTTTGTCACTTTTGCTAAACAGAAAAATCTTCCTACCTTTTTTAAAATTTCTATTTACGGCTGTAATCACCGATGCTGTAACCGCTTTATGATAGCTGATTCGCTGTTCTGCGTTAGCTGTTTCAAACAGTTCGGATCTGTTTGTCACCAGAAGGTCTAATATGTTATCGCCACGAGTCGGTTCTCTGTTTAACTTCTCAAGGAAGTTTTCAGATAATGCCCTTTAAAGAAAAAATTTGTTTGATTCTTTGTCCCTGCCCCCCGTTACAAATGTTTGAGTTTCCCAGTCTATATCCGGTAAATTAAAATCTACACCCAAAACTATACCATGATTTTCCAAATTTTCCTTCAGGTGTTCTGCCACAACAGCTGCTGAGCCAGGGGGCCTATAGGGACATCCAATTACCTTGTTTGATCCTGCTTTAACCGTGACCTTCACCCAAATTATTTCACATTTCGGATCTCCGTCAATTTCCTTCGATACCTTTACGCTTTTTATCGCTATAAACACGCCTCCCCCTTCACTGTCCATCCTGTCTCTGCAGTATACATTCCAGTATGAGTTTAGAATTTCATTACTGTTTACATCTGGTTTCAGCCAACTTTCCGTCCCTAGTACTATGTGGGCATTGTGACAGTTTATTAACGAGAGCAGTTCTGGGACCTATCTATAGACGCTCCTGCAGTTTACTTTTACCACATTAACTGTCTGCATAATGTGTGGACAGTGTGTTAGGGAATAAATGCATATATTTTATTGGTGACTGAGGACAATGTGCTGAACAATATTGCATCAGAATGTACTGCATTTGCAGAATAATAATTACAACTGTTAGGAGTACTATGATTTTAGGTTGGTTGTCACCTCGAAGTACATGTGGCAAGAGCAATCCATTAATGCTTATTTTCCCCTGGGTAGCAGGTCAGATGTTGAAGTGTGGATGCGTGGGCGCCAAACTGTTAGTCTGTACTGAGAGTCAATTAGTGCTGCAGTTACGACTGTGCAGAAAACATCAGGTAGTAAGTTATGTGGCGTGTTTTCAGGAAGACTGTTAGATGCAGAGAAAAAACAACAAACACACTGAAGTGGGTATATATTAAGGTAGCTCTTATCACAATATCTCCACTTATACCCCTAACACAATGTATAAGAGGGAAGCAGGGTACAGTGCTAGCATTCATTTACACGAGTGTGCAAGCCGCCTAAGAATTGCGCCCAGGTTACCTGGTAAGTTGAAACAACAATAATTATATCCACATTTAGGGCAGCTCACCGCGTCAGAAGAAAGCAGTTGAATAATTATACCATTCAAGCACATTCACGTGAACAATAAAATAAATTTCTGACTAGTTTGTGTTGATCACACTGCTCGCGCTACGCTTCGGTCACTGACAACAACGTTGATAACCAAAAGAAATCAGGAAAATAAGACATACTTGCTCATATAGAGTAATTCGCTGATCTTTTGCTTCAGGCATAGTCATTGCACAATCTGAAAGGCCCACAGAACTTCGGTACGAGACAATTATATGTTGGCTGTGATTTCTAGGTTGTTTTGACATAGAAATATATGAGACGAAAGCGGTGCTGGTTCTTTTCATATTCACAGTTTGTAAAGAGTATGTGTATGAACATATAGCTCTTCCGATACACACACAGACGATATGCAGTCTATAACAACTTATGCTGCCACAACCAGTCTATCAAATTTTATTTGTTATTTTCACACATTCGGTTATCGTATGGTTCAAATGGTTCAAATGGCTCTGAGCACTATGGGACTTAACATCTGTGGTCATCAGTCCCCTAGAACTTAGAACTACTTAAACCTAACTAACTTAAGGACATCACACATATCCATGCCCGAGGCAGGATTCGAACCTGCGACCGTAGCAGTCGCGCGGTTCCGGACTGAGCGCCTAGAACCGCTAGACCACCGCGGCCGGCGGTTATCGTATGGTATCCAACAAAATGCATACATTAAATGTCAATCTGTAATGGATGTGGTTTAGAGGTCTGAGTACACAGGGTCTGCCAAACATTTGTCCTTTTTACGAAGAGAGAAACTGAAGGCACCCATCACCCAACATTAACGGCCGGGAGGGCGGTGTGTTAACTACGCGGCCCTCCATACTGACGTCTTCAACATTGCACGATCACAACTTCATGTAAGCGCGAGATGAGCCATTGCATATGTGTAATGTTGGTACATTATTAACGGTGTAGCTGCCAGAATGCTGAATGCAAGGATGCAAACGGATATGCATTGTGCTGTACAGGCCGGATGTCACTTTGTGGGATGGAGTTCCATGCCTGTTTCACTTGCTCGGTCAATTCAGGGACGGTTAATGCTGTTTGTGGATGATGCTGGAGTTGCCGACCGATTATATCCGATATGCACTCGATTACAGACACATCTGGTGATCAAGCAGGCCAAGGCAACATGGCGACACTGTAGAGCATGTTGCGTTACAACAGCGGCATATGGGTGAGGGTTATCATGTTGGAAAACACACGCTGGAATGCTGGTCATGAATGGTAGCACAGAGGTCGAATCACCAGACTGACGTACAAATTAGCAGTCAGGGTGCGTGGGATAATACCGAGAGTGCTCCTGCTGTCACACGATACCAAAACTCCAGGTGTAAGTCGATTGTGTCTAGCACGCAGACAGGTTGGATGCAGGCCTCCAGTGGCCAAGCGGTTCTAGGCGCTTCCGTCCGGAACCGCGCTGCTGCTTCGGTCGTAGGTTCGAATCCTGCCTCGGGCATGGATGTGTATGCTGTCCCTCGGTTAGTTAGGTTTAAGTAGTTCTAAGTCTAGGGGACTGTTCTAACACAACATCTGTGTCATTAGAAACGACCTACGAACTTAGATGGGAATGATGCATGAAAGCAGTCTTGTTTACAAATGAACATTTCCATCATTGTTAAGAATGGTGTGCTGCCTTAATGAACCTAAAAGTGTGTTTACTGTGCGCATAAATGCTCAGAGCCATATGAACCATTGGAACTGGCCTCCTTCTAACCAACACAGGGCCATCACTGGCACCGAGGCAATAGCCGGTTTCGTCAGGAAACACAACAGACCTCCAACTTACCCTCCTATGACACCACTAATGTCACAAATGGCGGTGGTTCGGGGTCAGTAGAATGCATTCTACAGGGCATCTGCCTCGGAGCTGACCTTGAAGTAACCGGTTTGTCTTTTTGGTGGCAACTGCTGCTCAAATTTCCGCTGCAGATGGATACGCCGAACACGACGGTCTTATCTTTCTGAGCCCGTCCTTCTAACAACCGTACATTCTCGTGACCATCGCTGCCAGCAGTCGTGTATAGTGGCTACATCTCTGCCAAGTCTTTCTGCAATATCGCAGAAGGAACATCCATCTTCTCGTAACCCTATTACGCTACCTCGTCCAAGCTTAGTGAGGGGGTTATAATGGCGACTTTGTCGCCTAAAAGGCATTCTTGACTAGCACCAACTCACCACATCCAATTTCAAAGGTAACGAATGTTCACCAGCGTTACGGCGGGTATTTAAAGAAACCCTGATTTTCATTCTCATGGTGGCGCTACTAGCGTCACTCTTATGCGACTGGCGCAAAATTTGAAGAGACATCATTGTAGAAACACACATACCAAATTTCGTTTATGTCGCACAATCCATTCTTGTTTATGCTATTTCTTTCCGTAAATGTATTTTCTGTATCACTTACACTTTTATTTCAGAATAGAGTAAAATGGTGCTGGTGTTTAGGATGGTCAGTCAGCATATAAACCAATGGCAGAGTTTAGGAAGACCGGAAACCCAATTCACCACCCAACCCCGGTCAGGCATTAACGGATGCAACTGTTGAAAGCTAAGCTAGTAGTGAGACACGGGTTGCGTCCCCTAATTCGAGAGCTTGCTGAGCCGAGGGACGGAAGAAATCAACTAACGCCGAGAGCGCTTTCCCCTTCTCCGTTCGCGAGTGGAAGTACATAAGCGTTGTTGGGAGCTCCATTACTGTTTTCCCGAAGGCGGCAGTAATATTTAAATGGGAGCGGTCCCACTTAGCAGGGGCAGGTACGGGCGGCGTGCGTGATTGCCCGCGTGTAATTGCGTTACTCCCCTAATCCGCACACGCGCCACGGCTACAAAAACACACAGCCGCCCCAGCCTAATGGCCGAGCGGAAATAATGTTTAACACGCCGCGCTCTGCCCTAGCGAATTACTCTAACGAGTCCTAATATCGTTTTCTGTTGTAGGCGGTAACAGCGAACCGTGAACACTGCTGCAAATATAGTGTGTCTGGAACATGTGGTGTCCTGCAGCTTACTGTGGATACACGGGGTAATTCAGCTCCCCCTATACGTGAGTTTTATGCAACCCACAACGCCTTCAAATATCACGTTCAAGATTTTCAAATTCTCTCGCTCCCTGTGGGTAAACTACTCCTCCTTCAGAAAATACAACAGGACTTTTTTGCTGGAAATTTAATGTAGTTAAATTTTGTACTGGGATACAGTTTAACTAGAGGCAATAGTTTTCGAATCATTCGAGGAAAACGTACAAAAGTTACCTTCAGATATCTATACATTCACTTATCAAATACTAACAATTTATCACTTTACCATGCGATGGAGACGTAATACATGTAAATGCTGCGCGGATTGAAAACTGAAAGTAAGTGGTTACGATGAAAGGAAGATTATGTTCTAACATACCATCTACGTCATTAGAAACGATCTACGAACTTAGATGAGAATGATGCGCGAAAGTAGTCTTGTTTACAAAGGAACATTTCCATTATTCTTAAGAATGGTGTGCTGCCTTAATGAACTTAAAAGTGTGTTTACTATGCGCATAAATGCGAAAAAAAGAAGCTGTAACAATCAAAATGCAATCAAAAAAGACGTTTTATCTGTGGGAAAGACTTGGAAATACGGCCATTGGGCTGGAATTTACTACAGTTCAAACACAGCCTCCATCTGGCTGCTAGAAATTTCACAGATAATTTTCTTCAAAAACTAAACAGGAAAACACTTAAGTCAGTCGGGTAACAAAATCACTCAGAAACATGACACTTCGAATTCACATGGAAATAAATGTGTTCTGTTTGCTTCAATTATCTCTCGTCAAGTAGGTCACTCTTATGAAACACCACCTCCAGCTAACTACAGCCTTCGTGATCTGATCTGACACTTCTGCTTACTGAGCTAGGGAACATTCACTAACAATAAGCTGCAGTGCTCGCCTAAAACACCGCAAATGACTCAGTCACAATTACATGCCCGCACACGGGAATGCACTTTCAGATTCTTGTAGCCTTTCCGTATTTGAAAAATAATTTGGTTGTGTATTAAGCACCACTGGTTGCTGACTTCAGAAATACACTTCCCAACACTACCTTCGTCCAAGAGGGCTCAAGACTTGGCGCCTCCACACGCGATGGCCGTTGACCGACTCCCCGATTTTCCTAGCTCCAAGCAGGTCCATGAAATTTGTTTTAACATTATCCCTTTCAGTCAGTCATCCTCTGGAACATAATTCAGGAATTTCTTGCTCGAGCTTATAGCACTCCTGAGCTTTTCGAAGTTTATTTCGAAAAGATCTTATTAGATACCTACTGGCATTGAAAAACTCACTCTCCCTTAATCAGATGACGTAATAGGTCCTAATCAGAACCCATTTAGAATTAGGAAAAGTGCGATCAATAGTCTCCAGGCTGGTCATAGTCCCTATCCACCGGATAATATAAACTGGTCTGGTCTCCTCATTTGACAAAGGGATGAGCCCACGAACGCGGCCATTCATGAGTATGTCATAGTATCTGGTTCAGCGATTTGACTCTTGTCCAGAAGAGGTGAAGATGAAGTCCGCGTCCAGCCGTTATGATTCCGATTTCTCAAGTTTCCCTAAATCTCATCTCATGCGCGCTGAGCAAAGTCCTTTAAGAACGTCTCGGTATGTTGTGACGCTATTCCTCGCCAACCGAACTACTGTTCCGTCTGAAATTACCAAGCTGTTGACGAGACGTTGAAAGTTGGCTTTTTTAAAACATTAATCACACTAACTTTCATCACGCTTCTAGTATTTCGTCAGCCTCCAGGAAACGAAATAGCTGCGGAAGCAGATATACTCTGTCAGGATCGATATTCCTATTGCAGGTAACTCTTTGGACACAATACACTTGCGTTGCTTTCTTTTCTTAAGGTTGGGTATAGAATAAGACTTCTGGTGGCGCGGAAACACAGGTATAACTGTTTGTGTGAGGCCTGCACTTTTTCGGGTTACCGCTGGACAAAGAGGAGCTACTTTGGACGAACTACGCTGCAAACTGTGTGTAGCGAAACCGGCATTACCCTCATATATGTTTCGCGAAAGGCCTGTGATAATTCTCATTGCTTGTGTTATCAGTCAAAACTAAAGCTACATTCTGGGTGCATTATTGTCGCAGAATATCGATTAGTTAGTGTTTGTGGATTGTAACTTACATAACGACCTGTCCGTATTTCCACACGTGTTCTGGCCCAAACGAGCTTTCTTGCTTCCCACATAGTTTGTTTCTAGTCTCCTATACCCATTCTCAAAGTCTATTCAATGCCTTTTCTTAATCACAATTACTGTACGAGTTCCGGAGGCTTGCACATTCGGTACCAAGTGGTTACGCACTGTGTATTTGGCGTCATGTGCCTTTAGTATTCGACCTGGTGTTGCTTGCTCTCTGATTAGAACTCCCATGACTTTTGCTATTTTCGACTGAATGCAGATTTTTAATGAAAACAGTTGTTACTGATTTTACATACCTCTGCATACTCATCCGTAAACTTCGGCGTAACTTTCCCATGGTCACAGTTTGATTTTTTGTAACAAATTGTGCACATTGCACCCGACAACATAACTGTTCTCTTTAAGCATATCACAGTTTCACTTTTTGTAACAAATTGTGCACATTGCAACCGACAACATAACTGTTCTCTTTAAGCATGTAATGTAATTTTGTAGCTGTTTTAGTCTACAAGTTGAGGTACGGATGCACAGAGATATTCCATTGTGCCGCTTATCGAGTAATCGTGTCGATGCATTTCGGGAATATGATCAGTAAGATGGACTGTAAATGCACGTAAATTGGTACTTCCACTCTTTCAGCTAATCAGCATCAGGAACTTAATTCAAGCATTTTGTATGCAAGGTAACAGGAAAGACCTGGAACCTGCCAGAGTTTTCTAACTGTTTTCGCACAAGCGCTGCAAATTAACCACCGGTATTGGGCAAATAAGATGTATGTTAAAGATCCGCGCTCTGGCTCTAAGATGGGCCACTCGCGCACAACCGACATGTGATATGGTGGGGCATGTGGTCAGGATATCGCTCTCCCGGTCGTTGTCGGCTTTCTTGACGTTGGAACAGCTAATAATCGGTCGAATAGCTCCTCAGTTGGTCTCACGCGGGTGAGAGAGAATCCCGTAGCTCCACATGATTAGTGTTAACATTAATAAATACGTTATTATTTTTAGCCCTATTCATGCACATACAACTAAGATTTATTAATTTAATTTTTTTTCTCGCTACCAGCTTTTGTGTAAAAATGCATCAATGGAACATAAGGAGTCGTCAAGCAGAAATGATTTTAAAGTGGATTGAAAACTTGCTCCGCCATCTGTCAGACTTTTATATTAGTGGGCAAATGATCAAAAAATTTTGTTGACGCATACTGAAATCCTTTCTGAGCCACTGACAACTTTAACAACAGGTAACAAAGGATATTTTTACCTTTAGTGTTATACGCACGAACATCATTGTCCTCTTCGAATTATGATGCATTAATTATGAGGAATTTCACTAGCGAATACATGAATTGTGACGGCGTAATTATAATGCCTAGCTCCTTGAAGAGGTGCCGTGGATGAACATTAGCTTTGTGCAATCAATATTTTCTTGGTGCTAGTGTAGCGTACATAAGATATAAAAGGACAGTGCATTGGCGGAGCAGTCATCTGTACCAGGTGATTCATGGGAAAGGTTTCCGACGCTTGCAGCCGCACGACGGGAATTAGCAGACTCTGAACGCGGAATGGTAGCTGGAGCTGGACGCACGGAGCATTCCATTTCGAAAATCGTTAGGGAATTTAATATTCCGAGATCCACAGTGTCAAGAGAGCGGCGAGAATACCAGATTCCAGGTATTACCTCTTAACACGGACAACGCAATCGCCGACGGCCTGGCCTTCACATAACGACCGAGAGCAGCGCGTCGGCGTAGTGTTGTCAGAACCGACACGCAAGCAACAATCTGTGAAATATCGCAGAAGTCAACTGGAAACGTAAGGCGAACGTATCCGTTAGGAAAGTGCGGTGAAATTTGGCATTGACTGGAAATCCGTGGCCTAGTCAGACGAGTCCCAATTTCACTCGGTACGAGCTGATGATAGAGTTCGCGTGTGGCGCAGACCACACGGGACCGTGGGCTCAAGTTGTCGACAAGGCACTGTGCAAGCTGGTGATGGCTCCACAGCGGTGTGCGCTGTGTTTACAAGGAATGGATTGGGTTTTCTCGTCCACCTGAACCGATAATTGACTGGAAATGGTTACGTTCGGCTACTCGGAGACCATTTTCACAAACAACGACGGAATTTTTATGGAGGGTATGCGCCACGTCGCCGGGCCACGCTCGTTTGTGATTGGTTTAAAGAACATTCTCGACAGTTCGAGCGAATGATTTGGCAACCCTGATCGACCGGCACGAATTCTACCGAACATTTATGGGACATAATCGAGAGGTCAGTTAGTGCACAAAATCCAGCACCAGCAACACTTTCGCAATTACGGGCGGATATAGAGGCAGCACGGCTCAGTACAGGTATTTATTTGTGCGGGGACTTCCCACGACTCGTCGAGTCCCTGCCACGTCGAGTTGCTGCAAAACGAGGTCCGACACGATATTAGGAAGCATCGTACGCCTTTCGTCACCTCATTGTAAGTGCCGCTGTCGAAATTGCATCACGATCGAAGGGGCTGCGACGAAGTGAGAAGGAAGAGACGGCCAGGCTAGCAGGCGGCGGCGGAATATTTGCGGCGACAGAGGCGCGAGGCGAGGCAAGCGGAGGCGCGTCACGCTGGAGATGACAGTTCGATCCGCGGCGGGAATTCTTCAGAGGGAAAGTCAAATAAGCTTGTTAGGCGAAGTGCAGCGGCGGCGCGGCACTTGCTTTGATGCCTCGCCGCGGACCGGGGAGTTTTAATTGCGTGTTTGTAAGTGTCTTCTCGGCGCGCGACGTCATTAGCTGAGGCCGGCCGTAGCGCTCTTCTGCACGCAGCGCAGCCAGCTGCATTCATCAGCCGGATCGCCCAGCGCCGGACGCCTGCGCGTTGCTCCTCGTGCCATCGCCTCGTCCCGGCCTCCAGCTGGGTGGGCAGTGGAATCGCTCTGGAGGGCGCAACATTATCTCCGTCCAGCGATTCTCACGTACATTTGACGTAGCGTTCCTACATCGCTCCAGCAAGGTAGCCGTGGATTTTATACATCTTCCCTGTCATTCTGAGATAGCGTGCCGTCTGTAACGGACAGGTTTACGTGCAAGTGGCGAAAGCCAAAAAACGACGAGAAATCGTGAAAACATAAAAGAGAGAGAATGACTTGACTCGTCTAAGCAGGACAGATTCGATAAATTTAATGGCCGGTTCTACTTCCACCACGCTTTTGGTTTAAACGAGTACTTTATTAAGAGCTACTGGCCTATTTCGACCGTGTTTTAATTCTGAACTACACAAATTGATGTGCGCCCTGGAAAATCCGTATATTTTTCCTAACTGAAAGAGAGTCCCTGTAAGGCATCACTGCCTTCTGAAAACCAAAAAATAATTCGTCACAGTTTACAATTACAAATTAACTCAGCCTCTTCTGCGGTTCCAACCAAAATACAATCCTGTGGATTTGGCTCTATCTAACTCACTGTAGCCGAAACTAAGCACGGAGTGTCCAACTCTCGAAGAGTTGTTTTCCAGCGCAGAACTCTACTTCCCGTCCTTCCACTGTCGCACCCGACGGTACGTCGACGAGAGCTTAACTGAGGGGCTGCAAGAAGTCGGCGCACAAATCGGCCAGCTCTCGTCAATGAGAACTGTCCGCAACGGTCCTTGCATTTCTTTAAATAGCTATCCTCCAGGAAGAGACGTACTGCCCCTAGTATCTAGTGACCGTATGTAGGCGTGGCCTTCCGATGCGGCCGGCGACAGTTTGCTGCCGCCTGGGGAGATACTTGGTGGTTCTTATCTGTCGGTCCACCTCATGGCGGTTTGGGGGCGTACTTGAAAATTCCACATGACTGCTACGGACCGCGCGAGTGTTTCTTTCGGTGACTCCCGTGTTGCGGCTGGAGCTCGTCGACACCGTACTACAAGTATCACCCTCTAAGTGTGTAACAGAACTTACACTTATCTCTAAACATGCTTGGCATGGCCGTCAATGGACACAATCTTGGGATTAGTATCTGTAAATCACGTGTACACAACTCTTTGCAATTGAGCCACACGAAATTATTTTTATGTTCAAATGGTTCAAATGGCTCTGAGCACTATGGGACTAAACATCTATGGTCATCAGTCCCCTAAAACTTAGAACTACTTAAACCTAACTAACCTAAGGACATCACACAACACCCAGTCATCACGAGGCAGAGAAAATCCCTGACCCTGCCGGGAAACGAACCCGGGAACCCGGGCGTGGGAAGCGAGAACGCTACCGCACGACCACGAGCTGCGGACTATTTTTATGTATGAAAGTGTTTTATCAAATGTCTGAAGAGCGGAAACGTGGCTGCATCCAGACCGCCCCAGCTGGGGAATGTACAAATGGCTCAAATGGCTCTGAGAACTATGGGACTTAAGCATCTGAGGTAATCAGTCCCCTAGAACTTAAAACTACTTAAACTTAACTAACCTAAGGACATCACACACATCCATGCCCGAGGCAGGATTCGAACCTGCGATCGTAGCGGTCGCGCGGTTCCAGACTGAAGCGCCTGGAACCGCTCGGCCACACCGGCCGGCAGGGGGGGGGGGGGGGGAATGTGTGGTGTCACCGCCAGAGACCACACTTTGCTAGGTGGTAGCCTTTAAATCGGCCGCGGTCCGTTAGTATACGTCGGACCCGCGTGTCGCCACTATCAGTGATCGCAGACCGAGCGCCGCCACACGGCAGGTCTAGAGAGACTTCCTAGCACTCGCCCCAGTTGTACAACCGACTTTGCTAGCGATGGTTCACTGACAAAATACGCTCTCATTTGCCGAGACGATAGTTAGCATAGCCTTTAGCTACGTCATTTGCTACGACCTAGCAAGGCGCCATTTCCAGTTACTATTGATACTGTGAATCATGTACCGTCAAGAGCGACGTTCACCCTTAGTGGATTAAAGTTAAGTATTCCACCAGCTACGTCCGTTTTTTCTAAATTCTAATTTCCTTGTCCTGTTCCAGACCTCACGCCAGCCTGCGTGAGTTAAAACGCGTGCCTTTCGGCTTCCTCTAGTAACAAGGTGTTGGCTCTTCTGCCAACCACAAGAGAATGTACATGACAGACACATAATGATTAACAGAAATTTGACGATGTAAACAATTTGACACATTGTGGTTCTATCTTCTACTATAAAACGTGCTAAGGAGCTTCAATTAAATCTGATTTTGTTCTAAATGTATGAACTGTATTTTGAATATTTATTAAAATCGTTTATGGAATTAACAGAGAATTATATTCCCAGTAGTTGCGCAGTGGCAACGAAGATAAGATATTCTGAATTGCACGCGGAGATACTGACAATCCTTCCAGCGTACCAATCGCGAATGGAAGAAAAGGATGAGACAATGATTGTGATATACTATCTTCCCTCCGCCAAACACAGAATGGCCGCTCCTGGACTGCACATAGGGCGTATCAGTCACGCATACATCACTTAAAAAGTAACAAGTATATGGGTTGTCGCCAACTTGAGATAGTACCGTCCTCCATGTTTCCTCCATTTTTTTCGGTTTCTTTTATCTGCAATTTTCGCGGATGCTGTTCTCCGCGCACTCAGCTTGCTCAAGGCCAGGCAATTAATATTACAATGGACCCACAGGAACCGAAATGCACTGTTCAGCACAATAAAGCACGGTTGTTAGCGGCTAAAGGCGCTGGTTGTAATACCGTCGGAGTATTAGATATAGTCGCCTCCACCGTTGAGAATTATGAACGACATTGAATACGATGGACTATTAGGTTATTTAATTTGTAGTATTTGTATTTCTCGATATTTAGAGTCTCGTACAAGAAAAAAAAATGCTACTGTACAGCGTATCGATCTCGTTCCCCCACGTGTTCGTAGCACAATACCTTCCGAATCACTCACTCCCCTTCGCTGCGGCCGTGTCAGTGACCCCATGCACACGCTTCTCCCGGTTTTTAATTGTTTACACAAGCAAATCTTTTGTTGAAAGTGGTGTTTTACGCTTGTCATTGTCGGTACAGGGCAGTATTGCATTTCGTTTTCTTTGCTGACTGTTTTTGTTTGTACACCTTCTAAAAATGAGTGCTGGAACAAAGAAAAGAAAAGCTGTACCTCTGAATGTCAAGTCAGAAGTACTGAAACGATTTGACAAAGGAAAGACAATAAAAAATAACTCTCGAATAAGGTGTAGGTGAAGTTACTGTTGGTGGCTGGAGAAGAAACCGACTTAAACTGGAACACTTTTCCTCAAGGAAATGCTGACTATAAAGAAGTCGTAGTTTGAAGAAGAAACTGTGACGTTGTTCACGTGTTTTACACACAAAAACAGAAAGGGGGGGAGGTCCAATTTCTGGTCCAATCTTGCAGAAGGAAGCCTTATTTTTGGGAAACCAGCTGCTGGAGGGAGATGATAGTTTCCTCGCCAGAGTGGGTCGGCACGACAAGTGGAAGAAGAGATACGAAGTTTGTCAACTAAATGTATGCGCAGGAGAACTCTATGGTGACTCTGAGCCCGTGTGGAAATTTATTTTAAAGTTTAAGAAAATCATTACTGAAGAAATTTTGCCTAACTAATAAAATAAAACTGGCTGTGATTGGCAAGTCTACCAAGCCAAGAGCGTTCGAGAAGGGAACCAGTTATCTACACGCATCAAAATAGTACTTGGGTGAATCAGGAAATCTTCCATAATTGATTTCTGAACTTATTTGTGCAGGAGTGCAAAAAGTTTTCAGAATAAAAGAATTGCCATGCAAAGCTATTTCGACAATGGATCGTGCGACCTCAAATCCAAGTGTTGAAGAACTGCAGTGCGACGAGGTCTGCGCCTCGCTTAACCAGTTTGATTCAGCCAATCGATCAGGGCGCTCTGAAATGTCTGAAGAAGACCTCTCGTCCACGACTGCTACAATCAATCTTGCATTCAGAGGACAATGAAAGCATTATAGAAGTTTTAAATAAAGTGACTGTGAAGGGCATTGTATACTGTGTCAGTGAGTTTTGGAGACGAGTTACGCCTATGGCTTCGCTGCTCTTCGAGCGAGGTGACACAGTGGTTAGTACACTGGACTTCCCCAGCCTTCCCCAATCCGATGAGACCGAAGACCTCGCTGTTTGCTCCCCTCCACCGAATCAACGCAGCTCTTGAGGCAGTGGAACAACAGCCTGAAGCGACACCGATCGACATCCTTCTCTTGAGACGGTGGCGTGACAGCGAGATATTGCCGCGGAAATGTTGCAGCCTCAAAATGGCTCTAAGCATTATGGGACTTAACATTTGAGGTCATGAGTCCCCTAGACTTAGAACTACCTAAACCTAACAAACCTAAGGACATCACACACATCCATGCCCGAGGCAGGATTGGAACCTGCGTCCGTAGCAGCAGCGCGGTTTCGGACTGGAGTGCCTAGAACCGCTCGGCCACAACGGCCGGCCGTTGCAGCTTTACCAAACAAAAGATACTCCACCGTTACTTCACGAAGTAAATTGTTACCAGGCTTAAGTTGAAACCTTTATTCTGCCAATGTAAACACTTCGTTTTAATAAAGGTCATATTTTGACGCCTGTTTTCTTTTCAAGATTGTTTTATTTCTTTTCCCATATAAATTTCGACAGTCCGAGGTTTGAATAGTTTGAGTTTGTCCCGATGCAATCAACTTGAATCATTGAGGCTCTACTGTACTTAACAACATTATAAATCAGGCCTTAACCCTCAATGATGTTTCTGAGCTTCATCCGGCCGCGGTTTCTAATATAATGGGCATCTGCTGAACATCTTCAAGTGATCCATCAGGTGGCCAGATGAAATATGGTGCGTGGTAGAATACGACGGGTGGTACACACCGAAATATCGTAAAGTATTCAGTACGCTGGGAAAACATCAAGATCCACATCAGGTACCGACATCTCAGGAACCATAAATTTTTGTCAATCAAATTTGTTGCAGTAGATGTTTTACAGGTTTACAACAGTCGGCATTAAATGCTAATTGTTAACATTTTTATTAAAAGTTGATAATGGCCCAAGAAGCACGCCGGCCGGTGTGGCCGTGCGGTTCTAGGCGCTTCAGTCTGGAAGCGCGTGACCGCTACGGTCGCAGGTTCGAATCCTGCCTCGGGCATGGATGTGTGTGACGTCCTTAAGTTAGTTAGGTTTAACTAGTTCTACGTTCTAGGCGACTGGTGACCTCAGAAGTTAAGTCGCATAGTGCTCAGAGCCATTTGAACCATTTGAACCCAAAAAGCACAACACTATCGTCGACTACAGCAAATTACGAGATGATAAAACCAAAAATCAAATACAATTATAAAAAAATAGTCTGTTATTTACAACCCATAATTTAAGTGGGATGAATGTCATTAATTTTATCTCTATTAATTTCTGTTCTTAACTCTTTCTGCTGAAATTTGGACTGTTCGACACACTTAAATATGAAAAAAACTGTCTGGAGAGACAACTGATAATCATAAATCCAATTATTGTCATTGCTGATTAACCTAATACGTTGAACTTATACAGATTCAAAAAGGAACGTGACTCGAAAAACACCATCAACTGTTCCATAAAATCGATCATCTGAAAAAATACAGCAAATAAATAACTTGAAATACTATTTTCTTTAATTTTCCTGAACTGTATACTTCTACACGTAGTCTTCATTCATATCTTTGCATATAGTGTTTGAATACTAATACAATAAAATGATATAGTGGATGAAAAAGACACGGCTTATTGTTTACAAAATGACGTGAAGGTGTGTCATTTTGAGCCAGGTTCAATTCCTCAGAGTTACTTACTCATTAATTTCCCAACTTCGTATAGTCTCATACTCCGTCCATTCAGCTTCATGTTCCGAATGAGCAATTTCAGAAGGTTTCCCTGAATCCTGGAAATCCAGCATCTTTGCTATGCCTTACGTACTCTCTAAGAGTCATTTTACTCACCTAGAAAATTTTGGTAAAAGTAAGCGCCTTTCATGTTTGTTTGCACGTGTGCACGCATTTGTGCGAGTACGGGTCATTAAGAAGTGGCACAGCTAGTGAGGGCAGACCACGATCGGCGCGTTCCGTCGTTAAGGAAGACATTGTGTTGGGTGTCGCGGAGACTAATCCAAGCACCAGCACACGTGCTGTTGTCTAGGACTTGAGGAAGTCTCGAAGCAGTGTCCAGCGTGTTTTGAACGCCGAATCCTTACGCTCCTTCCGTATGCAAAGGGTGGAGTTACTGCACCTCGATGACCATCCTGCACGTGTGCGTTCTGCACAGAGGTTTCTGCAACAAAGTGCCCGCGGTGTGCATTTCCCAGCTTATGTGTTACATGAAATGTGTGCAGTTGCAAATATAGGCTACCATCAGCTTTAAAATGGAATGACGACAGTGAAAATTTGTGCCGGGTCGTGGTTTCCAGCTATTCGCGAGCGGTCGCCTCACCACTTGACGACTGACGGCCAGACCCAAACTTCATGTGACTAGAAGCTGTACTCGTACATCCATTACGTATATTCCCGTACATGGGAGACACTATAGTTGAAAGTCGCTTGCCCGCTTTCGGCAGATAAATAAGATATTGCAGTGCGTGTGTTATTCCGAATTACGGTATAAAGTTCGTGCATGCAAGTCCGAACGAATTTACATCGTAATTCGGAATAACACAGGCACTGAAATATCACATCGATTATGTGTTACTCACTGATGAGGACACATTCACTAGGGATGGCGTATTCAATCACCACAACGAGCGTTTGTGGGCACCAGAAAATCTCAACGATTTGTAGTACACAACATGACTTCATAGTAAATGTGAGGATGAGGTTGATCGGCCGTACTTTTTACCATCCCGGTTGACCGCCGCGAACTATCGGAAATTCTTGGAACAGTTTCGTCCCAGCTTACTTGAAGATTTTACAAGAAGTATGAGGTGCAGAATGTGGCTCAAACATGATGGGGTGCCTACTCATTTTGGACAGGCTGTTCGTAAGCAGTTGCGCAGGTCACTCCCGGCATAGACGGATTGATTGTGGTCCCCGCGCTCACCGGATTTATCGAGTCTTGATTTGTTTCTATGGGGAACCGTGAAGTCTCTCATGTATCACAATCCTGAAATGGATCTTGTGTCGCAAGAACCGGTTGCGCAGCAGCTATAATCAGAGAAACTCCTGGTGTGCTCGAGCTTGTCCGGCAGCCAATGCTGCGTCGGTGGCAGGCATACGTGGCGTGTGATGGTGCAAACTTCGAGCATCTCTTGTTAACATTAGACATGTATTCATGTCGCTCACTGTGTTTACTCATTATGTCCTATAAATGTTTCAAACGAATCTCACTCTTCTTTCCTTTCAGATCTTAGACCTCTACTACCACCTACCCCAGACGTTTGCGGCCAATGGTTGCTACGCAATTCTCAATCCTTAGGGTGTGGCCCCTCCCCTAGAAGTTTGTCGAAACATTTCTGGAACACCCTGTATATGAGAATTGTACCAGTAAACTGAAGTCGACCTACAACCGATCTTACGTGGTGGTTTTACACTCCTGGAAATGGAAAAAAGAACACATTGACACCGGTGTGTCAGACCCACCATACTTGCTCCGGACACTGCGAGAGGGCTGTACAAGCAATGGTCACACGCACGGCACAGCGGACACACCAGGAACCGCGGTGTTGGCCGTCGAATGGCGCTAGCTGCGCAGCATTTGTGCACCGCCGCCGTCAGTGTCGGCCAGTTTGCCGTGGCATACGGAGCTCCATCGCAGTCTTTAACACTGGTAGCATGCCGCGACAGCGTGGACGTGAACCGTATGTGCAGTTGACGGACTTTGAGCGAGGGCGTATAGTGGGCATGCGGGAGGCCGGGTGGACGTACCGCCGAATTGCTCAACACGTGGGGCGTTAGGTCTCCACAGTACATCGATGTTGTCGCCAGTGGTCGGCGGAAGGTGTACGTGCCCGTCGACCTGGGACCGGACCGCAGCGACGCACGGATGCACGCCAAGACCGTAGGATCCTACGCAGTGCCGTGGGGGACCGCACCGCCACTTCCCAGCAAATTAGGGACACTGTTGCTCCTGGGGTATCGGCGAGGACCATTCGCAACCGTCTCTATGAAGCTGGGCTACGGTCCCGCACACCGTTAGGCCGTCTTCCGCTCACGCCCCAACATCGTGCAGCCCGCCTCCAGTGGTGTCGCGACAGGCGTGAATGGAGGGACGAATGGAGACGTGTCGTCTTCAGCGATGAGAGTCGCTTCTGCCTTGGTGCCAATGATGGTCGTATGCGTGTTTGGCGCCGTGCAGGTGAGCGCCACAATCAGGACTGCGTACGACCGAGGCACACAGGGCCAACACCCGGCATCATGGTGTGGGGAGCGATCTCCTACACTGGCCGTACACCACTGGTGATCGTCGAGGGGACACTGAATAGTGCACGGTACATCCAAACCGTCATCGAAGCCATCGTTCTACCATTCCTAGACCGGCAAGGGAACTTGCTGTTCCAACAGGACAATGCACGTCCGCATGTATCCCGTGCCACCCAACGTGCTCTAGAAGGTGTACGTCAACTACCCTGGCCAGCAAGATCTCCGGATCTGTCCCCCATTGAGCATGTTTGGGACTGGATGAAGCGTCGTCTCACGCGGTCTGCACGTCCAGCACGAACGCTGGTCCAACTGAGGCGCCAGGTGGAAATGGCATGGCAAGCCGTTCCACAGGACTACATCCAGCATCTCTACGATCGTCTCCATGGGAGAATAGCAGCCTGCATTGCTGCGAAAGGTGGATATACACTGTACTAGTGCCGACATTGTGCATGCTCTGTTGCCTGTGTCTATGTGCCTGTGGTTCTGTCAGTGTGATCATGTGATGTATCTTACCCCAGGAATGTGTCAATAAAGTTTCCCCTTCCTGGGACAATGAATTCACGGTGTTCTTATTTCAATTTCCAGGAGTGTATTTCATGTCGCTATGGCTAGACGTGACTGTGTCAAGCAGCACATCACTAATACTATATTACACCATTACAGGATTTTTTCCTACTAATCTGCATTATCTTAGCAGTTTTCCACTTTTTGAGCTGGCTGCCAATCATCTCAGCAAATATAAATTCAATCCAAGTCAGCCTGTACTCTCCTACAGCCTTTCGACAACGACACTACAGCACCATCCGCAACAACTGCAGACTGTTGCTCACCCTATCCGTGTCACCGTTTATGTATGTAGAGCACAAAAGCGGTCACTTCACACTCCCCTGGCGCACCCCTGACAACGCCCTTTGTCTATGATAAACACTCGCCACAGAAGTGAACGTACTGGGTTCTGTCACCTATTGCTATCAAAACTATGGTTCGGTAGTTCTGGTACAATACATAAATGACGTAGTAAATGATAGGATTACAGATAGTATTGATAGCATTGGTAGAGAAAGAAACATAAAAGAATGTGTGAGAGAGAAATTATGAGCCAACTACTTCTCTTTGTTTTCTGTTTGTTTGATTGTTCTGCATATAATTAGAACCGCATATCGTTCGTCTTGTAAGTAATAAAAATTAGTTGATCACCTAACGTCTGCGCTTTTATGTAACCATCACAGTTACTTTCGATGCAAGTACATACAGTTTACATGCACAAACACAAAAGAAACTGTATACTTACTGTTATTTTGTACTCAATAGAACGTCCTTCATCCCGATCATAGGCAAGAATTCCCTTTTATTATTTATACGTACGGCAGTTGTTTATGAATAACACAGAGATGTTTCATATAGCCTCGACGAAGTACTGAAACGATATTCGGTATTCACGATAATGGATGACAGCCAAAAACAGTTGCAAAAACAGTTATCGTGAAGAAATTCAACAGTTGCTGTTGCAGCCATGTTTAAAATCTTGAGATATTTGGTATGTTTTTGTCTTGCGTTTTTTTATTTTATCGTTTTGGGGGAATTTGCTTTTTCTAGCTATATGTGACAAATCTGTATTTTTTAAAATTTTTACTACAGCATCCTTCTGTTTCACATTAAAAATCAACAGTTTTAGAATAAAACCATAATTAAACATTGACAGTTTCAATTTTCCTATAAATACTGTTTATTTTTAGGTAACAGACAGGAGGATAACTGTGTAGAAGAGAAATGTTCCGTAGGTTATACGGCCCTTTATATATCCTCACTCAGTTTCTAGACTGTTCACTGCTGCCGGTTTTTAGGGAACCTTGTAAGAGAGTGATCGCGTATGCAAACAAAGCGATTTCAATGAGGTAACGCCAGATACGTATGCAAGACATCTAACGTATATATAATGCGTTTACGATCGTAACTGACCAAAGCTACTAGGAAAACTACCGTTGTCTAGCTGAAGCGATAATCTACGGTAGCCTACGCAACTTTTACAACTCTACCTATTCTGTAGGTTCAGATCTTCGTTAATTGTCAAGAGTGTGGCACTACGACATTTTCCGCAAATCTGTGAAAGTTAAATCTGCCTATTACCCATCCTCCAAGGCTCTCACGATATCGAGCGAGAAAACGACTAGTTTCACACTAGTAATGCTTTCTGAATTCTGGTTGATTTGCAGACAGAAGCCTCGCTGTTATTTATCAGAATATACTTACGAAACAGATACACCGTATTTCGCCCGAAGGTTGCGACGGAGGATTCATTGTCCGCTATAGTGTTGCCGATTATGTAGCCCAGCTGTTCGCTTTCAGGAGGCCGGCGGATCTGCGTAACGTTCTCCATTCGCGACAAGCGACGAGACATTACGTTACGTTATGCTCTCCCTTCCCCCGGCAGCCATGTCGCTCTCTCGGAGACTGTATTACAAGTGCGGAAGAGAGGAAGGGTCGGGGTATTACAAAGCTTAATGTTAATTACTTAAGCGACTGCGGCGTCGGCTGGGAGGTTTTTCAATCAGCGCGGCCAGTGTTACACTCGGCCGCCGCGCTGCCGAGCCGCCAGCTGGCCGCTACGGAAAACAAACATCGGCCCACAATGGAGTCGCACAATGCGACACTCGAGCGAGCAGAAACAAGGCGAGCCTTCCTTAGGGCATCGTTTGACGAGGAGGGTCTGAACAGCGCGCCGTGCTTGTGCGTCGAGAGGCGCTCTCCATCAGCCACTGCCGGCAAACACACGCGCAGCCTCCCTAACCTGACCGGCGCAGCCATTGTCAGAACGCCGATCGTTACAATAAAAACAAGGAAATGGGCCAATGTTGGAAGGGATACAACAGTTGCTAATCATTACTCGATACTACGATTTCAATGAACGAACTAAGACGTTTGTCACTAAGTGTAGCTATAGTTTCACTATCGTCGTGTTACTTACATTGTTATTTTGTATACTTACATTTATACTTCGCAATGAGTACCAGTGAATAACGTACCCACCCCCTGCCACCCACCCCCACCCCCCTTGCCCCCCAAAAAAACAAAAAGAGCGAATCTAATTAGGCCCTCGAATAATATCCGTAATCCGTTTTTGCCTTTTTTTACTATTTCGTGAAACGTACGGAGTGAACAGAACTCCAACTAGAGACTACCAAGTGCAACAGAATGTGATAAATACAACGATCCAAGAAAGAAAACAATAAAATATTTTAAAAATTAAAGATTATTTTTCTCTTAGAATAGCTCTTAGTTCCGTGAATAGATGCGTTGCCACATTTATTTGGCATTTAAATCCACCTTTGTAAAATGGAACTGCAAGGGGAACTTTTGCTACTGCTGAAGCGTTGTAAAACAAATCCAGTTTAGGGCACTTTCCTCTCTCTGTCTCTCTCTCTATCTCTATCTCTATCTCTCTCTCTCTCTCTCTCTCTCTCTCTATTACAACAAATTTTAATATATGTATTTGGTCGCTTGTCTTTATACAGTTTTTTAATGAAGTCTGACAAATGTCCTCTTTCTGCCCTTATGTTACACAATTTTATCTGGTGTAGTGGGCTTTGCCCGAACCAAATAATAAAAACATCGGCCGGCCGGAGTGGCCGTGCGGTTCTGGGCGCTACAGTCTGGAACCGAGCGACCGCTACGGTCGCAGGTTCGAATCCTGCCTCGGGCATGGATGTGTGTGATGTCCTTAGGTTAGTTAGGTTTAATTAGTTCTAAGTTCTAGGCGACTGATGACCTCAGAAGTTAAGTCGCATAGTGCTCAGAGCCATTTGAACCATTTGAACCAAAAACATCTACCAAGTGTTATCAAGTGTTGATTCTCTGTTGGCTTTTAAGTTATCGCTCAAATGTTAGTATTTTCTTTAAGAAAACGCAGCTCGATATGAAAACAGACGTTTATTTAGAAGAAATCGCCAACTTCAACAAAACAACATATTCTTCGTAGTTGCAGTTTCCAGAGTGAGAGCGCTTTTTTTATCTGTCTTTCTGTATGATTACACTGTTTACCCATTAACAGTTTCCCTATTAGGCAACCATCAGTTATAGTATTTAGCCAAAAACTACAAAAAATAAAATGTTTATACATCAATGTGAAGTAAACAATGCTTCTTCACTATTAGCAAAAAAAGAAAAAAAAGAAAAAAAAGAGAACAGCCTCTTGATTTCTGAAAGCAGAAATAACAGTTACATCTTTCCCTCAAAAATATTTACATGTATTATTGGTAGAATCATTACTTTTTCAGATAAAAACCATTTCACAATTAACCCCTAACAAAAGTGTTAACACCTTCTCTATAGATCTGTGGTCAAATTTTAAACTCGGTATCAAAAATAAATCTTATCATACATCTAAGTAGTGCCTTAATATTCTTTATTAGAAGACCGGTGTTACTAATTGGGAATGCTGCCTCGAGTTTTCTCAGTTTTGCCACAAATTGTTGTCCTTGTTACTGGAACTTTGAACAAGCGGAGATTAAATGATAAATCGCTCCAACGTTTGAGTTACTGCAAATCACAAATGTCTGAGTTTTTCGGTTTTAAGTGAAATAATTAGATACTGATCTATCTTGTCTGAATGTCACCTGAGTGATGGAATGAGAGCTCGGAGCTTTGACCCTCTGCGACGCTAAATGTCCGATAACTACAAAAAAAATTCAGTCTAACAGAGAGAGACACGCCAAACTTAGTCCAAATTCTTCCAGAAAATTGTCGTATTTCATCTGACAAAGTATGCGAGCGATAGCTAGCACCATATTATTTAACGTAAATGTGACTGCCAAATAAATGGGGCCTTATAAGGACTCAGATACCTTAGATGAGCAAAATCAGGTACCGTGGGTGACGTGAACTCAACCAACAAAATTTCTGAATTTGTTCAGCGATATTTCTTTTTATTAATATTCTGGTATGAAGGACCCTTATCAAAAAGCAATTGCACTTCGTGTAATTCCTAACACGCACTTATCTTTGTGTCTTTATTGCACTGGAAATATCTGCACAATAGTGCCAGTATCAACAGTATGCGCTGTGTGTCTTCTTTGGGAAGAACTGCGTTCCATTAACTAGCGGAACTTGCTGTTGACAACAATAATACAACAGCTAGTCCCTCAAGCTTGTATTCAGCTGCCTATCCAGTTGATTTATCGGGTTTGTTTTTCTGGCAGTCTTAGTTGTTTGTGATACAGTGCAGTATGGACAGGTTTACTGAGGAAGACCGAGCGAGGTGGCATTACACAAGACTCGCATTCAGGAGGACGACGGCTCAATCCCGAGTCCGATCATCCTGATTTAGGTTGTCCGTGATTTCCCTAAATCGCTTCAGGCAAATGCTGGGGTAGTTCCTTTGATAGAGCACGGCCGACTTCAAATCCGATGAGACCGATGACCTCGCTGTTTGGTATCGTCCACCGACTCAACCCAACAACTGAGGAAGAGTTGGCCCATGTGCGCCTCGTGTATTCAGTGGAGCGATGCTGAGCTGCTTCGTCCTAAGGTAGTTCAAAGTGTCTTTTGTGTTTCGTGTTTTGGTGACTGCATGTTACTTTTTCACTGTTGGGAAGGTATTTTCACAGTAACAAAGATAACTGGGGTAAAAAACGGAATAGTCCGCAGCTCCTGGTCGTGCGGTAGCGTTCTCGCTTCCCGCGCCCGGGTTCCCGGGTTCGATTCCCGGCGGGGTCAGGGATTTTCTCTGCCTCGTGATGACTGGGTGTTGTGTGATGTCCTTAGGTTAGTTAGGTTTAAGTAGTTCTAAGTTCTAGGGGACTGATGACCATAGGTGTTAAGTCCCATAGTGCTCAGAGCCATTTGAACCATTTGAACCAAAAAACCGAATATACCATAATGAATTTAAAATCTCTCTGTGAGGTGAAGAAGAAATTAACTTTCAAAAACATAACTGTCGTGTTGAATTTATGTTTGATACACGGGTATGAACTGCACTGAAATCTACCAACAGTTTGTCCATACAAAAAAGTTATTTAGAAAAACTAGTTTTAAAGGGAAGCTACAGAATCAAATTAATTTTGACGCATAGTAATATACAGTTATTTTGACAATGTTATTGCTCCTGCTTTTTCTGTATATGCGAAGGAAAATTTAGTTTTTGGAAACTCACTCTTCTTCACAATATTGTCTTTTCAAGTTTCACATAAGAATGTTGCGGCAGCTAGCTATCAACTGCTGTTTCTAATGCAAATATTAAATATTTAAACAAAAAAAACAGTGAAACTATTTTGTCATAGATAACGTTTCCAGGTTTCCATGGCTGTATGGTAAAATACTTTTTACAACAGGTCTCAATCACAAAATTGATGACATATATTTCAAGCACTTCGTTGTTTACAATTTTCTGCTTGGTGGCTGTTACAAAATGTATTTTAAAAACATACTGTGCGTCGTTGTACTGACGCAACCAGAAATATGACTTGGAAAAACTAGTGAGGACAAAATAACGAGTTATTACTTTGTGCTGTTGGTCAGCCATATTGTAGGCTTGTTGTTCCCATATTCACAAATCAGGCAGTCTAAACATGTAAATAACTGCACTTGCTCAGAAATAGTGACTTCTGAAGCTGCTGGAGTTCGGACTGGATCCTTATCCAGAGGGCCAACAGTTTTGTTCTCATTTTCCATATTTCAACATTACACGGGTCTTGCCAGGGGTGGATTAATGAAGTATTTTGGGTTGTGGGGGGAGCGGTTGCCTAGAAGAGAAAGTTGAGGAAATAACCTTCAAAAACTACTGTTTTAAGCTGTTTGGATACTTAGAAACATCAAACGATTACAAAAACGTATTTTATTTCACACAAAAAATTTTGGAAATGTGCAGCATTCACAACCTTTCTCTGAGTAACTTCTTTTACATAATTGTTAAGACACAAAAACAATCTCATTAGCCTTTTGTTAACACAGCGTTGATAAGCAGATTAAAAGGAAATGAACTGAAATTAGAATAAAATACTTTTAAAACTGTAGTTCTTAATATGTTGACAGGTATATTTGTACCAGTTTAGTTTTTATATATATATATATATATATATATATATATATATATATATAATTTGAAAATTATAATTGTGAAGCGTGCTGCTGTGGCTGATCGAGAAGCGCTGCTAATATCTGGCGCCCACATTCTAACAAGAGGGCGAGCGCAAGTCACTCGTACAAGTGGTACATTCTCTCGGGCACACAGAGTAAGATGGCTTGGGGAATACTGAATTAACTAACTAAATCCACTGACCAGGACTCTAAATTCGCGTGCCTAACTTTGACACAGGTAACAAAAATTACTATTTGATTTTGATGCTAAGGCGTCGTCACATGACATTTCTTTTTATTTCTATTTGTTATTATGATGCCTACAAGTCTGAATTTCCCAGAATTCTCGAGTGTACCATTTATGTTGTTATTGCGGTCTTCAGATCCTAGAATGGTTTGATGCAGCTCTTCCTGTTAGACTGTCAAGTGCAAGTCTCATCAAGTTTGGATTTTGTTGGGCATCTTCGTAACGTTCTCGTCCCGAGAAACGATCCCGTGGCGAACCGCGCCCCTCTTCGCTGCGTCTTCTCTATCTCTTCTGTTAATCCTACTAGGTAAGGGTCCGAGATTGATGAACAGTACTTAAGAATCGGTAGAACGAGTGTTTTGTAAGCCACATGTCTTGTGCACGAATTACACAGCTGTCTCTCCCACTCCCTCCCACTATCGCCTCTCACTCCTCTATCTCAGATACTGGATACGACCTCGTATGCAGACGGTTCTTTTATCCCTTAACGTCATTTCTCTATGCAGCTCATGTTGTGTCGTACGGTATGTTCGAGTTCTTCTGATGAGAGCCCGTTTTCAAAAACATCTCCCAACTGGCGTAGTTCTTCTGCGGACAATTATTTTTCTCCACAGCGTTTGAGCCACCTCACAATTTGGTTGTGGTCGAGGATGCAAGAAACGCAGGTCTCCGATCGACATTTTTCAGGAAGACATGTGAGGAAGTTGTCGGAATATCATTAACAGTGACGTTAACTGGGGTAAGTCTGGCGGAGTAAGCTACCTGCGCGGGCAGTGAGGCTGAGAGCCAGGCGCGGCAGCTGCTGCGACCGGCAGCCACTCAAAGTGGCGAGCTGGCAACACAGCCGTCGACTGCGCCGCACAATGAGCCAGCGGCCATCAAAGGCACCACGCGCTCCTCCCCAGACTCCATTTTTTATTTTTCCGCCGCTCAGTTTCCGGTCCGCCAGTGTGCCGTTTTCGTGTTTTCAAGTCCGTACTCCAGCCAGCGGTCTGAACGGCTGAACGGTAGCCTGCAGTCCGAGCAAACAGATCACAAGCCTCTGAAATAGCCTATACTGAAGTTCCGAGATGGCTAAAACTACGTCTAGGTATGGTCCTTCGAACTGCTATTTCATCTGATCAATAGAGTAGAAATCACCGTTACTGTGGTAACTCAAATAAATATAGTGGGCCGGTGGGTAAGTTAGTAGCGTGTTTTCATAAGTTTAATAAACACAACGGATACGCTTAATAGAGATTTTACTCACCGATAATATATTCTCCTTCACTATTTACAACAGCCTGCCAACACTGGAGTAGCTTCTAGATTCCGCGACTGTAGAAATCACGTGGTTTTAAGGCGAAGGACTCGTCGAGTACGCAACGCAATATCATCCGAAAAGGAAGTTACTTGAAGATTGTTCGACAGAGAGGGGAAAAGGTGAAAATCTGAGGGCGCAAGATCAAGTGACTAAGATGGGTTCGGAAAGACTTCCTAACCCAACTCCTGTATGACGCGGGCGGCCGTTATCGTGGAAGCAACATCAGTTCCCTATAGTCGTCCTGGTCGTTGTTCTTGGAGTGCGTCTGCAACAAGTCTCAGTTGTTGACAATAAATGTCAGCAATGATGGTTACATCTCGGGGAAGCAATTCGTAGAACGGACACCATTGCTCTTCCACCAGATGCGTAACATTATCTTTTGAGGATGCGCGCAGATATTCGTACGAGCAGTTGCTGCTTTGTTTGGGCTCAACCATTCCTTTCTTTTCCTTATGTTAGCATAAAGACCGTCATCAGTAACGATACAGTCGGGATAGGAATGGTCAGTGTTGTTCACGAGCCAATTGAAGACGAGCAAGCAGAGACAGACATATGGCCACCCATACACCCGATTTTTGAATCTTCGCCATTGCACGCAAATGTCGCACTGTGGTGCACATTTACCAGTACTCGAGGACACTGATGTGGATCATCGCGGATTAATTTGGTTAAACGACCTTCATCACACCCAGGAGGTCTTTGTGAACGTGCAGGGTCACTAATGTCAAAATGATACTCCTTAAAAAGAGAAAACCATTTTCTTGCCGTGCTCTGTGTAATCGAATTACTCCCATACACGGCACAGATGTTTCTGGCTGCCTCCCCTGCTGTCAAACCCTTACTGAACTCAAACAGAAGAATTTTTTAGCGTCCACAGCTCCGTTCACTATATCCCAATGACAAAATGACAATCTGTAAACTCAGATAGTAACAGTGATCTACAAATAAAAAATGACAATCGATAGCCGGCCAGAGTGGCCGAGCGGTTTTAGGCGCTACAGTCTGGAACCGCACGACCGCTACGGTCACAGGTTCGAATCCTGCCTCGGGCATGGATGTGTGTGATGTCCTTAGGTTAGTTAGGTTTAAGTAGTTCTAAGTTCTAGGGGACTGATGACCTCAGCAGTTAAGTCCCATAGTGCTCAGAGCCATTTGTACCATTTTTTTGACAATCGATAAATAAACCCAACGTAACCGGAATACCAATATGCAAAACAAAAACGTTATGAACTTATGCACCAACCTAATATTTATATATTCCGTCTACAGTCACAACATAATTTGTTTCAGATTATACACTATGATATTTAGTATAAATATATAAAAAAACACATGGACGCTGTAAGAGAAAAGTGCCCGAATATGGTACGACAAGATCCGAAAAAGCATGCAGCATAATTTGAATATATTTATTTGGTAATGTAACTGTTAGCGGAAGAAATTATATATATATATATATATATATATATATATATATATATATATATATATATATATATATATATTTGAAACTGGTATTTGTTTAACGAGAGACTGGTTGCACATCTGTGGTGTAACCTACCCAAAAGACATTAACCTGGCACACAACTGAGACTTAGGTGTAAATACTTAGAAATGAAGGTTTTGCTACTCTTGCATAATATGAAAATGCCGGAGCCCTTGAGTAAATAAAGTATAACAGACGCCATACTGATGGACGAATGCTAAAGAAGGTCAAATGACCGACGACCTGGCCGCTTACAATATCGAGGATTGACTGTTGAGTATTGTTCATCTGAGAGGGACCCTTTCCAAGTTGGGCTAATGGTAGAGATACAGAAAATTCAAATAGCTCCACAATACACTAAGGGTTGGTTTAGCAAGCGAGAGAGCGTCACTGACTGAACGAAGTCCAGAGCAAGACGCTACAAGAAAAACATTCTGCTTCGCTGACAGCCTTATACTCGGAGCGCACGTTCCAATACGAGTCAAGAAATACAGTCTTTAAAAATGTCACATATTCCTATAGGAGGGAGTACTGGTTAAAACTAGAAGAAAAGTTCTATATTACATGTCCAGAATAGATATTGAGATACCGGCCGTTGAAGAACCGCAATTCTCTGCCCGTATCTTATTTACAGATGTGGCAAGATTCATATGAGATGGCATGGTAAATTATCACAATACGCACGTGTGGGCAGAAGCAAATCCTCGAGCAGACTTGTAGGTGAGTCATGAGGGTCGCCTCAGTATCACTGTATGGGCAGGAATTGTCAGTGACAGTCTCATAGGGCCATGCGCTTTACCATGCCCATTAATAGGTTACGCATATCGCCGATTTCTGAACGATGAATTCCCATCACTATTGGAGAAAGGTACCCTCTCAGAAAGACCTCGACTGTTTTTCATGCTCTACGGGGCCCCCTCCCTCCTCCCAGTTTTCTGCAGATCGTACGACTGTAGCTCACCGCAACGTTCCATGGGTGATGGATTGGTCGAGAAGGTCCAATAGGATGGTCTCAACGTTTACTGGATCTCTGACTATGGGGACATTTAAAGGCATCGGTGTACGCCCAATCCATTGACACTGTGCAGACGTTACGACAGCATGTGACCAATGCATGTCATGCAGTCCGAACGGAGCAAGGTGTATTTGAAAGAGTGTGTGATTCACTGCAATGAAGGGTTGAAGAATTTGTCAGGGTGCGTGGTAACCACAAGCACCACGTAACAGACAGATGAGACTGAGAGCACAGATTGGCCTATATATCAGAACGTACTAGTTACCGGACATAACATTAAAAGATCTTTTCTTCTAGTTTTGACCAATATTACCGCCTGTAGGAATATGTGACACTTTTCTTAAACGTCCTGTATATTGCTTCCTCCAAAGTGCATCCTGTGTGATGATTTCAGCGGTAATATTAGAGAAACACGGGTTTATACACAGAGATATTGTCAAATCTTCCAGTGTACCGTCCGCGAATGGAACAACAATGTGGGGAAATGATGCTGCTACGCCATGCTGTCTTCTCCACACACCGTGCAGCCGGCTGCATGGTATAGATGTAGAAGGTTAGCTGGGGACGTCAGAGTAAGCAGAGATAACGTATTAGCGCGGACTGGACAAGTGGGAAGAAGAAATCGGTCACGGCCATCCCGAATTTGGGGAAACCACAGAAGATCTAATGTGAAGATCCAGACAGAGATTTGAGCTTCTCATGTCTAGACGTAGTCACATCAGCTCAGTATTCGGGAATAAGAATGTAAGAATGCGTAGAGACATGTGTTGTAATAATAGCATTGGCTCGAGCATGAGTAGTGGCGGGCTCCAGTTAATAGGCAAGTCTCGGAGAAAATGAAGAATGTGGGGTAGCCACCGAAGTTGCTTTTTGAGAGACCCTTAACTCTTTAAAACTCGAGTCCGGAGAGCGACTGTGTCATAAACACGTTGCTTTTACTGCTTCCGTCGCCTGTACTAGAATACTGTTCGAATTTATGGAATCGATACGTGGTTGAAGTAACGAAGATGGATGAGGGTATACAAAGAAGAACAACAAGTAGCATCACAGCTTTATATAACTTGCCGGGAAACTGTCACAAGGATTCTGAAACTTCTGAACTGGTAGACGCTAGAAGAAAGAGACATGTTAAGAGTAGGAAATCTACTCGCAATATTCCAGGCACCTGTTTTCAGGGAAGAAATTGGGAATACCCAGCATATTTCTTCATAGGGCTGGAGGAGACAAGACTAACAGCTCGCGCGAAGTCATGTGAGTCGTCATTTTCTCTACGCTCCGTTCATGAATAGAACTGGGAGAAACAGGAACATAAATTAGTTCGCTCTGTAATATTCTCATATTAGCAAACATATCAGTAATGATTTGTTTGCTAATATGAGGATATTACAGAGATGTCTAGTAATTTGAATCGATGAACAGTTTCACACAGATGTGGTTTTATTACAAAAACACGTTTAGAAGTTTTCGACACCCAGTTTTCAAAAAGAACTCTGGGCATTTCTGCCTAGTCAGCATGGCGACGGTGTTACTTCTACAACCACTTCTACCAAAGAACATTTAAAAGATACTTCTTAATTTATCAATAATAGTAAGTAGAATGTGAGAAAGTGGAAACTTTCTTCCTCTTCACCTGTCATTTGCTTCCAAAACGTAGACGTCCCTCGGCGCACATATGCAGATACAAAAAAGTGTTGAGACTTATTTTAATCGCTGCTTGAGTTACAATTCTCGAACATTTTACTACATTGAAAATGTGAAAGGCTCTTATCTTTTAACGCTTTCTCTAACTACCACAGTGAAAATATTTCTAAGATATTTCATTCTCCGTTTTCCATTCTTCATTTTATCTCTCAAATATATTGATTCCAGTAAACATGGCGTATGTAGCAGCAGTAAAGTACTACCATCACTGTTTTTGTTATTAAAAGCGTTGATCAAATTTCAGTTTGGTATGTGGTATTTTCACTCCATATGGCCTTCTGAGAATAAAAAGGAAGAAAAAGAAAAGAAAATAAATAAAAGAAAACAAAAGAAAAATAATAATGCAACAATCAAGCGTTTTTAATTAAATGTGTTCCTTCACAAATCCGCGACATTGATAAGAAATCGCAGAATTCTCTAGAAAGTAATTAAAATGTATTTCAGGTATATGTAATTGTAAACTTTCGCATCGTAGCTGTAGTTACATCGGTAAGTAATGAACACCTTCTAACTACAACGTTTAGCAAAAGCAATAGTATTAGCGGCATGTATCTCACTAATACATTATGCAGAAAGACACCAATGAAAACTAAATTAGTAAATATATTGTGTTTATGTTTCAGCAAGAGTTTGTTTTTTAAACTTGTCGATCCATTTTGAAAGTCACAAGAGGAAATTGGTGGCAATCTGTTTTTACCTCTGGGTGGTAATATGTTTTACCAATCTTACGTACGAGCGTCATTGGTCCTCTTATGCATCGAACTCAGACAAAAGATCCTCAGTTAGGAACAAAACATTTGTAGCCTTCTTACAAATCATGTCTCATGAGGAATTAAATATGCAAAGTCGTCTAAAAGAAAAGAAACTATTTCACATTTACACTGAGCACGTTTCCACTTGGAAAAGAACGTAGGCCTATACATTTTTCTGACACTTCACTCATGGAGAAGGACGCACATACTAAGAACATAAATAACTTAATAGTTGTTGCGTTGAACAGAACATCTACTTCAACACTACCAATGTGAAACAGAATATAAATACTAGGTTTTTGCGTAATTCTGTATAGACTGTTGTAAAGAAGCGTCTTCTAACAGTTCTGGCGATTTTGTCGTCAACACTTTCATTCATCTATAAGAGTAAATCTCGTGATACAAACACACATCTGTCTGAAATTAGCAGTGGTTTTCCAGAACACAATCGATTTACAGCGATGCTAATTGGGAACGATATCTGCCCCACATCGCCTGCATCAAGCTCTAACTATATCAGAGTCGCTATTCCTAATGGTGGCAGCGTCTCCGCTGAAGACGACGCCCAGGTGGACCATCGACACATTGTCGTCTTGAAAATCCGGCAGCTAACCCGAGTAGAGTATCACAAGTTACGAGAGTTATTCGGAAAGTAAGGAACGATCGGTCGCGAAATGGAAACAATCCGATGCACAGATGTGTATCTGTAGTAAGCCCGTCGATCCCGTTACGTTGTTCTTTTTAATTGTAAGCACACAAGGAGCAGTTAAAGATACCTAGAACAATAGTGTCTCCCGCCAAGGACAAAGGCCATGTGAGCAATTTCGCCGGAAGCTATGCAGCCAACATTACATCAATGTCGTGCGTTTTCTTCTTCAAGGCAATTCTCAGCCGCATTCTCCAGGGACAATGAAGATGCTCCTGCATCATTTTCAATTGGAAATGTTTGATTACCCACAATGCAGCCAGTAATTGTCTCCCTCTGAGTTTCATCTCTGCTCACATGGACCGCTGGCTATGAAGACAACATTTTGGCAGACAACGAGCTGTAGGCCAGCGTAGAGAGTTGGCGGAAAGCACCGGCGGCTGCCTTCTATACCGAGGGTATTGGAAAGTTGGTACAACGCTACGATAAACGTCTAAGTCGGATCGGCGACTATACAGATAAGTAGCTGGTAGTTGTAGCTAACTGTTGCAAATAAAACAATTTTGATTTTCACTGTGGTTTACATTTCGCGACCTATTGTTCCTTACTTTCCGAATAGCCCTCGTATTTCACGGGGAAAGCTTACGAAGTGACATTTCTCTGTTTTCATATCAAGTGTACTGCAGGCCTATTTCCAGTTGTGTTATTCTTGTTCAAAACCAGCAACTAAGCATTTGGATAGGTAACTGATGGCGTAAACTATATCGCTAATCAATCTCAGCACTCTAGCCTTGGTCCTGGAAGCATTTGATTTGATCGCTGGTAGTTTACGAAATATTACTCACTCGGCAAGAGGAAAGGCGTTAGTGTATATAACTGATCAGCAAGCTGCACGCTAGTTCCCTCAGTTATAACACAAACCCCCTCGTTGTGTCCACTGATGGAGTGTTCAAATACCACCGATGTTATTCAAGAGAGGTTGGTCATGCAGCGGTACCTAGTTCCACCTTCCCTCTCATCTTCCACTATCGTCATTCACTTAGCTAGAGCAAGACCAAAGTTTGCACGCATTTCTCACAATCATATGCAATGATATTTTTAATGCATCACTCACATTTCGTGTAGGAAAGCCACAGGAATGCTAACTAATTTTTAACATATCGCCTTTTACCGATTTATCAGCACTATAAAAAGATGCGCAAGTGGTAGCTACAGCAATAACGCGTAGCCAACATGGATATTCGTAAAATCACATTCCAATCAATAGTTGATTTCACATTACGGAAAAAAGTTCGTGTAGAAAAATTTAAATCACAAGATTATAGTAACACTAATCAACTACGCAGATCATCGGCAGATGATGCCATTTATAAGAAGAGTCATCGTCGAAAGTCTCGTGTCGATTTATTGAACAGTTTATGCAATATTAGATTCATCAGTGTTAAATAGTGTAGTCTAAAAACAAAGCAGAGAAGATTAATAGTATGGGAGATAACAAAAATGATCATTATAATAAACACAGGTCGTATAGACATATGCTCTATTTCGAATGGTTCTTGAGATAAAGATTTATATTTATTATCATCATGAAATGTTCTTAGGTAATTATTTATTTCTATCTGTTAATTATTATTATGCTTCAGTCTGCTAAAAATTTACGTTAGTTCATTATATATTTTCAACAGTTCACATCCAATCTTTTAAAAAGCACTATACTTACAATGCGCTTTTGCACTATTAGAAGAAAAAAATTGTATCTTTTTTCTTAAATCACCTTTAGATTTTTTTATGAGGGCAGCAGTGTCTGTGATGTTACCATGCACTGCGCCTTCCTTCTGCTTACTTCTGTCTTCATCCAAACACAAGAAAAGCCATAGATTATTAGCTCAATGTCCAGATAACTGCACAACAACAGCTAAATCATAGCTCAGCAAAGAGTAGTGGAACACTGCCTCACACGTTCGGTACAGTATGAAGGGTCGAAGTCATGCATTACGTTCCACGTACCTGACAGAACGTCTTGTAGTTCCTCAACTAAGATGTTTTTGTCCACAAAAGTTAATCAGGTTTTTTCATTTGCTCTTGTAATATAAAAGACGTTGGGGCAAAGAGGAGAGGCGGAAAAAATAGAAATCGTGTGAACCTAGCGAATAAACAAATAACGTGAAATGAGTTCTATCTAGGAAATGATGAGAAATAAAACTCCTACCTAATCTATATTTTTTTGCTTCATTTGACCATTTTTTAATCTTTTCATTGTTTGGAAATTACTTTACTGCGTATTTACTTGAACCTGAAATATAATTTCGATGAGCACATATTGCAACCCGGAATTTCATTTTTGTTAAACAATGTCGATTTACATTCCGTTATATCGTCACTTTACAGTCTTACGGTCGCTCATTTTGCAGCGCACAGTTCGTTCTCCTGGTTGACTGATGTACGAGGGTTTCTTTGAACACGAGTTTCTTGATCACGCTAATTAGCTTCCCAGAGCTCTACTTCGTGTCGTTACACAGTAGGCGACCAACTTGTCGCGCGCTAACAAAGCAGCGTTCCAGCGAACGCGACTGAGCGTGTACGCGTTGGAGTATGTGGCGCTGGCGCACTTCAAACTTGTGAGATTGCTTCCTGCGAACGACGCGAGGGGAGGCTGGATTTGGCGCTCCCCTTCTAAATGGGTCAATGTGGACATGTGGACAAACACCATCACGCAGCCCGTCTCGCGTCTCGCATCTGGAGGGAGCGTCTTCATTTGCATAGCTGCCCAGTAAATACCAAACCACAACTATTAAGTTATATCTCCAGGGACCACACAAAATGTAACTCATTTGCTTCGCAGTTCTGTATGACGATACAGTTCCGATGACATTTTTTCCACACGATGGTGCCATACGGAGCACTTGACTATGCTTTCAGGACAAGATTTTACTGGAAACAGCGAAAATCGATCATGTTTCCTCCATTTGATGGACATGGGTAATAAGTAACCTGTGAGCTACATAGAATCTTCAATGATAACAAAGATATTTCTTAATATTTTCCTTTTTTTGTGAGTGGAAGTTTTGCCCTCGTTTTATTTTGTTTTATTTTATTTATTTAGGGTACGTTTGCTCAAACGAATCCCATTGACATACCAGGCCCATTCAACGGGTTCTACAACGACGAAATATATGCTTCAAAAGTAGGCACGTGTATTTGCACACACTCGACTGTAACGTTCACCGGCAGTAAATACATCTGATGTTAGTTTAATGCTTATTGGAATCAACAATGCACCTCTGCTGGAACATTGTTCATTAGCAGCTGATTCTGTCCATGGTGTATACTACGGAAGGGGCCTCTTCCATTCTTCTAGTTATTCTCCATGAGCCGTCTCTTTAGGGACTTGTTAGGACTTTGCTATTAGCTTTTGTTTGAGGAATTTAGTACACATGCGACTCGACAGAGACATTTTTGACAGGCAGTATGTAGCCCATTGCCTTGGATGGGAGTTATCCAAAAAGACTAAAATGATAGCTAGTGTGCTCAAGAAAAGTACAATAGAACCATTATTGCTAATGCTGTACACTAACGACTTAGCGGACAGAGGCAGCTGCAGACTCAAACTTCGCACAGGTGGTGTAGTTATACGCGGTGTATCAAAATAATGGCATCAACACTTACAGCTGAAAGTACGCGATACTAGAAGCAAAAAAGTCTCAATAAACATGGTATCTGAAACGCATACCTTATGAGCTATGATCACTTCTTTAGCTTCGCTACTGTGGAACACATCTCTTCTGCTGAACAAAGTGCACAGAGCTCTTAAGGTATGCACTTATGCTTAATGAACGTTTTTTATTGTTTTGGTCCATACTACCTACTACAAAAATATGGGAAGCAAAGAGATTGCAGTATAAGAGATTTACAGTATCGAAGATGAACAAGTGCGCTGAGTTCTTAAGGTATGCGTTTTAGAACCCATGTTCACTGAGAGTTCTTTGCTTCTAGCACAGTGTACTTTCAACTTTATGCTTTTACGCCATTATTTGTGATACATCCTTTATATAAAAAAATGTACTGCAATAAAAACCGTAACAATGTCTAGTTAGAGCTTGGCAAAATAGCAGCCTGGTGCGAAAACTGGCAACTAAATCTTAATGCACACACATATAAAGTTGCGCACTTCACGAAACGTAAAAATGTAGGAACGTTTCAATGCACGATTAACGCGTCACATGTGGCATTAACCAAGTCATACAAATACCTGGGAACAGCAGTAAGCATTGATATGAGGTGAAAAGATCACATGGGCCCAGTTATAGGTAAGGCAAACGGCAGGTCTCATTTGTAAGATATAATAGAGAACGGCACCGCGAATTGTCACAGGCTTCTATGACTGGCGAAGCTGTAACAGAATTGCTGAAAACCTTAACTGAGAACGTCTAGAGAGGAAACCATAATACATGGCCAAATAAAAAGTACCCTTTGTGCCGTAATTTACTGTTATTCACGGAATGTAGATGAGGATATACAGCCACCTTTGTCCAGCGAATAGTTTTGAATCGTTATTCTGGTAGAAATAAATCCCATCTTTGCCGTAATGTTTTTATTAAATTTCATTCACGTATTCTTTTCAAATTCGTAGAAGAGCTTTGTTTCTCAGTCTCCTGCAGTCTTTTCCAGTCCAACGTCTCCTGTCGATAAGGAACCCCACTTTGTCACAATCTTACTTGACACTTAATTGTCAATTTCTTACGTCTAATTCATGCATTATTATTGCTACTGAGCAATTTCGTGGCCATCCCGATTCTGCAGTTCAGGGAGCAAACAAATAATAAATGTCGTATGCGTTTGTAGTTCTTGCCCTTGTGTTCATATACGACTGTAAGAAACTATGCTGTTATATTCACACCTTTAAGTAAGTATTCTGTTACAAAAACTTATGTAAGTAGTTGTGGTAAAGAAGTTTCCCTTTGGATGCTCACACACGTCCAGAAGTCCATGTTGTTTGATGAAACTCGACACTAAGCAATATATACATAGAGAACACTTAATAAATTGAGTCGCCTTTTTGTCTTTGTATTTATCGTGACTAGTTTAACCCAGTTATTGTCTTTTATATCACTCTTACAGCTTGAAGTAGTATTACGGGAACATCTACACATAGGCCTACGTATTGTTATTAATGCAACCGTTGGGCTATACATACCACAAAATGATATAAACAGTAACATAATACCGGTCTAAACCACATTTACAACATGTCGCATCACTGAATTTGTAAAAATAAGAAGAAAAGTCTACGTCGGTATGGGTCAAGAAACGCTTCGTTTTCGTGTTGAAACAGTTACGCATAGCATGTCAGAAGTGAAGGCTCATTTCACGTGACGGTTGAATGGTTCACAATATCTCTCGCAACATGTTCAGGCTGTCTCCAATACGCCTGGAACAGTGCATACTGCCTCAAAAGTTAGTGCTAGAAGAGATGCTTCGTCAGTCACAAGTACTACCTAATTTTTTTTATGCAGCCAACAGTAAAACGTGTAGTGGGGTTAGATTAAATGGGTACACAAGCCGTCAAAAAAACAAAACAGGACCAGATTGAAGGGCATGTCAACGACAAGGTTTCTCAAGAAGAAGTTTTGACGTTAACGCTGGTGGGGAGAACGACGTCGTCGTCTGCTAACATTGGAAGTTGACCTACTTTCGCGCGCTTTCTAATATTATAGTAATGGATTTCATGTTTCTGCGTCTTCATACATCCTATTTTTATTATTGCGCTTTTTTTTCGCGACACGTTGCAAATATCCCACGACGGCTTGGATATTTTTTCCATTGAGTGTTCCTCCGCAAGACGGGCCAGACATATGAAAGCGAAAAAGATTCTGATTTTACAAAACGTGGACAGAGGAAAAGCCTACACTGTGCACAAATGAGAACATAAATTGATTAAGCAATGTGTATTAAATAACTATTTTAACGGTGAAAAGATATCTATTGAAGGAGAAAAATACTTTTGTTTTTATGAATGGTACTTAAATAAAAGAAACACAATGAATAATGTAAACAGGCTCTATGTATTGTCTTTTACATATATTTTGGTGTGTTTGTTTGTACATATTTCGCTTGCAAATAAATGCCGATATTTTGAAATGTTTGGACTACACTTCCCCTGTTATTTCACTTCTCACCACTTTACCATAAAACATGATCAAGAACATCCGGTATTGAATTTGAAACTTGCTGGCAGATTAAACTGTGCGCTGGACCGGGATTCGAACTTGATACCTTCCCTACCGACTGACTATCCAATCACAACTCACAGCTTCAGCTCATCCCTTACCTTCCAAACTTCACAGAAGAAGGAAGAGATTACAGTTCAACGTCCCGTCGACGGAGAGGTTATTAGAGATAAAGCACAGGCTCGAATTATGAAAGGTTGGGGAAGGAAATCGTGTCACCCTTCTCAAAAGAACTATCTCGGTATTTGCCTGGGGCACTTCAGGGAAATCACGAAAAACATAAATCTGGATGACTGACGCGGATTTGAACCATCGTCTTCCAGAATGCGAGCCCACTGTGTTAACCACTGCAACCCCTCGTTCGCCAAACTGCACAAAAGTTCTGCTACATACCATTCTCGATCCGGTATGAAGTTGCCTTTGGCCATTGCAAAACTTCATCGCTGCTAGCTCATTAACACTGATTGTATACACCGACTTTCTCTACCATGCATTGTCTGTCGTAATCTCACCTACCACCGTCCGGTATTGGTCGAAGCGAAGTGACGTAGATATAACGTTACGTCTAGTGTGAACATACCACAATTTGCTGGTGACGACGCCGGCCGTTTCGTTCCGTTCCGTTGACGTTTACTGTGAATCGAAACTTAAGTTGCGCTAGAGCATAAACGCTGATATTCACAGGAATGCCATATTGCTTGAATGGCTTCCATAGGCTGCCCGCCAGTGGTATATCATTCAAGTAATCAAAAAATGTGTTGGTCAGGAAACTTTCGTAATTCGTCCCTGTAAGCTTTTGGTGCATTACGTGAATTCCCTGCGAGCGATATCCAATGTCTTTGATAGAATACTTCAGCCGTTGCCAGGGTACTTAAATGTGTCCGTAATTGCATTCAGATGAATTACTTTTATTCGGAATAGGCCAACATAGCTCTACACGCCTCCATGCCGATCAAACAGAAGCGAAAAATACTGTGTCAAGTCCTGACATGCTGAGAACCCTAGTAGTGTGTGTTCTTACAGCATCTTTCAGGAGTCGGTGTTAATTCGTTATCTCATGCAGTAACAATATAGGTTTTCGCGAGATGTGACTTTACTCTGGAATATGTGATGTTATAGCTTCGAAAATATACAGGGTATTCACTGTGAGTTTCAAAGTTGAATTCCTTGCTGGATGGCTGATGCGGCACCGCCTGTACTTCAACTTCTGTTTACGCAACGTGGCTGTGATGCTAAATCAAACGGTCAGGGACGTCGGCCTTACAGGGTCACAGTTCAGCCACTCAGACAAGGCTACATTCACTCAAGATTGACGCAGAAGGGGGCCAAGTCATAACCGGCTCTGCTTCTCACCTTCTTTTACGAAGCGTTTGAAAGCGGATGAGCCTTAAACAAATTTCGGAATATAAAAAGTGACCAGATGGAATGTCACTTTGTTTAAATGTTAAGATCATCAGAGGAACACTTTTCAGAAATAATGAAACTGGGCAACCAACAAGAAGCATGTAAGTAAGTTCATTTTTTTATGTCTTTACAGATATGCCAAACATTATAACACAAAGCTGCAATACATTTCCAGCCACTGATTGAACAAATGCGAAACCGAACTGTGGACGGTTTGATCCGACAGAGAGGAGTGTATGCAAATTAACCAGCTGACGCTGCAAGTAAAATAGCAAAACGTGCTCTTGGACAACATTGATTAGGTGTCTACGAAGGGTTATACACTACCTTCACGGCTCTCGCTTTCACATAACGACTAATCTTAATAATGACAACTTGTCTGGCTACTTGACATTACTTCTACATTTTGGCAGCAGTACAGCAGATATCTTCGGAGATACCAATATTTTAAATCGTGGTAACCGAAAGGCAGTGTTCACCCTTCATCTGCCATAAGCCAGTGATTGTTACACTGTAAAAAGAAAATGTTTTTAATAAAATCCAGATTATTGTACTAATGGATTATTCCATCACTCCTTTATAAAACTGTTTACACAAATTCTAATGTCAGTTCGAGTTAAATTGTTAACTGGTTTTCGGCTAACACAGTCATCATTTGACAACATTTTACGGCCTTACAGACAAAAACGTGTCCAAAAGAACGTTCAAAGATATTTTTTTAAAATCTTAAATCCAGTTTGCCAAACAGACTTGTTACTCATTGCATGTTTCCAATAGTTAAATTTTTCGAGTTCTACCAAGTAGCACATCGATTTGGACACGTCCGCTTTATTCTAAGTGAATTTCTCCCAATACAGCTAAATGTGAGAAAATAGTCACAAAGAGCAAAATGTGGAGAAGTGTATGGGTGAATCACGTAGCGATTGTAGCTCAATTAGTCAATTTAATCACAATTAAAGACGTGCAGGAGAGAGAGTAATGCATAGGGAAGAGGCCTTATCCAGTGAGCACTCTAACAAAACTTATCCAATTAAAAGGCAAAACGTGAATCTGTGATCTATTTATGATTCCGCGGGTGCTCTGTAATTAGGACATTCCGTGGCATAGTATTTCCAGCAAATACAACGATGTTCGTTCTCTTTTGAGCACGTTCGTAAGGAGAAAATAATATTTTCCAATGGTTTCTTACCTTTAAGATGGAATTAATTTCTGAATGATTTATCAAGCTTGACAAAGCACATTGAAAACTGACTTAGGCAGTGCCGCTGTTGGAGAACCCTGTTGTGAACAACGGCAGCAGCAGAAACACACGTCTTGCCGAAATATTTCTTATATACAAACGGCAAAAGAGGATCATAAAAATCTTTCCATGCAGTTTGTTTATAATCTTATTGACTCTGTCGATTCGCAACATAATATTGACTGCTTTGCTGAATCTTTTACCTGAAATGAACGCTCTGGCCGTTCGTAATCACTCCTGTCATTACGATCGTAATAGTATTTAATGCACCACTAATGTGGTGTATTTTTCTTCATTTCGGCACATACTTTCCTAATTTCGTACGCTTTCATCAAAGGTTCAGTGAACATTTCAAACCAGTTTCTATGAATGTATGTTGAACGAATTACATGGTCTAAGATAAAATGAAATGTGCTATTAGAGCGCAATCCCGTGTTTGATCGATCTCTCGATATGAAACCATATTTGCTCATTGTAACAGCTTTACTGTCACTGTAACGTCTTATAGTGAGGGAGTTGTGGATCGCAGTACTTTATTCGCTTCCGTTTACTGTTTCAGGCTAGTAGTGGCTGGTAGTGGCAGGCCTACTAACTTGGCAAGTGGGGTAGGTGGACGCATCCTGTCTCGCTACGGCAATCAGCCAACGGGCGACGGTCCCCATGCGCGCTGCGTTTGTTCAAAGACAGTTACGGTCGATATCTTTTATTACGTCACCCTGAACGGGTAGGCAGGTCATTTGAAAGCAATACCTAGGAAGCTGAAGTTCCCAGACCATCATGAAATAGAAGTATGTCTTCTATAACGCTAATCGTCGATCATGAGATGTTTGACTAGCCTCTCTATCTTTGCAATGAAACAACATCGATAAGTTACACGTTAACCTCAAGGTAAATCAAACAGATTTTCTCTTAAATTCATTTATTCGGTACTAGCATATATCTGCAAACATGATCATTGTACTTAATAATACAGCTAACGAATCTAACGGAAAAAGTAGACTAACAAAGGTGGTGAACAGTTCTTTCTTCCGGTAAAACATTTGACTGCGGTCAGACATCGGTATGGCATTAAGAACGAAAAGTCTAAAATCTTAAACTTGGAGCGCGGTCCTGAATGAAAGTGAGTTATGCACGACAAGAAAATGCGAAGAAAGGCGATTGGATGCATTTAAAGTGTTCTTTTGGAGATGAAGGGAAAGATGAGATATTTAACAGAATAAACATGGAAAAAACTGTGTTCAAAGAAGAAATCTATTCATACGACATTATCCACTGTACCCGGGATATTCTGATTGCGTGCTATTATATTGAGTCTACTGAGAAATGACTGAAAAATACATGAACAAAGAGAGCCAAAAATATGAAAAGGTTCTATAATATTTTCGTATCGCACGATTGCTTCCTTTTAGTCCAAAGTATGCGCAACTCATATTGTGTAACCGATAAACTATTTTTTGAGTCTCAACTCTCGCTTCATTTCTGTAAATAGTGACAAACTAATTATTATTTGTATTTGTTTATGCGCTTCAGACTTACGTAACGGCTAGCAACAGTATCAAATCTCAGTGTATTCTGCACTAATGTACTAATTGGAACAGCTTTAATTTTTATGACCTATTTTTCTCCCGTTTAAAAGAAATTTCTCTTTTGAGGGGAATGTGCTAAAATTGGGCTTTTCTACAGGCTATCATAAATTAAACATTGCGGAAACTTGTGGGAAGGGGCAGTGTTTCTGCTTTTAACGTGACTATTTGCAACCAGGAAAGACGTGGCAGCTGTGGCGGTACATGGTTATGCAGTTTTGCTAAATTCAGCAGTGGCAAAATATCCATCACCTTATTTCATATAATGTAAAAACGTGCTGATCAAACAAATTCGCGTAAGTACTTCTCTTTACATGATGTTCTGAATCACTGGATTTAAAAAAAAAATCACTATATTCTATGGCTCTTTAATTTTCGTCTTACTCTCTCGTTACATAAATAACAATTATTATTAGGCTTCCCTAAGTCACAACTATATTGTTTATTGTCTCCTTGTCGCGTGATAGAATATGTCTTAAGTTATCTCATGTGATTTACTTGTTACTGGACACGGCTTAACTACCCGTAGGCAAGTGCTTTGTGGAGTAAGAAACGGAATCTTGCTTTCTCACTACGTTTAACGGCAAACTCATAAGAAGATATTTATAGATGGCGCTTCCTACTAAATTTTGCCGATACGAAAGACATAGAAAATGTTTTCGTCGTAGCTGAACTATTGATTTAAGGTTGAAAACAGGAGCATATTACTTTCATGAAGTGAACAATTACAAACTGCTCACCTGTTAGACAATCTCAAATTATATTACTCTGGAGTTTCACATAATTCTTGAAAGTCATCGTAAATGCTTTAGTTTCGATCTGTTAACTGGAGTGATGTAAACTTGTCAACGTTTATTACTGGGGTTACATACTGTTTATGTTGAAATATAATAGCATAGTGATATAACGTTAACGTTTCAGGCTACGCGTACAATATTGGCAACGACGTAATCAGTTTCACTGTGGCTGTGTTTCAATTCAGTCAGAATAACAGTTCGAGTAATACCAGGTAATGCGGAAGCTACTTGTCAAATGAGTATACTATCAGCTGCTATTTTGTTGTCTGAGTGATATTTCAGCTTTAGTTTTCTCCTCAATTTAATCAGTGCATAATGGAAAGTTTTGTGAATTCTAACATTTTAAAACGATCCTCATACCAACTGTATAGTAATAAGCGTCCCGTTGCATCACCGGTCAGTAACACACTAGTTATAAAGAGATTATGTAGTTATGTAGACACATATTTGATTTGTGGGTTATCGTTCATTTCAAACGAAAACGGCGAAGAACTTCAATAATTTTCCTGTAGTAGTAAGGGTCTAATTAATATAAACCAATTTAGAGAAATATTTTAGGGATAAAAGCCATCTGTTTGGGAATTTAAATTTTCTTTCGTTTTATGTCACTGGTAATATTTTCCCGGTAATCAAGAGTTTGTCTAGTAATCTGTCAAGTGTTTAGCGAGGTTTCAAATGTTTATTGGCCATATCAGTAGTACACCGTGTTTATCACTTCCACTCAAACGAAAGCTAGGAGTTTATTTGTTTATTTACTACAGCGCATGTTTAGTAACACTCAAGATATTTCTGTTAATTATATTAACAACTTCACAACTTGATTTTAAAAAAGTATCGGGGACCATAAGATAAATAGATAAATTTGTGTTTCATTTTTAGAAACAGGTAGCTACTATGTCACTTCACGTGTAATACATCGCCCTAACAAGAACCGTAATTTCGTGTTGTGATAATGTCCAATTTACTTTTTGGTACAGTAAGACAACTTTTAGCGTCGTAATTACTGTCTGTTGTGAGGTGTATAGCCTGAAAAATTGAAACTTGAGAAACGTATCATCACTTGGATGTTCTTGGTGGTAACGATTTCTTCCGAGGCACTATAAGGTAACGTAGACTAAACATTGTCTCCAAAATGTGACAGGATGTCAAAATTATTAGGCGTACGTATAGTCGAAATTATTTCTATGGGGAACTAATTTCTGTATGTTGTATCTTGCTTGAGTTGATAGAAAACAAGGGATTGAATCTTAAAATTTCAGATGTTTTATATCAGCTACCAGTGTACTCTGTACTACAGCGAATAACTTTCGATTGTCAGTATGACTCTGTTCTCTGACGTTGCTGCTCGTCAATCATAATTCTATGAAAACCTACTCCTCAAGCATAAAAATGGATAAACGTTATAGTTTCACGAAGACAAAACAAAAATTACTTCTGTTTCCAGACATTGGTGCAATAACGATTCAGGAGTAAGAAAATCACATCTGCTAACTACACAATATAAGTAAGATAAATTAGCAAAATATGGTGGGAAACAGAGTGTGTTTTTCTGCTGCTGTAGACATGTCAACTACAAGTTAAGAAATTAATTTTGATTTAAATTCTCTGTAAAATTTCATCTGTTCAATCTCTCATAATATTTTTGCGGGGCTATGTATTGTCTGTATACATACATAGATCGCAAGCTTCAGAAATGGCTTGTAAGTGTTTTTATTTGTAGTGTAGGTTTTAAATTTCTATTGGAGACCAGACAGACTTAAGTAAATGTTTTGGGGGTTTCTCTGCACTATTATTTAATTACCATAAATTTTAATTCTGTAAGCAACCAAAGACCAACAACTCAGTTTTCTTCGGTGCTTCCGCAGTTTAATAACCCAACAAAAAATGTTAAAAAAATCAATAACAGATTATCCTATATTTTGCTTATTTTTTCAGGAATTACGTATGATACGCTAAGAACCTTGTACACATTTTTACACTGAAGAAGCCAACCAATACCATGGACTTTTTACTGGTGGTGTAAGGCGTTAAATGTCTATTTAGATTTTCGATGAGCAGTATATAATTTCAAAATAGGAACCCGCTTCCCATTCTTTCACAACGATCTCTTCGTAAAATAAATATAATCTGTGTTATTATTCATCACAGTATTTCATCTGTTTGAAATTCTGTCTGAAGTGGCATTCGAAAACAACAAAAAAAAACATAGTTAATTTTTCTACGCGTGTTTTGCCAAAGAAAGAATAAAAGGGGGAAATCTGTTTCTTTATGGCACAGAGTACACGCTCATATAAGGGGGATTACTAAACTACAACGCAAAACGGACGTAGAAAAAAAATTAGTGTTTTGTTTCTCCAGAGACCAACAATTTGTAAGTTATAGCTGGTGGTTTAATAAAAGCAGAAAATGTGGTTCCTGATCCAACAGATCAGGTATATTTCACTAACAAATGATACCGTAGCTATAAGACAGTCTAATTTTGGAAACTCTAACAAATTTAAAATGTCATTGTTTTCGCTTAGTGATAGAAGAACTCTGCGCCTGCCTATTAATTTAAGGGTGAAAAAATAGTAAACTAAGAACCCTGTAAACATTGTCGACTTTCTGGAATGAGCGGCTTATTTATCGTTTATCGTCCTTAATGCTACTTTCAGTGCCTGCTGCAGAGAAATTGTCGTTTCATTGAAATCATACAGATGCCTTTCGTGCATCATATTGACTCGTGAGATAGGGACATTCCTCAGCCTAAAAAACAGCGTTTGGTTTTCACCGTAATCTGAAGGTTGCTCTGAGCTTGACTCTAGACTAGGCTAAGGAAATTCTTCATTCGACAGTCTTGTCTCTACGACTAGCTACTGTGCAATCTCGTCATTGTAATTCATATTGAGTAATTCGTTTTGTTATAACGTGAAAATGGTTTAGTTGTGGAGAGGGAGTTTTTCACAGGGAATAGAAACGGAAGTAACAAACAAGGTGGCTATTGCTGTTTGCGTCTTAATAAAATTATGAACTAAATTATTTTTCAACAGCTACCGTCCTCAAAACTGAAGACATTTTAAAATTAGTTTTAAGCTGCCAGTATAGTTACGAGGGATAAATTCAATCGTTTCTTGCATTTTTTTTCCCATTAGATAGTACTGTATAAAAAAAAGACATACTGGAAATAAACGTAAAGCTAATTTCCAGTCTCCAAGTAATATCTGTGTCATTGTCAATACACAATATGCTGTTATATGGTATCACACAAATATAATCACATATTTTTTTGTGCTAAAGTGCTAATGAAAATGTAGACACAGATTTCTACAAAAATAAATAAATGAAGAAACCTGGGACGTTATCACTATTCTCATTTTTGCATTGCGAAAAGAAGTTATTTTCGCCTTGATTTCTGATCCTGATTATTTAATTCTTTTGTTGAACACCGAGGTTACAATTAAACTTGCAGCAGTCAGATTACACCCAGTAGATGTAAGCCTGCTGCAGCCACTTGACTGACTGTTCGAAACCCGTAATGCAAATAAACAATAAATTGCTTGAAACATAATATCACTTCAGTGGTTGGTAACTCTTTCGTTATGAGTAAAGCCATTCATTAAAAACGTCTCGATTTCCTTCTTTCATATTATAGCGTACATCTTTCTCATATTTGTATAAAATATGTAATTCCTTAGCAGCAGTTTTGTTTTCATAATGTGGATTAATCTGAAGAGGAGAGCTCCGATAAAGAGTGTCTCTGTGGAGAATGTTTTTATTCATCATTTTTTGCGATCATATGAGTACGTATATAAAAGGATTTCATTGCAGAGAAACAATGAAGCAAGCATTATTGCATTTCGGGCGTTTAGCAGTGCTACATTTCGTTTTTCATTATGGTTCATCCGTCCTTCCCAATTATTTATGAACATAAATGTCTGAGATACGAATATGTCATCAGTCATCAGTGGAGAATCACCATTAGATATGTGTGTGATGAATATTTAAATACGTATAGGGGCAATAAAATCAAAAATACAAACAGATGTTAGACGTCTACCATTAAAACACACAGGGCGAACCCGAACTACACCGACAAAATTTCGAAGGTTGCTCAGTGAACTTTCCTGAGTATTTGAGAATTAGCGGCTTCTGTTCTCCGGTGGCTCGTTGCAGAATTATAATGTGGTTATGATTTCAAAATATTTGATAAGTTGAACATCCGCAACTGGGTAACATATTTATAGAATAAAAATCCGCTTCAGTTGCTAGTAATTTCTCAATTTATTCCAAGATCAGTTTCGAAGCATAGAGCGTCATCTTCAGGTGCTACCAAATAATTATGGGAACATGAATGTGTGGCGTTAGGGCTAGTGAGTCATGTGGGTTACACCTACATCAAACAAACGCATGGGAGTATAGTAGCAGCAACCACAGCGCCCGCCTGAACTGCAGGACACGGACGTAACTAGTCGTGCATTCAGTGACTCCATACACAAGGTGCATATACGACAATTCTTCTTCAATGAACCTACCCATACTGTTGTGTATCGTGGTTGACATACAACTAACACTACCGGTAAAACAAACCAGAAACAGAATGGAGCAATACTAGTAAGATTCAGGTCGTTGGTGTTCTATTACTCCTGTCAGAGGCAGGTACCGCGAGTGAATGGAACGAATTTGTTTCCAAACAAGACGCTCTTTACATACCGTCGGTATTGGCACTGTTGTGTAGATGTTTTCAGTGCAATGCAGATGCAAAGACAAATGGCGGGAAGAAATTAAACTAAATGTTGTTAGAGCACAACGATCCACTGATGACCACGAGTCCCTCATATCATAATAGAAAATATCCAGGAGATCCTACGGAAATTTGGGTGTTGAGTTTCGTTTCACCCCGTACAGCGTTCGCTATCCCTAGTTGGCGAGTAAACTCATTTACATCCACATCAATATCTGTTCTGCGCAAGGCAGCTTAAGGTGTCTGGAAGAGGGTACTTTGTGTACCACTGTCACCTTCGCACTCCCCCCCCCCCTTTCTTGTTCCAGCGAATGGGCGGCAACTCTCCGCTTGAGTTTCTAATTTCTATTCGCGAGATGTACGTAGGAGGAAGCAATATACTTATTGACTCTTGTAGGAAAGTTCGCTCAAGGAATTTTAACAGCAAACCACGCTATGACGCACATCGTCTCTCTTGCAGCGTCTCCCTCTGGAGTTGGACGAGTTATCCGTGACGCTTTCGCGCTTATTAGACTATGTGTGACGAAACGCGCTGCTCTTCTTTGTATCCTCTGTATATCGTCTACCACACGTTTCTCGTACGTGTCTGGGACTCGAGAGCAGTATTCAAGTATGTGTCGAACAAGCGTTTTCTTAACCGTTTGTTTCACACAGTTGTTCTCAAACAACAACAAAATTGCTTTCTCTTTTCTGCAATATGTTTCACGTTTCGTCTTTGGATGGGTAAAGATGCTTGCAAGCATCATTTAAGCACTCATATACAGCAATACTCTGTTGTCTCTGCTGAAAAGTTTCTGCATAGTGTGCATTAGTGACTGTCAGTCACCGGTGAAGCAGTTTGTTTCGATTTTGTGGCGCGGGTTTTTTATTGTGCAATCAAAAACATGGTTCAAATGGCTCTGAGCACTATGGGACTTAACATCTCAGGTCATCAGTCCCCTAGAACTTATAACTACTTAAACCTAACTAACCTAAGGACATCACACACATCCATGCCCGAGGCAGGATTCGAACCTGCGACAGTAGCGGTCGCGCGGTTCCAGACTGAAGCGCCTAGAACCGCTCGGCCACCAATGGCCGGCATTGTGCAATCAAAACTGCTTATAAACGGAAAGAGGAAGTCTCGAAGGTGCATTATTGAACAAATGTGTTAGCGTATTCATACCTGAGACATTGCAAATGAGCTTATCTTTTCTGGAAGACGAAACGTGGTTTTGAGTGTTGGATGGACAACAAGATCAGAAGAAGGAGTAAACAGGAGCTCCTGTGTCAGTGAATGATATACGATATGTCAGTTTTGTTCACTGACCAGAGTATGGGCAAAAAGGGAAGTTGTAGACTTTGCCCTAAGGGACAGTCAACAGTAAACGGGGGAAAAAGTTGAATTATTCTGTGCTTTGTAAGTAAAAAGGAGGGCATTTCACATGCAACAGTGCAAATGTAACGATTTTAGCAACCACAGGAACAACATTGTAGTACATTTGTGGTAGCGCTCATGCGCCTTTTTTGGCAAAGATACTTACGGGTTACATACTGTATTTTGAAACAGTTCACACGATCATATACATCTAATTTAAGTAACTTAACTCTTTTTCATCTCAGTATTTTTATGTGTACCGATTGAAGGGTTAAGCGACGCATGTTCCTTTCGTACAATTAATGTTGTGAGGTCGATACGCTTTAAATCACTCCGTACGTGTACTCCCAGATGATGGGTGAGGCTGCCTGTGGTTATTCGGCAATCGTCTAATATTGTAAATTATGCGTACGGATTTGATAAAGAATTATAAGCCCTTTTATAGCGGAACTGGGAGGAAAGAAGCTTTCTTTGCGGAGATTTTAAACGAGTGCGAACTGGTACAGGGAGTAGGGGTGAGGGAAGCGAACTGTGTCGCAGCGTAATCTGGTTAGTTGCGGGCAGAGCGACTCCGCGGACCTGCGGCTGATGTGCAGCGGGTGAGAAAACGCGCAGTGCGGCCGCGGCGAGGCAAGCAGCGCCCCCGCGTGAGGAAATTGCCGGTCGGAGCGCTCAATGGACCCGTTATTAATAGCGCCAGCGCTATTAGCGCGCCGGCTTTTCATTCGCGCGGCGCCGTCAACTTGTCAGCAGTCTTACCGTGCGCCTGAATCACTCCGGAAATGTCGATTCCCAGTCCGTGTTCGTGACGTACCACTTCCCAACAGTTCCGTCGGTGGCGCCGAGAAATGCCACAACCATTCGCGCGCTTTCTTTTACGCGGTCGGACGAAAACTGATTGTGAGTTATGCTAAGCGATCGCGTCAGCAACGGCCATATTTAGTGGTCTGTGCAGCACGATGTAGCAGTCTCCTCTTAAATTTAACACGTAATCTAAGAAATATTGTGCGATCTAAGCGCAGCACGTTACTGTAGAGAGGCGCATCAGCCCCTTATCACATCCGCACTACGGATTAACGGCCGTTTGCCTTCTGCACCGGCGATCGTAGCAGTGGATCTTACGAAAGCTATTCCGAGAGTAACGAACGATAGGTCAAAATGGAAACCACAGTGAAAATCAAAACTGTTTTATTCGTAACAGTTAGCTACACATTCCACCTACTTCTCTCCAAAGTCTCCGCTCCGACGTAGACATCCGTCGTAGCGTAACCGACTTTCCAATACCCTCGTCATAAAAGGCAACCTCTAGTGCTTTCTCACAATTTTCTACGCTGGCTTGCAGCTCGTTGTCAGTGCCAAAATGTTGTCTTCATTTAAGCAGAGATGAAAATCAGATTGAGTCAGTTTCGGGCTGAATGATGGGCGATCAAACGCTCCCCATCGAAACCTCTGCAGGAGCGCCATCATTGGCCCTGCACTGTCGTGAAGAAGGAACTGCATGACAATTGCTTTATGTGGGGTTGCAGGAAATCAGGCGAAATCTCTCGCCAGGCCGACATACTTTGCGGAAGACACAATTTTCTAGGCTCACTGAGCGCTCAGAGCTGGGAAGAGCGGCGTGACGCGATCTGTCTACGGGCACACTAGACACACTGCCCACCACATCTGTGCAAAGCTTCCTCGGATTTTCACCGTGGTTTCCATTTCGTGATCGATCGTTCCTTTCTTTCTGAACAGCCCACGTATGTGGTTTTTCACAATCGTTCAGGCAAATTCTGGGCTGGTACCCATGTCCACCCCAGAAAATACGCTACACCGACAATTAAAATATGCTGACGCAGAGCAACCCGTTTACTCGATACACAGGACAAGCCTTCCTTCCCTTGGGTTGACCGACAACTGAAGCAATAGGCATGGCATCCAGCCACAAATTTAAAATAAAATAAAGTCACCCAAATCGTGGAAACAGAGGACTGCGTTTGACGGTATAAACGCTTGGAAAAACAGTTAAGCAATATTTCACATTACAAGAATTTGTGAAGGATGGCTGGTCAGATGCGCTGTGTCCCTAGTCTTGCCACGGAAATTAAGTGAATACATAAATTATTAGCCTCCTCGCAGGGAGTACAGGACATAACGCTATCCTGATCTTCCTGACTTAATTTATTCGAATAAATCCTTTCAGAGATTGAAATAACAGAGCTACATTTTGTCCCATCCTATTTGCAAATAATTTCATCAATGTCGAAGGGATATAAAGTCTGGGAAGTGAAGTGTGAATGCAACAGGCAAACCGTACAGTATTCAACACCACAAAGTTTTTCTACTGTCGCTTCCGGGAAATATATTCACCAGAAGTTGCTTACAACCTAAAATCAGAATCTAACGTCAAAAACGTGCTACATAATTTATTTCCACATAGCTGTTGTTTGTATTACTCCAGATCATGTACAATGGACCTCTGAGAATCCTTAAAAAATAAATAATCCAAAATGCGTCTTACTAGCATTTAGAAGCGTTTCATTCAGTCTCAAAGACGGTCATTAGGGACAGACAAAACTCACAACACAGTAGGCCTATGATTTGGAGAGAATATACAGTTTACACGTGAGCTCTGGCCGAACGGTGTCATCGTCGAAGGTTTATTCACAACCTATGAAGCCCATATTTTGCGCTTGATCTATCACACTGACGTTTGTATGGAGACTGAAAAGAAGTGACATATGCTTCACATTCCGATACCTAACAATAGTTTCCACACGGATTTACAACCGCAATGGAAACAAAGAGATTTTAAATGCATTTTAAAAATTTTACCTTCTTTTAGCAGTTGCCCGTCTGTGTGGTGGTTGGCACCGAGGAACTGCTTTGTTAGTATAGCACGTATGAGATATCGCATGTATCTCCTAATAGCCTGTTTGAGTAAGCGGAAAAACAGCGCACAATAACAATATAAGTCGTGGTGCGGTCCCTGGTTTTGTAAGGGAGCAATTTAAAATATGTTATTTAGCAAATACTTGACACAATTCTTCAGAAAATTTTACAGGTTTTTGTACAAATGTAAACCAAAGCATAAGAGCCTTAGCAAACTTTACTTAACTTTTCACCGGCTTCGCTTATATTTGCGAACGTCGGAAACCTGTAAAATTATTTCGCTGCATCCAGAAGGAAATTTCCTGCATCCAGAAGGAAATTTCCTTCGACCAGCTGCTGACAATGCCTGTAATGCGACGTTGAACTGCGTCAGTAGTTTTGTGAAAGTACGCTGACCGTTGCATGGTCGTCGTACAATGAGCATTAATGAACGGAAAGCCAGAAAAATATTGCAAACTGTAACCGTTTGAGGCAGGATGGGCATACAGGAGAGAGATGGCAGACCCGACTTAACTTTGTGTTGCTTTTTGCGACCTGAGGCGAGTACGAACACGTTTCCACGTCATAAACTTACGCTACTACCTCTTCACCTGCAGTCAGAATAAGGCTACCAAAAATTATCTCCACGATGGAGTCATACAAGTAGCAAGCAGCGTCCAGTAAGAAAACAAAAGGACAAAGAGCGTTAACGGCTGATCCTCAGCTTTAGTCCTTTATTTACAAACATTTTTATACCATACGGGTTCACTAGTTCAGTGCCTTACATGTCTTTGTTTCGGTTTCCACCCGATCATGTCCAAACACGCCAATTCAGCGGTGATTCCCGAAAAACGGTGGCAGAAGCTACTGTGCCAGAAAATACATTGGAATTAGCTAACGTACCGGTAAGTGCAAACAAGACAGTATGATACCAGCAGAATTTCAGGCAAAGGGCAGCTCGTTTCGTCTTATCGCGAAATAGTGGGGAGAGTGTCACGAATATGACGCACGAGTTGGGGTGGCAATCATTAAAACGAAAGCGTTTTTCGTTATGCGAGATCTATTCCCTAAGTTCTAATCACCGGATTTCTCCTCAGACTGCTAGAATATTTTGTTGAATCTCATTTACACAGGGATAAATGACGATCATAATGAAATAAGAGAAATCAGAGCTCGCATGGAAAGATTTAGGTGTTCATTTTTCCCACGTGCCGTTCGAGAATGGAACTGCCGAGAAATTGTCTGAAAGTGGTTCTATGAATGCTCTTTCAAATACATAAGTATGGATTGCAGGGTAGTCACGCAGATGGACGCGTATGTGACAGCTTTACTTTGTCAGCTGGAATGATGTGTAGCTCCTTCCAGTTAGATCGCAAGTAAGTGATGTATTAAGCAAAACAAAGCACATCATAGAATATTAGCAGGGGTTCAGAATGTAAAATATTTCTCGGAGAAGGCCTCAGTCGTCAAAGAAAACCGAAGCGCCGACGGTTGATGGTAAGGAGCTCGCATTAGCGCAGGAAATAGCGCGCTAGGCGAAGCTGATAGGGTTAAGAGCAGGGAGGGGCGCGGCGTGCCGTATCGGCCATCGGCGGCGCGAGACCCGCCACGCTATCTCCATCAGCGTCCCAAGTGCAGCCTCCACCGCCTCCCCTACCGCTTCATATCCTAGACTTGCCATCACCGAACTCCTTACTAGACATTTCACATTACCGAAACATACAATACATAAACCCGTGACATTTCAGGTATATTCCCCAAATGATCAATCATATTGTAATTGTTTTTGAAGAATTACTCCTTTTTAATAACGTCCCACCGACAGTCTCGTAACAAGACGCTGACCCAACGTAAACTATCGCATTTGCAGATAAAACACTGAACACCAAAAAATTCTTTGACGTTATTTTAGCTGTAAGTTACTCACAACAGTCTAGACGCCAACATTTCGTTAAAAATAATTTTTGGAGTTTATAAATAATCAAGTATGGTGAAAACACATACGGTGATCACTAACTGCTTGTAAGTAAAAGGGGAAAATTATCGCTCGAGAATACGGATACGCAGATGAAGCACTTGCCGCTAGTTCGAGACTACGTATCGGCAGCAGAACCGTGCAATCAGTTCGTAAGAGCACAGGACGATGCAGCACACGTGAAAAAATAATGACGTACACTCAGTCGTTGGTAATGTTATGTTACTAATGGTGAGCTTCGGGTGTTCAGACGATTTGTTTTTCCCTTTTTATATACCTGAAGAAGACGACGGGGTCGGTCGTCCAAATTTTGTCCATAAAATGGAAACAACACTTCAGCCGAACACCCGAAAGCACACCGTTAATCACGACCCGAGACTTCAGAATGCTATGATATATTTATATTGGCCAAAGGCGATTCTGTCGTAGAAATTGGACTAAGAAAACGAGGCGATATCTTTCCGGAACGCCGACGAGATCCTTTTCAAACAGCAGAACAGTCCCCATATTTTTCTCTCCACGATGAAACGCTGCCGTAAAAGTAATTAGTCCTGTCTTCTAACTGCTGTTGACCGCCTCAGGAGTGAATTTCGGTCAAATGTAAATATTACACTGTGGGATTTCCTTTTTGTTTCAGCAATTTGTCGCAAAGGATATTGCACAGGTTGCTCCAAATGGCGGTTTTAACCCTGGCAACATTCAATCGAAACGAGTTACTGGTAATCATGATGGAAAGCTGGATTACAGTAAAGGCACACGATTACATCGTCACGGAAAGACCGTTCGTGTTCCGTACGAGTTGACAGATTTGGTTCAGGTGTTACGAACAATATGTTTTATCCCCGCGGTGGATCGCGGAGCTTGGATGGCGAATGGCCGTGTGCCCATGTGATGACCACATCGATGAAAAAGTGAAGTAATTATTCCTCTATGATACGTTATTGTAAGGAGGGGGGGGGGGGAGAGGGGCTGCATCATTAGGAATGACAAAGAAATTTGGAACAACTAAACTGTTATTGGAAAATCGATTCAACTATTTTCTTGGAGGAATTTAAAAAATACGATCGATTTCGAAATTATACAGTATCATCTTCAGATGTCTTTGTGGCAGTCCAAATCAACCGAAACGCTGAAATACACGAACTGCTCGAAAACGATCATCTGAACTAAATACCGCCATCAAAACAGCTGACTCGCCAACGCAGTAACGGTGTATTAAAGAAATACGACCCTATGGTTCCATCCGTGAAGACGTATGAAACTCTGTGATTGGTAGTATTAGGGATGATAAAACTTGTTGCTGTTGGGATTGTGTTAGGGACCTGGAGAGGTCTCGGTAGAGCATCTAGACAGCTGTAGCGAGTGGATGCTGCTCCAGTGTGTCCCTCCCGCCGTACTTACAGAGGGCTGAGTGGTGCGGCGCGTGGGCGCCGCGGCTGAGGCCCGCGACGCCGGGAGATGGACGGCCGCCGCCGATGCAGCAGACGCGGACAGCTGCTGCGCTTCTGCCTTCGCCGACGCCGCGTCCTAAATATCGTTCCACCAATTCCGCAGGCAGTTGGCAGCCCAAAGGTGTGAGACGTTATATATTTAGTATAGGCGTGTGCTGCGCGCTCGGCAGGGAGGACCCGGACCCGGCCGCAGGGCGAGAGCGTGAATGGCTGTTGCGCGCGCCCAATGGCGGAGCGCGACCCGCCACACAGCGGCCAATCGGCGCACGCCGCGGGGGCGGGGCTTCCCCCTCCCCGGGGCCCACTCGGGGCCAGCCGTGCCTTCAAATGGCAGCACGAATACCACGACGGGATTAATCTATTTATAATTACGGGGTGTTAATGCGGCCGGGAAGGAGTATTCTACGCGCGGCTAGTTAGTTGCTAAGCTGTGCAAGCAGTAGCCTGCTGGCCGCCCGCTGCCTGCTCCGCTGCGTTCCTCGGCGCCGGCTGCCGCGACAAAAAAGAGTGCCACACGCTCACCTCTCCATCTGCCTAATAGCCAGCCGACGTCTACGTCGAAGCGCGGAGCCAATTCGGAGCGCTGACGGCGCCTGCCTCGCTGGAACGCGCACTTAAACGAATTTTCGGGCTCCGTTCTGAAAGAAGGTAGCGGAATTCGAGGTCTTCGTCATTTTCGTTGTCTACCGTATCCTTCACATCTCTACACTCCCACAGTCTCCTAGATATTCCTTTTGCATTTCGTCCTCCTCTTAACCGTACAGAGCTGTCTCGCTGATAGGCTGTCTCAATTGAAAACCAATAGTTTATCGTAAACTACTCCAGCGGCAAGATGTAATCGATACTTTCATTGCGCGATAACAATGGTGATGTTATTTATGACAGTGCCACTAAAGCAGTCACTAAACGGTTTCCCGAAATTCCTTCACAAAAGAAGACGAAGTAAGTATTCCACAATTCGAATCGAGAACAACTGCCATTACGAATGACTTAGAAGCAGATAGCCTCGGTGTAACGTAGCAGCTTAAAACATTTAAGAAAGGCGAGGATTCTGGTCCAGATTATACCAGTCAGTTTACTTTCAGAGTATGCTGATACAGTACCTCCATACTTAGTAATCATTTACAAACGCTAGCTCGTAAAAAAATCTGTACCCAAAGACTGGAAAGTTGCACAAGTCACACCAATATCGAAGAAAGGAAATAGAAGTGATCCGCTGGATTATAGACCCATATCACTAACGTCGATTTGCAGTACGATTTTGCAACATATACTGTGCTTACTGTGCTGGAACATTACGAATCACGTCGAAAAAAAAACGATTTATTGACAACTATCCAACACGGAGTAGGAAAATATCGTTCTTCTAAAATACAACCAGCTCTTTACTCCCACGATGTAATGAGTGCTATCGACAGGGGACGTTAGATACCTGATTTTCTGTCAGAAACGTCACAGTTCGTAATAACTGACGAGAAGTCATCGAGTAAAACAGAAGTAATAACTGGCGTTCCTCAGCTAAGTCTTGCAGGGCCTCTGTTCTACCTGATCTACATAAACGATTTGGGAAAAAAATCTGAGCAGCCCTCTTAGTGTGTTACGGATGTTGCTGTCATTTACCGGCATGTAAAGTCATCAGATGATCAAAACGATATGGACAAGTTATCTATATGGTGTAAACAGAGCTAGTTGACTCTAAATCACGAAAAGTGTGATGTCATCGGCCGGCCGAAGTGGCCGTGCGGTTAAAGGCGCTGCAGTCTGGAGCCGCAAGACCGCTCCGGTCGCAGGTTCGAATCCTGCCTCGGGCATGGATGTTTGTGATGTCCTTAGGTTAGTTAGGTTTAACTAGTTCTAAGTTCTAGGGGACTAATGACCTCAGCAGTTGAGTCCCATAGTGCTCAGAGCCATTTTTTTTGTGATGTCATCCACACGAACATCAAAAAGAAATCCCTAAATTTCTGTTATACCATAAACCGCGGAAATCTAAAGGTTGAAACTCAACTAAATACTTGAAGGTCACAATTACGAATAACTTAAATTGGAACGATCGCATAGATAATGTTGAGGGTAAACCAAACCAAAGGCTGATATTTATTGGCAGAACGTACAGGAGGTGCAGCAGGTCTACTAAAGAGAAACCATAAATGTCCGCTCTCTTTTGGAGTACTGTTGTGCGATGTGCGATTCGCATCAGATGGGACTGAAGGAGGGCATCGAAAAACTTCAAAGGACAGCTCGTTTTGTATTTTTGCGGAATAAGGGAGAGGGATGGTTCGATGAACCCTCCGCCAGGTACTTATTTGGGAATAGTAGAGGAATCGTGCAGATGTAGGCGAATGTAATTTTTGGGTAAACTATATTTTCACATTAAGCAAAACAGTCACGCACACAAATTCTGCACCGCTCGTCATTAAAATGGCGACAATAGGGCGGATAATAAATAAAGAAATTTTACTCATAGTGCACAAGCAGTACATTAGGAACGATACATGATTAAATTTGTATCTGATTGGAGGGTAGAGAGGATCCCACCGAGCTGCCACCTCTGGCTGCAACAAAGGTTCATTCGAACTGAAACTTTGCGTCTCGGAGCCTGTAGCGTCTGGTAAAGTCCTGGCGCGGCCACGGCCTCAGTCCGCGCCGTCTTTCTCTGTAGACTTGCTCACAAACGTTTTTTGGCGCACCTGGATAATTTCTCGGCCCCGCTACATCTGCGCTATTCAATGAAGTGACAAAGTAATGGGATAGCGGTATGCACATATACAGATAGCGGCAGTATCACATACCGAGGCACAGAAGGGCAGTATATTGGTAGAGCTGTCATATGTACTCGGGTGAAAAGGTTTCCTATTAGATTATGGCAGCACGACGGGAATTAAGAGACACTGAATGCGGAATAGTAGTTGGAGATAGAGACGTAGGTCATTTCATTTCGGAAACCGTTAGGGAAAACAGTATTCCGAGATCCACAGTGCCAAGGGTGTGCCGAGAATACCAGACTTCAGGCATTACCTCTCGCAACGGACAACGCAGAGGCCGACGTCCTTCAGTTAACTACCGAGAGCAACCGCGTTTACATAGAGTTGTCAGTCCTAAGAGACAAGCAACACTGCGAGAAATAATTGCAGAAATTAAGTGTGGGACGTGCGACGAACGTATACATTAGGTCAGTGAGGCGAAATTTGGCGTTAATGGGCTTTAGCACAGGACGACCGATGCGAGAACCTTTGATCGGTATCGCCCCCAGCGCCTCTCCTGGGCTCGTCACCGTATCGGTTGGACACTATACGACTGGGAAACAGTGGCCTAGTCAGATGAGTCCAGGCCGGCCGTTGTGGCCGAGCAGTTCTAGGCGCTTAAGTCCGAAACCGCGTGACTGCTACGGTCGCAGGTTGGAATCCTGCCTCGGGCATGGATGTGTGTGGTGTCTTTAGGTTAGTTAGGTTTAGGTAGCTCTAAGTTCTAGGGGACTGATGACCTCAGATGTAAAGTCGCATAGTGCTCAGAGCTATTTGAAGCATTTGAACCATCAGATGAGTCCCGATTTCAGTTGGTAAGAGCTGATGTTAGGTTTCGAGTGCGGAGCAGACCCCACGAAGCCATGGACTCAAGTCGTCAATTCCTAAATGTGACTTTGTCATAACTGTCTACGTTTATGTATCTTCTGCTAACTGTTTACAACAATGGACATAAAAATGTTGGATTCGAAGGTACACTGTTGCCAAGTTTTTATTTTCGCAATAAATTTGAAGTATAAGAATGAAAATCGCATATTGTATATCTGGGGTAGTTCCTTACCCCACTGAAAAAAATTCTAATTATTGCACTACTAACAATGATATAACCGTACATATAATAAAAAGTCCATAAAAAGCATAGCTGGAGGTTTAGAAGTCTACATCCACAATAAAACTGTTTTTTGTAGTTATACGAGCCTTGGCGTCCAAAAAGACACCGACATAATGCGAGGGTTAAATACACATACATCGCATTTTTAAAAGTGTTTGGTCGCTTAATTCGCCATTTTGAAGTCCTGTGATCGATATCCTTGCAAGACGTCATTCACTGAGATAGCTTCTGCATTTAGGTAGCTTCTTAAATGAATGGCCCACATTCCGTCCCTCCCTGCAAATAGTAAGTGAATTTTAGAAAGAGAATTAAAGAAGGGAAACTTGTTTGGACTCAAATGTGACAACTTTTATTCTAACACTTGAAGCTAGATCCACTACAGCATACTGACCAGGAGCACAGAGCTCTTCAATATACAGTCCAACGCCATGTAGCCTGTCTAATTAGAGAGAAATCGCAAACTGTAATTAATAGTGCAGCAGGAGCTAAAATTATTCAAATGTCCAAACAAGCCCAAGGGCGTGCTGAAAAGTAATGCTTCGATTTTCTTTTATGTGAAATCACCAAAGGCCTTTTAAATAAAACACACTTTGTTGACATTCTATATCTTTATTCTTCGTGTCCACATATTTATTTCTCAGTATGGTCACCCTGGCGACGAACACTTTTATCCCGATGAGAGACCAGTTTGTTGCTACCGTCACTGTAGAATGTTTGGCTTTGTTGACGGAGCCACAACCTCCCTCTGCTTTACCGCTTCATTACTGTCATAGTGAGGTCCTCGAAGGTGTTCTTTAAGTTGTGGAAACACATGATAATAGGATGGGGCTAGGTCGGGACTGTATGGAGGATGATCGATGACAACGAGCACAAGGGGTCGGACTCTCGCAGATGCCGGAGCGCTCGTATGTGGTCTGGCACGTAAATTCAATCACCAGCGTACACAGCTTCCATTCTTCAATGGATTTCAATTGGAGGTGGATAGAAATTCCATTACAGCACGCTGTTTCTCACGCACTAACTTGGTTACCTTTCACACCGCCACGTTACACACTACACGAATCGTAGCGGCAGAGGGTTGCAACTTGTGTCAGCGCAGCGGGAGAGTTGACCAAGTAGTGTGCATGGCTCATAATACCTAAACTGATACACAGAACAGACTAACAAATTCGGAGGCATTATTTTTCAGCACGCTCTCGTATTTTCATTCAGCGTGAACTGCCAATCCTGCATCAATCATCGATCCTCCGCATGTATTCCTGCAATTCGGTACAGCCTTCTGGCGTAACTATTTTCCTGTAGACAACAGCACAGACTGTAAAACTTCTAATGGAGCTACTGACGTTATACTCTAGATAATTTAGATATATTGTAAATAATAATGGCCGTATAACCCTCCCTTGGGGGGTACTCCAGAAATTACCTTTAGACCTGTCGATTTCGACCTGTTTAAGAACAACCTGTTGAGTTGTGTCGTCAGTCTGGTCCGATATTCCATGACGTATTTTGATCGCTATACAGCAATGCGGACCTGTCTCGAATAAAAGTCAAGTAACACCCCATCACCTTGTCTGTTGCTCCGCGATCCACCAGCCTTAATTCGGCGCCTGTTTGGGGTGTTCGACTAGAGCAGCCTCCTGCGAAAGGATATCAGACAGACGACACCTGCTCGTGTTCTCAATGTCTACATCATGTTCGATACCAAACTGAGGCGTCCTTCAGTCTGTACCATACAAGTATCGAGAAAATTATTCGCATAAGAAGAAAACATTAGACTTTAACGTCCTCTCAATGACGAGACCGCTAGGACTGTAACCGTCGTGATCTGCGACAACAGCCGCCAGCACTAACGTGGGAGAAACCGAGAGGCGAAACCAGAAACGTGAGCTGATGAGGATGAACAAATAGTAGAAACACAAACGCTCTTTCTGCGGCTCCCACCGATTACATTTTTATCCATGGAACTGCCCAGTTGACTCTCCCGACCGCAGCCCCTGAAGACAGCCGTTACCTTTAAAGACGGACCTCTGTTGGTCTCGTCGAGGTTTCCAGCGACACAGTCGTGACAGCCACTCTGGAAGCACGTGGTTGCTATCTTCCGCAAGTTCGAACTCATAACTTGGCTGTTTCCTAGTCTCGGGAAAGCTGAGCAAAGGCATTCAAAAGTGGATGAGAAGTAACAACACTCAGAACATTCAGCACCGCCCCACCAAACGCCGTACAGGCGACAATTATTAATATTATCAATACTAAAAAAGGGAAGGAACCCTCCCAAGCGGCGACACACGAAGGGAAAACGGACACACTTCAGATAGTTCTGCGATGCTCTTGAAAAGCCGTCAATCGGTGTTGGCCTGCCGTCCCCCCCCCCTCCCCCCTCAGGAGAAGGTTCGTTTAAACAGACAGTTCTCTCGGCGCCAGTCGTAGGTGCGCGGAACCTGTGACGTTCGGTTTCAGACCAGTGGTGTAGAACTTTGCAATTTCCCGCATCGCCTATCCACAGTTAGCACTGGCACCGCTATCCCTCTCGTAGGACTTCAATTTCTGTGGAGTCCTTCTGCATCATCTACGTATTCTTTGTATAGCTGTTTATGCTCAAAGATAGAGATCTGCTGATATTCAATGTTGGTTTATCGAGATTTTCCTTTTTCCGAAGGTTTCCTAAATTAGCATAGTCCAATAATAATGTTCTTCACTTTTCAGCGTTAGCCTTACAGCAGATAGCTATTGGCCGATCACAACGCCTAAAGGTGACACAGTGACTTTCCCGTCAAAACAAAACACACGCTCGGATTTGAGATGGATGTGGAAGAAAATCGGCCTTGTCACTTTCAAACCAACCATCTTTCAATATCCCGTAAAAGATTTAGGAAAATCTTGGAAAAACTAAATCTCGATGGTCAGACGGGAACTTGAACCACCGTCCTCCAGAATACAAAGACCGAATTCTCATCACTGTGTCACCTCGCATAGAAAAAAAAAAAAAAATTGAGCACGAAGACGTAGTAGTAAAGACATTGAACTTACATTCCGGACATGGGCTCAAGTCTCAGTCTTGACATACTGCACAGATTCAGAAATTCCTGACGTCTCTAAATAGTGTAATTCGAACGTACAGGTGGTTCTCTCGAAACAAGACATGTTAAAATTTCTTTCCCCATCCTTTTCCAGCCCGAGGCAGACATCATCAACGATCTCCTTCTGCATATTTATTGTTACATAAAAGAACTGAAATATAATTATGTTATTGATTTTACATCTGGATGTTTTACATGAAAATGGGGCATTCATTGAAATGTCATTTACTGTTCAATTTTCTCAGAAATAGGTATTGAGCAATTTACGAAGAGTTGTAACAGTGCGTTTATTTATAACATCTATATATAACATCTATATTCTGTAACTCTACAATATTTGAATCGTCCCAATCTCTTTATATTTACTTTGATTCATAATGAAGAGTGTGGAGTCATGTATACGATGCCGTTGACAGTACTTCTCCAGCATTTATTCGCAACAACTGCAAATGACTACCTGCCGCAACACTCACTGCTATTGGTAGGAGTTGCATCACTTACAGCCTTACACACCCGCGCATAGTCTTGTCATCAGTAGAAAATTCAAACGATTGGTGGAAAATAGTGCAGTTGCAAAATACTTTCACCACAGCAAACGAACTGACTACTTCCGTGTCGATTAGTGCTGCATTGATAAGATTTTTTCTTATTGTGTGTGCTGATAGGCAGAGCTGACTACTTGGTTAGTTAGCTAGTTTCATGTTCCAAGGATCTTTTTGCAGGATAGATCGTACTGATGTGGAACGAGTCATTTTCCATTTACCTCGAAAATTAATTTGTGCATGTGGTTACATTCTGAACGTTTCTAAGTTTCCAAGAAGAAAAAGAAGATATAAAGATGTCGGGAGTTAGTAAGTTCTACCCACCACCTTTTACACATTACAGAAATAGAAATTCTTCCACGAAAAAGAAAGAGTTGGCAAGGAGAAATTTTCACAGTTTGTTTTCGAATTTTACGTTGCTGTCTGTTAGACACTTTATGTCACTGGGTGAGAGATCAAAACTTTTTGTTGCAACATTGCGCACCCCTTATTTTGCTAAAGACAAGCTTAACGTAGAATATTGAGTCATTTTTCCTTCTGGTATTGTAACTATGTACATCATTGTTCCTTTTGAATTTTTGTAGATTATTCACGGCACGCCTCGGCGTTAGAGAACCGGTTGCCACAAGTTGTTATCGATGCCATCACCCCTATTTATACTGATTTGAGTAAATCTGATTTACTGGAGTGTTGTTTGAGCGGTTTCACTCAAAATATGAACGAAAGTTTCAATAGTCTCATTTGGAGATATACTCGGAAAATAAGATCCAGCCGAAGTGAAACTGTCAACATCGCTTCAAATTTCGCCGTATGTCCATTCAACGTAGGCCATACTGCATTAATGCACGTGACAAATGCCCTTCAAATCAAAATCGGCGATGAAATGTGCCGATTCTTGAAGATAGAGACGCGAGGGGCGATGCGCTCAGCGACGAAAAGCCCTTTGAGGACGAAAATGAGGGCTTATGAGGTCAAATAGCAAAAAACGGGCATCCACTGTCTGGGGTGATAGTTATTATGGACCAAGTATCGATGATATCCCGTAAGTTTAATGCTTTGTCCCTTTTTATGTGAGAAATACATGTCAAACTTTAAACGCGTTTTTCTCAAAACCATGTTTTTCGGCATGGTTGTCGTCGCCCACGCTACAATTTTCATCAGATTTCAATGATTTTTGGACTCCCTTGAAGCAAATTGAATTGTTTTCAGTTTATCGTAGCCGATTTTTTATCTCGATATTTAATACTTTTTTCGGCCAAGGAAGAGGGGTCGAAGAATGGCCATTTTTTCAAATATCTATAATTTCGCAAAAAATTACATCTGTAAGGATCAGGGCGATATGTTAATTTGTTGTTTCAGACAACTACAACCGGATTTACAGCGATAATCGTCGATCTACCTCCTTTTACAGCCGCCTCTGGAAAATCCCAATTACACAGAGAAGATATTTATATTTTCCAATAAAAACAATACCAATAAAAACTTCAATGTGTGGTTTATTCATTGCAGCAAACCCTATTTGTCTACTACATTTCAGTTCGGAGAAAAAAATATCCTGAATTTGAGCAATATTTTCGTCCGTTGCCCTGTCGTTCCCCGTTAAATGTTAAATTCAAATTTCGTTCTCAGATTCTTTGAAATGCCTCCACAAGACCTGATGAAGGTCTGGCGAAATATGCTGCTCTCAGTTTCAGCAACATGTTATGGTTACAAATCCAAGAAGAATATCGTCAAAAGAGGGTAGTTCAAGTCTGCCATCGTTACAGTGTCATTATTAGATGTCTGAGACAAAACACTGTTACTACGGTCCACCATGACAGTGACTGCCGCCTGGGGGAGTTGCGGGCACATGGCGCAATAAGGGAAGTACAGGTATAGAAGCGGACCAGAGACAAATGGGGATCACTACAGCGACGATACGGGCCATAAACGGAGAAATCCACTGACTTTGACAAATGGTCGATTTTTATGGCCCCGCGCCTAAGATGTGAATCTTGGAAATTATGTAGCTTTTAAACTGGCCGCATGCTACTGTCCTGAGGATCTATGGAAAGTGGTTGAATAATGGTGAAATGACGAGTAGCGACAGGGTGTCGGAAGTCCACGTCCCATCACGTAACCTGTAGAGCGGAGGCTTGCCCGCTCTGTAAAGCAGGATATGCGGCGATCTGTGGCAGATCTGACGACAGAGTACAAGCGTCTCGGAGTACACCGTTCAGCATTTGTGGCTCCGCGGCAGAAGATCCTATATGTTACCATCCTGACATAACGACATCGTTATTTACGTTTGTAGTCGGCGTGGGATCACGGAGTTTTGGACCACGGATGAGTGAAAACGTGTCACCTTTTAGGATCGACTGTCACGTCCGGATGGCTGATCGAAACATGCACCACGCCACCAACACAGACCAGTATGAACGTATTATGCTATGGAAAACATTCACCTGGGCGTGCATGGTACCTGTGGTCGTAATCAAAGACACCATGACAGCTACGAAGTATATGAACATTATCGCGAACCACCTGCATCGCTTGGTGCATAATGTCTCCCCCGACAGCGATGGCATCTTCGAGTAGGATAACGGCCCGTGTTACAAGGCCATAATCGTCGTACAGTGGTTGGAAGAGCACGATAGAGAACTTGGCCTCCAAGTTCGCTTGGTCAGAATTGAATGGAACATATCTAGGACGCTGTCTAACGCCAGCTCCGCGCCCACGTACCACGGACCCGTATTTAGCGAGAATTTGGTGACATCTGGTGTCACATAACTCGACAAACCCACTACGCATTTGTCGAATCCGTGCCATCGCTTCTCTCTTCCGTTCCAAAGGTAGACCAACACTCTGTCAAACAGGTGGTGATAATGATTTGTCTCACCAGTGTCAGTCGCAATTCGTTTACTTGTTACGCCACGTCATTTCTGAGTATCTAATAAGCATTCTAATAACTTTGTGCTCAGAATAAAATACTCTGACAGAAAAAAATCGCCACCAAAAAAATAATTAATGCGGAGTAATGAAATTTCGGGAATACATTTGAGTGATGAAAGGTGGCTACACTGAGCCACAGCGCCAGAGATTGCGCCAAAGAGTATTATTCAGCCGCCTCCACTGTCAGTGTTGGTTGAGAGGTGGTAGTGGAGAGTTCTTGTCGAGAAGTCGTGGTGGAGACAGCTTATTGAGAAGTGGGCAGTAGGAGTTCTGATGTAGCCGTGACTAGTTGTGAGGACGTTGTATGCAGTTGTTCTGATGGGCTAGACAGCCGATGCTGTTCGATTGCGGATGTTGTAATGATCAGAGTGTATGTTTCGTCAATATATATGAAGGTAATAAATTTTTTTTTATTTTTATTTCAAATGTCTAAACAATAATGCCTCTTGGTCACAGGTTCAGTCAACAAAGCATCTGGCTTGTGTTCATGTATTAGAGTGTAATTCTGGTTTCTATGTGCAAGTATAGTATTTCAGTTTTATTTAATTAATTCAGTGTAAATGGTATTTAAAATATCTTGTCTTTTTGAGGGAGAACCGTGCCAGATGTGTACGTTGAATCACACTTCCACACACAGAACAGTTACATTTGTGTTTTGTTGTTTCGTAGGTTTTATAGTTGCTGGGGACTTAATTAATTAATTGTGTTAACGGAAGTTTTCTTTCATTCTTTGTTGTTATTCTATGCAGTCAGATTGCTGAGTAATACTACTCAGGGCCCACCGGTTATGAGACTTCGTAGCCGGACATACAGCGATTAAAAATCAAAATTATTTGCATTATATATATAATAAAGCCCCCATGCAGTGATTAACACTGTAAGATTACAGGTTAATCTAAGCGCGAGATAAGCCATTGCCAATGTGAAATGCTGGTACATTAATTACAAGAATGTTCAATGGAAGCATGCAAACTTTCATGCATTGTGTTGTACAGGTGCCGAATGTCAGTTTGTGGGAAGGAATTACATACCTGTCGGTCAATGCTGGGATGGCTAATACTGTTTGTGGATGACACAGGAGTTGTCGTCCGATGATGTCCAATATGAGCTCGACTGGAGACAGATCTGGTGGTCCAGCAGGCCAAGGCTACATGTCGACAGTCTGTAGAACATGATGGGTTACAACAGCGGTATGTGGGCGAGCGTTATCCTGTTGGAAAAAAAACCGTGGAATGCTGTACACGAATGGCAGCACAGCAGGTCGAATGGCCAGATTAACGTACAGATTTGCAGTCAGGGTGCGTAGGATAACGACGAGAGTGCTTTTACTGTCATACGAAATAGCACCCCGGACCATAGCTGCAGGTGTAAGTCCAGTGCGTCTAGCAAGCAGACAGGGTGGTTGCAGACCCTCAGCTGGCCTCCTTCTAAACAAGATGCGGCCATCAGTGGCACCGAGGCAGAATCAACTTTCATCAGAAATCGCAAAACATCTCCGCTGTCGCTTGACACCACTGAAGTCGCATATGACAGTGGTTTGGGATCAGTGGAATGCACGTCACAGGTCGTCTGGCTCGGCACTGTCTTCGAAGTAACCGATTTGTAACTGTTCATTATGTCACTGTGGTGCCAACTGCTAATCATATTGCTGCAGTACGATGCGCCAGAGCCACACGCCGAACACGATGGTCTTCCCTCTCGATAGTGCCACGTATCCGTCCGCAGCCCGGTCTTCTCACTACCGTTCATTCTCGTGACCATCGCTGCCAACCATCATGTACAGCGGCTACATCCCTGCCACGTCTTTCTGCAGTATCGCAGAAGGAACATAGAGTGTGATCCTGTGTATTACGACAGATTTTTATTCATCGTAAAAGTCTGGAACGGTACGATTCAGCCTCATTGGTCCAAATGAGGAATATTAACACAAAGAAGTCTTCATTTGTAGAGTCTCTGACTGCCGCACGGTGATCTTGGGCTCAGCTTCAGAGAACAGTTGTGGAGTACATGGAAGGAGATTAGTGACGTCCGGCTGATTGATTTGCTTGTCGCATGTCCTCTCCACTCTGATGTTTTGTGAGGGCATACGTAAAGGGTGACACAGTCTTCTGGTGACAAAACCTGGCCCTATAGGCGTGATCGTGAGATAGATGATAAGCATAATAATGATAAAGAAACAGACGTGTTGATTCACAAGCTGCTAAAATAGCTTCACATTTAGTGGTTATATAGAGGGCAATGCGATTATTTTAACAAGTTTTATCGTCTGGTCAGAGACTGCTAAATATCTCTCTAATTTGTAACCTTATCAACATTCGCACCATCCTGAGGATCAGAACTACGCAAGCCAACTTACAATACGTGGCACATGTTACTACCAATATCACCAGTATTTTCCTCATTTCCTGTTCAATTTGAGATCCTAACGAGATTTGTATGGGAGGAAATACTATGTTTGCTTATTCTTTCTTGAATGTATACTCTCGATACTTTGGCGGTAAATCCCTCAGTGTTGCACGACGCGTCTCTCGTAGTGGTGACCTACTCTGTAAATCCTTCTTGGTGTGAGTCGCGGACCGACGAGCTGTCCTAGGAATCGATCGAAAGCCTGTTTAGTAGGACACTCATTTCGTGGACTAGTTACATTACGTCAGTAATCTTTCGACGAATTTCTGCCTAGCATCTGCTCTTCCTACAAGTAATATAATATGAGGACTCCACTATAGGTGGCTTCGATCGGTTATTACCATAATTATAGTTACCTCTGATTTATTGCCAATAGTGTAATCCAACAGTCACGGGTATCCCCACCTATTTGTCCTGAATATGTTACATCTGATTCAGACCAATGCCAATCGCTGATCCTTTTCTGGTATTCGTGCATTTCGATAGAATTTTCTGATGTTGCTAAGGTCCTGAAGTTCCTCAGAAAGGAACGTCCGGCGTTATCCACAGATTATTCGTATACACTATTAGATCAAAAGTATCCGTACACATATTAGTGGACATTAATGTAGGATGTGCCCATGTGTAGGTTCTAAGCGCTACAGTCTGGAACCGCGCGACCGCTACTGTCGCAGGTTCGAAATCTGCCTCGGGCATGGATGTGTGTGATGTCCTTAGGTTAGTTAGGTTTAAGTAGTTCTAAGTTCTAGGGGACTGATGACCTCAGAAGTTAACTCCCATAGTGCTCAGAGCCATTTGAACCATTGTCCTTGATGGATTTGTTAGTCAGGTGTCAGCCAATGGCTAGTCACTGCGTTCTCCTGATCGACCCATGCTGCTGTTGCTATTTGTCTACTGACAACACATATTCCCTGCCCCCCCCCCCCCCCCCCCGACAACAGCACTACGGAAGCGTGTGCGGATGCTTTTGATCGGGTAGTGTTTCTCGTGAACAGTAACGGTCTTGGGGTAATTCGTCAGTTACTTGCACGTCCCGTTAACAACAATGTCTTGAAATCTATCTCCTAGGAGGTCCATGAAATCACTCACAAACCTGGTGCACTACTCGGCTCTCGTGTACTTCGGTCACTAAGTGATGGTATGCCACTTTATCAAGTGCCTTCCGAAGGCCGAGGAACACAGCATCAGTCTGAGCGCTGTTGTACATGGTGCTATGGGTCTCATGGGCAAACAGAGTGAACTGAGTTACAAAAGATATCTGTTTGAGGAATCCGTGTTGATGCTTCTAGAGGAACTTTTCATTTTCGAAGAAGATCCTAATATGTGAGCCTAAAATGTGTTCCACAAATCTACAACAGATCGACGTCAGTGATATAAGGTCTATAATTATGTGTGTATCGGATGTCCCTTCTAGCAAACGCGATTTCCCTTAGCCTCCGTTTACCGTCTCACTAAAGCACGTGCTAAGGGGAAGGCGTCGAGAGGTGAAAGAAAATCAGTAGCTCTCGCTTTTTCTGCGGTCTCTGCATTATAAGCTGTGTCAGTGAACCATACGTAAAGAAGAAAACGGTGATTAAGAGTGAAAAATGGATGAACAGACGGTAAGTGAGGGGAAACTTAACATTTCTTCGAATATAAAATATTTTAGAAAAATACTCGTTTCGAAATTAATTGAGTATGAGAAAATATTACTATTGATTCCTGCAGGACCTTGTGCAACAGAAATCAACGAAACTGGATATTGTGATATTATGATAAGAAAAGCAAGTTTTTGGCCACTATAAGATCTGGTGAATCGAAGGCTGTCAAAAACTATACTTTTGGTACGTAAACATGATCACTGTCAACACCACTTTTGTTCAAGGTCTCAATGATACGTCTTTCTTGGCAGTTCTGTGAAAGTTTTTATTTATTTTTAAATTTTCTCCACTGTTGTCTGCACCTACACTCTTTTAAATTCCTGTATTTTTCATTCAACAGTGTATCACATTTTTTTCTGCTCTGATAATCATTACGTGTTACGTCTAAAATACTCTGCCTCAGTTCATATTATTCACTTAAAACTTTAGCGCGTTCTTGGCAAGAAGTTACCTTCTTTCTTCTCGAAATCACGTTGTCAGCGCGCCGCTGGAGCTGTGGAGTACACAGCTCCAGACATCTCCATTGCTCGAAAGAATAAGTGTGTGTGAACTTTTCGGTTTCTATCGACGGTATTCTTGTAACATCGTACGCATTTTCACGCAGTGATATAGATTCCCTATGGTCTCATGCAACGTTCAGCAGGAGGGAAGAAACAAAAACGTTGAGGCTTGCCGTCGACATTGTAATTCTGTCAGAGACAGCAAAGGACCTGGAAGAGCAGTTGAACGGAGTGGACAGTGTCTTGGAAGGGGGAGATGAACATCAACAAAAGCAAAACAAGGATAATGGCTCTGAGCACTATGGGACTTAACATCTGAGGTCATCAGTCCCCTAGAACTTAAAACTACTTAAACCTAACTAACCTAAGGACATCACACACATCCATGCCCGAGACAGGATTCGAACCTGCGACCGTAGCAGTCGCTCATGTCCGGACTGATGCGCCTAGAAAGGATAATGGAATGTAGTCTAATTAAATCAGGTGATGCGGAGGGAATTAGATTAGGGAATGAGACACTTAAAGTAGTAGATGAGTTTTACTATCTGGGAAGCAAAATAGCTGATGATGGCCGAAGTAGAGAGGATATGAAATGTAGACTGGCTATGGCAAGGAAAGTATTTCTGAAGAAGACAGATTTGATAACATCGAATATAGATTTATGTGTCAGCAAGTCATTTCTGAAAGTATTTGTGTTGAGTGTAGCTATGTATGGAAGTGAAACATGGACGATAAATAGGTTAGACAAGAAGCTTTCGAAACCTGGTGCTACAGAAGAATGCTGAAGATTAGCTGGGTAGATCACGTAACTAATGAGGAAGTACTGAATAGAATAGGGGAGAAGAAGAGTTTGTGGCACAACTTGACTAGAAGAAGGGACTGGTTGGTAGGACACGTTGTGAGGCATCAAGGGATCACCACTTTAGTATCGGAGGGAAGCGTGAAGGATAAAAATTGTAGACGGATACCAAGAGATGAATACACTATGCAGACTCAGAAGGATGTATGTTGTAGTAGTTATTCGGAGATGGAGAGGCTTGCACAGGATACAGTAACATGGAGAGCTGCATCAAACCACAACAGCAATCCGTATAGAATCTTAGTGAATCTCTCCAGGTCCAGATGCCTTTCTTCTGTTGAGCGATTTCATTTATTCTCTACTCCACGATCACTTATCTCACTATCTGCCATCTCGGCGTTCGTTCGATGACTGAAAAGAGGAACACTGTTTCTGTCTTTTTTCAGTGAAACAGTTTCGGAAGACCCAATTCAATAATTTAGCCTCTAGTCTTTTATACGTACTCCTTTTCTGTATCTATGTGGTCACTGAGTGAATGAATATATGATTTTGATCCGTTTACTGACTTTAGATAAGGTTAAAAGTTATTGGGTATTTCCATCAGATTGGTCGGTAAATATTACTCTTAAATTAACTGATCACTCCTTCCATTGCGCTCTTTCCACACATTTTGACAAAGAGGTCAATGCGGACCTTTTCACATACAGCAGATATAAACAGTAAATTTGATTACAGACTGATTCTGACCGTATATGTGTAGAAAGAGCTATTAACTGCGTGGCACAGACTTTTATTTTTAATTTTTTTATCTTGAGTGAATGACCTCGCAGGAACCATACGACACAATTACAATAATTAAAACGCATAACGTGTGACGTACTGATAACGCTTTGAAGCTGATTATCGGCTACATTTAAATACTTCAAATATACTGACGGAAATGGAATGTGTTATACCAAGAATTCCGACATTTATCACACTTTGTGGACATTTTCATCACGTAACGTGTATTAAATGATTAAACTTTGGTTCCATTTCGGAACTTACGTCCATCATCTACGTCACCATGTGGGTGGGAATACTATTCTTATATTCATCTGACGTAATTAAATTTCCTTGGTGACGTACTGAGTCTCAATTTTATCTTCGATAGGGATAAAAACTAAGGTGCGAATTGATGTATTTGTCAGGGAAGGCATTCCACTAGAGTATTCTGTGAATGTGTGATAGCCACAGTGCCATAGTGGTGTAGTGGATGGCAGGCACATCTGTCTAGTCAGCAGGAGATCTGGGTTCAAGTCCTGGCCTTGGTCAAAACTTAAATCCTTTAAATCAGTTTCTATCCTTATTAGTGTTTCGTTGTAGCGTGGAAACAAAGAGCCTCAAAACGTCATGGTTGAAACAGATCCAGTGTCAATTCATAAATAGTGCTGGTTGGAGGCTGGTATGAAGGTATACTTCTTCCCATCGCATCACAGAAATAGTCTATGTGTGGCAAAGCAGGGGACCTAGCATACCAGTCAAAATTCGTTTGTGATGATTCCAGGAGGTCGTAGAGTACTGCCCTCGAGAATTGCTGCTTATTGTAGCCCCTCACTAGATCGTTTATGGACACGTTGGTGTCGGCCTGATAGCCACAGCCTAGAGGAAGACTCGCTGAATATCACAGAATGCCACTCAGCAATTGGATTGTTGTAATTTTTTATATTTATGGTACGTGAAGTTCAGAGCTCAAATATCAATCCACCAAAGCAGATAGATGCAGCTCTGAAACATTCTCAAGATAATCGACTTTCAAGTTGTCCGAGCGTCTTTAATACCCTAAAGTAAGTTAGATTTTTCGACAGGCAGTGTGACTCTGTGGTAGCACGCTCTCCTGTCACGCGCCAGGCCCAGGTTCGAGTCCCAGGCGATCGCAAAACTTCAAACAAAGGTGCATGTTCTGCAAACATTTCCGTGAAGCCTAAAATACATAAAAATGGAAAAAAAGTTGCCCTTACGGGACTGGTAATCGTTGGATGGCTGGTTAGAGTCTCCATTCGGTCATTTACTTTCGTTCAGTTCGAGTACTTGCGTCATTTAAAACGAAAATTCATCAAATATGTGCTAATAAACTCATATCCAATTGTCATTTTTATGAAAACTGCCCGTCTTCTTAATATTCATTACATATCACGCAAAAAATACAGTTTTTATTGCAAATATAAACTCTTTATTACTGACCTTATATGAAAGATTGTCTAAATTTAAAAAAAAAACATTATAAAATACATTTTTGTCCTCTTTGCACCTTTGTTTAAACATTTGCACCGACTAGGAATCGAACGCAGGTCTCACACATGGCAAGACATGGCAGGCAAACACTCTTCAACAAAAGCACACGTCACGTCGAAAATACGGTTCTTGGTTTTTAGGTATGCAAGACACTTTGAAAACTTCAAATTCGGTTTTGTAGAGAATTTTTGAGAGTTACATCGAAGTGTTTGGAGCGATGGATATTTGAGTTCTGAACTTCACGTAGCATAAATATAAAAAAATACGAAAACTCGGTTTCATGTGGTCTCCTCGGCAGTTGACTCCAGCTGCAGGACACGCAAGTCTCTCTCGTCTGTGTTATAGGGCGAACGTTAAACACAGCTTTCAGTGGTCGATTCCCGACGGTTCGTAGTGACAATCTCCTGTAGCCTCTGTCTAGCTTACAACATTTGTCATCAAAATATTCATCGGATCTAGCTGTGCAGTCCTAGAATCATCTCGGGTGCAGTCGTTCTTGAAAGACCTGTGCCTGTTTGTCTTGTCGCACTGCTGTTCTGAATCCATCTCGTCACCACTCGTTCTGCAGTCATAGTACCATGGCCAGATGACTGTGTGGTCTGTCGGTATAATGCGCCAGTGTTCCTCATGCCAATGATTTGAACTCTGTAAGTCTAAAAGATGGCGACAAGTTACACGTGGCACGTGGGCGTCCTCTGGGTAGACGGTGATGCGATCTCCACCTGAAACTGAAGCAAAGCAAGCGATGGATGCTGTATCGTGTGTGAGATACAGAGGCGAGCGGGACATACTGCTGGTAGCGCCACGTCACCTTAACACGTCTGCGCGGAGCGCGCAAGTTCAAAATGGTTCAAATGGCTGTGAGCACTATAGGACTTAACAACTGAGGTCATCAGTCCCCTAGAACGTAGAACTACTTAATCCTAACTAACCTAAGAACATCACACACATCCATGCCCGAAGCAGGATTCGAGCCTGCGACCGTAGCGGTCGCGCGGTTGCGGACTGAAGCGCCTAGAACCGCACGGCCACACCGGCTGGCTAGCGCGCAAGTACTGCACCACAATTAGGTATGAAATTAAAAATCAAAATTTATGTTTTAAAACTCTGGTAAAATATAGTTTAGTGTTATAATGTTCCAAACACAAAGTCTTTATGTTCTAGACTTAACAGCTCACGTAAAAATGCCATTTTATGAGTAAAATAAGTGGCGCTAAATAATGAAGCTATAAATCCAGAATTTGGTCAGAAGGCGCAGTAAGAGCTCATAAATAAGTGGTGCAGGTTTCCAAAACTGTAAAACAAAAATTAACACCGGCATCAACGTTTTTAGGAAAAATGAAAAGCGCTAAATAATGGAATTAAAAAAAAACTAAACTCCGCCGAACAGGCCATGAAGGCCCAACGGTACCGACCGGCCGCCGTGTCATCTGACTCAGCCCACAGGCATCCCTGGATGCGGATATGGAGGGGCATGGGGTCAGCTCACAGCTCTCCCGAGACCGGAGCCTCTACTTCTCAATCAAGTAGCTCTTGAGTTTGCCTCACAAGGGCTGAGTGCACCCCGCTTGCCAACAGCGCTCGGTAGACCAGATGGTTATCCATGCAAGCTGCTAGCCCAGCCCAACAGCGCTTAACTTCGGTGATGTGACGGGAACCGGTGTTACCACTGCAGGAAGGCCGTTGACAAATAATGGACTTAGAAACATTAAAATTTGTTTTATGCTTCAACTCACCCCAAAAATAATAAATGAGACACCAAGTTAAGTTACCTCTTATAGTTTTTGAGTAAGTACGTAAAAAAACAATTTTGTAACTAAAGTGTACCCAATTGTTGTAGATTAAGTACCTATAATTTTAATGATAGAGAATTTTGGTTAAAGTGGATGATAAAATATACCAAATGAAAGAGCTGTACCAAATTTGAAAGTTGTAATATTAATAACAGCATATATAAGTGTTAGTAAAGGTATGGTTCATGTACCGTTAGTTCCACTATAAAAAGTCTAGAAGACAATGTTTTCATTCTAGAGAGCTGAAACCTTTTCTGTGCTTTCAAACAGCTTAACTGCATACAAATAAAAATTAAGAGATTTATGAAGTAATTTGTAATTATATTATTAAAGTTTATGTGCTCGAGAAAGCGGTCGTTCGGAGTCTGCTGCAGTATGCAGATAGCCAGCCGTTGACAACAGATGTCCCTCGGCCGTCCGCTCCGGCACCTATATAAAGACAGCCCGAGAGGCAGTAGGAAGGCACAATTCGCATTCAGCTACTGTGAGGTCCACGTGTGTTAAACGTCGGATCGCGCTCTGTCTCGGATGACGTTAGAGCCGAACTGTGTCAAAGCGCGTATGTTGCGGTAGAAACGGATAGTGAACTCGCGAGGACTGTACACCGTCCTGGATCGCTTAGAATTCGCCAAAGTAACTGTTAGTGTGCCGTCCGTTTGAATTACAATTCCGCGTGGCAAGTGGTGACTTTATTTATACTTTTATGGCGAGCATTTATTTTAAACATTTATTGCAAACTTGCATTTGAGTAAGTTTAGTCAGGGTGAAAGACAACCTGGTAGGAACGTACCGTAGAGGTCGCCTCTGAACTGCTAAATGTGCTGTTATAATAGAAAACCTTTCTTTCAATTGACAATAGTGAAATTTTAAGTGTTGTGTGCGAGAAACTTTACGTAATATAAATTTTGACTAGAACTTTATACTTTCATTTGAAACCATAGTCCTGATTTCGCAGAGAAATAGGAGAATAGAAACTTTTCTTTCAGTGGGCTGGACCAGAATGTGAAACTGGAAACTAAGGTCAACATGTTTCCCTTAGCTTTCTGGCTGAGCACTAAATTAGTTGCCAGGCTCGCGTGAGAGAAACGGCGAACAAACAAATGATTAACTTTTATCCGCCGCCCCACAAAACGTTCCATTAACGTTAGCAACCAGTAACCGTCATGTACTGCCATCATTCACTGCATACCTCACAGGCTCTAAGATACTCGAGTATCGGTTTGTTATCGTACAGTCAAGGTGTTGATGGTGTAACACCTCCCTATTTCCGTCACTTTGTATGGCTCGGTACAGTAATCCGATCAGAATATAGCCACTTGACCACATCACTGACGACCTTAAGTCTTCCTTGGTGCGAGATGACAGTCGCTGTCTGAAATCCATTATACGGGGCAAAATGTGTACTTCTCAGACAAACGCTGTCTTCCCTGGCGGAGAACTCATTAATAGCCATTGTTTCTAGTTCTTGCCACTACGCTGCGTAGATGGTTCAGATTATCGTATGTGTCCTCTTTCCGTCTGAGCTGAGAGATAATGCGTCGGAGGGTACCATCTCTTTGTCGAGATGCTGACACTCACTCACCACTTCCTGATTCTTTCTTGGGCGTTCCCCGATCGTACTCGAGTTGCCAAGTTTGTAACTTCGTGGCACGTCAAAACGGTAAGCTGGAGTGGGTCTCGAACCTAGAACTTTTGGCTTTTGTGCTCAATTGCTCCACCGACTGAGTCATCCAAATACAGCGCACGATCCGCCCTCGCAATTAACTTCCGCCAGTAACTCTTCTCCACCTTCCAAACTTTTCAAAAGTTCTCCTGCAAACCTTGCAGGACTAACATTCCTCGAAAAAAGAACATTGCGGAGGAATGGTTTCAACAAGTGGTTTCAACACAGCGAAAGGTATAGCTTCCACAATGAATTTTATGTAATTTGAAGATGGAGGAAGGAGAATGAAAACGAAAAGGGAGGGACTAATGATATCAACTCCATAAGGCGCGGCATAAGGGGGGACGAGAGAAAATGTGTGCCAGACTGGGACTTGAACGCAGGATATGTTTCCTAGTAGGCGGACGTGTTAGCCACTGTGCCACCTCGATACAATGCGCGGACCACCTCCGCACTCTCCCCAGCCGACTCACACACCCACCTATCCACAGTCCCCGCCCATGTCCTCCGTGCTTGCTCCCATTGGAGGTAGAACGTAAATGTTCCAGCGGGAATCTAACACTAGCGAGCTCAGAGATCACAGACGGAGACTGGCGCGAGGTGGGAGTGACAGCTGGGCAGCTGCAATGATAGTCTGCGATAAACTCTGTGTCTGGGTGGTGCAGCTGCCTGGTAAGCAGGAGGTACCGGGTTTCAGTCCCAGTTGGGCACATATTTTCACTCGTCGCCCTTGATTCCACATTACGTCTCGATGCAGCTGATAACATTAGTTCCTTCTATTTCCGTTCCTTTCTCCTCCCTCCACCTTCAAATTACGTAATATGTATCACAGCTGCGGATTGCACGTGGTGTCTGTCCTTTCAGACATGTCCGAAATACTCAATCATACAATGAATTTCCACTCTGCAGTGGAGTGTGCGCTGATTTGAAACTTCCTGTCAAATCGACACTGTGTGCCGGAAGGGTACACGAACCTGAGACCTTTGCCCTTTACGGAAAGTGCTTTACCGACTTTGATACTCAAATGTGACTCACCACCCGCCCTCACAGCTTTACTTCTACCACAACCTCTTTTTCTACTTTCGTCTTGCTAGGACATCTCAGTTGATAGATTACTTGACCAAGAAAGACGAAGATCCTAGGTTCCAGTCCCGATCTGGCAACCGGGTTTGATGTGCGAAGAAGTTTTAAATCAGTGCACACTTCGCTGGAGTGTGAAAATTCAATCTGGAATTTGCCTTGTGTTTGACGTATCCCTATCTGAGTTTGCTGGCCTCTCCTACAATTGCCACGTTCGTTCGCACTGATGTACTGTTGCGTATGGTATAAACAAGTCATCCACTTGCCTTAAAGCATCATTTGATAATTCGAGCCGGCCAGTGTGGCCGAGCGGTTCTACGCGCTTCAGTCTGTAACTGCTCGACCGCTACGGTCGCAGGTTCGAATCCTGCCTCGGGCAGGGATGTGTGTGATGTCCTTAGGTTAGATAGGTTTAATTAGTTCTAGGTTCTAGGGGACTGATGACCTGAGAAGTTAAGTCCTATAGTGCTCAGAGCCATTTGAACCATTTTTTGATAATTCGATAGGTTTAGTGGTGAACTTCCAGCTTAATATTGCAAATAACGCAAATGCTGCGAAATAATATTTTAATTTTCTCCATTTAACAATTCTGAAACAGAAAATCTCGAAAAGCTGAAAACCTTCTTTCTACGTTTTGCAGCGAATAGTCCGCGTGATTGTAAAAGAGGGCAGCTCACTCCTGTTTACAAAAAGGGTAAAAAGATTGGATGCACAGAATTATCATCGTTGACGTCTATCTGTTGCAGGATACTACAGCATATTCCAAGATCAAAGACGATAATGTTCTGGAAGGAAACCAAGCTCCTCTCGAAGAAATTCTATCAAATTACATTAAACTTCCCAAAAACAAATACAACACTTGACAATAATTATGCACCATGTGCAGTGATGTTACTACCAATCACAGAGCATGAACTCTGCAAAAGTGTAAAAATCCTAAAACATAAAAAGTCAGTAGGAGTAGATGACCTACCAGTTTGTGTACTGAACAATAATATATAGCATACAAAATAGCTTAACAAACTTAATCAATGAGTCACTAACATCTGGGATATTTCCACAGTGTTTGTAACAGGCAAGAGTTGTATTCTTGCTAAAATAAGGTAATACAGAAGACATGGCAAACTACTGGCACATGCTCAAAAATAGTAGATTCAGATATGAACGACAGATTAATGAACTGCTTGAATTAATACCCAACATTTTAAGTAAATCATGGTTTGGTTTCCGAAGTAGTACAAGTGCAGAGTCAGTCCCAGTAGAATCCACAAAAGTGGTACCTGATGTTCTTGACAAAAATAAGTGTGTCATAGGCCTATTCTTAGATCTTTGCAAGGCTTCTGATACGGTTGACCTTAAGGTTCTACTAAATATGGTAGAAGCATTAGGAATAAGGGGCATAGCTAACAACTGATATCAGAGGGGTACAAAGAGCAGAAAAAAATATACCTCAAATAATTCTACACGTTTTGTAAAACACTAACTAGGAACAAATTACACTAATATAGGAATTCCTCACGATAACATATTAGGACCAATACTGTTCCTGATTCACATCAACGACTTTCCGAATAGTGTTAGTTATGGGGAGAAAGTCTCTTTGCTAATGACAGCAGTATCAGAAAACAAGAAAACTCCTTGCAGAAAAGACAAATAAAATCTTCAAGGAAATTTACAATCGGTCTATATGAAACAAAGTGACATCAAACATAAAGGAAAAAGTGCCATGAATTTCAGTTTGAAGAGAAAAATGACACTGTAAAATTAAAGGGACCCGTCCCTGAACCGGCTGTGTATCCAACATTCCCTTTAGCCTCACAGTATTACTAATCTATAAAGCAGAAGTAGCTCAAACTTTGTACAAACAATCAGGATTGTTATTCAAAGCGTTACTGAGAAAGTCAGTTAGATATCAGTTATGTTATGGTTATAACAATATTTAGGTTAGAGAAACAGTCAGGTTGAAGACAACATTCTGCGAAGTATTTTATGCTTCCAATTTCCTCTTCTGGTGCTAGTCTATGAAAAATATACAAAATTTATTTTACTATGAGAAATATATTTTAAAATTAATATCAATAATCATCATATGTTAGAATATTCTGAAAATAGTAGACAAGACAGGTAGAGAAGGTCATTCTGATTATATTTTCCAATTTTGGTGATTTTAATTTCAGTCATCTAGGAGAAAAATGTACCTGAATGATAAAAACTCAAGTTTCCAGTAACCTGCAAAAAAAAAATTTGCAGATCTATTAGTTTCTCATTATCCAGTTTTAGAATATTCAAGCTGCTTATTTCTGTCAGTCACCTGGTTCTTTATCCACCACACTCTTTCCCTTCATACTTTTAGTTTCCATTGCCTCCTTGGAAACAGCGTCTGCTACTCTCGCCAGTTCCATTACACACAGCCAATCAACAACAGCTGGAGCTTAAACCATATATCTTCCAATCTAGATAGCTAATTTTTTCAACATGAATCCTAGATATTGATCCATTATTGAAAATTATTGTTGTATCCATTACACCTATATTCTACACTGTCAGCCCGACAAATACAGCTTTTGGTATTTGACACCTTATGCAGCAGGTGATGCCTACGTTGCGATTCTGTGAGAGACCATGGACATATCTCCTAAGAGGATGTGTATTTGGGAGAGCCCTTAATTTATGATTAATTGCCACCATAACAGCAAGATATATTTTAGACTGTGTTGGTTGCCTGTACACCAAATTTCTGAAACTGACTGTTGAACCAAATGATATGTATTACTCAGTGCTGCATTGAGTTGGTTGCCTTGAAGCCTCTGGTTGGTGTTAAATCTCTTTCTTCTTGCCACTTTTAACACAGAAAATACATACATTGATGTAGAACAACACAGCAGTAACTACAAAATAAACATGTTTCAAATTCCAAAAGCAAGAAGTGAAAGCTAAACTACAGCCTTCTAGATACGCCTGTACTGAGGTTTCAGTAGTCAGAGCCTTCTAGAATACACTTGTCTTTACGACCCACATTTAAAAGCTGAAAAAAGTAACAAAAAGAAGAACATGTTACATATTCTGACGCACGTTAATAGGACAGAGGTGCGTAACCCAGTCCAACATTTCTTTCAAACTAAATTTACAAATAAATGGAAACTGAAAATGTCCATAAATTATACATATTTGTAATCGATATGAAATGCTCGTTCGTATAGAGCAGGAACTTTTTTTGTCATTTTTCGCGAACAGGCCCCCTTAAATGTAGATAGCATCTCCTTAGACTGGGTAACAAACACAAAATTCCTAGGAATGGATATGGATTCTCAGTCGAAGTGGTTTGAACACACTAAGATACTTGCAAACAAAAATCATTAGTCTGTAATGCCATTAGTCTCTTGTTATCAGTGTGTCATTTAGTTCCATACTACTTAAATGTACACTCAGTTCTAAGCTATCGAATTCTTTCTCGAGGAATAAATACATAAAATATGACCAAAGTTTTCAAACTTTGGAAGAGGACATAAGAATAATAATCAAAAATAGTAGCTGAGCTCACTGTAAAAATATGTTCAAAGCTCTGAGGATTTTAACTGCACCATGTGAGTACATTTACCAATCAGTTGTACACATCAAAAATTAAATTAACATCTACTGCACAAACAGCTCTGTTAATGACCATAGAGCAAGATCCAAACTGAACTTACATTTACCAGTAAAGTATTAACGTAAAACTCAAAACAGCATTTTCTATCAATGAATACAACCGTACAACATATTTCGCAAGATGGTTAACGACATTAATAAAACAAACTTTTTAAGAAATCAATTAAAAAGTATCTCTTAAGCAATACATCCTACACATTGAAGGCATACTTAGGTATACTGAGTAGAGTTTTGGTAAAAAATGGAACACAAATAAATGATAGTAATGATAGTAAAATATCTATCATTTCAAATAACACTTTCACTCTATGTTTTTTTTTTCCTTCTGTTTTTGTGAAAATTACACCCAAAGCTTTGCAAAGTAATGTGGTAGCACTATTTAAAACAGATTGGCCTTGTTTTCGGGAGGGTGGATGCTCCAGTCTTCAGCCAGCCATCCTGATTTGGGTTTGCCGGCCGAAGTGGCCGTGCGGTTAAAGGCGCTGCAGTCTGGAACCGCAAGACCGCTACGATCGCAGGTTCGAATTCTGCCTCGGGCATGGATGTTTGTGATGTCCTTAGGTTAGTTAGGTTTAACTAGTTCTAAGTTCTAGGGGACTAATGACCTCAGCAGTTGAGTCCCATAGTGCTCAGAGCCATTTGATTTGGGTTTCCCGTAGTTTCCCTAAATTACTTCAGACAAATGTCGAAACAGTTGTTACTATAAGGCCACAGGTGACCCTCTATCCCGTCCATGTCAGACTTGACCTATAAGGATGTAAATTACTGTATATATTAATTATATTTGTTTTTTCTTAAACTGCATCATTAAGTCGTATTCACTATTCTTGTAAAAGTGATCTGCGTACGAATAAGGCTACTACTAATACTAGTCCCACTACCAGAATCAGTATGGATTTTGGAAAAACCATTCGTCTGAAACAGAGCTTGGTTTATGCACACACAACATAAGGCGTTCCTCACTGCAGCACATTGTCGATTACTAACCGACACACTACCATAGGAGTATTTTCGCAAATACGTGTTTGTCTGGAGGAATATTTGACTAACAGAACACAGGACGTTATATTGACGGCGAAAGTTCAGCAGAAACTAAAGTAACATCCTATGAGGGTACTAGGACCTCTTCTGTTCTCGATATACATAAATGGTTTATTAGATACCAGCACTATGAGATTGTTTGCTGATGATGCTGTTGTGTACAGTAAATACTCCTTGTAGAACAATAGTAAGGAAACGTGGAAAGACTAAAAAAAATTTCAATTTGCAGTAATAAACAGCGTCTCTCTTTAAATGTCGATTAATGTACAATAATACCTGTAATAAAGAGAGAATCCGATAGCATCTGATAAGATTAGTGGTGAATATCTTGAGCACGTCATATCGTGTAATTGTTTAGGTAATACTAATAAGAGATACGGAATGGACGAAAACGTAAACTCAGCAATAGGGAATGCAAAAAACTCTTTGATTTCTGGAAGGATTCTGGGTATTTGCGGTGCGTCTGTACTTAAAATCGCACGCAAAACGTTAGTGCGACCAATTTTAGAATATTGTTTCTGTGTTTGGAATCCTTATCAAGTAGGAACGATGACAGGTATCATGTGGCTTAACAGATCATACTAAAGCCTTACAGGGATTCTTGGGGAACTTAGATGTGAATCCTTGGAAGAAAGAGATCTCAGTTCTCGCGAAACACAGTTTCTTAAATTTAGAGAACCTATATTATAAGAAGACAGCGACCATTATACTGTCACTATCATATACTGGGGTCGGACGAAATTATGGAAAAACGGCGAGAAACGCATGTTTGAACGTAAATGCAGATGGTAGCCAAGCCTGCAACTAGTGGTTTTGTATTTGACCAGGAACGGCACCTGTGCAATGTCCTCAGTAGGTTGCAAGTGTCAGGCGTGGTCAGAATAGTAGTTGTGTGTGCATTATGGCGGAGCTATGAGAATTCGAATGAGAGCAAATTGTTGGTGATCATATGGTGGGTACTTCGTTAACCAAGAGAACAGAAATGTTTAGCGTTTGAAGATTTATGTGGCATACAGGCAAAGCGAAAAATTATCCGCTAAGATACAACGCAGACGAAAGTGTGTGTAACAGACGAAAAACAGAAAGCTACAGCTGCAAATATCACTGTAAGGCGAACTGAAATTTCAAAACCACTCATCAGATTTATGCGAGGCACTCCATCCCCCTGCCGCATCTTGGGCATAAAATCGAGTCTTCAGTTTCATGACTACGGTGATTCTAAGATAGCGACAGGTGTTCATGAGGTACTACAATTCCCACGTATACATCTGCTTGACAGATATCCTGTTTACACAGTAAGTGGTGGCATGACCTATAATTTCACATGTCGAACGCCACTGCAAAGCGTTTGTCTCTCCTATTGTAAGAGGTATTCTCCATTACTAGAGATCATTTTAAATGGGACTGATGCGAGCATAGTATAATTTCTGAACCGTTATCGGATGTGAATAGTGGGGGGCTAGACACCTCTGGAAAGCTATATTGTACGTGTATAATAGGGAAACGATGTTTTAAGGAAGTTGTTTTTTATTTTACTCTTTATTACCATAGTTTATCGTAGAGAAACCTGCAAGGAGAATGTATGTCATGCGCTGGAAATATGTTTCTTACATTGGGATAGTAATAGTGTTGCATTCCATATGGCTAATAGGTAGGAAACCGCAACGATACAACATCATAGCGTGTTTTAGTGCAGAACATTGTAGCCTTAGCAGTGCCTGTGTTTATGTTCTCTCTTACCAATACCTTCTTGGTAATGACCCCAGACACTAGAACAATACTTTAGAATTGCTAGCGCAGTTGATTTACGTAAAACGCAACAAACTCCATCCGTCCGGAGCTCCATCGTCCAAAAAAACCGCTCGTTTCTTTTTCTTAACCGTCTGTTGTATCATCACAACGGTTTCATATCTACTGTACACTGATAAGGGGTGATAACCTCCTCGACATGGGCGCATCTGCAGAAATCTTCTGCTCTTGGATGGGTGTGGGACAGTGGCCGAGCGGTTCTAGGCGCTTCAGTCTGGAACCGCGAGACCGCTATGGTTGCAGGTTCGAATCCTGCCTCGGGCATAGACGTGTGTGATGTAGCGTGGAATGTAACGGTCTGCTTCTGGTCAGCTGCAGGGAGCGTTGGTCAAAGACAATGCGATGAGATCTTTTGGTCTCTAATTTTATCCTAAGAATGCGAGAATGCCCTGTGACTCCTATCCACATAGAGAAAGATCATAAGTTACGAACTACGATCGAAGTGCTAGAGATATGTACACCGTTGTCCGATATACTTTGATGATGTATGTGTTAGAGAATTATCATTGAATGGACGTACTACACAGTCATCTATCTATATTCGCAATGATACTCGCAAAGTATAGAAGTGGTGGTTTAGCTATGATACTGAAATCTGGAAACACGCTGTCGCATCATTAGTTGATGTTGAAATTACTGTAAAATTGCTAAAACTGTTCCCACTATCATCTGTGACGTTTATTATTCCAGTACATCGACGGTTTCTTTCCATCCCCCAACTTGCATGCTGTTGGTTACCACATAATGATTGACTGACATCGCCGGCCGCAGTGGCCGAGCAGTTCTAGGCGCTTCAGTTTGGAACCGCGCGACCGCTATGGTCGCAGGTTCGAATCCTGCCTCGGGCATGGATGTGTGTGATGTCCTTAGATTAGTTAGGTTTAAGTAGTTCTAAGTTCTAGGGGACTGATGAACTCAGATGTTAAGTCCCATAGTGCTCAGAGCCACTGACTGACATCACTCGTTTCAGTTGGAGAAAGAGTGTTGGTGGAGGGGCAACACCTTCTGGGGGTGGCTAGAACCGAAACAATGATTGCGTACATGACGGCAATATGAGGAATCAGTCAAAATGGAACGCAGAGCCATCAGCTATTCCGTAACTGTGACAGACGAGTTTAAATGTAGAGGTCATCAATCACATTTGGACTGCAATTTGGAAACTCCCCACAACGCCGTCAAACTCTTCCAATTTCCTTATGTTGTAACTGTCTTTTACTTAAAATCATCCAGTGTGTGTGTGATGTGTTATGGTAGCAGCAGTAACAAAGTGATTGACACTGTGCGGTGTCTAGTTTTCTGCGAGAGGCAATGGATCAGAACGTGTTAATGTCAGTTTAGAACCTGACACATACCTCGAAGTCATGGTGGAAAAACAAAATGTATGGCAGTGTACAAAGCGTATTACATCAGAAAAAAAAGTTTCTAACAGCGACACGGGGTCACAGGGAGCTTCTCTTTCGATTTACAGTATAGTCTGTGGGATGCGATCATCCTCCTACAGTACAGGGGATGAAATTTTAAACTAGTCTGTGCAGTGGCTCAGTACATGTATATTTAATTGGATCATCACATGTTCTCGATGCCAGCATGCATGCGGTATTTGTTTTCGATGTATGGGTGGAGAGAGATGTGGTAAAAATCTTATCGAGCTCTCTGTAGAACGAAGTTAGTGGAGCTTTTATAGTTCGTAATTTTTCTCTGTTGGATGGTACACAATAGCGAAGATTGCATGTTGGCTCGATAGACGTGAATGAGCCCTGAGAGACGTGGATCTGTAGTACTTCTATGTGATTTGGGAACGCACCACAGTGCAGTAGCAAAATCCTCGTCCTTCTCGCAGTTCCCGTTTCCACCGAATGGTCAAAACACAGTTCTGACACAGTAACTCAGCTTAGCCTGTTTCTACATGGACTGCAGAAGGTGGTAGATATAGCTTTCTCTGACTGCTACTCATTTCCGACTTACATTGGAACGATCACATGCGCAAAGCTGGAGGGATGGTAGCGCAGATTCTGAGGGGCAGTTGCAAGATGCATAGGGACTACCTAAAACCATGTTGGTATTTTACTGTAGCAGATAGGTTCGAGAAAGGTGACTCATTTCGAGATATGAGAGTGCTAGAAATATGATTCACTAGTGGCTGTAGTCATTAAAGGACTTCTTCATAGGATCCAACGCAGGTATGTGGTTGAAAGACTTGATTCGAAATCCCCGACAGCATTTCTACCAAAAGCGTAGCACTAGAGATCTGAAACGCTAGTGTACATTTCTTACTGCCTCAATCAGCACAATCATCTTCTACTGTTTGTCATCCTTCTCAATCACCCATCGCCTATAACCCAGTCGATATATCACCGAACCTTTGACATGGCATCAAGACAGAATGCGGTACAAATATTGGAGAAACGTCTAGAGGCAGTGGCTAGAAGGAGTTGCAAATATCTGTTTCATACCATACTCCTTGGCCGAATCGCTATAAAAATTCGGTAATTTTATTGCGAGGTTCCATCGTTGGCGACATGTAACAGCACTGTTGGTCTGATACTATACATTCCGGTGATCACCGTCTATATTCAGTGTCACGGTATTTGTCTGGAGAAAGACCACTTCATTGAGAGGTAACGCCATACCTAGAGCATAGCTTTTAACATGGATACTTGTATGCACCTGTAGAACCAAGACCGCTTGTGATGGTAATATGGTTGTTTTTTTTTTAACATCTGGCTGTTTGTAAGACGATTACGCCTCTCTTTCTAGGACACAGTGGTACCATTCGCAAGAAAACTAAAGAGACATGTCCACCCATCGTTGATTTTCGGTCGGTATTTTTTCGTATTGCCAGCAATCAGTTATTGATGAAGTATTATACTTAGTAGTAGGGAGTGTGTGATAGGTTCACCTTGATCCTCAGGCTTATAAAGGGGTTATTGTGTGGTTCGGGCCCCAGCTTCACAGCCAACGTCGCAAGAATTCCCATACTGTAGTTATCCAGTATTTTGAGAATGAGAGAACGTAGAGGCTTACAAAAACCTTACACAACAAACTTTCAAACTTTTATGAAACCTTTTCTCGCTGAAGAACCCCACAAAATGATGAAAGGAAAAATGTTTGTCGCTTACTGCATTTTCAGTATTCAGACAGTAAAAGTGCCGCAAGAAGCGTGACATTTTAGTTTATTACTTCTTCTCTACTAACTGTATTTGCGACACATTTTAAAGACAGTATCCACACATGCAGCTGAATGTACTTCGAAAATTATATCATTGTACGATCCATGTTTCAGCAGTTAGAACGTCATGAACATTGAGCTGCGTGAAAAAGAAACTGCAGGACGAAATTCTCTAGAGATACAGATAAATATGTTGAAATATGTGTACAAACAATTGTGAAATACGTTAAATATATATGAAATACATTTGACGTCTGCATAAGCGGTGAAGGCAACGGGTAGAAAGATCATCCTAAAACCCTGGAACGATTTGATCCAAAGTTGGTACACATACTGTCACGATCTGGAAAGAAATACTGTGAGGGTAAACACCACCAGCCTCCTACTGGGGTAAGCGTGATAACGTGGAGAAAGAAGGGAGCGAGGAGAAGAGAGGAGGGGGAAATGGATAGAGAGAGGGGAGAGGTGGATTTGAAGAGAGAGGGAGACGGGGGGGGGGGGGAGGAGGAGATGGACAGAGAGAAGGAGAAGGAGGAACTGGACTAACAGAAGACTGGAATAAATACATACCGGGCAACACCGGGTACTCAGCTAGTATCTTTATAAAACTGTATTGTTCCACTGAAAAACCACACTTCATTCAGTATAGCGGTTGATACAAGAGTTTGAAGGATTAAACATACAACTAAATTATGCAACCCTCTTTGTACTGTCATTTGTTAGAAAACTTCTTCTTGATATCTTGAACCGTTCGCGAAATAAAAGCCTTAGGAGACCGTTTAGGAAATAAAAGCCTTATGCGGTTAACCCCGTATACAGGAGGTTTCAGGAGGAACAGTAAATATTTTAGGGATGGCTGCACAGATTAATTCGTATAAAACATTCCATATAACATGTGTCCAATTTTATTCGATACATAGATACAGCTTTTAGAATGTATCCTGAAAAATACTCACAGAATGTGTTAAGCAAAGGCAAATTATTACCTCCAATGTTGCTTTTCTTAAAGTCCACCTCCGACTTTTGGTTCAAATGGCTCTGAGCACTATGGGACTTAACATCTATGGTCACCAGTCCCCTAGAACTTAGAACTACTTAAACCTAACTAACCTAAAGACAGCACACAACACCCAGTCATCACGAGGCAGAGAATATCCCTGACCCCGCCGGGAATCGAACCCGGGAACCCGGGCGCGGGAAGCGAGAACGCTACCGCACGACCACGAGCTGCGGACCCTCCGACTTTTGTTTACTGTGGTATATTCTCGACAACACCGCGTGTCGCTCTTCAGAGGCCGTCTTGGTGTTCGTTTATGGCGGCAGCACTATTAGTAATACGACCGATTAATTCGTCTGCTATGTTTACGTTTTCTGTTGTGACTTGGTAAGACAGCCAAGCCACTACGAGGTGACCGAGAGGCACGGTTTAAGCTCACGAAGGCTGGCGTGAGGTCTGGAACAGTTAAAGGAATTTATAGTAGCAAAGAACGTAAGTAACTACTGGAATACTTAACTTTAATTCATAATTGGTGAACATCGGTCTGACGGTACATGTATCACAAGATAAATAGCAAATGATAATGGCGCCTTGCTAGGTCGTAGCAAATGATGTAGCTGAAGGCTATGCTAACTATCGTCTCGGCAAATGAGAGCGTAATTTGTCAGTGAACCATCGCTAGCAAAGTCGGCTGTACAACTGGGGGCGAGTGCTAGGAAGTCTCTCTAGACCTGCCGTGTGGCGGCGCTCGGTCTGCAATCACTGACAGTGGCGACACGCGGGTCCGACATATACCAACGGACCGCGGCCGATTTAAAGGCTACCACCTAGCAAGTGTGGTGTCTGGCGGTGACACCACATTTTCTTTGTAGACTTCGCCTTTCAACCAACCACACAGGCTAAACTCTAAGGGGGTAAGGTTCCGGTACCTCGGTAGCCAAAAAATCCCACCATCTCTGCCGATCCGTATTCTGGGGAATGTTAGGTTTAGATGATGTGTTACCTGAGGATTAAAACGTGCAGGGGTACAGTCAAGCAGAATGAGCCAGAGGCGTACATTTTCCACATTTAACCTTGCCTGTTAGTCAGACAGGCAAGCCGCCGCACGTTGTCAACAGGAGGGCAGGCTGCTTCACCCCCATCCAAGCCAAGCTATGCCCAACCCAAGCAGGCTAAAGGAATCTTGCTTGCCTGCCCGTCTTCCAGCTGTTCGACGCCACGTAGCAGTGTATTCTGTACGCTTTCATTGTAGTGTTACAAGTAGGGTTCGTAAATTTTTTACACGAGTACCGCAAGATGAGGAATAATATAAGATATTCGTACATTCATTTTGGGCCACCCAGAAGATTGTGGATTGTTTTGTCCTTTGTTTCCTTTTCAGGGTATTTCGGACCTATTTGTTTCGATGTGGATGGTTTCTTTGCAACTTCACGCTCTTTCGACTAGTGTTCACTATTCTCAGTTCGAACCATCATTTGTAATAAGCAGAACCATCTCTGAAAGCTGAGATCCTTTGCACTTATGAACCTGCAGATGTCTGTTCTACTGCAACGCCAATTCAAGTAATTTTTAGGAAGTCTAGTTTTTGTAACCTTAGTTTTTTACACGAGTACCGCAAGATGAGGAATAATATAAGATATTCGTACATTCATTTTGGGCCACCCAGAAGATTGTGGATTGTTTTGTCCTTTGTTTCCTTTTCGGGGTATTTCGGACCTATTTGTTTCGATGTGGATGGTTTCTTTGCAACTTCACGCTCTTTCGACTAGTGTTCACTATTCTCAGTTCGAACCATCATTTGTAATAAGCAGAACCATCTCTGAAAGCTGAGATCCTTTGCACTTATGAACCTGCAGATGTCTGTTCTACTGCAACGCCAATTCAAGTAATTTTTAGGAAGTCTAGTTTTTGTAACCTTAGTTTGTTTCAGACAAATATAAATCCAGTTATGACAATTTTAATTACTTTAGGATGTGTATTGTGAGTCACCTGAATTCATTCTAAGTGGCCACAATAGTTTGTTCTAAATTCCCCAAATGCATTTTAACAAATACGAAGTTCGTTTTTCATATTATGTTCATATAAAGCTTACATGACTGACAGAAGAAGCTTTTCTTTCATACTACCATAATTTGGTTTCTAGTATCCACTGAGCCATATAGTTTTCCTGTTTTAGTCAATGTTTGCCCCAAATTTAGGAAGCCTACATACTTCTAAATGGTCTCAAGTACGTAGCACAGATTTCCACACACTTGTCAGCCACTCAGTCTCTGTCCTCTTTCTAAATATTTGTGGAGTAAGGAAGATGCTCGTCAAACTTACAAACATGACGTAACATACTCGAGAATTTTTTTTCCTCTATTATAATTTCCATTCCCTTCAGGGGCGGGCTGGCAGCAACATAAACGCTGCTTTTCAGCCAAGAGACATAAATTGACAGGAAGAGATTTAATACAATATAATGAAGAAAACATGGCTGAACATAGAAACAAAAACGACGGAACATGAGAAAAGAAAGCATACAAAGCGGTGACTGTATATCGGAGATAAAAATTAAAATTAAAAAAGTATTCTACACAAAAAACAGACACTAGAGTAAAATGCACCAGGCAAAGTATGGCCTGAGCATTAAAAAGTCGGAGAGCGATTAAAATAGCCATGTGACGGACGTCGTAGCACAGAAGTCATGGACGATAAACAGGTCGAGTACACAATTAAAACCACATCACTAGATGAACTGTATAACGGCACCGAAACACAACACGAATGCAGCACACTGAGAACGAATAAAAACCTGGGAGGATCTACCAGGGGGTGGGGGGACAAGGTAAAAGGGAAAAGGAGGCGAGGAGGAGGGGAGAGAAAGTGGGATGAGGTGGGGGACGTGCAGAAGGGGGGTTGTGAAGGGAAGGGGCAGGAGAAGAAAACAGCCGAGGAGGGGGTGCAGGGACTCAGGGGGAAGGAGGGAAATCCGCTCTGGGCAGAGGAGGGGAGAGGAAAAAGGGGGCCCTGGTGAGGGGGGGGGGGGGGGAAGAAGGCCATGTTACAGTTGGAAATTTCCCTGATGAAGGAGATGGAGGGTGTGAAGGTGGAGAGATGGAGAGATACAGCAATAGAGGCGTGGCAACAGGGGAGGGGGGAGGGGTGGAGAGGAAGGAGGATACAAGGGGGTGGGGGGATCAAGCCTGCAGACAGTGTAAGGGATGTGGAGATGTTGGAGAAAAAGGAGGAGGTGGGGCAAGGGGATGAGGTCATACAGGAACCATGTGGGGGAAGGACGGCAGATACTGAAGGGAAGGTGGTGTTTGAGGATTTGGAGGGCCTTGTAAAAGTGGGTGGAGGCAGAGAGCCAGGGAACGCTGGCATAACAGAGGATAGGATGGATGAGGGATTTGTAGGTGTGGAGGATGGTGGAAGGATGCAATCCCCATGTCTGGCCAGACAGGAGTTTCAGGATCCAGCCGGTGTGGCCGAGCAGTTCTAGGCGCTACAGTCTGGAACCGTGCAACCGCTCTGGTCGCAGGTTCGAATCCTGCCTCGGGCATGGATGTGTGTGATGTCCTTAGGTTAGTTAGATTTAAGTAGTTCTAAGTTATAGGAGACTGATAACCTCAGATGTTAGGTCAGATAGTGCTCAGAGCCATTTGAGCCATCAGGAGGTGGAGGCAGGAATGAGCTTTCTGCTGGATAGTCAGGAGGTGATGGGTCCAGGTGAGGTGACGGTCGAGGGTGAGGCCAAGGTACCTCAGGGTGGGGGTCAAACATAAATGGTGAGGTAGAAATCATGGAGACGGAAGGAGTGGGTGGTGCGGCCTTTGATGATTGCCTGGGTTTTGGAGGGCTTGAAACGAAGGAACCACTCGTTACACCAGTTAGTGAACTGGTCAAGTTGGGTTTGGAGGGTGCGTTGGGACGGTTGAAGGGTAGGATAGAGAGCCAGGAAGGCGGTGTTGTGAGCATATTGGAGAAGGTGGACAGGTGGGGGTGGCTCGGGCATATCGGTGGTGTACAGGAGATAGAGGAGAGGGGAGATGACGGAGCCCTGGGGGACGCCAGCAGTGGGATAAAAGATACGGGAGTTGGTGTTGTGGATTGTTACATAGGAAGGACGGCGTTAGAGGAAGGAAGCGGCCAGACGGACGAAATTGATAGGCAGGGGGTAGTTTTGGAGTTTAAAGAGGAGATGCAGTCATAGGCATTTTGGAGGTTACTCGAGGTTCCAGAATGAGTGTTTGGTATCTTTTTACACAATTTGAATTGCGAGATACCTATCGGTTTATGTGAAGGTGTCTCTATACACACACGAAAACTTTTTCCATGTTGGACTTGGGCTCTGTTTACTGACTGGTGTACATTCCCCAATTCTCAATTTGTTCTCAGTCTCCTTTAAGTTTGGTTTGTTCATTTTGCTGCTCTCACCGTTGTGATAAATGGGCTGCAGTGAAATTATCTACACAGTCGTATTTCTGGCTACTCACGCCGGATCAACAGCGCAATCTGTTGCCAGGTGCAGCAAGCTGAACGGGTCTCGTAAAGCTTGCGGAAACCCGGGTTGGCCTGCTGTAACCACTGTGCTTCAGTACACATGTACTCTTGTGTGTCTCCGTTGCTGCAGGATGACCTGCTTTAATGATAGCGGCGGAGATAGGGGCAGGCATGCTGAGAATATGAATATTTCTGGGAAGAGCATACCTATCATTGCAGCCAAAGGAATTTCTTCTATTGATGCTGGAATCTTATTTTCAACAAAGTCTTGATGACGGCGCCCTGTAAGGTGATCGGTAACACAATAAGACAAATCTACTGATTGGCTATCATACTACAACGCATTTTTACAGAGAAGCGTTCTTGAAAATGTTTCTCCACAAATGCAGGGTGAGCACAAAAGAACTTTACGCTTTAATTCATACAAACAAAATGATACAACTTACTCTCTTCAAACCTTAACCTGTTAATAGAATATCTCAGGAAACTCGTTTTATTTTTTATTTTTTTTATTTTATTTTATTTTTTTGCGTTTAGGGGCAATTCTTCTGCTACAGTCTGCAAGGTGCCAGGGAGTGCTCGTGTAGATAATGGCAACTATACCACAAGAGAAGAGCTAGTGCGTCCTTCAGTTAGAAAAAAGGGAAGTGTCTGTCATCTCACACACACTTGGTTACCAGGAACCACACAGCAGTGTCTTCATTTGCGTCTGGTACAAATAGTTTCATGAGAGAGGCTGCATTTGCAGGTCGACCTCTTGCGTCAGAGCAAAATGACGACCGCCCACACGTCGAGCAATTCGTGACCTTCAGATCCGACAAATAACCGTTTCCAAAATCGTGCGTAAACGCCTGCACGTTAAACTCATTCACTCCAGGAGATTATGCTGCACGATCTGAATTCTGCACCGAGATGTTGGCAAAGATGGACAGTGAATGCGACACGTCAAAGATGTTAATTTCGAGTGACGAAGGAATGTTTCATTGTAGTGGTAAAATTAATCGGCACGATGATCATTCTTAGGGATAAAAAACCGCCATATCTCCATCAGACATCAACGATATTCACCACAGTTCAATGTGTTCTGCGCAATGTCGAGGGAGAAGATTGACGGTCTCTTCTTTTTCATGGAGAAAACCGTCACAGTCATTGGCTACTTCGACATTCTTTCCTCGTGGCTTCTGCATAAATGGCATGAATACTGCAACAGCTTCATCTTGCAACAAAATGGTATATCTCTTCACTTCCACTTGTCTGTACGGGAACACGTAAACACATCTGCCTCAGTGATGGCTCGGCCGTCCAGGTGCTGACGTTGACGTATGCTGGAGATGGCCACCTCCATCACCACGCTTAACCCCCGAGATTTTTTACTGGGTTATGTGAAAGACAGTGTTCGTAGCACCCTTTCCAGTATCCTTGCCACAGCTTCCGCATATAAATACAGGTGCTATAGAGCCCATCACCACCGACATGTTGTACGACGTGTTGGAACAGTACGAATATTGTCTCAATATATGCCTTGTGACTCAGGGAGAGTGTATCGAGACCCTGTATCTTGTAAAATAAAATTCCAGAGTTACTCTATTAACAGGATAAGTGTTTAGGGGAATACATTGTGCCATTTCATTTTCACTGATTTTTGCAAATGTTAAGTTCTTTTGTAGTCATCCCGCACATCTCGTACTCTGCGGTTAGGAAATCATCTACCGTATTCTCTGCAAGCAGCAGCTGTCTTTCCATTACAAAACCCTTACACAAATATCATATCAGCATACTCAGCATTTGTAAATACGTGCGATATGCTTAAACGATGTCATAGAAGTGGTCAACAGATCACAAACACAACCACGGTTGAAAAATTCAGTTATGTAAACTCAACCACAACTTCGGAACTTGAACTTCTTAACGAAAGTGACAGTTGGTAAATAACCCTATAGCAGCTGGAGTACCAAGAAGTCACATGAAAACATATCTCTGTGTAGGCCTAACCAATACTTCCTAACAGCACAGTACTAATTTCAAGAGTATTGTTTTCAACAAACTGAGCGAGACAGTATAATGGGCATTACTATTTCCCAACAGTACTTGTCGATACCAGTATTATCCTTCGAATTCTGGACAGATCAGTATTTTCTCAGTTGCTTTTCTAAAAACTGTCAAATAATTTCATACACAGTATGTTATATTTCAAGCTAAAATTTATGAAAGTGAATTACTTTATAAAACTTTTAGCCTACATGCTGTAATCGAAAAGTAATAGTTCTGAATGAAGAGATGAAATTATTATTATAATTTTTTTGAAACATTTGAAATTACGAACTATTGGCGAACTTAAAGGTTCTATCATTAATTATACGATGCTGCAGGGTTTACAATATTTATTTCTGGATTCATTTATGAAATAATAATTGAAAGTAACAATGTAACAGAAACTAGTAGAAATTCACTTGTTAAGTGATCGGACGTATTTTTGTATTTTGTGCGAACATTGTAATTTTGGCTATGTTTATGTGAAAAATCAAAAGAATGTATGTCATATTAAAACGTGAAAAAATACATTTACGGAAAAATAAAGATTCCGCAACAACAATCTTCAAATATATTTTGATCAGTTCAACCGTGAGGACATAAAATGTAACATTTTCAGCTTCAAGAATCAGACCCCTAGACAAGAAGAGCTGGAGTCAACTCTACATGACGACCTAAGTAAACTGTACAGTTTATTGTAATCTTCGCTCCTCTCAAATCTTCATAAATGGTTAATGTGAACAATGATGGAACCAGGAAGGAGGGGCTTGATTACAACTGGAATAGTGCTCAGTAGTCATGTCTCATTTGAACATGCAAATGAATAGCGTGGGGATGAAATAGACCTTATTTAGTTGGTAGAAGGTAATCCTTATACAGTCCGCAGCTCGTGGTCGTGCGGTAGCGTTCTCGCTTCCCGCGCCCGGGTTCCCGGGTTCGATTCCCGGCGGGGTCAGGGACTTTCCTCCCTCGTGATGACTGGGTGTTGTGTGATGTCCTTAGGTTAGTTAGGTTTAAGTAGTTCTAGGGGACTGATGACCATAGATGTTAAGTCCCATAGTGCTCTCAAGGGAACCTCCCAATGCCCCCCCCCCCCCCCCCCCCTCAGAATTAGTTATAAGTTGATACCGTGGATAGGCCTTGAAAAACTGAACACAGATAAATCGAGAAAACAGGAAGAAGTTGTGTGGAACTATGAAAAAATAAGCAAAATATACAAACTGAGTAGTCCATGTGTAAGATAGGCAACATCCAGGGAGGTATAAACCCACGAGCTCCTTCGTCCTGTGGTTAGCGTGTGAAGCTGTGGAACGATAGGTCCTTGGTTCAAGTCTTCCCTCAGGAGAAAATTTTAATTTTTTATTTTCAGACAATTATCAAAGTTCAGGCACTCACATAAAATCAACTTCGCTCTCCAAAATTCCAGGACATGTTCAGGTTTGCTTGGACATATGCAGGATTTGACGGTCTACACACGGAGAAATTTGAAAAGGTTAAAAACATGTTTTGACAGAGCACAGACACTGTGAAACTGTTGCATTCATTTGTTGCAGTTTATGTGACAAACTCTTATGTTTTCACATTTTTTTGGGAGTGATTATCACATCCACAAGAAAACCTAAATTGGGCAAGGTAGAAGAATCTTTTTATCCATTCACCAAGTGTACAAGTTAGGTGGGTCGACAACATATTCCTGTCATGTGACGCACATGCCGTCACCAGTGTCGTATAGAATATATCAGACGTGTTTTCCTGTGGAGGAATCGGTTGACCTATGACCTTGAAATCAAATGTTTTCGGTTTCCATTGGACAGACACGTCCTTTCGGCTACTAATCGCACGGTTTTGCGGTCCGGTCGCAAAACGCAGACACTCAACTTATTACACTGAACAGAGACGTCAATGAACGGACAGATCATAACTTTGCAAAAATAAAGAAAAACTTTTCACTCCAGGGAAGATTTGAACCAAGGACCTCTCGCTCCGCAGTTGCTGACGCTAACCACGGGACCACGGCGCTCCTGAACTCGAACTCTCCTAGATGTTGCATATCTTGCACATGGACTACTCAATTGGTATATTTTGCTAATTTTTTTCATAGTTCCACACAACTTCTTCCTGTTTTTTCGATTGATCTGTGTTCAGTTTTTCAAGGCCTATCCACTGTGCCAACTTATAACTAAATCTGAGGGGGGTGCGATGGGGAGGTTCCCTTGTCAGAGCTATTTGAACCATTTGAACTAATCCTTCAACAAGCACACTCAGAATTTCTACACGTAATGGTGTTCCACAGACAAGAATATGTCCGACGTTATGTCTTCTATCCTTATCATTCACTTAGTACAAATAACCGTACGGGTCTGGCAACCACAGCTTAAGTACAGCAGGCGTAGCATAACGTATCCCAGGACAGTATTCGCCATCTGTACGATCGACTGGTTGCCAGAGTCAGCGGCTGCGTTGCCGCCCACGGAGGTTACACCGTGTGCTAGTGTGGGTTTTCAGCATTGTTGCATACCTGGTATCTCAGAACCACTTCTGCTATTGATCTGTAACTGTACTCATTTCATTCATTCCGTATGCACTGTTGCAACAATAGATCTTGAGTGAATGGCAAACCTCTAGAAGAGTGTACTAACATTTTTCCGGCAAGTTACGCGCGGTTTTGAGGCTCCATGTCACGGGTTTCGCGGCCACTCCCGGCGGAGGTTCGTGTCCTCCCTCGGGCATGGGTGTGTGTGTGTTGTTCTTAACATGTTACTTTAAGTAGTGTCTAAGTCTAGGGACCGATGACCTCAGCAGTTTGATGCCTTAGAAATTCACACACATTTGAACTTATTTTTTCCCGGGAGGTTACTCCTCCACCAGAAACACATTGTGTGTAGATGTAGAAGTGATTAGGGCCGGAGCACTAGCTGAATGCCGAGAAGTGGCGCCGCCCTTGTTGGAGGAAGCGTGCCTGAAGTGACAGAGAGACGGCACACACTCCCAGCGTGTTAATTAGCGCTGCAGGATGGCGAGGACAGGTACGACGTTGGCAGCTGCGCGGCGCGCCTCGCGTTGTTGATTAATTAATCAATACCAGAGACTCTGTCCCGGGCGCCCTGCTCTGCGCTATGATTGGAGTGTCGCCGGCCGCTATGTGTTGTGCGTTCCCCGCTGTTGTCCACCGTCTTGGCCACAAACACGCAGCTGCGTACCCCTCCAAACCAGAGGACTCGCGGCTACCTCAAACACAATCATTCGTCCTTTATTTCCTATTTACAACACAATTTAGCGCAACTGTGAAGTGTGAATATACTTAATTAGATTAGATCCTTGCTCCTCTCTTTACTAAGACACTTTACTTCCTCGATGAAGTTTTTCCTACATTATTTCTCCAAGTTTATCGACTTTTCAATAAATCGATTATTTTCGAGTGAAATTTATAATTTAACTCTTTAGGAGCACCCTGCGATTACTATTGTCTCAAGATTTGTTCCGAAGTTTTATTAGCAAGCGGTTCTTGATTTTTGTTGGCTGGGAAATGTGTAGGATGCTTTTCGTCGGTCCAGAAATGTTCATGAAATTTCAGTCTCTTCTCAGTCTCAGAGATGTTAACAGGATGTTGGCCTAAGTCCCGAAAATTTTCTCTTAATACAAATTTCCTTTACGCAGAATGGGAATAATTTGGTTCGAATTTTCTCTATGCCCAGAATGTATGTATCTTTAATTCAAGAAGGCTGCTTAGATTGTCTCATAAATCATTTATATAGATTAAGAACAGCACAGGACATATAACTCTTCTTTAGCGAACCCTGGATATCACTTCTGTGTCACTGGATGACTTCCCGTCAACCACTACAAACTGTGACGTTTCTAAGAGGAAGTCACGAGACCATTCGCACAACTGGGACGATACTTTATAGGCACATGATTTGATCAGAAGCCTCTTGTGAGGAACGGTGTCAAAAGCCTTCTGAAACTCTAGAAATATGTTATCAACTTGAGAGCCGATGTCGATATCATTCATTACATTGTGCGTGTAAAGAGCCAGTTGTATTTCACAAGAACGATATTTTCTGAATACGCGCTGGTTATGTGTCAACGGATCGTCTTCTTCGGGGTATTTCATAATCTTCTAACCTAACACACCATATGCTCCAAAATCCTACTGTACATCGATGTGAACGGTAAGGGTCTATAATTCCACAGATTAGTTCTAAATCCTTTTTTGTGCAGTGGTGCTACCCGTGGAACTTTCTAGTAGGTACGGATCTTACATAGAGCTAAAAACTGAGCTACTTCATCGGCATAATCCGGAAGGAACTTCATTAGTATACAGTCTGAAGCAGAAAGCTTACCTTTGTCAAGTCACTTAAGATGCTTCGCTACTTCGAAGGTATTTACTTCTAAATTACTCGTCAGCTTTTTCCTGATTCTAATTTTGGAATATTTAATGCCTCTTCTTTGGTGAAGGTGATGATGATGATGTTTGGTTAGTAGGGCGCTCAACTGCGCGGTCATTAGCGCCCTTACAGAGTTTCAATTTTTACACAGTCCTACTTTTCACAGTCCAATCTAACCACTGTCACGAATGATGATGTTGATGATGAAATGAGAGGACAACACAAACACCCAGTCCCCAGGCAGAGAAAATCCCCAACCCGGCCGGAAATCGAACCCGGGACCCTGTGATCCAGAGGCAGAAACACTAGCCACTTGACCACGAGTTGTGGACATTCTTTGGTGAAGGAATTCCAGAAGACCGTGTTTTGTAACTCCGTTTCAGTGGCGCTGTCATCAGTAAAATTTTCACTGCTGTCTCGCAGTGAAGGTATTGATTGTGTCTTGCCACTGGTATACTTTACGTGCAGCAAGAATCTTTGTGGATTTTCTGCCAGGTTTCGAGACAGAGTTTTATTGTGGAAACTATCAAAAACAATTCGTATTGCACTCCGCTCTAAGTTTCGAGCTTCTCTAAACAGTCGTCAGCAATGGAAGTTTTGCGTACTTTAAAACCTCCCACGTTCTTTCGTTGCTTCTGACCTGTTTTGTGCACCGTGGGATATCTGTTCCGTCTATTATTAATTTCCTTGGTATAAAACCCTCAATTCCCGTCAACACTATTTCTTTGAATTCGAGCTAAACCTGGTCGACGCTTCAATATTTTCCCTTGCAACAATGGAAACTGTCTATTAGGAAAACGTCAAGCGAGTTTTCTTCTCTCTTTTAAATAGATAATTTTCTTTCATTTATGGTGGATTTGAATTAGTTTCTTCTACTCCTTGTTTCCTCTCATTTTGAAGTAAGATTTATAATTTGAATATTTAGACTATAAAGACTCAGAAACGCGGTTTTTTGTAAACATGTAAGATCTTTAGTATCATTTAGGCACAAGACTTTAATTTATAATGATAAAACTCGTTGATTTATCCGATGGGAACTATACCAGCTAGAAAATTTTGGTTTTTGAGAAATAGAAGCTTTGATTCAAAGGATATTAAATGGCGGAAATACAAATCAAGTGTCGGCCAATTGACTAAAAAAAAGCAATACCAAAAACGTGTAGCTGTGGTTGATGCACTCCAGTCGCATTCGGGAATCTGTGGGATTCAATAGCCGTTCGGGCACTCAGATTTATATTTTCCATGGTTTTACCATATCGACTGAGAATCAATGCGGAAAAATTCCAAACAAAAAGGATACGGCTGATTTTCTTTTTCAATTACGAAATTGTGTTCCATGTTTACTGAACTTGTCGGCAACGCTACATTGAATCCTGAAATCATTCCCTGCATACGAAGAAACTGTTGTTTTTGTCTTCGAAACAACGTTATAGATGCTGCAATATTGTGACTATGTAGACTTCCCCAGCGAATTAGTATATTAAATTCTTGTCGGGTTTCCAGCCGGATTAAACTGTCATCTAAACACAGTACTTCAATACTTCAGGTGGGCCGCTGAAACATTGTGTTCGAATGACAGTTTGATCCGGCTGGAAACCCGACTACATTTTTCCATGATATTTTGCTAGGAAAGATTACATTTTTCGTAGCGTTCTCATGAAAACGGGAATTTTTTACAGCATTTTTCGACAATCTTCTAGTTAAGTTCCCCACAGTAGCACCTGTCAATGATGAGCATTTGCTTCGTTGAAATAATGTTCAGTTCCCAGTCTGTCCGACGCAACTGCCAGAAGCATTTTTAGCATTTATTACGCCGCTAAATTTTTTATACGTCTTTTTCTTATTTATTCTTTATACTGATATCCTCAGATAGTATGATGTATTATTATTGGTACTGCTTTATTGTGCTGCTGTATTACAGTTACTACTGAGATAGATATTTTCTTAGTGCAGTTACCATGCAACACGAGAAACAGTTGTTGCGATCTTTCAGTCCCTGTACTACTAAAAATGGACGATTGATATCAAGTCGTGTGGCACTGGTTCCGGGTTGGCTGCGAACAGTGGTTCATTCCTCTGGGTTTATTGATTCACGTGTGTTGATACCTTTCCTTCACGAAACGTTAATGGTGTATCTGAAGTAGCGATCAATGCAGAAAAATTAGTAGTAAGTCGTGATCAATGTAGATAATTATGATTAATGAGTGAAGAGCATGTTATTTCTTATTTTCACAGATGGATTTTTATCGAATTATGTTGTATCTAAAATAGGATGTGTTATACAAACTTAATTACGTAAGTTACATTACAGAAATTGTAATTACACTAATGTTCAGAAAAAAGAGAAGCCCTTGAACGACTAGAGATAGGACGTTCAAATTCACAAACATGTGCGTTAGTATGTTCTGCAGAAAAGATTAGTATTTCAGTCACCTCGGTTCAGCATGTGTCCTGTTGCCTAGTAGGCACAGGTTCCGCCATGGGCCCTGTTAACTTGCTCCATGGATGATGGCATCGACGCGTGTAATGTGTGAATGGCGTCCTGTGGTATAGCCATCCATGCTGCATTCACCTCGTTCCAAAGTTTATCTGTGGTGGTTGGTATTGCGTCACAGCGCTGCATCCATAGTTTCATCACATCCCACACATTTTCGATTAGCGACAATTCTGGTGATCTGGCGTGTCAGGGCAAAAGGCGGACATTCTGTGAGACCAAGAAGGCACATGTTGGTGCAGCAATATGTAGCCGAGCATTGCCTGGCTGAAAAATGTCGTCTGCAGTGTTGTTGAAATTTGAAATTTGTGGTAAGACCTTATGGGACAAAACTGCTCAGGTCATGGTTCCCTAAGCTTACACACTACTTAATCTAACTCAAGCTAACTTACGCAGAGGGGGAGTGGGGGGATGGGGGGGGGGGGGCTCCGAGCACTATGGGACTTAACATCTGAGGTCATCAGTCCCCTAGAACTTAGAACTACTGAAACCTAACTAACCTAAGGACATCACACACAACCATGCCCGAGGCAGGATTCGAACCTGTGACCATAGCGGTCGCGCGGTTCCGGACTTAAGCGCCTAGAACAGCTCGGCCACAACGGCCGGCCCTTACGCTGAGGACGACACACAGACATGACTCGAGCATCCGACGGGCCCTGGACACGCCCCAGCTGTGATTTGTTGGTTGTACCCCATAGCACTGCACACGACAAGGCCTTGATTTGGCGCTGTGTGTCTAGTGCGAATGCTGTCACTGTGATGCCGCTCCCCCTGTCTGCTTGAAATACTGAACGTACAAAGTTTAACAGAAAGTATAAATCAAATGCTTTACAATAGTGCTCAGATGGAAGCAGGTTCCAACCTCCAGTGTTAGTAACATTGACTACATCTGTTGTACGAATTTCTTCTTAGAACAACGCCTAATTCCACTAAATGTAGTAATTAACTCTAACAGTAATGAGAAAAGATTACTCACTTTGTATTATTTTACAAACAACCAAAACTATACAGTGCATTAAAAACGCTACGCTCTTAACTACCTCCTAGGAAATTAATGTTTTGAACAGATTACAGCCTGCCTCCAGAAAGTCAGAATTCTCATACAATGTGGTGCATCCTTCATTACTACAAAATGATCAGCTCTGTGATGTGTAGTTCGGTTGTCTGTTGGAATGATTCTTGCTTCGTATGGTGAAAGTCTGGGTTAGATTCACACATGAAAAAACCACTTTTAATAAGCATGAACAGACCCGCTGACCTATAGTGCCGCCAACTGAACAACCTAGGGTTGCATCGTGGTTCCAAATCCACATTAAATATGATGACCCTTCGCTACCTTCTGGAGAAGAGGCGGAGTAGGTTGGGCCATGACACATGTGGAAGTCGCGGCAAGTATGAATTCTTACAACAGGAATTTTACTAAAAAGAACCACTCGTCATGTTAGGTCACAGGGCACTTATTTCTTATTGTATCTGAACTTGAGATGTTGAAAACATTGTTGCTAGACGGCTTCAAACTCAGATCTCCATTTCGCGGGATCTGATCCGTTCAAGACGATACAGATCCATCGTTTCGTTGCTTTTCTATGACACCAAACTCCTCAGGATTCCCACGAAAGGCACATTTCTGAGTTAGAATACGGGCGTGACACAAAAATTTCCATCATGTCTTTTCAAGCTGCCCACACCAAACTATTGATAGAAATAATTATGATTTTTATCGTCATTTCGTGTGTTGTGAACAATAACGATTGGTGCCGGTTTAGACTCCCATTCATACACGGAACTTTTCGTCACATTACCTCCAGTTCTGAAATGAGCACGTCTCACTAACGGTAAAAATAAAATGATGTCTGACGTCTATTCTTGGGTAGAAAAGATGACGATAGGTGCCGAATTCGAATCCCGGTAAGGTTAAACTTCTTCGTCTCACCATTTTAGTTTCATTCATCTGACTAATGATGAGAAACTCCGATATCTTAAGTTTTATTTACCTTAGTTAACGATCAGATTAGGTGCTGGGTCTGAAACCTGCTCCAAAACAAATTTTATGTCACGTCATTTGAAGTCCAAACATGCACACAGTTTGTTACTTTTGATTGAAACCATATTTAAGATATTTCGTGATTAGTTAAGTGGAACAATAGCCTTTGGATAGCGGTTGCAGATCCCGGTCCAGGAGAAAAATTTTCGTCATGTAATTTCAAGTTGAAACTTGGTTTCTAAAATGTCATTTATTGTAAAAATTTGACTGTGTCATCTCTAATAGCGCGCATCGTGATAGGCCTTTTTGCATTATCGTGGTATTAATTTTCGTCTGGACTGATAGTCATACAGATCTGTGTTCTCTAGTGGTCTCTTGTAGTACCCATTATATACAGTCAAATGACTGTTCCGATAAGAGATTAAAGGACCTGCAAGAAAGTTGCACTATGTGGCTTGCGTATAAATTCAAGTCGTTCGGATACTTTTAAGCATAATAATACGTACCTAAAGTGACAGAATTATTTTTATTAAACACATGAAACGAGAAACATATTATGAAGTTAATAAAGACACGAGTTTATTAAAGCGCCTTCTGGCCAACTAAAAGTACGTAAATTTATTGGAATAATATGAAAACGGTTGTTGAATTACAGTATGGAAGAGAAGGTCAGTCAAAAATAACTGATTGGTAAGGAAAAAAAAACACATTGAGGAGACAACACACTAACTTTAATAAATAATAGTGATGGAATTTATTCATACTATGCCTACAAGGAACTGGATGCCGCGCATTCTTTCATCTATCTTGAGTCAACCACCCGTGTGAAGATGGAATAAGCAGACAGATCACGCTACGGCGAATAGCTATGAAGAAGCTCAACAAGAGCTGGCAGAACAGAGCAATGACGAACATCAGTAAGGTTCAGTTTGCTGAAATACTCGTGTTTTCCGTCTTCTTTTATGACAGCGGAACATGGAACCTCAAGGCCAAACAGCGCATCAATGCAATTGAGCTTCGGCGATGGAACAGGATGCGGAGCGTAAAATAATCTGAAAAAAGAACAAATATGTCCATTACTGAGAAATTCAGAATCTCCAGGCGCCTTTTTTCTCGTGTCAGCCAAAAAAAGCTCCAATTCTTTGGCCAATTTGTGAGAAGAAATGGTGAAAACCTAGAGAAAATAATCATGGAACGGAAGATCGAGGGTAAGAGATCGAGGTAAAGAACAGCGAACAGGTGGATTGATCAAATCAAGATCTCCGGGCTACCTCTTTAGCATGCTCTAAGAGAAGCCGGTAACCTTTCAGGATGGCGACGAAAGGGTTTTGATACGAGTCCCGGTTTATTGCAAAAACTGTCGTCTTTTATTTTCAAGTTTAAATTTGGTTACTGATATTGGCGAAAAATTCGGTAGTTCATGACTCTTCATGGCTAGTCAGCAATATGATACGATTAGATTAGATTAGATTAATACTTGTTCCATAGATCATGAATACGACATTTCGTAATGATGTGGAATGTGTCATTTTAATGAAAGATTTCCTTACATACAATGATTCAGTTTCTTTACAACAATTTTTTACTCTTTCTCTCATTATTTTTTATTTTTATCTTTCTCTCTCTCTCTCCCTCTCTCTCTCTCTCTCTCTCTCTCTCTCTCTCTCTCTCTCTCTCTCTCTCTCTCTCTCACACACACACACACACACACACACACACACACACACACACACACACACACATATTCCTTTTTTTTATTTGTTTATTGTGCTCGACTATCAGTGAGGCACGAAAACGTCCGTGAATGAGTTTCTTCGTTTTGAGTACACTTACGAAAGAAATATAAAAACAACTATGAGAGTTACTGATTTATGATGCTCAGTTTGCAGTCAGTTCTGAGTGTTATTAGTAACTACGCTCCCGTCCCTAAACCCAATTACAGAAATGCAAATCAGACTCATTATGTATTCCAGGCCGTAGCAGCCGCGTCTTTGAGACGCCAGCTATAGTCACTTCCCAGCCTGCTGTAGAATCACATCGGTTGTTCTTCTTCCTGCTGGTACTGTGACTGAGATTTGGTAACAAGACAAGGTACGTTTGGCAACTCTGTGATCGACGAGTTACTTACTGGTATGCACGGAATTAAGCCTCAAAGTTCACTTGATTTTTCCTGTCATTTCCATTGAATAATCTGAGTTACTATCGCTTGAGGTGTAACAAAAGATTGTAAATTTACGGTTTTCAGCCCAGGAAAGTGGAAATCGCAACTAATCTCGTCCTTTAAATAGCTGTTTACGAGTACTAGTCACTACTGACGTCGTAAGAGGTAGCCAAAACACATACATCTTCTTTAGCTCTGTGGTAACGTGCTCTCCTGTGAGAAAGCGTCTGGTATGGTTCGCCGTTCAAGTGTCGCTGACCGTAAGGTTTTTATCCCTTCTGTGAAAGAGCTACAAGAGGTCAGATCAAACATCGATAAGGAAATCGCAAGAAAATACTTTCGGCTCATAGTGCAATGGTGAAAAACTTACAATGCTGCACAACAGGTAACGCCTCTTTCCACTGCTGACAAGCGAATTTTGGGTTTCTAGAAATAAATAACTTTATTTATGAAACGCATCATTTGCATACCTCTTGAGCATGACACAGGTAACGGCCTTGCCGCAGTGGATACACCGATTTCCGTGAGATCACCGAAATTAAGCGCTGTCGGGTGTGGTCAGCACTAGGATGGGTGACCATCCAGCCACCTTGCGCTGTTGCCATTTTTCGGGGTGCACCCAGCCTCGTGATGCCAATTGAGGAGCTACTCGACCGAGTAGTAGCGGCTCCGGTCAAAGAAAACCTCATAACGACTGGGAGAGAAGTGTGCTGACCACACGCCCTACTATCTGTTTCCTCAACTGATGATGATACGGCGGTCGGATGGTCACGATCGGCCATTTGCGGCCTGAAGACAGAGTGGTTTTTTTTAGTATGACACAGCATACCAATTAAACATACACCCAATCGATTGCTAATTCGTGACAATAGAGGCAAACTTGTGTACAGATACTCAGTTTTGTTAAAACAAACTTTCGTCGTAAGGTTATCGTGGGTAGTTTTATTTCATTTCTTATAATACAGCGCACAATTTTCGTAAGGTTTCTTTTAGCGTTGTTAAAACAGTAGTAAACATGAGAGAGAAATTAATCATCAATGAAACATGCGGATTCTCTGATGTTACGTATAAAAGTCTGACAATGCACATGCAGTTTATTGATCACATGCATCTAGGATACTTGTTCTGAGCTAAAGCTGTCAAACAAGGTTTGAAGAAGAATAATATGCCACTACCACACGACAGCTAATGTGGAAAATAGTTTTGGTCCAAATAGCTCTGAGCACTATGCGACTTAACTGCTGAGATCATCAGTCGCCTAGAACTTAAAACTAATTAAACCTAACTAACCTAAGGACATCACACACATCCATGCCCGAGGCAGGATTTGAACCTGTGACCGTAGCAGTCGCTCGGCTCCAAACTGTAGCGCCTAGAACCACACGGCCACTCTGGCCGGCAAAATAGTTTTCTGACGTATTTTGGCACGATGCGGTCTCCCCATACATAATACAAAATTTTCGAGATGTATCTGCTGCCTGGCCGTCTATTAAACCTGAAAAGAACAAAATGTCACAGAAGTTAGCCCTATTTCCATATGTGACAATTTTGGGTTGAGAAGTGAAGGGAATTATGTTCAAAGTTCCATTAGATTGATAACGCCAGCAGACAGCAGAATTGTGTTTTAAAAAATGTAGCATTGAATGTACATGAACTCGCGAGGTTTTATCCACGGCATGTGAAACTTACGGTTACACTACTAGCTCACGTATACTTGCAGCGGCTCCAGAAGTCAATAACAATTCCTCCAGAACTTCCGCATTCCACAGTGATGTGAGATCATACATATGGCTGGATCTAGACTTCTGAGAGACAGACAGTTACAGCTTTTCTTTTGTACTGCGCGACATTTTCAACAAACAGATAGCGCAATAGAGTAGCTCAAGTGGAAAGGAACACTTCCTATTTAAATTTCTGCGTCCTACACTGTTGGCAGTTCTGTGTAGGTGACAATTACGTGATTTTATTTCGATGATTACAAAATTGAGTCGAATGTACGTACTGAGTAGCCGAGGCAGCTAGTTCATGGCGATTCCGTCAACCAAGTAAATGAATGTACTGAACATCCTGCAAAACCACTACAGGGAGCCTGTGTGTCAGAATTAGTCCTAGAGAAGAGGATTTGGTGGTCTGTTGGACTGATGATAGGTTCATATATTTACGGTCTGGTTTCGATTCCAACTTCTGCTGATAACTCTTGATAGGGAGAGACAATTTATATTCCCCTCTGGCTATGCCAAGTGAAGAAGGTCTAATGGCATCGTGGTCTGAAATTCACATTAAACATGATATTCCTCCTCTACCAAGTAGACGTTAGGTTGAACCACAATGAAGTCAGGAGTGGCGACATGTAGAAACTCTATGACCAGTAACCTTTCTTATACTAGTTATTTATTTCTAGTGACGAAACAAACGCTACGTAGGGTCACAGGACACTTATTCCATCTTTTACCTGAGCGAAGTACGCCGATAAAATTGATTCTGAACTGGGAATGCAACTCAGACCGCCCTTAACGCGGAATTTGATGCCTTCGTGACAATACAGCTCGACTACAATTTGTCGTTTGTTCAAAACTATAGATTCCTCTACACCTCCACGTATTGTGCGTGAATGGGTTCGAATCCTGGCCCCACACTAAAGTTTTCAAGATGTATTATCAAGTTCTAGCGTGAGAACACCTATCTGCTGGTGGATAATAATTTTGATTTTTAATGTATTTTCATTCGTTTTCAGCACTAACGATATCTGACGTTTTTGACTCCTAGTGAGACACAGAACAATTTGCGAGACACTGTAAGTTCAAGGATTTTATTCCGAGCTGCTGGTGGAGAAAAATTCGGTGGCTGACGTCTCTTTGTGTGTAGTCAACAACGATATGTGTGGGGTTCGATTCCCAGCCAGCACTGAACTCTTCGTCATATTATTTCTAGTTTTAACATGCTCACATGTCGCTGCTGGTGTCGCAAACCCGTATTTAATGTTCGCTTTCAATAGAATATAACAGCGATACGTGCCAGGTTGGAGTACTAGGAGGAAAAAATTAATGTTTCGTCTCGTCATTTCAGTTAAAACATCGTGCTTCGATAACAATCCGATTAGGTTCTGGGTTCGAATCCCTGTCCAACACAAAGCTTTGCCTAACGGCATTTCAAGTAAGTTACTTGTGGAGAAGCAATATTTAACTTCTCTCGTAGTTCGTTAACAGGGACAATAGATGCTGGGTAGGAATTCCCGTCCGTTAAAAGTGTTTACGTTATGTAATTTAAAGTAGATATTTGCTAAATGATACTGTCTAAAATCGAGGTTTATCACTCTCTGTATGCCTAGAAAGGAATGACTGTTAGTTTCCGTCAGTCACGAAATCTTTGCATGACCTGGGTTTGAATCCATATGCAGATCGAGGCGGTTCGTCGTGTCATTTGAAGTTCATACATATTCTCAACTAGCTGCTCGTGAATAACTTAAATTTTTAATGTCATTTTGTGTTAATTAATAAGTATAGTATGTTACTTTGAAGAGGAAATCATGAATACGACGAACTAACTACGTGCATTACCTATCTGACGTAATAATGAGAGTGGAAACATTTCAGGTAGGTCATTTATTGTAATGAATGTGAGCTTCAAAGCCTTAAAGACAGTCTTATCTGTGATAAGGTGTTCCCTGATATTTGTAGTGTCGTGGCATTACTTTACATCTTGAGTTATTCCGATACACAGTAGTGTTTTCTAGTGGTGACTTGTTGGAACCATTTTCAACAGTCAAACGACTGTATCGAAGAGCTATTAGAGGACCTGCTAGACAGCCGCGTTATGCGGGTTGCATGCGAATAAGGCGAAATGCAGTTCAGGTCGTTCGGATACATTTGAGCACGACTGTACATATTATTGATCCTATTATTTCTACTACTACTAATACTACTATGCTATTATTGTTTTCTTTCCTGTCTCAGACGTTATGTCTGGTTAAAAATGGAAAGTGACGCGGACCTTGATCAAGCGTGACTTCCTTTAACTGTACGGTATATGTTACATTGCATTTAGGTAATTGAACATGTATCAGTAATTACGGATTTCTGTAGTTGTATATATATGTTTGGATGTAGCTGTATTGCGTTGACGTACTGGTGGATATTGTGCGGTATGACTCCTGTAGTTGATAGTATAATTGGTATAATGTCAACTTTATCCTGATGCCACATGTCCTTGACTTCCTCAGCCAGCTGGATGTATTTTTCAATTTTTTCTCCTGTTTTCTTCTGTATATTTGTTGTATTGGGTATGGATATTTCGATTAGTTGTGTTAATTTCTTCTTTTTATTGGTGAGTATGATATCAGGTTTGTTATGTGGTGTTGTTTTATCTGTTATAATGGTTCTGTTCCAGTATAATTTGTATTCATCATTCTCCAGTACATTTTGTGGCGCCTACTTGTATGTGGGAACGTGTGGTTTTATTAGTTTATGTTATATGGCAAGTTGTTGATGTATTATTTTTGCTACATTGTCATGTCTTCTGGGGTATTCTGTATTTGCTAGTATTGTACATCCGCTTGTGATTTGATCTACTGTTTCTATTTGTTGTTTACAAAGTCTGCATTTATCTGTTGTGGTATTGGGATCTTTAATAATATGCTTGCTGTAATATCTGGTGTTTATTGTTTGATCCTGTATTGCAATCATGAATCCTTCCGTCTCACTGTATATGTTGCCTTTTCTTAGCAATGTGTTGGATGCGTCTTGATCGATGTGTGGCTGTGTTAGATGATACGGGTGCTTGCCATGTAGTGTTTTCTTTTTCCAATTTACTTTCTTCGTATCTGTTGATGTTATGTGATCTAAAGGGTTGTAGAAGTGGTTATGAAATTGCAGTGGTGTAGCCGATGTATTTATATGAGTGATTGCTTTGTGTATTTTGCTAGTTTCTGCTCGCCTTTTACGACTGGTAGAACATACTGGAGGCCTATTCTTTTCCCAGGCCTCCACGGGGTCTATTATTAATATTATTATTATTATTACTATTATTACTTCCGCACGGATGATGCAATTGTTTCTTTATTTTTGTCTTCTGATTGTATATTCTGTGGCACTACAAATGTCCTCTATAGGTTTACTGCTTTCAAAAAAACGAAGCGAAACCAGACTGCCAAGAGAAAATTGCTGTAAACTACAAACAGCCGTTTTATATGTCACAAACATGTTGTCGCATATATCACATTCACGCATAATACAGTAAAATAAAAAGTCGTTATTGTGGTTTAAACGGAGGACGTTTTGCACGAAGATCCAACACTCTACCAACGTCCCCACAGAGCGTATGAGTTACACTTACGCTTTTCGTGTACTCCATAAATATGGTGTTACTTTTAATTAACGCGTACGCTCGTTCTTCTGGATGGCAGCACGTAGTACGAATCAAATAGGAATTTTGGTTGACACTCTATCTACATACAACGTTCGGTACCGATCTGAGTGTCTGACATGTGGACCTTTGGGTGTTACTAGTTTAGGACCTGTGTAAGCCCTGAAAGGTTATGGAAAAGGCTACAAATTAATATATGTATTGCTGAAATTATTCTCCACGTGTAGGCAGCATACAGTAACAATGTAACATACTATAGCAGTATTTGACATAAACGCTAACGCTTCAAAAACAGATATGCGAAAAGAGTGTTCGCAGTTTCGTCCCTCACAAAAATTCTCAAAACTACAATTAATTTAAACGTATTTTTGCATTATAACATTGACAAACAGTTTTACTATTATAAATTAATTGAAGGTCATGAAAGAACAATATTTTCAATTTATTTTCAGACTTCTAAATATGTGTCAGATTTGAATTTGTATGTCTGGGTAGATGAAGAGCGTGTTTCGTGGTAACGAGCGAAGCATTTTGTGCAACGAATCTGTGGTCTCTCCACTCTTCTTTTTCAGCAGGATAACGCAAAATGAATTTTAATAACAGTTCCAAATTTCCAGAATGAGGTTTTCACTCTGCAGCGGAGTGTGCACTGTTATGAAACTTCCTGGGAGATTAAAACTGTGTGTCGGACCGAGACTCGAACTCGGGACCTTTACCTTTCACAGGCAAGTGCTCTACCAACTTTTTTTTCTTTTTTAATCTCATTTTGTTCTATATTGTTCGTTCAGTCTGTTCGTGGCGGACGTCCGAAAACACTTGTTCAGGTTGTTCGTTGATCCGGTCACTCAGGTTTTTTTTTTTTTTTTTAGAGGGTAGCTAAACCCTCTGACCGAACACGCTGAGCTACCGTGCCGGCTACCAACTGAGCTACCCAACCACGACTCACCTCGCGTCCTCACAGCTTTAGTTCTGCCAGTACCTCGTCTCCTACCTTCCAAACTTTACAGAAGCTCTCCTGCGAACCTTGCACAATTAGCACTCCTGAAAGAAAGGATATTGCGGAGACATGGCTTTGCCACAGCCTGGGGGACGTTTCCAGAATGAGGTTTTCACTCTGTAGCGGAGTGTGCGCTGATATGAAACTGGCAGAAGTAAAGCTGTGAGGACGGGGCGTGAGTCGTGCTTGGGTAGCTCAGTTGGTCAGTTAGCCGGCGGACGACGTGGAGGTAGGACGTAGTGTTGTGGGCGCTGCGCCGTCTGTGCTTCCGCGTGGTAAGTCTTGCGCTTGCTGCAGCTTAAAGGTCTGTTTATAGAACACTTCAAGAAGTAATTAGTAGTATCCAGTAATGGCCCAACCAAGTCGAAAAGATACGTTGTGATCGTCGATATGCTCGACCCAAGTCGTTTGAAGTAGAGAATTGGTTAGAAGAAGATGTGAAGCACTCCTTTAATGATATAATAGGGATCCACCTGTCGATTGTAGCATGTGTCGTGTTTGTTAAAATGCGAGGTTCCCAGTTGTGCGAGAAAATAGTTGAGTCTTCCGGAGGTGTCATGAAATTTAAGCACTCTGATGGAAACGTTGGTGAAGTCACAGTTACACATGCTGGTTTTGGCATTCGCACAGTTCGAATATTCGAGTCGCCTTTTGAGGTTACAACAGAACAAATTAATGCCGTAATTTTACCCTTCAGGAAAGTGCTCAGCAACTTTGCCGAGAAATGTTCAAGCGCGCATAAATTTCCAGTATTAAATGGAGTACGGCAGCTTCGATAGAGTTACAAAAGCACATCCCGTCGTACATCAATGTCTGCGGATACAGAGGGATGGTAATTTATGACGACCAACCGCGAACCTGTGCCGCCTGTGACAAGCCTTGGCACGTTCGCGCAGAATGTATACAGCGGCGCGTTGTACAGCTGCCGGCCGGCGAGGCCGACAGCCCAGCTATGATGACAACAGTGCCTGGAACTTACGCCGCCGTGGCACGCGCACGGCCGACTGCTTTCTCAGCCCCTGAATCGTGTGCAAATACCAGTACTCCTGACACTGATATTCTGATGGACGTCAGTGCCGTTATAGCTGACGATCTACAAGAGTCCCGCCAATCTACAAAAACAGTTGAAGTTCCACCGAAACAGGCACCTGCAACTGTAAAGGCAGCAGATCTGCCTGAAGGTGAAGACCGACACACCTTGCAGGATAGCGAAACTAACTTGGATACTGAAGAAAGTCAGGCGAGAGGCAATTCTCCAAAGAAAAATAAGAAACGCCGGCTGGCGTTCAAAGGTGCAGAAGAGACAGCTCCCACACTCCGACAAAAAGCGAAGGAAATAGGTAGTACCTTAAACCAACAGATCTACAGCAACACGAAAGCGACACCAGTTTCTGAGGAGCGTTCCCCTTCTGTGCTGGAAAAACGAGACGTCCAAGGAAAGCTAACAAAGAAAGCATCCACCCACCCCTAAGAAACGAGTCACTCTCCTGAAGATTCACTCGTCCCACCCACGACGACAACATCAACCAGCTGGGCAGACGAAAGCGACCGTAACAATACCGATGCAGAAATGACAGAAGTTTCAGAAACTACGACAGACTGTACGCTAGCCCGACAGGTGGCTGATTTCTTCAACGAAGACGTCTCCGTGAACGAACATTCTAAAGAACAAGGACACACGACTGAAACGTTTGCTACCGGTGAATATTATTAAAATGCGTTTTAAAGCTGACGCTTGCGAGACAAAACAGAAGAACGTTTTTTTACAGTTTGATCAAGTAGAACGAAGAATGTCTGACATCCAAGCATACACAATCGCTACAGTAAACCTTAATAAGATTCATAGTTCCTTTAAATTACAGAACTTCAAAGATTTTATATATGCTTCTGACAGTGACATTATCCTTTTACAAGAAGTGACAGACATTGAGCTTGGTAACGTACTTGGCTTCAACGCCATTACAAACCCAGGGCATGGAATGGAAATGGGTACAGCTCCGCTCACAAAAGAGGGCATAGCAGTCCAAGATGTAGTAAAACTACCAAACAGTAAAGGCACAGCGGCCACAATAAACAAAATACGACTCATTAACGTGTATGCCCCTTCACGATCCAGCAACAGGCACCGCACAGCGGAGTTTTTTAAAGAAGAAGTTGTTCCACTATTTGGAACTCGATATGAACACCTTATCCTGGGAGGAGATTTTAATTGTGTTTTGCATGCCAAAGACCAAACTCCCAATTTCAACAAGTATACTGAACTGGAACGTGTAGTTAATGACTTAAGACTAATAGACTCCTGGGAACATATGCACGCTGCAGCCCCTGGCTTCATCCACACCGCAAGTCGCTCGGCGAGCCGTCTAGACAGGATATATGTAACGCACAATTTGAAACACCTCATTTTGCAGTCCGGAGTATGGCCTACCGTTTTTTCGGATCATGCTGCGTACATATGCACAATCAATCTGATAAAACAAGGGACCTACCGAGGTAGAGGCACATGGAAGCTCAACGTGTCACATCTGGAAGACCATGCTTGTCAGGAGGCATTTTTATGGACAGAGTGTGAAAGCAAATTTAGCTCGTACAACTCTGGAACTGACTGGTGGCTGAAACATGCACTAGGACATTTTGTGAGCCGCGGACGTATTTTCAAAGACAATTATGATATTCTGATGCTCCCTACGAAATGTGGTGGGTTAAATCTCACCGATGTCAGCAAAAAAGCGCAAGTCTTATACCTTTCTACTACATACAAACAATGGAATGAACCACGTGGCACCCTTGCTGCAACACATACCCAACGGACTATAACACTTGAAATACTTTTTAGTGAAATACAGCTACACACAGGCAAGGATCCCTGAAAAAGACATCATGCAAGTGAAAGAACTTTACAATAACTTGATGAAAGACAAACACAGAAACGACGTAGAACAAAAGTATCCTTGTTATAACTGGAAAACAATATGGGAAAATATTCACTGCCGGAACCTACCAACGTATGTCAAATCGACCTGGTACTTTGCTGTAAACAGGAAAATTACGACGTACTCTAAACTTCACTTCATTCGATTGGTCGAGTCACCGCTGTGTACATTATGTAATATACCAGATACCGAAGAGCATACATTATTGTGTTACAAGGTAAAAGACATATGGCTCTACATAAGACAAAAGATAGCGAGCGTCAGCAGAACTACGCCCAACGCCGTTACGCCTGCTGAATTTTTAAACCCTGACAGTATACCTTACCCTAAAACAAAACGAAACGCAGTCAACTGATTGAAAGGTCAAACGATGCATTACATCCTAACAAACGAATCAAGCAATAGGGAGGACTTCTGGGTGTACCTTACAACTGAGCACCACAAGTTGACGTGTACTAAAAATATAAAGAAAACTACGCAAATTTTTTAACTAAAACAATACTGTAACCAATAGAAGTGCGTAATTTACATTATCCATCCAAGCATTTCGTATATTAGACAAATGATTTGTGGTTAAAGGTTGTACTTCACGTAGCAGAAGGACGATTTCCAACAGCAAGTAATCAGAGAACATCATCAATATAGACCAGTTAAGCCTATGTGTATATATTATTTTGTTTTGAGGGAATTACACGACACAGTGATGGTACTGGTATATACCCTTTATTTAGTTTCTTTCTTTCCTTCCTTCTTTTCACAGGAAGACATATTTATGTGTAAAATCAAGCAGCAGAAGCCTACTTTACTTCATTACCTTTCTGAAGAAGAGAATTTTACTTATACTAAAATGTAAACTTTCACGGCCGGAAATATCATGTCCATTATAACTATCCGGGCTGTTATGCCGTGGTCGGTTGATGAATTCTGTGGTGATTCCCAACGTTTCGTCTCCGACTGCGGGAGACATCTTCAAGGGGGTAGCGAGCCAGTGTGTGTGTTGGACCTTCCATCAAGCTACGGACCCCCTTGAAGATGTCTCCCGCAGTCGGAGACGAAACGTTGGGAATCACCACAGAATTCATCAACCGACCACGGCATAACAGCCCGGATAATTATAATGGACAGAATTTTACTTATCAGCAATAATGAGTTTGCTTCTTTCCGTTTTTCCACGCACGGAGAAAGAAATTTATAGATGCACTTCCGTTTCCATAACGATTATGTGAATGCCTTCTCAATGGAATTTACATTTATTTTTATTCAAGCCATGTTGCAAACAAAGGCAACAGAAGGGGCATACTTAGTTTGTCGTTCAGAAGAAGCGCGTGTCCACATCATCAAGTTACATTCTCTCTTTAAAGGCGGAGAAAGCAAAAATTGGCGAGCTTAAAGGACGGGTTGAAGGGGAGGAAGAAGACCCGACAAAAAAAAAAAAAAAAATAAGTTGGTAGAGCACTTGCCCGCGAAAGGTAAAGATCCCGACTTCAAGTCTCGGTCCGGCACACAGTTTTAATCTGCCAGGAAGTTTCATATCAGCGCACACTCCGCTGCAGAGTGAAAATCTCATTCTGGAAACATCCCCCAGGCTGTGGCAAAGCCATGTCTCTGTAATATCCTTTCTTTCAGGAGTGCTAGTTCTGCAAGGTTCGCAGGAGAGCGTCTGTAAAGTTTGGAAGGTAGGAGACGAGGCACTGCCAGAAGTAGACCTGTGAGGACGGGGCGTGAGTAGTGCTTGGGTAGCTCAGTTGATAGAGCAATTGCCCGCGAAAGGCAAAGGTCCCGAGTTCGAGTCTCGGTCCGGCACACCGTTTTAATCTGCCAGGAAGTTTCAGTTCCAAATTTGCTCCTCGGGACGAAAATAGGAACTGGAAGAGGGACGAAATTACGAACATCCCCAGATTTATTGTAATGACCGCTGTGGCAGCATAGGCCGAAAATTTGAGTATCGATTAAACGCCAGAAATACACTAGTGAAGTCCAGTATTGGAACGGAAAGCAGGGCCACGATATCAGTTTGACTGCTGCAATAACTCACCTCAGTGTAAAAAGATGAATTCCATCATACGCGGAAGCACATTCTCTCAACAAAACTATAGACTGAGGTCACGTATCCAGTCACAGTTCAACATTTCTTATCAACTGTATAAACCGGAGGTTCCTAGGTGGTGAAATTAGGAGCGGGGACGATATTAGGGGCCGTTACGTAACTATCTTCTGACAAAGCGCCACTCATGTTGTGCAATGGTCTTAGCGTCGGACGACACGTGTAACTTACGTTTTGAAGTATCTTCCTATAAAATTTCATCAGTGTTTCTAACTCGAATAAGTGAAAAATAACAATGTCTACTCATTGAGTAGTTGCAGTCTATTCTCTATTCATTTCGTTTTACTTATGTTCTGTTCTTCCACGCAGTTGAGTGCGAAAGAGAAGGGAGAAGAGGAGGAGTGGGATGAGGAAGAAGTGGACTGAAAACTTTACACACGCGCGGGATAATAATGTTCATCCCTTCAGAGCAATTCAGTTTGTATTATTACATTTCCGAACACGCTCTTTCGTTCGAAGCGCACAACATAATCGGATGAGAAATGTAATCCTGTGCTACGTGCTCTGCTTTGGACTGAATATAGCGAATAATATGCGGCTACCTGCTGCAGCTTAGGCTCCAGCAGGCGAGAGGGGGCCGCCGGTGCGTGCCTTCCCCACCCCGATCCCTCGAGGCGTCACAGGGGCGACGGCTTATAAGGGTGATTCGTCTGCTATATTTGTCCGCCAGCCAGTCCAGCTTTAAGCCCACTCCATTTCGCTCCGATTAACGTTCCCTGTGCTAGGAGAACCATGTTAGATGTTACGATTCTCTGCCCTCAAAACATGTATTGGCCATTCTTTGCGTTAGGGTCAAAACTTGTGTTGCATTAATTACGCGTGGTAGTTGTTTAGCTTAGTACAGACGCTTTCCACAACTTGTCCTAACAGCACAAGGTGCGTGGAAATGCGTCTCTACCGAGAGTGGCCGGAATATGTTTTTATTTCTTTTACATTTGCCGCTTTCAGCTTGTGAAATGGAACGAAAGAACAGTTTAGCGTCTCATCGATGTCGAGGTCACTGGTGACAGAACGTCGTTGACTGATCTGAGATGGAAGTAGTTGTGGCCTGACTGAAACAACTCTGAGGCATTCTCCTCCAACGTTCAACAGAAACTACGGAAGACCTAAATGGGGGTGGGCAGGTGAGGATTTGAACTCCAATCCCCGCAAATACGAGTCAAGTGCCTTAACCACTGCGCAAATTATCCAAAGGAATATTTATAATACTTAAGCAGTATCACACTTTTTATTTTTGTTTATGCTGTGATTTACTAACCACTCGACATCGATTATCCTCAAGAAGACACAGTGATCATTAAAAAAAGTGTTGTCAAGTAATAGTAAGACTCTATCGGATTCCATTTCGGCGACTTGCGTGTCTCTATCCTATTCCACTAATACAGCTGGGGAATGGGGACCTACTTTAACGTGTGTTGTTTCTGGAGACTGAGAGGTGAAGGCCAGGTTAAAACGGAGACTGAAGAATCCGTGGTCCGACTGAGATTCGATGCCGCGATACCACGAACTGTTTTTTAACGTAGTAGAGTCTCTTCGACGGTTCTATATTCCTTCATCTTTAGAATGTAAAGTAATTTTTCCTTGTTCTGCTACCCTTTGCGTCTCTCTTTGGTCTAAAAATGAAATGCATGCTTCTTTATGAATGCAAGGAATTCTGCCATCTTGTCTAAATTCAATCGCTTGTCATCTATAGAAACAAAGATCCTTATTTCTTTTTAAAAAAATTAGATGAACAAATAAAACAAATTTCTTCTTCTTCGTTGTAACATATTTTCTTTTTACTACCGATATCCTACTTCGAGAGCGTAAGTTGCATGGATACCATGTTCTTGCGTAGTTTGCAAAACTGTTTTGGCATTTCTTTTTTTTTTTAGCAGTTCATGGTGTAATGTTGCCGGTTTAAACTTAAATTCCGTTAAACTCGGTGTTTCTTATGGATCACGTAGTGTAAGAATTCACCGAATAGACAGATTACCATATTATTTTTGTGGTCGGGTATCGTTTTGGCCTGGTGTCGCAACTCCTGGTATCTTGACATACTGCGGTGCCGTTCGCTGCAATGGTGCAGCTGTTTGTTGAGTCCATATACAGGTCCTGCGTGCGTGGTGACATGTTAACCGATGTATACGTGTATCCTGATTACACTTAAGACAATTCGGTGAATCCGTTAGATGGATAGAGTATAACTCTGTGCGCACTGGAATCGGTTAATTGACGACTTTGTGGCATTCTGTACTAACATTTAACGTACACTGTTTGTTGTGAATGTTCTTCCGGAATCGGTTAATTGACGACTTTGTGCCTTTCTGTACTAACATCTGACGTACGCTGTTTGTTGTGAATGTTCTCCCACGCCTCATGCCAACTGACACGAAGGTATTTATTTTCCATTCTGTTAGGGCCTGAACGTTTCTTAATATGGTGGTACCATTTCCTTGCGTCGCACATTTTGTGTTCCTGGGTTACGTAGCTGTTCTCGACTTCTCGGCTATAGTGATTCTGAGAAAGCTGTGCTTTAAATGTATTTTGCCAATATTGATGTATGGTACTTGTCTTTCTGGCTGAATTTTTTTTAGAAGTGTACTTACCACGGCTGAATTTTGATCTTTTAAGGACATTGTGTACTAGTTATGCTTTGCATTTTGCGTCAGTATTTATTAACCCGATCCCACCTTCTTCAAAGGATGGCGTAAGTATGCTGTATTTTACCCCGAAAATATTTCCACGGCATACGACTTTTGGCTGTTGCAGCAGATATGGGCAAAATGGACGCGATGTAATACACTTTCGATAAGATGAACTTGTTCACTAGTTTTATCTTCTGGATCATGTCGAGGCTACGCTCGGCTCGTTGCTGTGTGCTAGCCCTAACATTGTTCAACATGGAACACCAGTTGGTAGTCTCGATACTTTGTAGGTCTGACACCAGTTCTAACCTTGGACCACGTACCTTTGTTGCTGTTGACAACCCACTGCTGTTCTTGCAGCAGTAACCCTCTCCCTAAGTTCATTATCTTGGATTTGTTACTGTTCATCATGCCTCTTGTTGCTTGACAATAAGTATTTAGTAACTGTTTTGCGTGAGTTATCTGGTCTTGTGCCTACACAAATATGCTCAGATCGACTGCAAATGCTCGACACATTACTTTCTTTCGTGATAATATCTAGCCAGGGAGCGAGCTGTTAAGTATCCTGAGGAGGTTTCTACCGCAGTTACATATACAGTCACCGATAGTGGGCAACCCTGACGGACCAAACGCTTTATATAGAATGGCCCAGTTAGTTACCCGTTGATTTTGGACTGGGCTCCGTGCAAAAAGACTCTGACAAGTTGGGAGATTTGCTTTTAGTAGAAACTTGAGAGATCCGCTCGAAAGCTTCCGAAAAATCAGTAGATATTACAGAGTCCCTTGTTTAACAGATATCCGTGATGGCTAGTCACTCATTGTGTGCGTCCAGGGACCACGTATGTTTCATAATCTCCTATCACGTTTTTCATTACGTCCCTTAATCTCGCGTTTACTGCTCGAGCCAGTATTTTGTAGTGGACGTTCAACAACGTTATGGCCCTAAGGGACTCGATAAGTATTGGTGGATATTTCTTGGGTACCAATATGATGTGCCCCTCTTGGAAGCTTTAAGGAAGCTGTTGAAAATTCCATACGACGTTTAGTATTCAATATATCCCAATAACTGAGGAAAAATTCAGCTGGTATGTTATCTATTACTGGTGACTTTCCTTCCAGGTTTTTCAATAGTGCTTCATACACTCCTGGAAATGGAAAAAAGAACACATTGACACCGGTGTGTCAGACCCACCATACTTGCTCCAGACACTGCGAGAGGGCTGTACAAGCAATGATCACACGCACGGCACAGCGGACACACCAGGAACCGCGGTGTTGGCCGTCGAATGGCGCTAGTTGCGCAGCATTTGTGCACCGCGGCCGTCAGTGTCAGCCAGTTTGCCGTGGCATACGGAGCTCCATCGCAGTCTTTAACACTGGTAGCATGCCGCGACAGCGTGGACGTGAACCGTATGTGCAGTTGACGGTCTTTGAGCGAGGGCGTATAGTGGGCATGCGGGAGGCCGGGTGGACGTACCGCCGAATTGCTCAACACGTGGGGCGTGAGGTCTCCACAGTACATCGATGTTGTCGCCAGTGGTCGGCGGAAGGTGCACGTCCCGTCGACCTGGGACCGGACCGCAGCGACGCACGGATGCACGCCAAGACCGTAGGATCCTACGCAGTGCCGTAGGGGACCGCACCGCCACTTCCCAGCAAATTAGGGACACTGTTGCTCCTGGGGTATCGGCGAGGACCATTCGCAACCGTCTCCATGAAGCTGGGCTACGGTCCCGCACACCGTTAGGCCGTCTTCCGCTCACGCCCCAACATCGTGCAGCCCGCCTCCAGTGGTGTCGCGACAGGCGTGAATGGAGGGACGAATGGAGACGTGTCGTCTTCAGCGATGAGAGTCGCTTCTGCCTTGGTGCCAATGATGGTCGTATGCGTGTTTGGCGCCGTGCAGGTGAGCGCCACAATCAGGACTGCATACGACCGAGGCACACAGGGCCAACACCCGGCATCATGGTGTGAGGAGCGATCTCCTACACTGGCCGTACACCACTGGTGATCGTCGAGGGGACACTGAATAGTGCACAGTACATCCAAACCGTCATCGAACCCATCGCTCTACCATTCCTAGACCGGCAAGGGAACTTGCTGTTCCAACAGGACAATGCACGTCCGCATGTATCCCGTGCCATCCAACGTGCTCTAGAAGGTGTAAGTCAACTACCCTGGCCAGCAAGATATCCGGATCTGTCCCCCATTGAGCATGTTTGGGACTGGATGAAGCGTCGTCTCACGCGGTCTGCACGTCCAGCACGAACGCTGGTCCAACTGAGGTGCCAGGTGGAAATGGCATGGCAAGCCGTTCCACAGGACTACATCCAGCATCTCTACGATCGTCTCCATGGGAGAATAGCAGCCTGCATTGCTGCGAAAGGTGGATATACACTGTACTAGTGCCGACATTGTGCATGCTCTGTTGCCTGTGTCTATGTGCCTGTGGTTCTGTCAGTGTGATCATGTGATGTATCTGACCCCAGGAATGTGTCAATAAAGTTTCCCCTTCCTGGGACAATGAATTCACGGTGTTCTTATTTCAATTTCCAGGAGTGTATATTTCCTCTTCCGCAAATTCTTCGCTGAGAGAATTGTCGTTTGCTTCTGTCAGAACGTCGTCCTCATCATTCAGAAAAACGGATGCCAGGTTCTCGTCTACGTATATTGCAGAATATAATTCACGGAAATGTTGCAGCGCTCCGCTTTTGATATGAGCCTGATCTTGTATTGTTTCGTTTCTTATGTAGTGTTTCTCGATTATTTTTTGTTTTGTCCTTTTCAATGTCCTGATTAGACGCTAGTGGCTGTTGAACTCACTTTCAGAGCCCCTAGTTTTTTTTCTGTCCATTGATATTGTATGTGCTTTAATCTGCTTTATCTATGAGCTATTAGTGGTTATATCACGTGTATTTTTGCATAATTCTCAGAGGCGCATGAAATAAAATACCTCTGTACTTTTCTCCCACCAACTTTTGTTGTAACCATATTTTTTAATCAGATCCGTAGTTTGGGTTTCACATGCTCCACCCACCAACGTAAGCTCTTGCGCTATTTCTTCATGTCACTGACGTGGGCCCTTCACATTCCAAGCATCACATTCTTAATTCGTCATCTCCGATTAAAGCGGCATTAAAATTTTCAGTATCGTCTTCCACGGAAAGGCGTTTCTTCTGCAGATAAATTCTGGTAACATAACCAAAACGATCCGAAAAAATTACAGGCCAGATTTCTGACGTAATTACGTTATGAACTAAGTCTCGTGAGATGCAAATCAGGTTTATTCTGATTGCTGAATGAATAGTTATGTACATGTTTATTCACGAGTCTGCACTTGTTGCCTTCCACGTGTCAATCAAATTTAAATTTCTAACCGTGTATTCGTTTTACACACATCTGTTGAAATTTGGCTATTGCCCCTTTTTGATAATAGGAGTCATAGTCACCACCAAATACGACTCTGCTCTATGTCACTGGCAAGAAAGGCTTATTGTCTACAGTATTGGGACCTTTACAGCCACTGAATTACTTTCAGCTGATGTGGCATTGTTAGCTACCGATTCACTACTTATTCCTGCTACAAGGTCAGAAAATAAAGGTTTACGTTTACTTTGGTTTAGTTCAAGATGGAATTTTCGTCTGGGACACTCTTGTTTAACGTGATCTGTTTCGTAACGTATGAAGTATGTTGATAGCTGCGCTGTGTATCTAATGAATTCTCTTTACAGATGGGATCAGTTAACTTCTATTTTTATTGATCTTATTCCATTCGGGACGAGAAACGGCTAAAGATCTACTAAGACCTGATTGAGAATTGCACAAACGTTTGCGTAAGACTGCAGTTTAAGTGTTATTACCTTGTTTGGAATCTGCATGGGTATATTAAAGCCACAGACATTTGTCACGTTGCCTTCATCTGGACTAACGGTAAACTTAGCTGGAGAGCGTACTGGTAATGTTAACTCAGAGTGACCAGTACACACACGGATTGCTCGCTCATACAATAAGTTACAGCAAATTCTGAAGTAGCAGGTAGACTCATTAGTACGTTTCTTCAAACACACTGTGCTCGTTATCTCTTCTGTCAAAAACCTGGTAAGATTTTGTAATTTTTTTTTTTTTAAGGATGGTATAATATATTACCTAGAGTATGCGACAGTGAGCGGTTACATGAAGGTTGTGCTAAAGTTCTTTTACATATCGATTCACTCGATTCACTATGTTTTTTGTGATTAATAGCAATAAATTTGAAAATAAATTCCTGTTAAAATATTTACTAAATTACTTTTGTATAAGATAACTTTTTCTTACTTAATTGAACTGTAGAATTGTGTGGGTATAAATATTATTACCAGAAAAATCTGTTTGCATCTTTCGACAGAATTGTTGTAGCATCATGAAATGTATTTCACATTTATTAGTGGTCTTTTCACTGAAGAATTAGTTATTACTATGCCTTTCACTTTATGTTTGTTTGAAAGTTGTGCATCTGTTTCTCTTATTCTTTGTAATTTCACATGTTGTCTTCACAAGGGATTGTTTTATAAGACGCATGACGTGGAGTAGGTTGTTTTATATTGGTTACAGACAAGCATCAAACAAAATTGTAACAAATAGCCCTATATTTCCCCATTGTTACAGATAAGCATCCAATGAAATTGCATCAAATTTCCCCATATATCATCAATATTACAGATAAGCATTAAATTGAGTAGTAACAAAGTGTCCCATACATTGTCATTGTTACAGATAATCGTAAAAGAAAACTGTAACAAATTGCTCCATACATCGCCCTTTGTGCTAAGATGTGTAGGTATGCTTAATTACCAAGGTCTTAGGTTATGAACTGGGGGAGACAATTTGTTACAATTGAGATTGATGTTTATCTGCAACAATGGCCAGGTGCAACAACTTTCCCCATGTCATGTGCGTGGCGACATGTGAGGCAGGTTGTTACAGTTCGTTACAGTGTAACCATATGCTCTGTGTCGCATGCATGGAGACATACGGGGGTCATTTGTTACAGTTTGACACGATGTAGCAACCTGCTCCATGTCACGTGCAGTATTTTATTACGCATTTTCATTGTGAAGGCAACATGAGAAATAGCAAACAAAGATGAAAAACAGAGGCACAGCGTGGAAAAAGTGTATGTTGAAGTGGCAAAATATGTAATACCTGGTTCTTCAGTGCTGCTAATAAATATGGAATAAATTTCATAATACGACAGTGATTCTGTCGAAAAATGAAACCTTAACCTATGGAAATAATACTTATAGTTTCACATAATTGTAAAGTTTAATTAATTAAGAAAAAGAATTATTTATAAACGTACCAGCCCGAATGTGGCTTGTAGGCTGTTTCTTTCCTCAAACTAGTACCAATGTCCCACTTCAGATTCACACTATGCAACCATTTAGAAAATGTTTTCACACTTTAATACTGATTTACTCTAGATGCACACAGGTGGGGTGCAAAGATTTCGCCCCAGTGAGACTGGTGGCGTCAGGGAGTGCACTGGGTCGCCAGATACCCCCGGTATCGCCTCAACCCATATAACAATGCCAACGCCGTAAAAAGAAACGGAAAAAGACCAAAGAAGAAGAAGATGCTCGCCCTCTACGAATTTCTTAGTATGATGTGGCTTTTCTTCACTTCTGCAAAAAAATTGTTCGTCTCAGAGTAGTTGTGAGGACAGGGTGCTCAAGACCTTCTCATGAAGTGAGCATAATGACTGCACGTAAACTGTGCACTGCACTTTGCATTTCTAGGTGCCGAAACACTTCCATTAGTGTATGTACCAGGGTTTCAGGCGTCTCTGATGTGATTAACGTTCTATCTCCCCTGCTGGAATCTTGCTGTAGTGTCTTATAGAAGCCCTCTTCTTAGTAGTTGTATTTACCCTGCGTTTCGTTGAAGATCCTGCATGATTTTTCCAGTATCCACCAAGTAACTCGTTGTTATTGTGAGCCTGTTTCGTTTCTTCCTTTCTTTATCTTCGTTACTTTATCATTCTTTCCTTCTCAATATATTTACTGGTCTGTCAGCCTCACCAGTTCGACACATGTTTTCGAGTGTATGTAGTGTTGCACTATGAAATAATGCGTGTATAGTGTGTGCAGTGGGTGTAATGCGAAATAACTTCTTTGCTAAACAGGATTGTACACTAGGATGAACCGAATGAGGTAGTGCTGTAGGCCATGTATTCTGCTGGATGGAAAATTGTAAATTAATGCGGATGAGTAGGCAGATCAATCCTGTAGAGTTGTAATGTAACAGTGGTGTTCTGTCTGAGACAGTCACATCGATCAAATACCTAGGCGTTACATTGCAAAGCGATATGAAGTGAAACAAGAACATAAGGTCGGTCGTACGAAAGGTGAATGCTCGACATTGGTTTATTGGGATAACTCTAGCAAAGTGTAGGCCATCTGTGAAGGAGATCGCATACTGAACACTTGTGCGACCCATTCTTGAGTACTCCTCCAGTGTTTGGGATCCCAAAATGGTTGGATTTAAGGAAGATGTGGACGCAATTCAGAGCTCGTAAGATCAACGATCAGGTGTTACAGAATTGCTACGTGAACTCAAATGGTAATCCGAGGACGAAAGACGTTCGTTTGGCGAAACACTGTTGAGAAAGTTCAAAGAATCGTCATTTACGATGGACGGCAGAACGCTACTACTATCACCAACATTCATCTCGAGTATATGTGTGTAGATTTAGATGTAAGGCAACAACTGATTATCTGTCAAATCCTTGTCAAACTAGTCTTATAAGTACTGGTACGTAAATTTCGGTATACAGGGTGATTTTTTCCACCGTGTACAAACTCCAGGAATTGATCAATGAGAGGATACGCAGCAAAAAAGGTCTAATGAACTTATCTCCGGAAATGCATGGTTTCCATGATAGAGACCATTTATTCAGTCATACAGTGCTGCGGTCTAATACGTGCTGTATAATGCAGCCCCAGTTACAGTATGCACGGTTTCCTCCCAGAGGGTGGTACTGCTCCTCATACGTCGTTCTCCAGCGCCCTTTCTGCCATAGTAATTGGTAACGTCGTGTTCGATTCATTTCCCCTGCTGCCTCACCTTACATTGGATGTGATACAGCGTTGTACACAATGGTTTTGTATTCGAATCGAGAGCTTGCCGACACGGTTTTTACTTACGCAAAGGGAAATGGCAACGAGCGGTGGGCAGCAGGGTTGTATCAGGAGACCTATCCCCGCCGACAACAACCACAGCATTCACTGTTTGCAACAGTGTTTCGCCGTTTGTCTCAGACAGGGTCGTTTCAGCAAGCAGGAAACCATGCAGGACGAGCCCGAAATGTTCGGACACAAGTCTTGGAGGAAAATGTGATAAACACTGTGGAAGGCGACCGCCGTGTCAGTACCAGGCAGTTAGTCCGCCAGTACAGGTCAAGCCACACGACCATGTGGAACATTCTTCGTGACATTTGTTACTACCCTTACAGTTACAGCGTGTTCAGGGCTTACTAACGACAGACTTTCCACATCGGGAGCAGCTTTGTCCCTGGTTTCTGCACCAGACAGCCACGATTCCGGGATGTGTGTCATCTATCCTATTCACAGATGAGGCCACCTTATGCAGAGTAGTATCTTGAACTTTCATAACAATCATCTGTGGGGTAGTATGCAGAACCCCCATCGTATGGTGACAGCGGATCATCAGCATCGGTGCAACCGGAATGTGTGGGCGGGGATACTTGGCGACCGTATTTTGGGACCAGGCTTCTTTCAACGTCGTCTAACAGGCCGGAACTATCGGCGTTTCTTTCGGGTGACTTTGCCTCGCCTGCTGGAAGAAGTGCCATTGATGACTCGAACGGTAATGTGGCTGCTACATGATGGTGCTCCAGCCTACTTCAGCGTTAACGCCCGGACGCATCTCAATCGTGTCTTCCCCGGTCGATGGATAGGACGAAGGGGTCCAGCTGCATGGCCTACTCGTTCACCGGATCTCAACCCGTGCGATTTCTGGTTATGGGGCCATCTCAAATGTATGTGTATGCAGAGCCCATTTCAGATATGGAGACACTGGAGCAGCATATTCGTGCTGCCTTTTACACTGTTCGGATCCAGCCTGACCGATGTGAACGTGTGAGGCAGAACATGCTACGGCGCGTTCACGCATGCATTGAAGCACACGGAAACTATTTTCGACACATACTGTAACTGTGAGACCGCAGTCTCTGTAACAACGTCTGATTGAATAAATGGTCTCTAGCAGGGAAACCATGCATTTCCGGACAGAAGTTTATTGGACCTTTTTTGTTCCGTATCCTCTCATCTACCAATCCCTAGGGTTTGTACACGGTGGAAAAAATACCACTTATATGAATCAAATATTTTTTTCTTGTTCCCAAATTTTAATGCAACGGTATGTACAATACCCTATTAGTGATCCATGGATGAATAAAACTGCTATGATTCTTCAGTATCAGTTCAGTTCACTAACGCATCTGATTATGGCAGCGTGGTCATTTGCTGAACTATTGTGCCCGTTTGATACTGACATCCAGGCGTTCACCCGTAAACTATTAAGTGAATTACTACTAAAGACGAAAGCTGGCGCATGTTGATCTCTCCTGTGTTAGAATCGCGCAACATCATATTCGAAATCTTCTACCGTGTGCTACTGTTTCTGACAGTTGAAGCACTGTTGCAGTTGTTAGTCAGGTCTGAGATGAGACTTCAGCTGAAATCAACGAGCTTATGGAGTTTGAACGTTTCTCTCATCCTTTGCATACCTGAAAAAGTAACGAAGAAAAGATATTATTGTTGTCCTTTCATTACCTTGATACAAGTTAAGCTGAATTCTTCGAGGGTCACAACTTGTTTGACATATCGATACCAACTGCAGAACTCCTCTGACTTGTACAATGTTTGGTAGCGGTGCTGGATCTTCCGTCGTCGAGGATGTTTCATATTGTAGCATGAACTGAGACCATGCAAGCTTTCATTGACATTAGTGCCATCGGAAAGGCCACAGGTTCTGGTCAGCGGGACAGTGAATAACGTCATGATGTTCAATATTATGGACCGTTTTAAAGTTTGAGGTAGATCTTCAAGCGTATCTTATCAAAGTCCTCATCCACTATATTGTATATTAGGTGGCAAAAGCCATGGGATAGTCATATACGGATACAAATGACGGTAGTATCCCGTACCCAAGGTATCAAGGGACAGTGCATTGGTGGGGCTGTCATTTCTGCTCATGTGATTCGTGCGGAAAGGTCAAGAGTGTGTCGAGAATACCAAATTTCAGACATTACCTCTCACCACGGACAACGCAATGACCGATGGCCTTCACTTATCGACTGAGACCAGCGGCGTTTGTGTAGAGTTGTCAGTGGTAACAGACAAGCAACAGTGCGTGAAATAACCGCAGAAATCAGTGTGGTACGTACGGCGAGCGAATCCGTTAGGATAGCGCAGCGAAATTTCGCGTTAATGGACTATGGCAGCAGATGACCGACGCGGGAGTGCCTCTGCTAACAGCATGACATGGCCTGCAATCCCATGACCACATCGCTTGGATCCTAGTCGACTGGAAAACCGTCGCATGGTCAGTTGCTAAGAGCTGATGCTAGGGTTCGAGTGTGGCGTAGACCCCACGAAGCCATGGATCAAAGTTGTCGAGAAGGCATTTTGCAAGCTTGTGGTGTCTCCATAATGCTGTGGGCTGCGTTTATATGGAATAGACTGGCTCCTCTGGTCCAGCTGAACCGATTATTGACTGGAAATTGTTGTGTTCGGCTACTTTGGAGACCATTTTCAGTCATTCGTGAACTTCATGATCCCAAATAAAGATGGAACTTTTGACAGCGACTTGTCATTGGGCCACATTTGTTGGCGATTGGATTGAAAAACGTTCTGGACTTTTCGAGCGAATGATTTGGCTACCCAGATCGCCCGAATGAATCCAGTCGAACAATTATGGGACAACAATATCCTGCATCGGCTGCACTACGCCGGGAAAAAGTACGTCGGACACGATATTACAAGGTATCCCATGACTTTCTTCGCCTCGTTGTACTCAGTCACTAATGTTCTGCACGGTAACAGATCTTCGCGCTGCAATTTATGTCTTATAAACGTCATACCTCCACTTGAAAGTGTGCGAAGGATGAACCTGATCTTTTTTACTTTTACTGTCAATATCATTCCACGTTTTATTAGGAGAGGACGGGAGCTAGCAACAGCTGTTGAGCTGTAAAATGTTTATATATAGTTAAATATTTTAAAAACCATTAATGTGGGACAGAAGAATATAATTAAATAATTGAAGCATTGTGAAGCTGAGATCAAATATACGTATAATAAAAAGTGACGTACAAATACGTATCAGTTGAAAAGTTGTAGTGTCTGTTAAAAGACGATGAAAGGAAGGAACTGTAAGAAAGGTAACACGACACTGAAATTTACGTCTAGAACAGTCAAATAAGACAACCACCGATCAACATGAAGTGTTTTGCAAGACTGGTAAAACACATGAGAATCAACATACATTACACTGAAAGACACACTACTGGCCATTAAAACTGCTACACCATGAAGTTGACGTGCTACAGACGCGAAATTTAACCGACAGGAAGAAGATGCTGTGATATGCAAGTGATTAGCTTTTCAGAGCATTCACACAAGGTTGGCGCCGGTGGCGACACCTACAACGTGCTGACATGAGGAAAGTTTCCAATCGATTTCTCATACACAAACAGTAGTTCATCTGTGTTGCCTGGTGAAACGCTGATGTGATGCCTCGTGTAAGGAGGAGGAATCCGTACCATTACGTTTCCAACTTTGATAAAGGTCGAATTGTAGCCTATCGCGATTGCGGTTTATCGTATCGCGACATTGCTGCTCGCGTTGGTCAAGATCCAATGACTGTTAGCAGAATATGGAATCGGTGGTTTCAGGAAGGTAATACGGAACGTTGTGCTGGATCCCAACAGCCTCGTATCACTAGCAGTCGAGATGAGAGGCATCTTAACTGCATGACTGTGCAGGCCAGGGTGGCCGAGCGGTTCTAGGCGCTACAGTCTGGAACCGTACGACCGCTAACGTCGCAGGTTCGAATCCTGCCTCGGGCATGGATGTGTGTGATGTCCTTACGTTAGTTAGGTTTAAGTAGTTCTAAGTTCTAGGGGACTGATGACCTCAGAAGTTGAGTCCCATAGTGCTCAGAGCCATTTGAACCATTTTGCATGACTGTAACGGATCGTGCAGCCACGTCTCGATCCCTGAGTCAACAGATGGGGACGTTTGCAAGGCAACAACCATCTGCACGAACAATTCGACGACGTTTGCAGCAGCATGGACTATCAGCTCGGAGACCATGGCTGCGGTTACTCTTGACGCGGCATCACAGAAGGAGCGCCTGCGATGGTGTACTCAACGACGAACCTGGATGCACGAAAGGCAAAACGTCATTTTTTCAGATGCATCCAGGTTCTGTTTACAGCATCATGATGGTCGCATCCGTGTTTGGCGACATCGTGGTGAACGCACAATGGAAGCGTGTATTCGTCATCGCCATACTGGGGTATCACGCGGCGTGATGGTATGGGGTTACACGTCCCAGTCACCTGTTGTTCGCATTGACGACACTTTGAACAGTGGGCATTACGTTTCAGATGTGTTACGACCCGTGGCTCTACCCTTTATTCGATCCCTGTGAAACCCTACATTTCAGCAGGATAATGCACGACCGCGTGTTGCAGGTCCTGTACGGGCCTTTCTGGATAGAGAAAATGTTTGACTGCTGCCCTGGCCAGCACATTCTCCAGATCTCTCACCAATTGAAAACGTCTGGTCAATGGTGGCCGAGCAAGTGGCTCGTCACAATACGCCAGTCACTACTCTTGATGAACTGTGGTATCGTGTTGAAGCTGCATGGGCAGCTGTACCTGTACACGCCATCCAAGCTCTGTTTGACTCAATGCCCAGGCGTATGAAGGCCGTTATTACGGCCAGAGGTGGTTGTTCTGGGTACTGATTTCTCAGGATCTATGCACCTAAATTGCGTGAAAATGTAATCACATGTCAGTTCTAGTATAATATATTTGTCCAATGAATACCCGTTTATCATCTGCATTTCTTCTTGATGTAGAAATTTTAATGGCCAGTAGTGCATGTCTCAAATTTACGGTGCTCGCGCACCAAGTACCGTCATTTCCGTCGGGCGGAAACATGTTGACGTCATGGTCAGTTTTGTCAGGGAGCCGTAGCAGATCGGGCTGACGTCTCAAAGGTGAGACCATAGTCGTAACTTGAAGCGTCTACATTATTCATGCCGAAACTTAACAGTTTTATAATAGTTAGGCTTTAGTGCAAGTTTGTTTGCCGACGTTAAAACTAATATCATATGCCCCGAGAGTTATTTCTCAGTTAAAATTAGTGTGACATCAGCATAAAATTTGTTATTACTATTCTGGCATTAAAGGAACGATTTGATACGCAGAGATTTTCATGCAAGCCATAATTGATCCATGGTATAGTTACAGAGTAAACAGATCGACAGATTCAAGTGTTACTGCCAGACTACTGTGGGCATGGAATTAATATAGTACACCATTAAGAGGAGTCAACGTGACCCGATTGGATAGGCGTGCATGTTAAATCGCGGTCGCTTCATCGACAAGGAGATACACCAACCCGGATCGAAAACGAAGGACGGGTTAATGAGAGGGCAGGTATCGTTTTTAGGTGGTTTCCTCACATCTCACTAGGTGAATGCCGGGTTGTTGCCCAAGTCCCGCCTCAGTTGCATGATTCGCATAAATTTAATAAAATCGTCGCGCTCTGTCACGTGAATAACACTGCACACAGACAGCTGGGTTACACATATTCTGCCCCGGGGGTAACGAGACGGGAGGGTATCTGCCCACCCCTTAAACTAAACCACGCCGAATCCGTTATACCCTGCCGCTGATGCGAGACTAAGGTTCAAGAAAAAGAAGATTAAGAGGGATTAACAATTTCATCTTAATTCAAAAAATAGGCTAGGTGATCTATTCTGGTATCCTTAGCTCGCTTGGGCTGCCTACATCGCAATTGCTGATTGATTGATACCTCCACTTTTTCACTCAGCTCAGCTTATCACATCAACACTTCCTGTACTCTCTTTGTCGATTATACTACGCCGGTTGGAGTGGCCGTGCTGTTCTAGGCACTACAGTCTGGAACCGCGTGACCGCTACGGTCGCAGGTTCGAATCCTGCCTCGGGCATGGATGTGTGTGATGTCCTTAGGTTAGTTAGGTTTAAGTAGTTCTAAGTTCTAGGGGACTGATGACCACAGCAGTTAAGTCCCATAGTGCTCAGAGCCATTTGAACCATTTTTTGATTATACTACATATATGCTGTTTCCATGATGCTGATAAAACGTTACAGGGCTGATGGGGAAGGGTATATGTATTTCTTTTTTTTTTACCTTTATCCCTCATCGACGTATAGTCGGCGGGTTTATTAAAAGATTTGGCACGGTTAGTTCAAGGGGTGGCCGGAAGCTCTTTCTGTCGCCGCCCCGTTACCCCTTGGGATGGCAATATGTGTACCTCAACTGTCTGCGTGTAGTGACAGAGCGAAGGATTTTCTGAATTTTTGCGAATTGTGTAACAGGTGGGGTTTGTGTACCATCCTGGTATTCTCCTAGTGTGGTGTGGGAAACCACCTAAAAATCACACCCATACTGGCTGGCACATCGTCCCTCGACGTTAATCCGCCGGGCGCATTCGATCTGAGGCCATCACATCTCCCTGCCCCGGAAGCGGCGCCTTAACACGCACGGCGATCCCGGCTGGTAGCAGGACAAATGTATCAGTTTGAAGCAGAGAAATATATGCGTAGACAACTTAGTTGTAAGTTGCTTGAGACAATTTCAGGTTTGTTGTTAATTTTCTGTCGACGATTAAATGTAAACTGCACAGCTTGAACAAGTTCTTATATTCACAACAGTTGTTCAGTGTGCCGTGCCTTTGCTTAAGTGCAGGTGTAGCGTTGTCGCGCATAGTTCTATTGTACCTGTTGAAGAGTCCCGGTGTTTTTCGAAATGGTTCAAATGGCTCTGAGTACTATAGGACTTAACTTCTGAGGTCATCAGTCCCCTAGAACTTAGAACTACTTAAACCTAACTAACCTAAGGACATCACACACATCCATGGTGTTCTTCAAATCATGTCACAGGCAACGAGAGCTCTTACCAGGAGATCTTCTTCAGTTTAGAGAAATATTTCGTACACAAAAGTTTTCACGTGAACTCCCAAGAAGAAAACAACTGGCATCAGGTAAGATGAATGGGTTGCCCATGGAATAAAGCTTCCTCTAGCTAATAATCTTTCAGGAAACGTATGACGTTACAATTCATGCGCGAGGTGAGCAAACTGAGCTGGGGCTCCGTGTTGCAAATTACGTACGTGTACCAAGATCATCCAACAACATCCTCAACTATCCCCCCACTCCACATATTTGTCATGTTTACCTATCTCACAGTGTTAGCAAATATGCACACAGTAGATCAGTTTATTACAATGAGAAAACAATGATTCGTACATTCTTGAATTCGGTTGGTCCGCAGCTCGTGGCAGTGCGGTAGCGTTCTCGCTTCCCACGCCCGGGTACCGGGGTTCGATTCCCGGCGGGGTCAGGGATTTTCTCTGCCTCGTGATGACTGGGTGTTGTGTGCTGTTCTTAGGTTAGTTAGGTTTAAGTAGTTCTAAGTTCTAGGGGACTGATGACCATAGATGTTAAGTCCCATAGTGCTCAGAGCCATTTGAACCATTTTGAATTCGGTTGGCAGAATGACGACACAACATTTTTCGTTTCGCATTTTTCTACTCAAACTGATATATTTGTCCTTCCGTATCGTCCTATAATTTTTGTATCATCACGGAAACACTCAGCGTATTTAATTAACTCCATACATTTTCGTTCTTTATCTTGTCATCTCTAGAACATCCCCAAACGACGGAAAAAAAACTTCAATGAACTGCCTCCTCGAAACTTCTCTTTTCTTCAATTTATTGGCTCGGTGCATAAGTTCGTAGCGTTTTGCCATACAACAGATGCGCATAACAGAGACTTTAGTCATATTCTCCCTAACTATTTACAAGTCTGCCAACGCTGGGGTAACTTTTCCAATTCGCAACTGTAGAAATCACGTAGATTTGAGGCGAAGAACTTGTCGAGCTATGTTCGGAGCGCATTTTCATCCCGAAAGGAAGTTCCTTGAACGTTGGTAGACAGAGAGCGGAAAAGATGGGCATCTGAGATCACTTGAATAAGGTGAGTGCGGAATGACTTCCTAACCCAACTCCTTTTTGTCAGTCTAGCAGAATGCGAACGGTCGTTGTCGTGGAGTGGCATCACTTGACGCATTTTTCATGGTCGTTGTTCTTGGGCTTCGTCTGCAAAACATCTCAGTCGCTGACAATAAACCTCAGCAGGGATGGTTACATCTCGGGAAAGGAATTAGTAGGACACCACACAATCGCTGTTCCACTAGATGCACAACATTATCTTTTGTGGATGCGCGTAATTGCTGCTTTTTTTTGGCTCAATCAATCCTTTCTTTTTTTTGTTAGCTTAAAGACGCCATTTCCCATCACCAGTAACGATACAGCGTTGTTCACGAGCCAATTGTTGACGAGCAAAACAGAGATGCACATGTGGCTTCCCGCTGATTTTTATGATTTTGGATTACCCCATGCGGTACACATACACTCTATTTTTGAACGTTCTCCATTGCATGCAAATGTCGCACGATGGTGGAATGATCAAAGTTCATTACATCTGCCAGTTTTCGAGTACACTGATGTGCATCAGTGTCGATTAATACGCTTAAACGATCCTCGTCACTCCCCGAAGTTCTTCCTGAACTTGGAGAGTCACTAATATCAAAACATTCCTCCGTAAAACGAGAAATCCATTTTCTTGCCGCGCTCTGTTCGTGGCATTATCACCCCTCTATTGAACTCAAACAGAAGAATATGTCGTGACTTCTGAAATTTCCCCGGCGTATATCTTCTTCCAGTAATTATCGGGTTTGCAGCCGGATCCCATCAACATTCTGCCACGATATTTCGGCCCGGAGACGTCCGGCCATCCTGAGGTGAGTAGGCGAAGTACTGACGAGACCTGATGCAGTCATAGTATTCGTAGCGAATTCCGCGCATGCGAATCGTACTGGCGCATGCGTTAGGAGGTGACAGGCAGCCAAGCTGTGTGTACTGCCTTCAGTGGTCAAGTAAGAACAAACTAATCGCTGAGTATAGACTGAGCATGTCGATTCCGTTGTGACCGCATAATTTTAATAATTAGATTCCAACTTTTATCCAGCTGAAAGCCTCTATCACGATTCATTCAATTATCAGTAAGACGTATTTCCACTGATTCTTTAATTTCAGAGTTCCACAAGCTAGAAACCGGTGCAAAAATTTTAATATAATTGTATTTCATTGAATGTCCCATGGAAATGCAATCTTCTGCCACTGCTGATTTTAAACGTTGCCGCAGACGGGTGTGTCTTTCTTGTTCTACACCGCGTTCCTGAAACGTTCGTGTCGTCTGACGTATATATGCAGAGCCACACTCACAGGGAATTTTATAAACACCCTCCTTCCTAAACTGTAAATCGTCCTTAACAGATCCGACTAAGGCTCTGCTCTTTTTGTTGGTGGACAGAAGATGACATTAATATTATTCTTCCTAAGCAATCCGCCTATTTTAGAAGACACGTTCCCGGCATATGGAAGGAACGCAGTTGATTTATAGTCTTCATCAGTCTCCTCAGACCGTTCCTTCTTGTTATTATAATTGTGCGTGGCCTTCCGTATTTGACGCGATGTATAGCCATTCTTTTTAAGAACCTTCTCCAGATGCACTAATTCTTCGTGAAGACTATCAGCATCCGATATTACTTGCGCCCGATGAATTGAAGTACTGAGAACACCGGCGGTTTGTCCAGGATGATGGCAGCTGGACGCCTGAATATATAGATCTGTATGTGTGGGTTTTCTGTACACTGAATGTCCCAGAGACGGCGTACTAACACATCTAGAGAGGGTAAAGTCCCATCTTCCTCAATCTCCATAGTAAACTTGATGTTCTCATGTAAAGAATTTAAATGAGAAATGGTTTTTTCCAGTTCTTGTCAGCCATGAGGCCATACAACGAAAGTATCATCTACGTACCGCCAGAAAACCGTAGGCTTTAAGACGGCAGACTCAAGAGCTTTCCCCTCAAAGTCCTCCATAACAAGATTGGCCACCACGGTGGACAATGGACTCCCCATGGCGACACCGTCAGTCTGTTACAAAAATTCGTTATTAAATAAAATATAAGTTGAGGAGAGAGTATGTTCAAACAGAACCGTCAAATCATAGGGGCAGAAATCCATTCCAGTACGATTATGCCATAGGTGGTAAATCATTGGAAGCGGTAACGACCGTAAAATACTTAGGAGTTACTATCCGGAGCGATCTGAAGTGGAATGATCACATAAAACAAATAGTGGGAAAAGCAGGCGCCAGGTTGAGATTCATAGGAAGAATTCTAAGAAAATGTGACTCATCGACGAAAGAAGTAGCTTACAAAACGCTTGTTCGTCCGATTCTTGAGTATTGCTCATCAGTATGGGACCCTTACCAGGTTGGATTAATAGAAGAGGTAGACATGATCCAGCGAAAAGCAGCGCGATTCGTCATGGGGACATTTAGTCAGCGCGAGAGCGTTACGGAGATGCTGAACAAGCTCCAGTGGCGGACACTTCAGGAAAGGCGTTACGCAATACGGAGAGGTTTATTATCGAAATTACGAGAGAGCACATTCCGGGAAGAGATGGGCAACATATTACTACCGCCCACATATATCTCGCGTAATGATCACAACGAAAAGATCCGAGAAATTAGAGCAAATACGGAGACTTACAAGCAGTCGTTCTTCCCACGCACAATTCGTGAATGGAACAGGGAAGGGGGGATCAGATAGTGGTACAATAAGTACCCTCCGCCACACACCGTAAGGTGGCTCGCGGAGTATAGATGTAGATGTAGATGTAGATCATCACTGAACAAGTTACCAATAAGATGTAGCGAGTCAAATAAAGGCACCTTGGTAAAAAGTGAGACCACATCGAAGCTAACTAGTAAATCCGAGCTGCTCAGCTTAACAGTCTTCAAACAATTGATAGAATCCTTGGAATTACGTATGTAGTGGCAGCACGTACCCACATACCGCTTGAGTAAGGAGGCCAGATATTTGCAGTCGAATAAGTACAAGCACCAATATTACTCACTATCAATCGTAGTGGAACGCCATCCTTCTGAATCTTGGGCAGCCCATACTGTCTTGGTGGAATAGCATTGTGTGGTCTCAACCTCTTGATAACTTGTTCAGGTAAAGGACTATCTTTCAAGAGAGTAGCAGTTTTTCTGGATATACGCCTCGTTGGGTACTTATCGATTTTGAGGTACATAGAATCACTAAGCTGGCTATATATCTTCTCCTTGTAGGCTTCCCTTGTCAAGAGGACCGTACCATTGCCCTTATCAGCAGGTAGTACAACCGTACCAATATCTTCACGGAGGTTGCGCAAAGCAGCTCTTTCCGCTGGAGTAACATCTCTCCGTATACCATTTATATTGATCGTCCCAGTTCGGCTTTTGTATGCCCATCAGTAGGCGTAGGACGCCGTCACAATGTGGTTTCGATTAGGAACTGGACGGCATTATTTTGCCGATTCCCCCGATCGACTAGCCCCACATGCAAGTATCTCGTCACGCATCTGTCCCCTTAGGCGTGTTGCCTGGAGCGTCTGTGATCGCCTCTTCCGTAACTTCATCACCTCGCTGTTGTTCCATTTCCGTTGCCCCATCCCCCAGTATGCTTCTACCCCTGCCTGGAGAGGGTGGTTCGCGACAGCGTTACTATTTTATGGGGTGTCTGTCATCTCCGCGTCCGCACTCTAGCCACCAGATGGGACATTCATATCGTCGCCTCTCTTCGGCTCGTGCATCATTGGTTCGTTCACTTCGTCTATAGTGTCACTCGGGTGCGGATTCGGATCGTCGTTGTCGTTCGCAGTCCCCTAATGACTGATGCTATCGCCAGCAGAAAGTAATCGCCACCCCTTCCTCCACCTCGGTGCACGTTGCTTTAGCTGTCTTGTCTCTACGTCCGGAGGTTGGTCGTCGCCCCTACCGCCTACTGCCAGTGCTGCCACACCCGCAAATTTAGCGCAGGCCGTCTCCTGGGGCGATCTGAGGCCGTAGCTCGCAAAGTTGGGCCAGTGGCTGTCGCAGGTGAGCCGGGTAGCGGAGGTCCACCCCACTGACCTTAATGATCTCCATCGGTCACTGTTGCTGTCGCTTCTCTGGAATTTCCCCAAATAGTTGACCAGTGCCTCCACATAAGTCATTCTTAGACTGAGATGACAAGGCAAGGGCTGGCCGCGGTGGCCGAGCGTTTCTAGGCGCTTCAGTCCGGAACCGCGCGACTGCTACGGTCGCAGGTAAGTCCCATAGCACTCAGAGCCATTTGAACCATTGACAAGGCAAGGGATAGCGATATGAACATATACAGATGGGAGTAGTATCGCATACACAATGTAGAAAAGTACAGTACACTGATGGAGCTGTTAATCACTCAGGTAATTCACGTGAGAAAATGGTTCAAATGGCTCTGAGCACTATGGGACTTAACATCTGAGGTCACCAGTTCCCTGGACTTAGAACTACTTAAACCTAAGTAACCTAAGGACATCACACTCATCCAAGCCCGAGGCAGGATTCGAACCTGCAACCGTAGCAACAGTGCAGTTCCGAACTGAAGCGCCTAGAACCGCTCGGTCACAACGGCCGGTCATGTGAAAAAGTTTCTGACGTGATTATGGCCGAAAGACGGGAGTAACTATACTTTTAACGGGGTAGTCGCAGTTAGCGGCATGGGACATTTTATTTCGGAATTCGTTAAGGAAATCGATGTTCCGAGATCCACAATGTCAAGAGCGTGCCTAGAATATCAAATTTCAGGCATTAACTCTCACCACGGACAAAGCAGTGGTCGACGGCCATCACTTAACGACCGAGAGCAGCGCCGTTTATGTAGAGTCGTCAGTGATAAACGACGAGAACACTGCGTGAAACAACAGCAGAAATAAATGGGGACGTACGACGAACGCATCCCTTAGACGGTGGGGCGAAATTTGTCGTTAATAGGCTACGGCAGCACGACACCGCCTGCAGCGCCTCTCGTGGACTCGTGACCATATCGGTTGGAGCCTAGACGACTGGAAAACTGTGGCCTGGTCAGATGAGTCCCTATTTCAGATGGTAAGAGCTGATGGTAGGGTTAGAGTGTGGCGCCGAGCCGAAGAAGCCATAGTTCCAAGTTGTCAACAAGGCACTGTGCAAGCTGGTGGTGGCTCCCTAATTTTGTGGGCTGTGTTTGCATGGCTCATTGACTGGTAATGGTTATGTGCGGCTACTTGGAGACCAATTGCCGCTATTCGTGAACTTAATGTTCGCAAGAATCGATGGAATTTGTATTGATGACTACGTGCCATGCCACTGGTCCACAACTGTTCGCGATTGGTTTGAGGAACGTTCTCAATAATTCGACCGAATGATTTGGCTACGCAGATCGCGTAACATGAGTCCCATAGAACATTTATGGACATAATCGAGAGTTCAATTCATGCACAAAATCCTGCACCAGCAAGACTGTCGCAATTATGGACGTCTATAGAGGCAGCATGGCTTAATATTTCTGCAGGGGACTTCCAACGACTTGTCGAGTCCATGCCACGTCGAGTTGCTGCACTACTCTGGGCAAAAGGAGGTCCGACACGATATTAGGAGGTATCGCATTACTTTTGTCACCTCAGTGTACGTTGCGACGTGTCAGCGTAATCCTGCGGCAGTGGTACCAGTCGTTCCTTGATGCAGGTCGAGCGTACGTGTCCCTCTTGCCCGAACCGGGAGCCCGTGCGTGGTTACCAATCATAGACTGTAATCGCTCGGCATCTGTCTATTAACGAATATGATGGAACGTGCTTGCTGAGTTCAAGCCGCAGTTGCCTTTCCGGATTAAGAAAGAGGTACGTGTCAAAGCACATCCAATTTTCAATTAATGTGCCAGCCCTGTCCCATAAGGGCGAAGGGCATTTATTATTAGTCCCGCCGGGAGCTCAAGCGGAAATTGGAAGATGTGTATGGTACGTATCCCCATTCCCGCACGAGCGCCTGTGAAGTGCCACAGTTCCAATCATCATGGTAGAATCGATAACTGTCCTTTGATCGTTGTAGAAGTGATTCGCAAGCCGGCTCACCCATATGCTTCACACAGACATCGCTGGATACCATGTGCTATGTCCGCGGACCTAACCGAATCACACGCGCCCTGCCGTCGCTCAGCCGGGCCGCACATGCGCGGTGGGCGGCCTTAGCTTCACGTCGCGGCCGCCGGAGGTTCGTGGCGTTATCTCCGGCTGAAGACGTCCCGCCATTCAATGGTTCTTGCCTGCAGCTCCCTCCATGGCCACGAGATAAACGGGAGCACACACCTGACGCCACGGCCACTCGCTCTTGCTCGCTAGCTGTGTTAATATCGAAGTGTTATTGTATAGATCTTATATGACAGCCTTGGGCTTGGAACTTAGTTAGGATTTGGATTGCACTGTGGATTTGTCAGTTTTATTGTGATCTTAATTACGTAGCTACTTGCTATGAGAGCAATAGACGGTGCCTGCTTCAGTGTGGAGAATGAAATAAGTAATCTTCCTGATCGCTGGCGCCTTACTTTGAGACAAATCTTTTCTCGGCCATCAGATGTTGCGTCACACCCCGGTCACGTCCTGCTACCAATTCCAGCTTATGTTTGCCACTCCAGGCAGACATAAAACAATGGATAAATGTATCCCCACCATTTTTCTTTTTGCTCCCAGGAATCGTTCCATCGCGTGAACCTTCGTTCGCCGGCCGCGGTGGCCGAGCGGTTCTAGGTGCTTCAGTCCGGAACCGCGCGACTGCTACTGTCGCAGGTTCGAATCCTGCCTCGGGTATGGATGTGTGTGATGTTTTTAGGTTAGTTAGGTTTAAGTAGTTCTAAGTTCCAGGGGACTGATGACCTCAAATGTTAAGTCCCATAGTGCTCAGAGCCATTTGAACCTGCCTTCGGTCGTGAATAATCCTCTCTGAAACTGAATTTTAACGTCGACATTCTACAGGGATTTCGGAAATTCCCTTTGAAACCTCTATGATTTGTAGAGGGTCGTGAGTACATAATGTTTTGAATAGGAATCCGTATCTGAATCGTACCATTTCCGTTCTACAACGGTTTCAGTTCAGATATTTGGCTTATCAGCTACTGTTTCAGAAATTGAGTTAGGTGTGAAGCAGCACAATTGTTAGGTAAATAATTCGAATGGAAACATAACGAAACATCCATTTATCATTTAAGCATATTTGTTTGTCACTTAAATACTGCACGTTTACATTATTCCAAATCAAAAAAGAACCCAGCATACTGTACGTACAGATAGCACTGATGCATTACAACAGCGGTTCGATGTGGCGACCACCAACGTTGTTGTACCTACGTAACATGTTCAGGTACACGTTCCTGGCGTCCCTTCAGTTTCTACTGCAGGGGCAGAACTCGTGCCAGTAGATCTTCCTCTGTCTCTACAGGAGTTACGTAAGTTAAACTCGCAGTACGGTTGACGTTAGGTGATGTTAGACCGTCTGATGTACACGTCATACTGTCTACCCTATTACACAAAGCAACTCTCAGACTTTTCGCTTTCTCGCGGTAGACTTGGGCGTATTACACAGCGGAGCTGAAACCGTCGTAGAACAGAAACGGTACATTTCCGGACATGAGTTCCTATTTAAAATATTACGTAATCACTCCCATCTACAAGTCCTAGAAGTTTATAACGGGAATTTTCGAACATCCTGTATATGAACGTCGCATCGTGTTCATAATTCGCAACACCGCAAACACGCTTGTCTAAACTGGCGTAAACAGACGTGGCGCGCACACAGGTGCGCGGCCGATGTTTTCGCGTCCTGCGCCCTGTCACTATCGAAGGCGGACTCAACTTTAACCTATACGAGCAGGTCAAAGATCTTATTGCAACCACAGAAAAAAATCCAACTAATGTTCGCAGCAGCTTAGCAAAAATTTATTTTGTTAATCCATCCGTCAGATGGATCAAAAATAGAGAACACTGCTGTAACTATGGAAAGGTTTCAGTCTACGAAGCCAATTATTCATCTATCTGGCACTTTGAGATTTTGTTATCAGACTGATGTCTACATTGGAGAACCGGTCCAGCACTAATCTGCATCTACGACAACATTATACTCTCACAGCATACTAAGCAAGCCGCTGTAAAACGGATGGGGGAGGGTATCTCGAATCAGTACTGGCCACATTCTATGCTTTTCTAGTGGAGCAGGACAAAATAACCGCATACCTCCCCTGGTGTGTGCCCTAATGTCTCTTATTCTTGTGGTTCCTAGCGCAGGCACAAGATGGAATCACCAGGCTGCAGCTTATGCCACTTCTCCAAGTTCGTCAAACATTCTCGTTCCATTTCATATCGCATCAAAGTACTTTCGTTGTGTATTCAAACGACGCAACACGCTTCAGAAGTTTTATCACTAATGTTATAGTTGGACACTATCTTGATCTTTCATCGTTTATGAGCATTCCGTAACATTCATCAATATTGAAGAGCTTGCACTTAGGGAACTGATTGGAAACACTCATTAAAGAGTTATGCATATCGTCACAATCGTTTTGAGATGGTACATCCTTTAGATTATAGTTAAGCGTGGGGCGAATGCAACATAAACCTAATACAAATTCCCTCATAGACCGGCGCCTTGTACACTTGAGCCGTTTCTATTTTCATTTTTTGTTTTTATTTTTAGTACTGAAGGAGATTATCTCAACATTTCCAGTGTTTCAATTTCTTTGGCAGTCACACGGACTCTCCACACTAGTAGTGGGGAACAAGGAGATCAGCACAATTTGTTAGTGTGGGTTGCCTGCATTCAAGGGAAAGTATACATTTATGGGCAAACCTATTGTTTCATTTGATTGAGAGGTCCTTAACCTATTGTTCTGCTAGGAGGATTATGACCCCTGGGGATAATCCTTCCTTTTGATTGACAGCTCATTAACCTATTGTTCCCCCACCTATCCCCCTCCCTCTCCTCCTCCCCTTCCACCTCCTCTCCCTCACCCCTCTGGAAACTCCCCCGCCAATATAAGCATACTTTTGATATCAATTTGATTGACTAATTAATTAAATCTATCAATTAATTAAACTCTTCCCCCTCTGGTAGCCCCTCAGCCTTCTCACTCCCCTCCCCCACCCAGATATTGAATGGAAAAAGTCTCGGCTGATGGGCCATTTGGAGGGAAATCGATTGCAGTGTATGGCATATTGTTTAAAGAACTTGGAAAATGTGTGGAATATTGTTTATTTAAACAATTTATGTGATAAAAGATTGTGAATCAGAATAGTTTGTATATTTTTTATTTAAAGAATTTGGTGAGAAATCAATTGCAGTGTGTGGAATATTGTTTAAACAATTTAGACAATGTGTGGAATACTGTTTATTTACAGAATTTAAGGATAACAAGTTGAGTATTTAAACAATTGTGATGCTTTTTCATTCTGATTGCATAAGGAAACATCTATTTATACTGTCACAGACTGCTTAAACATATCTGAAAAACTTTCTCACATCTCACCATGTGTGCAAGCTTCACAGAGTCAAGATGCACCGGAGGGATATTGAAAACGCCAGTGGGCTCGGTGAACTGCTGTCAGCTGTTGGCTGCCATCTCAGATGGTCTATATGCCTGAACCAACTGGTCAGTGAGAGATGCCTTCCTTCCAAAGCAAATGCCTGATCGGAAATCGATCCTGAAATACTGCTGAAGTTAATAAATAATTAATTTCCAGTCACATGATCATCATGATGTAGGGAATATAAGACAAACAAGGTAGCTATTTCACACACACACACACACACACACACACACACACACACACACACACAGAGTGATGATTTTACAAAACTAGTAGCAGACTTACTCAAAATACACTTTTAAAAAAATGTCGTTGCAGATAACGCGAGGGAGAGATAGAGAGCTGTAGTTTGTTTTGCAGATGACATGGGAACTAGTATGGGATATTTCATTCTGCCATGGACTATAAACCGCCCCAGCCTTCCTGGCGCATTTCCTTGTGGTATATTTCATGGACTGCTTCAGGAGTTATTAAATCTGGTGCAGGATATCACATCTTGAAGATGTCACAAATGTTGCCATGGGAAATATTAATTAAATCGTTAATATAGCATTTAAAAAATTTGCTTCACACAGTTTAAAACTACTCAAAATAAAAAAAATTGTTCACCGCACAGTAGTTTGCATGCATAAATCACAGTGTTATGGTTCTGATGAAAAATTTCATTAAATAATCCAAACCTATTATTATTTGACGTCATGAGTGGAAGCAGTGATGTATGAAATCACAGTTAGTTTTTAAAATTTTGACGTGAATTTATACCATCATGGTTATAGAGTTTTTGACCACTACAGGTCTTCTAAATGCATTTTCTTTTTTAAAGAGCTATAGAATTCTTAAGTTCACTGGTTCTCTCCTCTACACCAGGACAGAGAAGGAGAGAGGAAAGGGTCTACCACGTGATGGGATAGTAGCAACAACAGCAATAAATACCTATGCAAGACACTGTGATAAATTGAGAAGCACTAAACACGAAACACTTAAACCATGATCCAGTCCATAGTAATAAGCTGTTATGGCTAGACGCCATAGATCGCTATCAATCGGGAATTTGACATCGCGATTGGGTTTTTAAAGCACTATAGAATTCCTAATTTGGTTCTCTCCACTACATGTGAAAGGGGGAAGGCCTACTGCATGATAGGATAGAGACAACAGTAAATACCACTGCAGGACAGAGTCCACTGCAAGGTATTGAGAAGTACTAAACATGACACCCTTGAACTACGATTCACTCCATAGTAATAAGTTGTCATAGCTAGATGTAAGAGATCACTATCAATCGGGAATCTGATGTCATAATTCCCCACAGAATTCCTAAGCTGACTGGTTCTCACCACTACATTCGGAAGGAGGAGGAGGAGGAGGGGGAGGAGGAGGAAGGAGGAAGGATCTACAGCGTGATAGGGTCGATACAACAACAACGAATACCACGGCAAGACAGAGTCCACTGCGATGTGTTGAGAAGCACTTAACGTGACACACTTAAACCACGACCCAGTCCGTAGCAGTAGATGTCATTGCTGAATGTTGGAGATCACTGAAAACACTCACACATCCATACACTCATCTCCCAGATGTCCACACACAGCATGCACATTCCCTCATACACCGCCAGTGCTGACGTTCAAAAGCTGGTGAAAACTACCGCTGTGATCGCAGGCCAAGCTAATCCGTTACTTCTGGTTGCCAACTCTCGTGAACGCCGATGCAGTCAGCCGCGTTGCACTCAGAAACAAGCAGCTGCAGCTTGGATGTGTACAATAGTTCTAAGCAATTCCACCTCAACATAGACCCACCAGTTTAAATTATCCACTTTGCCCAATCCAAGGCCTGATGTTGTTGACCATATACCTCGAATTTCTCGTGTAAATTATAGATTTCCCCCTTTTATACAAGTGATTATGGAAGAAAGAAAAATGAGGGCATACACGCTTTTTCACACTGCTGACGTATCGTTCTTCGTTGAGATGTTCCTGTAACAGTATGATAAAGGCTACATTTCCTCTAAGTATTTTTTACGAAGCAGGAAAAAATATTTTCTTATCTGTTACCTCATGCATCACAGCACTAGAATATTAAATTCATTTTTGGCTCACGGCAGAGTGCAAAGATCTACCACTGTCGCAGCACGCCTCCTCACTTTCGAACTCCCTTAAAGTAACCAAATGCCTTGTAACATACGAAGTTTCTTAAGGTAACAGCACACGGAAGTTGTAAATATCAGGTTTATACTGTGTATCACTTTACAAATTCGGTAATACATCTGCTTGTATTATCATGGTTGTCTCTTCCTCTGTAGGTGGACGATTGAAATATCGTTAAAAGATATCGCCTCAATGACAAAAACGCCTCTTTACCATTCCAAGTCGAGAATCATTTCTTCCATCTGATGTCTAATGTGAAATTAATTAAATTGATCGTGAGAGTCACTTAGAATGGAGAGTAATTTTTATTTTTCAGCAGTCGGATGACACTCATCAGGTAGTTCAAATGGGAATCCCTGGAGGGACGACGGTGCTCTTTTCGAGGAACACTATTGAGAACCAACATTTGAAGCTGAGCACAGAAGGTTTCCACGGCCGCCAACATACATTTCACGTAAGGACTGCACTATTAAAAGCATGATCACAGCCAGTCTCAGTTCTATAGGAGCACACAAGATTCTCTGATAGAAATCTGGTAGAAATACTGTCTGTGATTTGGAATCAAGTCTATCCATTCAACCACACACTTGCGTTAGATCCTATGGAAGTTTCTTTTAATGATTACAGCCACTGGTAAATCATATTCGTGACAAGCTTATATCTTGAAATGAGTCACCTTTTTTAAAACCTATCTCCCACAGCAAAACGCCAGTGCGGTTTTTAGACAGTCCCTGTGCGTCTTGTAACTGTTCCTCAGTCTCTGCCCCACCATCCCTGCAGCACTGTGCATGTGATTGTTCCAAGAACTCAGCATAAGTCAGAAAGCGCCCTATCTACAAACTGCAACCCGTGTAGAAACAGGGTGAGCTGAGTTAATGTGACAGGATCATGTTTTGACCACTCGATGGAAATGGGAACATGTTGTAGTAGCTCAGCCAGCTGTTCATGATATGTAAGGCCAGCACCAAACGAAGCTTTCTTGTGTAACACAAGGTAGTAGTAGAAAAAAACAGTACAAACAGGTATATTGGTGTTTCTTATCAGGAAAATTAGGTAGACACCACATCATACAGGAACTGGAAGAACGGTGAGGATTTTGCTACTGCATTGTGATGGATCTCCGACTACATACATGTACTGCAGTTTGAAGGAAATCTGCGTCCCTCGGGGTGCATTCATGTCTGTTACCCAAACATTCCCTCTATCATCGTTATTTTGTACCATCCAACAGAGATGCAACTATGAACTATAAAAACTCCACTAACTTCATGTAATACTGTGTCCTGGTATCGAGCATATGTGGCAATCCTATTAAATATACAGGTATTGATTTATTGGAGCAGCTGGCCAGTGACTGAAGTCGCTTCCACAGAACAATGTAAAGTTTCGTACTATAGGAGAACCATATCCCACCGACTATCAGTCACAAGAAACATCGTTTTTCTTTTCTGCTGTAACACATCCAAGCAATGTATGCCTACAGCTACATACACTGACATCATTTTGTTTTTCCATCATGACCTCAAGGTCTGTATCAGGTGCTAAACCAACATTAATGTATTTCGATCCACTGGCTCTCACAGTAAACTGGACATCGCATGGTGTGAATTATGTTGCTGCTACATACACAATACACAGGATGATTGGAATAAAAGGCAGGGGTGGTGTTTCTCATTGACAAAAGAAATGCAGAAGACATCGCAGTGTATGGAAACTAGAAGAGTTTTGCAGCATTGTGAGAATTTCCAAACAGCTGTCCAAAGGTGAATTATGACCTCTACATTTAAAGTTATCTTTCGCAGCAACTTGGTAGCACATGTCTAGGTGTCCTGTTTCGATTGATCCCTCATTGATGAACTCTGCATTTAAAGTTATCTTTCACAGTGATGTGGTAGTAGATGATTAGGTGGTCCATTTAGATTGATCCCCCATATTGCAGTCATGTACGCAATCACTGTTTCGGTGCAGGCTAGCCCAGAGGGTGTTACTCCCACTAAGACACTCTCTCTCCATTTAAAACAAGTGATGTCAGTCGGCCAATATGTGGTAATCAACAGCGTACCAGTGGATGGATGGGATGGAAAAGACATCATTGGTGTATTGGAATAAGCACCACAGTTGATAGTGCGATCAATTTTAGCAATCTTACCAGGTTTTTTCCATAATTTCAGTGACGTCCAGTAGCATAGCAGCATGCTTCCCAATTTCTGATTCAGCGCTTAACCACCCCTCCACTACTTTGCGAGCGCCATATGCTAGGTTGTGAATGTAGCTAGATGACTGTACAATACGTTTATTAATTTTTAATTCTCGAACATATATATACCAAAGTATACCAAAGAGCGATCTATATATTTCCAGCACTTCGATCACAGTGCATAATTTACGATTATGAATGCCCATCTCTCCATATATGGATAGCAGTCAAAGAGCATTCTTGGATTTTTAGGATAAAGTTACAGATTGGAAGATCTTCCTGCATTAAATTTCCTTTAATTTACGTCTGTGGTCACAAACTTATTGTTAACAGGTTACCGGTTTAGGTGTATAATGACCTTTATCACATCTGCAGCAAAACAAGGGAAAAAAAACATAAATACACTCGCAGATTGTCTACAGCTTAAAAACAATAAACAGACCATAATGAAAAGTACTACTGACATATATTTGCTTTTGTGCGCTATAATTATGAAGGGGCATACCTGTTTTATAAAAGCAAAGTCCTAATGTACTGCAGCCATAGTGGCATCATCAAATGTTAAATGCAAAATCAGCACCAGCATCGTCAAATATATATAAATAACATCATATGCGCGAGTATGTTGTCAGTAGCACTACTGTTCAAAACAAGGTGCCGTACAGTAGCCACAAGATGTTTGTGTTGTAAGTTCACCAGATGTCGCTAACGTAGGCATGCAATAGTTTTCAATGATTAAATGAACAGCGTAAAATAAAAGGGGATACAATAGTTGAAGTCTATAATGAGTTTCCTGCATTATCTTTGACCAACCCTTCCTGCAATACTGTCACCTATTTCATTTGCAGCTGACCAGAAGTTGGAGACTACATTCGATGTCCTGAGAAGGAACATAGCGAGCCATGTCCACAACTGCTGTTTTGCACCAATCACACTCACGGCACCCATCCAAGTGCACTAGATTTCTCCAGATGCGCACATGTCGAGGAAGTTAGCATCCCTTATCGATGTATAGTATATATGGAAGTGCTTGATACAACAGAGGGTTAAGAAGAAGAAACATGAGGTTTTATGCATGATGGAGCTCCATATGGATGTAGTTTGAAGCAATTTACGTAAATCAACTACACTATGAACTCTAAAGTATTGTTCTAACGTTTGGGGTCAGTACCAAGAAGGTATTGGTAAGAGAGAAATGATCATGGAACATAAACACTTAAACTGCTAAGGCTACACGCTTTTGTACTTGAAACATGCTGTAATTCTGGAGCGGTGCTGCTTCCGACCTATTAGTCATGAGGAATGCAATGCTGTTAATATTGCAATGTAAGAAATATATTCCCAGAGCATGACATATATACTCCCTGCCAGTTTCTCTACGATAAACTATGATGACAAACTATAAAGTGATAAAACTACTACCTTGCACATTCAAAAAAACATCGATTCTTTGTAACACAAACACCGCATATGTTTCCAGAGGTACATGACGCCTGCTGTTTACGAAGTTCAAGCCCGATTACTGTTCGGAAATTATGATATGTTCACAACAACCCTCTAAAATGATAGTCGACAGCTGAAAATGCATACAAAGAAACAGTGACGTCTTATGAGGAAATAAACACCACGCTCGGTAGCCAGAGGAGATGTAACAGCCTTACCACAGTTTACCACTGCCCCTGGTAACCTTCCTCTTGCACACAGAACTCATGACCCGTTTTTTTGTTTTGCTAATGTGTGGGATATGTTGCTACAGGCCATTTTTCCATTGTTCTCTTGGGCTGTATCTGGTATAACCTGCGATCGACTCGTATACAACTGCATGTCCTGTGTGTAACTTAGAGCACTATCTGCCTGCGATCGTTAACAGCAAATTTCTCCAAACCACTGTCATCAGAGGACTTCCAACTCATGGTGTGACGAAACATGTCCATCAGTGGAAAACCTGAACCGGTACCCTCTTCTAGATGAGAAAAAATGTATGTGAAGTAGCCCATTTCTCTGCATATCTTGTTTGTAAAGCTTGTTTTCAGTTTCCTGTAGGTACGAAGTGACTGTTACTATACTTTTCATGTTCGTCCTATCCTAAATGCATGCAAGTGAATCATCAGGGATAATGTGTGGGATAATATTGCCATTTCACCTTGATGCTACATCTCTAAAATGCCTCCTGTCTCCACTATTAAGATGTGTATATGTAGCATCAGTCTGCACTCCTCCTCCAGAACACACAATTTTATTGATTTTGCTCAGTACCCTTTTCATGAAATTTGCCTCTAATTCTATGTATTCTCAGTCAATTTCCATAATTTTACTAAGTTTTCTCGATTTTACATATTTTATGGTATTTTATTCAATTTTTACGTGTCACACATCAATTTTTCGTGATAATACCAACTTTTCCTCGCATTCTACCGATTTTATGTCATTTTCCATATTTTTTCCACAGTTTTCCTTATACACGTGTCGTATTGCTGACATACCCATATGCTTTTTGATTTTATACAAGAATGTTTACACATCTTATACACCAACCTATTAAAATATCTTAAGACTTGCCCCCTCCCTGATGATTCACTTGCATGCATTTAGGATAGGACGAACATGAAAAGTATAGTAACAGTCACTTCGTACCTACATGAAACTGAAAACAAGCTTTACAAACAAGATATGCAGAGAAATGGGCTACTTCACATACATTTTTTCTCATCTAGAAGAGGGTACCGGTTCAGGTTTTCCACTGATGGACATGTTTCGTCACACCATGAGTTGGAAGTCCTCTGATGACAGTGGTTTGGAGAAATTTGCTGTTAACGATCGCAGGCAGATAGTGCTCTAAGTTACACACAGGACATGCAGTTGTATACGAGTCGATCGCAGGTTATACCAGATACAACCCAAGAGAACAATGGAAAAATGGCCTGTAGCAACATATCGTCTCTACCTCTCAACTGATCACTCCATCTACTTTCTATATAGTCCTCTAACGTGGATCCATGTCACCTTAGAGGCAGATGGCTCTCTTTTCCAGGAAAGCATCAAAGACAGCAGTCAACTTGCATCTATCACTATTACCTCAACAGACATACAGTAGAATGTTGTCAAAAAAACTGTTGTGTTGGCAGAAGAGCCAACACCGTGTTACTAGAGGAGGCCGGAATGCACGCGTTTTAGCTCGCGCAGGCTGGCGTGAAGAGGGAAGAACTATACTGACGTGAGGTCTGGAACATGACAAGGAATGAGAATTCAGAAAGCGGACGAAGTTAGTTTGATGCTTAACTTTAATCCATTAAAGATGAACGTCGGTCTTGAAGGTACATGATTCACAATATCAGTATCAATAGTAACTGAATATGGCGCCTTGCTAGGTCGTAGCAAATGAGGTAACTCAAGACTATGCTAAACTGTCGTCTCTGCAAATGAGAGCGTATGCAGACAGTGAACCATCGCTAGCAAAGTCGGCTGTCCAACTGGGGCGAGTGCTAGGGAGTCTCTCTAGACTAGACCTGCCGTGTGGCGGCGCTCGGTCTGCAATCACTGATAGTGGGTCCGACGTGTACTAACGGACCGCGGCCGATTTAAAGGCTACCACCTAGCAAGTGTGGTGTCTGGCGGTGACACCACAAAAACAATGCATCAGCTGTTTGTAGCTGACATCCTAAGGTTGTGATTGCGGAGAGTACAGAGTAGCACATTGTAAATATTTATTGTTTCTGTTTAAAACACCTAAACAGTCCCGCACAGGGTCAAAAACGCGATCCATTCTGTAGTTGTACATTCCAGTCACACTAAATGATAATACAACGGTATGTAGCTGAGATCTGTAAGGTGGTTGCCGATGACTTTGGGGTCGCATCTGGGCTTATGATCCGACGTATAAAACCATATTACTCTACATTTGTGGTCAACCACGTTAAACATTCTATTCCAATCGTCTTAGGGCTGCCAACGAAAGGAAATGACTGTTTCCACAGTTTCTGATGCTTCCACGTCACCTTTTTCTCGTATTCCTCTTACTGTTGCATACTCATTTCCATGTACAAGAATTGTCTTGCACCAGGCAGAAGACATGCCAGTACTCCCTCAATTTCCCAGCATTTCGGCGTATTTTCCCTCAATTTATATGTATTTTCCGCCATTTTTCGTAATTTTATAGATTTTATGTCACTTCTCCCAATGCAATCATAACATCACTTCTCACACCGTATTCTATTCTATTTCTTGTAAGGTCGGCCTCTGTAGCCGAGCGGTTCTAGGCGCTTCAGTCAGGAACCGCGCGACTGCTACGGTCGCAGGTTTGAATCCTGCCTCGGGAATGGTTGTGTGTGATGTCCTTAGGTTAGTTAGGATTAAGTATTTCTAAGTTCTAGGGTACTGATGACCTCAGATGTTCAGTCCCATAGCACTCAGAGCCATTTGAACCATTATTATTTCTTGTAAATGCACTACAGCTGCCAATACCTAGCGCAAAAGCACTATTTTTCTGGTTTGACGGCATAGTATAGCCCTGTACTCGAATGCATTCATTCACTACCAATCAGATATTCGACGGTTGCAATGCGTTTGCTCTGTTTTCTGCGTGTTTTTGTCTGTGTGTGTCTTGCGTACTGCTCCCATGACCCAGAGTAGACCCAGGTTTTCCAGATATGTTTAAGCGGTTTGTGACAATGTAAATACGTGTTTCCTTATACGACCACAATGAAAAAGTATCACAATTGTTTAAATATTCGCCTTGTATCCCGTAAATTCTGTAAATAAATAATATTCTATACATTGTCTAAATCGTTTAAACAATATTCCATAACAGCAATCGATTTCCCTCCAAATTCTTTACAGAAATAAATAAACTGTATTCTATACATGGTATTGTATCCCTTAAATTGTTTAAATAAACAATATTCCACACATTGTCTAAATTGCTTAAACAGTATTACATACACTGCACTCGATTTCCCACGTAATTCTCTAAATAAATGAACTCTTTTGATACACAGTCTTTTATCCCATAAATTATTTAAATAAACAATATTCTGCACATTGACTAGTTGTTTAAACAATATTCGACACACTGCAATCGATTTCCCTCCAAATGGCCCATCTTTTCCCCGCCAATTTCCGGGTGGGGGAGGGCAGCAGGAGGTCTGGGGGCCTTCCCAGAGGGGGGAGGGTGTAATTAATTGATAGATTTAATTAAATAGACAAGGAAATTGATATCAAAAGTGTGCTTGTATCAGTGAAGGGAGTGTCCAGAGGGATGGGGGAGGAGGAGGGGGAGGGGGAGAAGGGTGTGAGGGTGATGGGTGGGGGAACAATAGGTTAAGGAGCTGCCCATCAAAACAAACCATTATCCCCATGGGGGTCATAGTCCTCTTAACAGAACAATAGGTTAAGGACCTCTGAACCAACAGAGAACAATAGGTTTGCCCCTAAATGTATACTTGCCCCTGAAAGCAGGCAACCTGTGCTAAAATTGTGGTACTCTCCTTGTTACTCCACTAGTACCATTATACTATAGTATGAACATTCGTGCTAATTCTGGAGTAATGAAGAACTGAAGAGAATTCGCTTACAGAGCTAGCTTTTGTTAACTATGTACATATACAGAGACTGGACAAAAATATGGATACACTGTGAGAAACGAATGCTTGAACATAAATGTAGACACTAGTCAAGGCTGCCAGCTGTGCTGTTGTATTTGACCACGAACGGCACTTGTGCAAGAGCCTCAATTTGTTACAAGTGTCAGTCGTGATCAAAACAGCGTTCTGTATAGTTGTGAATGCATTGTGTCGATATTAAGTGAATTCGAACGTGGGAAAATTGTTGGCGCTTGTACGCTGGTTGCTTCCGCAACCAAAGTAGCCGAAGTGGCGTCGAATCCATAAAACCTGGACTATGGAGCAATGAAAGAATGTCAGTCGGTCGGATGAATCTTGTTTCACACTTTTTCCAACTTCTAGCCGAGTTTATCGTCCCTAGAGTGAAGTACGGCGTGGGTTCGGTGTTTGTTTGGGCAGCTACATCACGGTATTCCATGTGGCTCTTAGCTACTCTGCAAAGTCACATTACTGCCAAGGATTTTGTGGCCATTTTGCCTGACCAGGTTCATCTCGTGGTACAATGTTTGTTCCCCAGTGACGATTCTGTGTTCAGCGAAGACGGGCCTCTATTCACGCTGCTCACATCGTCCCGGACTGGTTTTGTGAGCACGAGGATCAATTGTCGCATCTCTCATTGCCATTATAGTCATCAGTTCTCATTGTTGTTGCACCTTTGTGGTCTACTTTGGAGAAGAAGGTGTGTGATCGTTCTCCACCTCCTCTTGGCATCGTTACCGCAACTTGCCACTATTTTGCAGGAAGAATTGTTTAAGAATCGCTTGAAAATCAAACAGGACCTGTACTTATCCATTCCGAGAGGACTGGAAGCAATTTTGAATGCCAGCGGCTGCCCTACACCGTACTGGGTATAGTAATGCGTTGTATTTTTGGTGTTACTATATTTTTGCTCACCCTCTTACATTCTACACAACCTCTACGTCAATCGAAAAGTAGGACAATGGAAGTTGAAACTTCATATCTGCAGCCAACGAATGATTGTATCCTGTTACGGATGTTAAATTTAGCTGTTAAGAATGAGAGGCTAAGACACTGAAAGGACGATGCGTTGTCACGACGACAACGTTCCCTTGAAACTAGTTCTTTATGCGTCAGATGTAACAAACACCATTCTATCTGTAGTTGCTTCTAATCTGACAGGTTTTGTGCCAAGGAAATTCGGAATTTGGTGTTCTAGTTACCGTCCCGAAGGCCCGTGGCTGACGACACAACCGACCTGTAAAGCACCCCGCATGTTACGTCGTCTACTGGCAAGACACTTATAACGACTATCGACGCAGGATTGCGCCAACTGGTGGTGTATGCCTTCGCTACCTGACAGCTAGATAAAGTCACTAGGGCGTCAGTTATACGCGTCTATCCGGCAATCAGAGGGGTTCGAGCTGGTGGCCGTAACGAGACGGCCACCCTGCTGCTGGACCGTTCCAGCACCCGCGAATGGCGAAAGATGCGCTGCGACGGTAAATCTGAAGTGTTAGTGCTATGGATGTAAGGGCGGAAATAGGAACCACGAATTACGAAAAAAAGGAATTGCATCGAATCAGTAACTAAATGTAAATGGACAAGTCGAGAAACGAGACATCTAAACGCATTCTTATTTTGCCTTCGGCAGTGGTATTTCTCAAAATGTTGTCGATATAAGCGTTATAGTGATCAAGATTGAAATATAGTATGTAAGCTGAAGATGGGCGAAATCCCATATGTGTCCTTGCACGAAATAAAGCTTGAAATTAATACACTTAAACTCGTTGCGTGGAAACTGTGTGCGGCAAAATGTCCTGCAGGTAATGTGAAAGCAGGTATTTTTAAATTCCGATTACAGTGTGTAATCTAGAGTCGCCTTTGCTACCTTACTTTTAAACTCGAACGTAACTCTGAAAATTACTTTTGACGATTGTGTTATCTATTAATCAAAACTGCATCTGACTATCTGTAAATAAGACTGAATATAAAGAATGACTATCAGTAATACTCAGAATGACTGCAAAAATGGTTCACATGGCTCTGAGCACTATGGGACTTAACTACTGAGGTCATCAGTCCCCTAGAACTTAGAACTACTTAAACCTAACTAACCTAATGACATCACACACATCCATGCCCGAGGCAGGATTCGAACCTGCGACCGTAGCGGTCACGCGGTTCCAAACTGACGCGCTTAGAACCGCACGGCCACACCAGCCGGCTCAGAATGACTGCCTCATGAAACAATCACACCTAATGGCTAACTCTTGCATAACATACCCCGTTAGAAAAATGAATCTGCTCAATTTACAAACAATTTTGTAAATGAATGTTGTTCGTAATTTTCTCTGAAAAGGTTCATTTACACCCCACAATTGTTTCTTACCTTGCACCGATAGTTTGGCTCTGCCCTGTCTACACACTGCAAAAATGTATAGTACTGAACTGCTTATAATAAAATAAATCACGAGGCAGCAAACTGCCGTATCTTACATATTTTATTTGTCGTAAATCAAGCTTTTGTTCTCTTTCCTAAAATATGGATTACTCTTCATGTAAAAGTGCAAAGCGTGACGGAACAGGTTTTATCAAAGATAGTTTTCATCTAATAGTGTGGCCGAGGTTCATAAAATATGTATAAATGAACAGAAAAGTGATCTGCATTAATATTTAATTCTTTTAATAACACAAAAGTAACTTGAACTAATATGAAATATAACCTTTCCTTAGAACTGACATACACTATAAAAATACTTGTGTACACAATCTTTAAATTATGTAAGATTCACTCTTTCCCTTTATTAACGAAGTACCTCAACTAACACTGGAGGAAGGAAGCTAATTAGTGTATTGAACACATGACTGATAATTAACTCTGGATAAAAACACGTAGATATTGTGAGACACAATGAAATATTTACACTACAATACTTTATGATTAGCGCTTGGCCGGCCGCTGTGGCCGAGCGGTTCTAGGCGCTTCAGTCTGGAACCGCGCGACCGCTATGGTCGCAGTTTCGAATCCTGCCTCGGGCATAGATGTGTGTGATGTCCTTATGTTAGTTAGGTTTAAGTAGTTCTAAGTTCTAGGGGACTGATGACCTCAGATATTGAGTCCCATAGTGCTCAGACCCATATGAACCATTCGATTAGCGCTTGCAACAAGTCATACTTCAGGCAAGTTACTTACTTCCAAAAGTGTCGTCTCTCTATGAAGTCATATCAAAATCTTTTTCTGTCCTCAGTCAAATCAGGGAGCATGTCAATTCTCTGTGTGGTACGTCCGCCATCCAAGCTCCGCACTCTGCCATGACAATCTCTGGTAGCCAAGTAATACGCATCACTCATGTGTTCAGACATGCAAAGATGCTCATAGTGGTAAAATTGCAAATAAGCTGACAAATTTACCAAATAAACAGTCATTTCTAATGATATGTACATCTTTCATATCCACTTCTCCGTAAATATACACCTTTCATGCTATACACAGAACAGTGTCTGGTTTCTGTATTTCTTCAAGTAATTCAGTCAGAAGCCACGGAGCTCAGCCACCTTTAATATTTATAAATCAATATTCTGGATTAAAAGCAGTTTTAATTTCCAGAACTCATTTCAATTTTCGAGGCTCTTACATTTCGTGCTAATTTATTCTCTCAAATTTGGAAATTTATACACTCTAAGAAAGAAAACGACGTACCGTGAAGGAATCATCCCAACAGGAGGGATATCGGCTGATGTGATGTATGTGTACACATAAACAAATGATTACAATTTCAGTAATACTGGATGATTTTTTCAAGACAAAGAACTTGAAAAACTCAGTAAGTCAATACTTCGTTTGTCCACTTCTGGCCCTTATGCAAGCGTTATTCGGCTTGGCATTGATTAATAGAGTTGTTGGATGTCCTCCTGAGGGATATCTATGCAAAATCTGTCCTATATGTGCGTTATATCGTCAAAATCTCTTGATGGTTGGTGGGCCTTGCCGATAATGCTCCAATCGTTCTCAATTTCGAAGAGATCCAACAATCTTTCTGGCTAATGTACAGTTTAGCAAGCACGAAGAAAAGAAGTAGAAACTCTAGCTGGGTGCGGGCGAGCATTATCTTGCTGAAATATAAACCCAGGATAGCTCGCCATGAAGAGCAACAAAACGGGGAGTATAATATCTGTGGTGTAATCGAGTCGCGGATGGGGTAAATGGCACACCAGTCCTGTATGGCGGGCCACAGTCAGGCTGGAATCCCCCCACTGTCCGCGGTTCAGTTCGAAGCGGGAAGACAGTTCCACTCCAGTCAATGAATATGCCCGACACCACCCAAACGGGCTTGTTTGCGTTCAGAGGTCAATGGTAGCCAGAGCAAGAGGTGCCGGGAGCTGTGAGCGACCTATTAATGCTCCTTGCGGTCATTGGTGAGTCGCACGTCGGATCGATGATAATGACGAATCCGGGGCCCTGAGTGCCTCTCTGGCGATTGCTATGTCCTCTCTTTCTGTTGTTTCTCTACTTCGACCGCTTCCTTCTTGACACTGTGTTCGGCAATACTTCACTCATTCCGGCCAGCACCGCCAACATCATCGAATAGTGCCATCGCTCGTATCCTAATGTCGAGCGATTCCCCGATCACTGCAACCAGGTTCTTTGGGCCCAACTCCTCTCTCAAATGCTGGCATCTACGTGTATTGTTCGCGGGACTGCCTGCGAGATATAGTTACTGTACAACTGTGTACACAGAATGAAATTTGCAAAGATTTTGCATCCTAGTTTTAAATGGCCCTGTTTACCATTCTTGTCAGCCGTGAGGTGAAATTGCACTGCAGCGTCGCACATTCATCTATCGGCCGCCAGAGTTTAAAGTTTTGCATCTTCTTTCTATTCCTGTATGAATATGAATTTGTGATCAATTTGGCGCCTTTCTTTTATCTTAGAGTGTATTGTAGAAATTGAATGCTTTTATTAAGACTTTTATAACGGTGCCGTGACCTCGATGACCTCCTCCTCTCCCCGCCTTCCCCCCTACCCCTACCCATCAACATAAAGTACGATGACGCCAAGCTTATGGGACAAGGACGTTACAGGCGATTAGGACGAAGGTGAGCTCATTTTGGTTTCATACATCACAGTCATGATCTCGAAAACGCTACGAGTATCCGATGAAACTTTGTGCAAATTTACCAAATTAGTTAACTACATGATCCATTTATCATTTTGCGCGATAAATCGTAATGATGTAGAAAGAGTCATTTTACATTCACATCGCAAATTAATTTGTAGATATGGCTACATTCTGAATATTTATAAGTTGGAATACAAATGGAAAAAAAAGGTATGCAGATTTGAGTTAGTTATTCCTACCAACAACCGTTTATACATTACAGTAATAGAAAATCTACAGAATTGGAGGAGTTGTCAAGGAGAAACTTTTTCAGTTTGTTTTCAAATTCTACTTCGTTGTCTATCAACAGACATTTTATGTCACTGGGCAAGTGATCACAAATTTTTGTTGCAGCATTGTGCATCCCTTTTTGTGCTAAAGACAACCCTAATGTGGTGTAATGAATGTCATTTTTCCTTCTGGTGTAATTATGTACATCATTGTTCTTTTTGAACTGTTGTGAATTGATTACAAAAAACTTCACGATGCAATAAATATACTGTGAAAAGGTAGTCAGAATGCCCAACTCCTTACACAGACGTCTGCAAGATGAATGGGTCATCACCACATGTTATTCTTATAGTACGTTTTTGCTCGATGAAGACTTTCTTTCTTGAAGATGAATAATCCCACAACATTATTCCATACGACGTTACGGAATGAAAAAATGCAAAATACGTCAACTTACTGATTTGTCTCTCCCCAAGATTTGCAATGATTCTAAAGGCAAATGTGGCTGAATGAAGCTGTTTGAGGAGTTCCGAAATGTGCTTTTTCCAATTTAAATTCTTATCAGCAAGACACCTAAGGATTTTGAAGTTTCCATCCTATTTATTATTTCCTCACTTATCATTGGCGTAGTAACCCTAGATGTGCGGAGCTGAATATGTTGTGTCTTTTTAAAACTGAGGGTGAGACTATTTGCAGAAAACCAGACAATAACACTTTTAAGAACTTTGCTTACTTTTTCTTCTGTTCTGTATTTGTACTTCAAATGATTACAATACTAGTGTCATCTGTAAAAAGAACCATTTCTGTATGTTGCACATTAGACGGAAACTCGTTTACATAGAGGGTGAGGCAGCTGAGTCATAACACCCCTTGTATCTCCCCAACCGTAATAGATACAAAGATGCCGTTTGGACAGTGAATTGCAGGGACAGGGGATACTTGAATACGTCACATTTCATGTTTGTGCTATTTTTTATTACAGAGATATGAGGCCATCTTTGGTTCTTTTAAATGGAACTCTATGTTAAATTTTAGCGTAGCATGATGGGCTTAAAGACGGTTTCAAATATTTGTATATCATAATATTTATGCGAATAGCTTTTGTGACACAGATATGTTCTCATATCGTGTTCGTCCTTCGAAGCGGCGTTGTCCAATGTGACCTTTCCTGTTGTGTAGAGTACATGGTAAACGTCGCGAGTTCGTCCTTACACAAACACGCCCATTTACCTGACAATAGTAATACATACTGCAATATTTTGCGCAAAAATTAGCTGTTGATGTCGCGCAAATATTATTCAGTTATTTGAGAACTGTGATACAAAAATAGCAGACAACATACAGTATTAAAATACTACAAGACATTAATACATTTAAAGTAACAGGAATACAAATTGAAATGAGGAGGCCCTTGTTGGTCACAATTATTTCATACATATTTGTTTTTTACTTGAAAATATTTACTATTGATCACAATACGAAGCAAATACACACAAAGATGCAAAATACATACTGTACATGATACAAAACTTTACTGAAGCATGTGTTCAAAATTGCCTCTGCTGCAATGCACATTTGTAGTCGCCGTTCGAATGATATGTAAACGGCTGCGAGAGTGTCACGTGAGATATCAGTGTACGCTTCGATGATACGTTGCTTCATTTCGTCTGGCGTAGTTGGTATTTGAGCATACACTTTATGTTTGATTGCTCCCCACAGAGGAAAATGCCCGCATCTCGTGGTCGTGCGGTAGCGTTCTCGCTTCCCACGCCCGGGTTCCCGGGTTCGATTCCCGGCGGGGTCAGGGATTTTCTCTGCCTCGTGATGGCTGGGTGTTGTGTGCTGTCCTTAGGTTAGTTAGGTTTAAGTAGTTCTAAGTTCTAGGGGACTGATGACCATAGATGTTAAGTCCCATAGTGCTCATAGCCATTTCAACCATTTGAACAGAGGAAAATCAAGAGGGGTAAAATAGGAGACCGGGCTGGCAACTTCACTTCAGCATGTCGTCCTATCCAACAATCCAGGAACTTTTCCTTTAACAGCTTTGTAGCCACACGGGAAGAGTGAGCAGGGCAGCCGTCATGCTGGAACCACATGCACTGACGCGTTGTTAGTGGTACCTCTTCCAGCGAAATGGGCAGAACGTTTCGCAGCAACTGTGCATAGTTATTGCCATTTAGTAAACCCGGAATGACGTAAGGCCCCACAATGACATTTCTGACGATGCCGCACCACACGTTAACACTCCATGGTTGCTGATTCTGTACCTGTCGAAGCCAATGAGGGTTCTCTATTGACCAGTAATGCATATTATGCAAATTCACATTACCGGGGTTGGTAAAAGTCGCGTCATCAGTAAAAAGCACCAGTTGAAAAAACATTGGATCATCTTGTAGGCGCTGCAGAGCAAACCGGCAAAATTCCTGGCGCGGTTCTAAATCCATACCGAGGAGTGCTTGTTGTAATGAGAGGTGAAACGGGTGTAATCTTTGCCGGTGCAATATGCATAGAACACTTCTCTGACTTATACCACATTCCGAGGCGATACGTCGCGACGAAACAGTAAGGTCGTTATGCGCCAACGCTAGAAACCCCTCTTCATGTACCTCGCCAGTTGCAGTTTTCTGTCTTGTCCTCTGTATGGCGATCCATGATCCCGATTCAGGTAGTTTCTTGCAGATACGTGCAAGAAGCTGGCGCGTAGGACTCTCACGATCAGAATACAGCTTTCCATATCGCTTTATTGCTCTAACAGCATTTCTTCTGCTTTCACCATACACTAGAAGCAAAGCTAACTTTTCTTCGTTGGTGTACATGTCTGCTCCAAGAAACTGTGACGGAAATGCGATGTCTCAGTACCCCAGCAGCACATTCGTACCCTTTTCTCTTTCTACCTCGTGCCTCACCTTGCGGCGTTATCGAGAAACAGGAAAACAACGCCTTCCCTGTTAAGTTCCTCGGTGGTCAACAGGAAACGTCGCATTGGACCACGCCGCTTCGAAGGACTAACACGATATGAGAACATATCTGTGTCTCAAAAACTGTTCGCATAAATATTATGATATACAAATATTTGAAACCGTCTTTAAGCCCATCATGCTACGCTAAAATTTAACATAGGGTTCCATTTTAAAAAACCGAAGATGGCCTCATATCTCTGTAATAAAAAATAGCACAAACATGAAATGTGACGTATTCAGGTAGCCCCTGTCCCTGTCCAAACGGCATCTTTGTATCTATTACGGTTGGGGAGACACAAGGGTTCTTATAACTTAGCTGCCTCACCCTGTATATGAGGAACAATAGTGGACATAAGATTGAGCCTTGGGGAACCCCATACGTGATTTCTCCCGTCAGACATAGGTTTCTGGACTATACTGATTGAATTACTAAGCACAACATTCTGCATTCGTTTGATCAGATATGAAATTATCCACTGGTTGCCTTCACTATCAGTCCCATAAAGGTTCAATTTACCTAGGAGAATACTGTGATTCAAAGAATCATATACCTTAGATAGGTTGCAGAAAATACCAGCCGGAGCGATTGTATTATTTAATGCTTGTAAAACCCAGTGGGTGAACATGTAAATGGCATTCTGGGTATAGCAACCCTTCTGAATCACAAACTGTGATTTGCGTTCCAGTCGGAAACCAGTCTCATATTCGGGCAGATTGGTGGCGGAATCACACCCATCCAGAGCGGAGGCCAGTATTTAGCCTGCAACAGCGAGAGGATGGCAGAGGCGCAGTTTGTGCCGACACACCTGCGACGGCGTCCAGTAGTGAAGAGGCAGTCGGCGTTATTAATTGAGCCGTGCAGCCGCTATCGCGATGGCGGGGGCGGCGCCAGGGCCCGTGATTTACGCGCTGGCGTGCGCGCCGCCCTTTAGTCACGGGCCCACTTTCAATTGTTCTTTCTCACCTGTGCGCCACAGATGGGGGCGGCACGATAAGCCACCGCCGCTACCAAATGGATTTCTCGGTCCTCGCCGAAGCGACTTGCACGCGAGACGCGCTGCCACTGCAACGAATAAACAAGCGCCTAACGCCGACAGTGGCGTGACAGGACGCCCCTCGTCCTACACACGTCCTCCGCGTTCGATTTGCGCGATTGTCGTGCGCTTCGATCTCAGGTAATTGCGCCGCAGCGAGCCTTCCCAGTCGGAGATCCTAATCGGGTTATATCTCGTCTGTAATACAACAATCTTAACAGTTTCCTGTCCAGGACACTTCAAGCAGACACGTCCTGACCTTTACGTGACATCGTAGCCGCTTCATTTGTTTACCGTGTGGAGAGTTCAGCGCGTTTCTAGGAGACAGATACAAAATCGCTCCAAAATTTAACAAACTACAGACTACAGTAGCAATATAGTGATGTATCCAAATGTCTGTGACTATAGTAGTCACAGAAAATTATTAATTCGAATTTTTTTATTGCTTTACGGGTACAGCACTACAGCTCGAGGACATTGTTTCAAATGGCTCTGAGCACTACGGGACTTAACTTCTGAGGTCATCAGTCCCCTATAACTTAGAACTACTTAAACCTAACTAACCTAAGGACTGCACACACATCCAAGCCCGAGGCAGGATTCGAACCTGCGACCGTAGCGGTCGAGCGGTTCCAGACTGTGGCGCCTAGCACCGCTCGGCCACACCGGCCGGCTCGAGGACATTGTCAGATTTATTCTGCTACTGTAGATCTATAATACTGGAATGGCTACGGTCACCGCATGGAACATCTCTAGTAGCTGGTATACGATGCACCATTGCCCTTTTACTGTAACCCTCGCACCCTCACATTGACGACGCGACACAGAAGTTGTTTCACAATTGCATACTACAGGCTCCATGCCGACATCTCTCCAAAAGACTAATGCCGCTCTCAGGAGCTGTCTCGCCATTGTGCGGGTCCTGCGCTAATGTATAAGCTTCGTCGACATTGTCGGAATCATTCTGCTAATGTACATCTACGATACTGGCGCGGGGAACCTCTAATGGGAGTCCAGTGGCTTGTATCCGATGCACCACTACCCACGTACTGTAACCCTCCCAACCTCACAATGACGGTGAGACACAGAAATTGCTTCACGATTGAATTCTACAGGCTCTATGCCGACTTTTCTGCAAGACAATAATGCCGCCTTCAGGAGTTGTCTCGTCATTTAGCGAATAATGAGCTTTTGCATAAACCTCGAGGACATTGTCAGAGTCATTCTGCTACTGTACATGTATTATACTGACGCGGCTATGGTCACCGCAAAGAATCTCTCCTGGGAGTCGAGTAGCTTGTATCCGATGAACCACTGTCTGTTTACTGTAACCATCGCACTCTCACAATGACAATGCGACACAGAAATTACTTCGCAATTCCATACTACTGGCTCCTTGCCGACTTCCCTCGAGGAGACTAATGGCGCCCTAAGGAGCAGCCTCGACATTAGTCTGGTGCTTGGCTATGACATAAACGGTGAGGACATTGTTGGATTCATTCTTCTATTGAACATCTATGAAAATGGCGCGGCTACGGTCACCGCACGAAACCACTCCTGGGAGTCCAATAGCTTGTATCCGATCCGCCATTGCCCGTTTATATTAACCCTCGCACCTTCAAATTGACGATGCGACACAGTAATTTAAACGCGATTGGATACTACAGGCTCCGTTCCGACATCTCCCCAAGAGACTAATGCCGCCCTCAGGTGTTCTCTCGCCAATAGGTGGGTGCTGTGCGGTTGCATAAGCCTAGAGGACATTGTCAGAATCATTCTGCTAGTGTACATCTACACTCCTGGAAATTGAAATAAGAACACAGTGAATTCATTGTCCCAGGAAGGGGAAACTTTATTGACACATTCCTGGGGTCAGATACATCACATGATCACACTGACAGAACCACAGGCACATAGACACAGGCAACAGAGCATGCACAATGTCGGCACTAGTACAGTGTATATCCACCTTTCGCAGCAATGCAGGCTGCTATTCTCCCATGGAGACGATCGTAGAGATGCTGGATGTAGTCCTGTGGAACGGCTTGCCATGCCATTTCCACCTGGCGCCTCAGTTGGACCAGCGTTCGTGCTGGACGTGCAGACCGCGTGAGACGACGCTTCATCCAGTCCCAAACATGCACAATGGGGGACAGATCCGGAGATCTTGCTGGCCAGGGTAGTTTACTTACACCTTCTAGAGCACGTTGGGTGGCACGGGATACATGCGGACGTGCATTGTCCTGTTGGAACAGCAAGTTCCCTTGCCGGTCTAGGAATGGTAGAACGATGGGTTCGATGACGGTTTGGATGTACCGTGCACTATTCAGTGTCCCATCGACGATCACCAGTGGTGTACGGCCAGTGTAGGAGATCGCTCCCCACACCATGATGCCGGGTGTTGGCCCTGTGTGCCTCGGTCGTATGCAGTCCCGATTGTGGCGCTCACCTGCACGGCGCCTAACACGCATACGACCATCATTGGCACCAAGGCAGAAGCGACTCTCATCGCTGAAGACGACACGTCTCCATTCGTCCCTCCATTCACGCCTGTCGCGACACCACTGGAGGCGGGCTGCACGATGTTGGGGCGTGAGCGGAAGACGGCCTAACGGTGTGCGGGACCGTAGCCCAGCTTCATGGAGACGGTTGCGAATGGTCCTCGCCGATACCCCAGGAGCAACAGTGTCCCTAATTTTCTGGGAAGTGGCGGTGCGGTCCCCTACGGCACTGCGTAGGATCCTACGGTCTTGGCGTGCATCCGTGCGTCGCTGCGGTCCGGTCCCAGGTCGACGGGCACGTGCACCTTCCGCCGACTACTGGCGACAACATCGATGTACTGTGGAGACCTCACGCCCCACGTGTTGAGCAATTCGGCGGTACGTCCACCCGGCCTCCCGCATGCCCACTATACGCCCTCGCTCAAAGTCCGTCAACTGCACATACGGTTCACGTCCACGCTGTCGCGGCATGCTACCAGTGTTAAAGACTGCGATGGAGCTCCGTATGCCACGGCAAACTGGCTGACACTGACGGCGGCGGTGCACAAATGCTGCGCAGCTAGCGCCATTCGACGGCCAACACCGCGGTTCCTGGTGTGTCCGCTGTGCCGTGCGTGTGATCATTGCTTGTACAGCCCTCTCGCAGTGTCCGGAGCAAGTATGGTGGGTCTGACACACCGGTGTCAATGTGTTCTTTTTTCCATTTCCAGGAGTGTATAACGCTGGCGCGGCTACGGTCACCGCATTGAAACTGTCCTGGGAGTTCAGTAACATATTCGATCCACCACTGCCTATCTACTGTACCGTCGCACCCTCCGCTGCAGGCCGCATGCCACCTACTCTCCAAGAGACTAACGCCGCCCTCAGGAGTTGTCTTACCATTAGGTGCGAACCGGGCTATTGCATAAGCATCGAGGATGTTGTCAGAGTCATTCTACTAGTGTTCATCTATGATACTGGCGCGGCTACGGTCACCACATGGAACCTCTCCTCGGAGTCCAGTAGCTTGTATCCAATGCTCCACTGCCCATTTACTGTAAACCTCGGACTCTCACATTGACGATATGACACATCTTTGCTTCACGATTGGATACTACATGCTCCATGCCAACTTCTCTCCAAGAGAGTAATGCCACCCTGGGGAGCTGTCCCGCCATTTAGCGGGTGCAACGCTAATGAATAAGCCTGGAAGACATCGCCAGAGTCACACTGCAAGTGAATATCTATGATACTGGTTCGGGTGCGGTCACTGCTTGGAACCTCTCCTGGGAGAATTATAGTCTGCAACCGATGTTCTGCTGCCAATTTACTGTAACCCTTGCACCCTCACATTGACGATGCGCCACAGAAATTCCTTTGTGATGGCATACTACAGGCTTCACACCGATTTCTGTCCAACAGACTAATGCCACCCTCAGGAGTTGTCTCGCCATTAGGTGGGTGCCGGGCTACTGCATGAGCCTGGAGGACATTCTCTGAGTCATTTAGCTAGAGTACATCTATGATACGGCTGTGGGTACGGTCACAGCACGGTACCTGTACTTGGAGTCCAGTAGCTTGTATCCGATGCACAGCTCTCCAAATGCTGTACCCCTCGCACCATCACATTGACGATGCAGCACAGAAATTGCTTCGCAGTTGCATACTACAGACTCCCTGCGAACTTCCCTGCAAGTGACTAATGCCACCTCAGGAGTTGTCTCGTGATTACGCGTTTGCTTTGCTATTGCGTAAGCCTCGAGGACATTGACGGAATTACTTTGCTAATATGCATCTACAATACCGGCGCGGCTACAGTCATCACCTGGAAGAAATCCTGGGAGTCCAGTAGCCTGTATTTGATGCACCGCAGCCTGCTTACTGTACCCCTCACAGCATCACATTGACGATGCAACACAGAAATTGCTTCGAGATTGCATACTACAGGCCCCTTGCCGACTTCTCTCCAAGAGACAATGCCGCCCTCAGGAAGTGTCTCGCCATTAGGGAAGTGCAGCGCTACTACATTAGCCTCGAGGATATCGTCGGAGTCATTTTGCTAGTGTTCATCTATGATACCCGCGCAGCTACGGTCACCACATGGAACCTCTCGTGAGAGTCCAGTAGGTTGTATCCGATGCACCACTGCCCGTTTACTGTAACCCTTACACTCTCACATTGATGATGCGACACAGAAATTGTTTCTCGTTAGCATACTGGAGATGTCTCTCCTTTAGGTGGGTGCTGGGTTATTGCATAAGCCTCAAGGAAATTGTCGGAGTCATTCTGCTAGTGTACATCTATAATACTAGCGCGGCTACAGCCACCGCATTGAGCCTCTTGTGGGAGTCCAGTAGCTTGTATCCGATGCAATGCTGCCCGTTTACTGTAGAACTCGCATCAACACATTCGAGATACAACACAGAAATTGCTTCACGATTGCATACTACAGGCTCCCTGCCAACTTTCTTCCAATACATTAACGCCGCCCTCAGGAGTTGTAATCCCATTAGGCGGCTGCTGCGCTGATGCATAAGACTGGAAGACATTGTTGGAGTCACTCTACTCATGTACATCAATGATATTGTCGCGGCTGCGGCCACCGCTTGGAACCTCTCCTGCAAGTATAGTGGCCTGTATCGAATGCATCACTACCCGTTTACTGTAATCCTCGCACCCTCACTTTGACGATTTGACACAGAAATTGCATAGCGATTGAATACTACACACTCCATGCCTCTCAGAGAGACCAATGCCGCTCTTAGGTTCAAATGGTTCAAATGGCTCTGAGCACTATGGGACTTAACATCTGTGGTCATCAGTCCCCTAGAACTTAGAACTACTTAAACCTAACTAACCTAAGGAAATCACACACATCCATGCCCGAGGCAGGATTCGAACCTGCGACTGTAGCAGTCGCGCGGTTCCGGACTGAGCGCCCGCTCTTAGGAATTGTCTTATCATTAGGCGGGTGCTGGGCTTTTGCATAAGCGTCGAAGACATTGTCTGAGTTAGTCTGGCAGTAAACATCCATCATACTGGTGCGGCTAGGGTCACAGCATGGACATCTCGTGGGAGTCCAGTAGCTTGTATCCGATACACCACTGCCCGATTACTGTACCCCTCAGAACATCACACTGACGATGCAACACTGAAATCGCTTTGTGATTGCATACTGCAGGTACCATGTTGACTTTTCTCCAAGAGACTAATTCCGCCTTCAGGAGTTGTCTTGCCATTATGCGGGTGCAGTGCTACCGCGTAAACCTTGACGATATTGTCGGAGACATTCTGCTTATGTACACCTATGATCCTTGTGTGGCTGTAGACACCGCAGGGAACCTACCTTGCGAGTCCAGTAGCCTGTAACCGACGAACCGCTGCCCATCTGCTGTAACCCTTACACCCTCACATTGACGATGCGACACAGAATTTGATTTGCGATTGCATACTACAGGCTTCCCGCCGACTTCCCTCCAAGAGAATAATGTCGCCCTCAGGAATTGTCTCGGAACTAGGTGGCTATTGCATAAGCGGTGGTGAATCGGATACAAGCTACTAGACTCCCAGGAGAGGTTCCATGCGGTGACCGCAGCCCCGCCAGTATCATAGATGTACACTAGCAGAATGACACCGACAATATCCTCGTGGCTTATGCAGTAGCACCTTCTGAGTGCGGCATTAGGCTCCTAGAGGGAAGTCAGAATGGAGCCTGTAGTATGCAATCGCGAAGCAATTTCTGTGTCACATTGTGAATGTGAGGGAGCGAGAGTTACAGTGGAGCATCCGATACAAGCTACTGGACTTATGCGGTAGCGCTGCAACCGCGTAATGACGAAACAACTACTGAGGGCATCATTCGTCTCTTGGAGAGATTCGGCATGGAGCCTGTAGTATTTAATCGTGAAGCAATTTCTTTGTCGCATCGTCAATGTGAGGGTGCGAAGGTTACGGTAAACAGGCAGTGGTACAAGGGATACAAGCTACTGGATTCCTACTAGAAAACTCGGTGACCGTAACCGCGCCGGTATCATAGGTGTACAGTACCAGTATGACTCCAACAATATCCTTTTAGGCTTATGCGGTAGTGCTGCACCCGATTAATGACGAATCAACTCTTGAGGGCGGCATTAGTGTCTTGGAGAGATTTGGCGTGGAGAAAGTAGTATTTAATCGCCAAGCAATTTCTGTGTCGCATGGTCAATGTATGGGTGCGAGGTTAACAGTAAACTGGGAATGGAGCATCGGATACAAGATAGTGGATTCCCAGGAGAGTTTCCTTGCGGTGACAATAGCCTCGCCAGTATTATAGATGTACACTAGCAGAATGACACCGACAATGTCTTCGACGCTTACGCAATATCCCGGCAGTCGATGAATGGCGAAACAACTCCTGAGGGCTGCATTAGCATCGGAGAGTGAAGCCGGTATGGAGACTGTAGTATTCAGTCACGAAGCAATATCTGTGTTGCATCATCAGTTTGGGGTTGCCAGGGATACAGTAAACCGGCAGCGGTGCATCCTCACGGCGGATATTACACGATAGACAGTTCTACCTACATCATGCACTAAGTGTGCAAGCCCTGGCCACGCCTGACTTTTCAGAGTGGATTGCCTTCTGCGAATGTATCTTTAGACGATGTGAAAATCATCCACTGTTCCTCGCACACATGTTATGCACAGACGCAGCATGCCTTAACTGAGGCGGAATTACGAATATTCGCTACACACGCGTTTGTGCTTACGAGGACCTACACGCTACTGATGAGGCGGCACATCAGCGTGGATTTTTCGTTAACGTTTGTTGGTCAGATGACTTTGATGATCGATTGATAGGACCACGTTTTCCAACTGACCGGCTTGATGGTCGTGTTAACCCTCATTTCTGCAACACAAGCTAACTGACTGTTTGGATGATGTACCTTGTGGTGAAAGTATGTACAAATGCATATGTGGTACCTGCATGACGGTGCACCGAGCGACGTGGCGCAGTGGTTAGCACACTAGACTCGCATTCGGGAGGACGACGGTTCAAACCCGCGTCCGGCCATCCTGATTTTGGTTTCCCGTGATTTCCCGAAATCGCTTCAGGGAAATGCCGGGATGGTTCCTTTGAAAGGGCACGGCCAACTCCCTTCCCATCCTTCCCCAATACGATGAGACCGATGATCACGCTGTTTGCCCTCCCCCCCCCCCCCCCAAACCGACCAACCAACTAATCACGATAGTGCACCTGCAAGCTGTCATGTGGCTGTTTGGGAATGCATAGCGCTCATATTCTACACCGGGACTTCAAACAAATGTGCACGAGGGGCAAGCTGTGAGCAGCAGGGCGCGAGCATGGAGGCAGCGGGCCCTGTACCACCACTTCCGGCAAAGGGTGAAGAGGGGGGACAGAACAGCTGCCCTTGCCTGTTCGTCATTTCATTTAAATCCGCGTCTAGCTGTGTGGGAATCGCTACGTGAATTGTTATTCCTACAAATGAAACAAATAAACAAAAATGCACACGTGCCACATTATCTTATTAACGTATACTTGCACATTTTCCTGCCGCCCGCGATGGTCTCGCGGTTCTAGGCGCGCAGTCCGGAACCGTGCGACTGCTACGGTCGCAGGTTCGAATCCTGCCTCGGGCATGGATGTGTGTGATGTCCTTAGGTTAGTTAGGTTTAAGTAGTTCTAAGTTCTAGGGGACTGATGACCACAGCAGTTGAGTCCCATAGTGCTCAGAGCCATTTGAACCATTTTTTGTACATTTTCCTTAATTTACTTTGTGAGCTGTTATACAAAAATGACATAATTAAAGAGTGGGATTCTCGGTTCTCTTCCACTTTTGTTGCTTAAAATTGCTTCTCTTTCCGGAGTAATTCTTCTTGTACACTGTAGACGCAGAGCGCAGTTTAGATTCCGACCATACAGCGAGTTCCTCAGGAGCGTATTCTTACTTTTCATTGTAGAGAGCATTTCTTCACAAACATACGTGGAACCGAACATTGATATTATAGTAGCTGCCTGTTTCTGTAAACGAAAATGGTTCAAATGGCTCTGAGCACTATGGGACTTAACAGCTATGGTCATCAGTCCCCTAGAACTTAGAACTACTTAAACCTAACTAACCTAGGGACAGCACACAACATCACGAGGCAGAGAAAATCCCTGCCCCCGCCGGGAATCGAACCCGGGAACCCGGGCGTGGGAAGCGAGAACGCTACCGCACGACCATCTGTAAACGAATAAATCTGTCCTAAAAGACGTGTCTATAGAATTGCAATATGTTTTTCTTGTACTGGCATTTATATTTTCTGTCACACTGCAGGTCAATAATTTCTAGTTGTAGTTCAGAACGAATCTTTTCAATATTCGCCGAATATGGAGAGGGGACCAGATCAAAATTGTAAAATGAATATGGTCACAACAGCAATAACCTTTTTTCTACATGAGGCTACAGTTTTCGGTCTGTTTTAGACCATCTTCAGACCATACACGAGGACGGTAGACTGTGGCTGTGAACGGAGCAGGCGGTACAACTCCACGAACGCTGGGCAGTTATCGTTTCAGGAGTTGTAGCACCTGCTGCGTTCACAGCCACAGTCTACCATCGTGGCGTAAGGTTTGAAGATGGTCTAAAACGGACCGAAACACGTAACCCCAAATAAAAAAGTTTATTGCAGTTGTGACTGTTCATATTTATTTTCAAGTAATAAATAAACCCCTGTATTTCAGAGAGACATTGCAGATCAAAATCACTTTCTGTTGCTATCAGATCTTGAAATCGCTGCTCTAATTCTACCTTAACGGATACTAAAATATGTAAATAACATTGAAAGTCTTTGTTAAGAACAGCACCTTGCACAGACCTTTGCGAAATGTGCTTCATTTCCTTTTCCCTAATGCCAATTTGCGAATCTATCGTTTTGCGTAAAAAGGTAATACTCCTCGCACAGGGGACTGAGCTGCGAAGACATTGTCGGTGTTACACACGACCGACTCGCCCATACTTCACAGTCGGTGACTCTCTGGTGCTGTTGCCCTCACTCCCCACCACGCCGCAACTGCTCTGCTCGCGTGAGCAACCGGGAGCGCTCCAGCCTGGAGCCTCGTTCTGTAACCAGTGCATAGGTCGTGGTTTGCCAGTCCCATGGCCTCCAGGGTCCCTCTACTTGAACGCGCTGGAGTTTTTCGTGTGGGAATATTTCATAGCTTTTGGCGTACATCTAAATTTACATCTACATGGATACTATGAAAATCAAGTCTCTCTTATTCAACTTTCGAACAGCGTGTGAAAAAAAACCGACACCTATATCTTTCTGATTTCCCATATTTTATTATGATGATCGTTTCTCCCTATGTAGGTCGGCGTCAATCAAATATTTTTGCATTCAGATTGCATTAGTGATTGAACTTTGGTGAGAAGTTTCCGCCCCGACGAAAAATGCCTTTGTTTTAATGCTGTCCATCCCAAATCTTGTATCATATCCGTGACACTCTCTCCCCTCTTTCGCGATAATACAAAACGTGCTGCTCGCCTTTGGACTTCCTCGATGCACTCCGTTAATCCCATCTGGTAAGGACACCAGATCGCGCAGCAGTACTCCAAAAGAGGACGGACAAACGTAGTGTAAGCAGACTCCTTAGTACATCTATTACATTTTATAAGTGTTCTGCTAATAAAACGCAGTCATTGGTTTGACTTCCCCACGATATTTTCTATGTCTTCTTTCCAATTTAAATTGTTCGTAATTGTAGTTCCTAGGTATGTACTTGAATTTAGGACCTTTATATTAGAATGATTTATCGTGTAACCGAGGTTTAACGGATTCCTTTTAGCATTCGTGTGGATGACCTCACACTTTTCATTATTTAGGGTCAATTGTGAATTTTCGCTCCATTTAGATACCTATTCTAAATCGTTTTGAAATTTGTTTGCATTCCAGCACTGATGAGAGAGTTGATGAACTAGGAGAACTTGTGGATGGTTATCAGTGCATACGTTGTAGACTTTCACAGTTGGCACTGACATCACTTAAAACTTCCGGACCGTGGTCGATGTATAAAACATTGTCTTAACGTTTCCTCTCCGACAGCGGGAGCAAACGCACTGCTAATGTAGAATATATGGGTGGAGGCGACTGGATGCAATCGAGTACAGTGCTATACCATGCCGCTCGATCAGAAAAATGGTGCATTTGCGCTAGGTGTTAACAGTTGTACTCCATTTACAAGCAATTTTAGAACACGGAATGAGAAGTGATGTCATGATCGCATGGGTAGAACTGGCATAAAATTGATAGAATTACGAAAAATCACGGAAAATACATATGCATTGAAGGAAAATACACCGAAATAGGGGGAAATTGAGGAAGTACTTGCGTGTCTTCTGGTTGGCGCAAAACAATTCTTGTACATGGGAACAAGTATGCTAAAGGAAGAGGAATCCGAGAAAACGTTGACATGGAAGCGCTGGGAACCAGATAAACAGTCACTTTTTTCCGTCGAGACAGTATTCTACTGTATGTCTATTGAGGTAACAGTGATACATGCGAGTTGACTACTGTATTTGACGCTTTTCAGGAAGATGGAGAACCATCTCCCTGTAAACTTACTTGAATCTGCGTTAAAGGATGACATCCTTTTCCCGCAATTTTCTCCCTAGACCGCCATGGGACGAAAGTACCCTCTGGTGGCAGTACTGTGTACTAGGTCAGTTGGACTCTGGACCTCATGGTGAACACAACTAGATGGAGCCTATGATGACTAGAATTGAGGAGTTGTACTGCATGCAAAATAAATACTTACATCCACCCTGTCCAGCATCACAGCACAGGCTAATTTCTTTTCCCCCCAGTTCCAAGGAAGAGGTGGTGGTTGGATGACTTAGGTTAGAGGAGGTAGCCCAAGTAACCTATTTTCCCCCCATTTTCTTAGGTTAGTGAAAGTAGCCCACGTGACCTTTTTCCGTCAAAATTTGAACTTCCCGCCATTTTCTTGGGAGGCGAGGATCTCGGATCCGCCATATTGGATAAATTTGGCAACAATCAATGTGGGGCCACACCGCCCTTGCCCCCTTCTGGCGAGCTCAGAACAGAGAAGGCTAGCTGTGGTCCAGTGTACCATTCAGAATGTCAACAAGGCTTTCCAGCAATAGAACAGAATTCAGGGCATGAGGCGTGCATTGCCACACAGCCTCAGAGCATTAAAAGCAGACGTTGCAGTGTCACATAACAAGGTAATGTGAAATAATACCACATAACTTCATTGCCAGAGCGCCACTGCAAAATGAAATGTAGGTAGAAAGACCCGATCTCGGCGACCCAGAATAGTTACTAATTTACCACAGTGAGGCAAGGAGTGCTGACGAGTGAGATAAACGAGGGAAAATGTGCACACACAACCACAGCCACCGCGTCATAAGTGTCATTTCGGCCCTTAAAATACACGAGGCTTTCGGAGCACAAAGACCCGTGTCGCTAGAACCAGAGAGAATGACAGTCTGTTGGGTTTTAGTGAAACCACGACTAGTTGGTCGATGATGTGTTGCCTGCTACCGGCTTGCTGACTCCAAACTAAGGTGAAGCCAACCTCACGCATACCACAGCTGTGGTCTGCCATTATTGCCTACTGGGACATCGTTTATGAGACGACTGGAATGCGGCAAGCCCACCTCCGTCATCTGCAAGCTGTCATCTACGTACCGACCAGTCGTGGTGTGCTCGCACAGCCTCCTGGACGACTCGTCAGCATCCGCTGCAGTCTCGGTTGACAGTACCTTATGCCCGCACTCCGTAACACAAAATAGAGATTTAACAGGACTTCGGTACTCTTCGCTCCTTGGCAGCGGAATAGTCAGAGTGAAAATTGTTCCACTAGTAGCTTCGAACTAGCTACCATAGAAACGAGTAGAGAATTATTACTTTAAACGGGTTAGAGATCTCAACTGTGAACTCACTTAAAAACATACAGTCCACTGAAGACATAATTAACCAATTCATTGGTATACAGACGTCGTACGCATAGTGCTGTAACAGAATCTTTCATACAGTGAGGTGACAAAAGTGATGGACTCAAAAAGCCGTTGGAAGTCTCTTGCAGAAACATCGAGCCGTGCTGCATCTATACACGTACATAATTGCGAAAGTCTTGACAGTGCAGGATTCCGTGCAGGATTTGACCTCTCAATTATGTCCCATAAATGTTCGATAGGATTCGTATCGGGCAATCTGGTAGGCCAAATCGTTCACTAGAACTGTCCAGAATGTTCTTCAAACCAGTCGCGGGCTGTAGGGCTTGGTAATATGGTGCATTGTCATCCATAAAAATTCCATCGTTGTTTGGGAATATGAAGTCCAAATGGCTGCAAATGGTCTCCAAGTAGCCAAACATAGCCATTTACAGTCAACGATCGGTTCAGTTGGACCAGAGGACCCAGTCCATTACATATAAACGCAGCGCACGCCATTATGGAGCCACCATTAGCTTGCACATTGCATTATTGACAACTTGAGCCCATGGCTTCGTGGGGTCTGCGCCACACTCGAACCGTACGATCAGCTCTTACCAACTGAAATCAAAAGTTCTCTGACCAGGCCACCGTTTTCCAGTCGTCTAGGTTCCAACCGATACAGTCACAGGCCCAGGATAGGAACGGCAGGCGATGTCGTGCTGTTAGCAAAGGCACACGTGTCGGTCGTCTGCTGGGATTCACCATTAACGCCAAATTTTGCCCCACTGTCCAAACGGATACGTTCGTCGTACATCCCACATTGACTACTTCGGTTATTTCTCACAGTTTTGCTTGCCTGTTAGCGCTGACAACTGTACGTAAACGCTGCTACTCACCGTCGTGAAGTGAAGGTGGTCGGCGACTGCGTTTTCCGTGATGAGAGGTAATGCCTGAAATACGGTATTCTCGTCACATCCTTGACACTGTGGATCTCGACATATTGAATTCCCTAACGATTTACGAAATGGAATGTCCCATGCGTCTATTTCCAACAACATTCCGCGTTCAAAGTCTTTTAATTCCCGCCGTGCGCCCTTAATCGCGTCGGAAACCTTTTCCCACGAATCACCTGAGTACAAATGACAGCTCCATCAATGCACTGCCCTTTTATACCTTGTGAACACGACACTACTACCATCTGTATATGTGCATATCGCTATCCCATGACTTTCATCACCTCAGTGTAAGATGCAGTGTGTGAAGCAGTGAAATGTGTAACCAGACTCACAGGTTATGTATGACTGTTTGTATTCAGCAAGATTAATGTTCTTTCCGCGGCCTAGGATCCAAAGAAGTTAAAACCCTATAGCAATACTTTGCATTCAGTTTATTGGTGAGAAGGGTCTACCTATATCAGTGGTTAACTGTGAATAATGCGTACGCAGGTAATGACCACTTTTTATCACAACCACTATCTCTGTAGAATGAAGAAGTGCGAACTGTACTGCTGGGATGAAACCACAGATTTTGTTATATATGTCTTCCTTATATGAAACGGTATTCCTCATTCAAATTCTTTTCACAGCAACTGCCTATGAAATAGAAAACCTATCACATAAGAGAAACAAACGGTACTATCAAAGACTACTTTCCTTAAATGAAGGAATCGCATAGGAATTTAATCTGCGGGACAAAAAAACAGACTAAAAAGAAGAAAAGACTCCAAACATCACGAAAAAACACCATACAGCTTGAAATATATGCAATACATGAATAGCAATGGTTCAAGTAGATGATTAGTTTGGCAGATACAAACACATGGCATTTTATGACTGCACAGCTTCCAAGAAGTTTTCCTTGTGCCAACAAATCGAAGTAGAAAGTAGTTTAGAGCATTGCTCACAGAACATATAAAATATCACTACAGAATTTAGCAGTGCTGGCTTGCGAGAGACACTGACAAGCTTCCTGCTGAGTAACCTTAATACGTACGTGCAGTACATGGAAGTAGTGGCCTGTGCTGCAAATGAGGGTAAATGAATCAATGTGAGGTAAGAGACCCTAGTTCGGAAACGACCGATTCGAAAGATATAAGCTAAAATATCCTCCAGTTCTGCCTCAGCCTGGCGTGGCGCCCAAACTAAGGGCCCCAACATTCGAACCTTGGTAAAGACGTTCAGAATTCCCCCTGAATACTCTCCAATACCCTCAGATAATTTACCCTGTGGATGAACTAGTAACGGTGCTGGCAACTTTGTGTCAGAGAAACCCAAAATCCTAAGTATACGGTAGAGTAATGAAGAATTCCATTTACGAGGGTTATTCCAAAAGTAAGGTCCGATTGATTGCCAAATTGAAACCACAGTGAACATCAGAAATGTTTTACTTGTAACAATTAGCTACACCTTTCAGCTACTTCTCTACGTAGTCGCCGTTCTGACTTAGACTTTTGTCATAGCGTTGTACCAACTTTTCAATAGCCTCATCATAGAAGGCAGCCGCCAGTGCTTTCCGCCAATTCTCCACGCTGGCCTACACCTCGTTGTCTGTGTCAAAATGTTGTCTTCAAAGACAGCGGTTCATGTGACCAGAGATGAAACTCAGGGGGAGACAATTGCGGACTGTATTGTGGGTAATCTAACATTTCCATTTGAAAACGATGCAGGAGCATCTTCATTGCCCCTGCAGAATGCGGCTGAGAATTGTCGTGAAGACGAAACAGCACGACAGTTATGTAATGTTGGCTGCATAGCTTCAGGCGAAATTTCTCACCAGGCCCTCGTACTTGGCGGGAGACACTATTTTCTAGACATCTTTACGCACTCACTGCGAGCTCAGAAATGAGAAGAGCGACGTGATGCTAACTGGGGTTATACTAGAGACACTACCCAACACATCTGTGCAAAGCTTTATCGGATTTTCATAGTCGTTTCCATTTCGCGACCGATCGGACCTTACTTTTGGAATAACCCTCGTACTTGCACGAGTTCCACAAGCTGCTTCATCTACAACGACTGTTCAAAACGGCGTCCCCCAGCGTCAATGCAGGTGTGGCATCGTCGCACAAGGTTCTGTCGTTCCCGTTCTAACATCCGCGGTGTCGCTTGAACAGTTTCTCAAGCAGCGATAATTCTTGCCAGGAAATCCTCTTCAGTGTCTACATGTGGCTCGTGCACAAGAATTTTCACACGGCTCCACAAGAAGGAATCAAGTGGGGTGGGATCAGGTGAATGCGCTGGCCGCGAAACAGAATCTCCCACGCCTATCCACTTTTCAGAGAATGTCTGATCCATGTGTTCGTGAACCCTAAGTGATGTGGGGCTCTCTCATATTGAAACCACATCCGTTGACGAATAACATGTGGGTTACGTTCCACAACAGGGGTAGTATGTCTCTCATAAACATTGTGCACAGTGGTTATTTAGAAAGGGAGAAAGAAGAAACAGGCCTAATACGTAATCATTGACTATACCTGCCCACACGTTGGCTGATAGTCTGTGTTGGTGGTTCTTCACAATTGTACTGTGGGGGTTCTCAGCGACACAAACGTGACTATTCTGATTATTTAGCATTACGTCTCTTGTGAAACAGGCGTCATCCGTGAAAAGTACACACGCAGTAAAATGAGGATGGACGATAACGCACTGCAAGAACCATTGGCAGAACACAACATCAGTTCCGACGTCAACAGGAGTCAAAGCATGTTCTTCCTGTGATGGTTGGGGGTGTCGCTGCGTTTTCCGTAATACTCATCGCACAGTACTATGCAAAACATTCATTTCACGTGAAACTGATCGAATGATGATTTCAGGTGCCTCATCCATTCGAGTAAGCACTGCATCTTCTATGTCGGGAGACTGAGTTGTTCGTCGTCCCCCTCGGTTATTGTACTTGGGATACCAATCACCCAGTCATTGGAACAGTCTTGGAAACATGGTGTGAGCTGTATGTCTTCTACGCGGATATTTGGTCATATAATGCTGTTCCCATTTGCTTGCCCATACACGAAAATCATGTCTGCACGTACCGGGTACAACTCCATTCAACTTGTAAACGGAGACTTCAGTCTACTACAGTATAAACAATGTACACTAGGACTGTTCATATCAGTTCACAGTACGCCTTCTGCTTTGGATTAGTTGCTGTATTATCCCAACCTCTGCACCAAAGTGCTCGTAGGGATTGCCTACCCTACAATCTCAGCAACAACAGTACCGATACATGTATTCCACTGTCGAAAGTATCAAAACTATTTTCGCTTATATCTTTCGACTCGGTCGTTTCCGGACGAGAGTCCCTGGATTCGAAACGCTTTGTTACTACCAAAGGCGCCAACAACAGCTACGATGATTTCATAAAACTGCTTTACCCAGCAATGTTCACTTACGAAAAAATATCGAATTTTTTCTTTACATAAAAAGTGGCAAATTTGTAAGCTTCGCTGTCGGGATGGGTGGAAAGACTATCGGATTAGCGCAGATATTTGCTGTCGGTTCCAGATTATTAGGAGACACCCGGAGGGGAGAAATTGGCTTCCTCCAATCTGCCGTGATCCCGTTAACTGGCATCAGCACAATCGCAGAGCTGGGAAATGAGTTCATCAGCTAATTTAGACGCCGGAATCTCATCACCCGGTGGAGAAATGAAGGGTGAGACAACTTGTGATGGAGAAATCTCTCTTTCCGTCTGTAATATATATCCGCACGCAGCTGCCAACAAAACAAGCCACCGCCGCCCGTCGCAATCCACTTAGCAGCTGGCAAGCGCCCGCTGTTTGCTGCCTGCCGCAATCCAATGGTGCTTTCATTTATTCTTTCTCGTCGCGTATATTGTACCTGCCGTGGAGATGCTGGACAACGTTGATTTCTACCGATACCGTTCTCAAAAACATTTGTGATACCACCCCAATTCTCTCAAAGTCTTACGCAAATATATATCAACTAAGCGTGGTTATAAGACGGTAGAGGACATTCCCTTTACTAGATAAAGGCATAATGATGCTAAATGTTAGTCTCACGTTGACAGAGAGACAATTAGAGAAAAAACTATACATGAGCAAACAAATATGAAGAACCAAACAGGGCATAATCTTCTAAAGCAACCTTTTCCTGTCGTTATACGAGGTGCATTCAAGTTCTAAGGCCTCCGATTTTTTTTCTCCGGACTGGAAAGAGATAGAAACATGTGCATTGTTTTAAAATGAGGCCGCGTTCATTGTCAATACGTCCCAGAGATGGGAGCACCATACGGCAGATGGAATTTTACCGCCAGCGGCGAGAATGAGAACTGTTTTAAATACTTAAAATGGCGACGTTTTCCTTACTTGAACAACGTGCAATCATTCTTTTTCTGAATTTGCGTGGTGTGAAACCAATTGAAATTCATCGACAGTTGAAGGAGACCTGTGGTGATGGAGTTATGGATGTGTCGAAAGTGCGTTCGTGGGTGCGACAGTTTAATGAAGGCAGAACATCGTGTGACAACAAACCGAAACAACCTCGGGCTCGCACAAGCCGGTCTGACGACATGATCGAGAAAGTGGAGAGAATTGTTTTGGGGGATCGCCGAATGACTGTTAAACAGATGGCCTCCAGAGTTGGCATTTCTGTGGGTTCTGTGCACACAATCCTGCATGACGACCTGAAAATGCGAAAAGTGTCATCCAGGTGGGTGCCATGAATGCTGACGGACGACCACATGGCTGCCTGTGTGGCCCGTTGCCAAGCAATGTTGACGTGCAATGACAGCATGAATGGGACTTTCTTTTCGTCGGTTGTGACAATGGATGAGACGTGGATGCCATTTTTCAATCCAGAAACAAAGCGCCAGTCAGCTCAATGGAAGCACACAGATTCACCGCCACCAAAAAAATTTCGGGTAACCGCCAGTGCTGAAAAAATGATGGTGTCCATGTTCTGGGACAGCGAGGGCGTAATCCTTACCCATTGCGTTCCAAAGGGCACTACGGTAACAGGTGCATCCTACGAAAATGTTTTGAAGAACAAATTCCTTCCTGCTCTGCAACAAAAACGTCCGGGAAGGGCTGCGCGTGTGCTGTTTCACCAAGACAACGCACCCGCACATCGAGCTAACGTTACGCAACAGTTTCTTCGTGATAACAACTTTGAAGTGATTCCTCATGCTCCCTACTCACCTGACCTGGCTCCTAGTGACTTTTGGCTTTTTCCAACAATGAAAGACACTCTCCGTGGCCGCACATTCACCAGCCGTGCTGCTATTGCCTCAGCGATTTTCCAGTGGTCAAAACAGACTCCTAAAGAAGCCTTCGCCGCTGCCATGGAATCATAACGTCAGCGTTGTGAAAAATGTGTACGTCTGCAGGGCGATTACGTCGAGCAGTAATGCCAGTTTCATCGATTTCGGGTGAGTAGTTAATTAGAAAAAAAATCGGACGCCTTAGAACTTGAATGCACCTCGTACATCTACATGATTACTCCGCAATTCACAAATAAGTGCCTGGCGTAGGGCCTTAAGGTATTCACTTAAACCTAGATGTGGACTGAGGCGAAGTAGGAGTACTCAAACCTCCACCTGATTACGAACCTGGTTGTAATGTTATTGGCTTAATCGATTTTTTTCCTTATTTCATTATTCGCGCCTGGGCCCTATAACAAAGCACTTTTTCTGAATTTTGCTTTAGTTTTTTCTTGTGCCTACATTACTTTCATTCTTTCATAACGGTCTCTTACCGCTCGTCAGACAAAGTTGATGCTGTCTTCTTGGGTTTTTTTCTTCCAGGTCAACTGTCCAGTCGTGAATTTTCTGCCAAAAATTTTCTGTCTGGTATATCAAGTTGTCTTATTCCTACTTCCTTCAGATCTTTTGCTGCTCTAATCTACATCTATACTCCACAAGTCACCTTGGCATGTGTAGCGCAGGGTACTTTGTGTACCAGTGTCATTTCCGCCTTTTCATATTACAGTCGCACTTGGTTCACGGGAAGAGGGAATGCTGATAAACCTCCGTGTGGTCTTCACGCGATATATACGTAGGAGGTAGCAACACGTTGACTGACTCTTCTGGGACCGTACGGTCTCGGACTATTACCAGTAAGCCATACTGTGATGCAGAACGCCTGTCTTGCAGCGTCTGCCACTGGTGTTGCAGAGCATTACAGCGACGCTTCCGTTTGCGAAGTGAACCTGTAACGAAAAGTCACGCTCTTCTTTGGATCTTCCCTAGTTTCTGTATCAATCCTACCTGATTCAAATCACAGACTGATGAGCAATATTCAAGTATCAGTCGAACCACTGTTGAGTAAAATACCTGCTTTGTTGATAGACTACATTTCCTGTGGGTTCTTCCAACGAATATCAGTCCGGCATCTGCCTTGCCTGAGATTAAGTTTAATTGCTCGTTCCGCTTTAAATCGCCCCGTACGTATATTACTACCTATTTCATGAAAGTAACTTTTGTCAGTGATTGTGCTGTAATCATGTAATCATCACAATACTGGGTCATTCGTTTATTTATACGCAATACGTTACACTTGTTTATGTTGAGCGTCAGCTGCCACTCCCTGCACTAAGCGTTTATCCTCTGCAGGCCCTCCTGCCCTTCCCTACAATTTCCTACCGTTCCGATTTCTCTATATACGACAGCATCATACTTGAAAAGCCTCATGCAACTTTCGACGTTATCATACTAGGTTATTTATATATATTATGAAAAGTAACTGTCCTGTAACACCCGCTTGGGATACGCCCTAGGTTACTTTTACGTCTGAAGACTTCTAACCGCTGAGAATGACATTCTTTGTTATGTAATTGTTTCAATTAACTCTTTACTGCGACATTCGTAAAATTACACAACCTGACTATTTAATCTGATCTGTTATATTCTTTTAATATGTCCATAGAATTTTAGCCTGCGTTTATTTCATGTCCGAATAAAAGTTGGTGTACTTACAAATTTCTTTATTTTGTCTTGGTCTGCATGTTCCTTCTTCAGAAAAACTGTGCGTAAAAGTTTCCTGATTTCTTCTCTCTCTTTTGGATTTCTCCATTCTCTCTCTTTCTGTTTAAAATGAGTGTTCCAGCCCCATAAAGATACCTTGTTTGATGACTGTGGTGCAGTGTCTCAGTTTTGCGTATTTTGAAATGCATTTTCTTTAATAAACTCCGTCCGAACAGGCCATGAAGGCCCAACAGTACAACCGTCCACTGAGTCATCCTCAACCCACAGGCGTCACTGGAAGCGGATATGGAGGGGCATGTGGTCAGCACACCGCTCTCCCGGCCGTACGTCAGTTTTCGTGACCGGAGCCGCTACTTCTCAGTCAAGCAGCTCCTCAGTTTTGCCTCACAAAGGCTGAGTGCACCCCACTTGCCAACAGCGCTCGGCAGACCGGATGGTCATCCATCCAAGTGCTACACCAGGCCGACAGCGGTTAACTTCGGTGATTCGACGGGAACCGGTGTTACCACTGTGGCAAGGCCGGTGGCTTTCTTTAATAAACATCCCTTATAAATCTCAAGGCTGTTTCCAGTTTGCAGCGACGAATTTCGTAATCAGTATTGTCTGAGCCAGTCTCTTGAATGGGTTTTCTTATCTATTATTATTATTATTATTTATTTTATGGCCTTCATTGGACCACTCTAGTCAAACATACAAAGTTCTAAACAAGTTGTTACACAGGGATACAATTTGGTTCAACAATAACTTAATATGAAATTTAGGTAATATAATTATTAGAGTCTATTCTTATATGAAAGGTGTTTTGCTCTTCTGTCTGCCCAATATTTCTTCATTCTTTCAGATATTTTCTTTCTTTCTTCATCTGAGACAACTCTTCCTGTACACCTTTTATTGATTTTCATTTGTAGTCTGGTTTGCTGGTCTTGCAGTACTCTGGTTTTCTCTGTCTTGTTTTTTAGTTCATCTACTGTAATTTGAAGTTCTTTTTTATCTTCCTTAATTTCTGTGATCCATTTAATCTCGCTCTTGCTATTCCACAATTTTTGTATTATTTTTTTTACTAATTCTGTTTTCTGGAGTTCTCATCAGATGTCCAAAGAATGAGATGCGTTTCTTCCTGATTGTGCTCATGACTGGTTCTATTTTCTTATATACTGTTTCATTTGATGCTATTCTCCAATGTCCATTTATTTTATACTGTTTATTTATACATATCCTAATTATTCTTCTTTCTATTTTTAGTATTCTGTCAATTTCTGCTGTATTAGTTGTTTTGAAGATAGTTTCAGCTGCATACGTTATTTCTGGTTGTGTAACTGTTTTATAGTGTCTTAATTTTGTATCTATAGATAGGCTTTTTTGTTGTATGTAGTTTTGGTAAAGTAATTTGCATAGTTCAGGTTTTTTATTCTATTCTGCCATGATGGCTTTTCATTTAGATTGTATGTTATTATTTCGCCTAAATATTTAAAATTATCAACAATTTTGATTTCCTGTTCTCCTATTGTAATTTTGTTTGCAAGTGGTGGATCAGTTAGCATAATCTCCGTTTTTTCAAATGATATTCTAAGGCCTACATTCTCTGCTATTTCTTGTAGTGATTTCACTTGTTGCCTGGCTTCTTGAACGGTGTTGGCTAGGAGAGCAAGATCATCAGCGAATCCCAAGCAGTTTAAGCTAATATCATCTTTTGCACTTCCAATTCTTATCCTCTTTGGATTGTCCTTGTACCATTCTCTCGTTATGTATTCCAGTGCACAGTTGAACAGTAATGGTGATAGGCAGTCACCTTGTCGTAAGCCTGTTTTTATGAGGAATGGTTCCGAAATTTCTCCTCTAAACTTCACTTTTGATTTGGTGTTGGTTAGAGTGAGTTGTATTATTTTAATTAGTTTTGGATGAAGTCCTAGATTTCTTAAAATTTTTAATACTGAAAGTCTGTGGAGACAGTCATATGCCTTCTCAAAATCTACAAATGTTATGCCAGAGGTTTGTTCCTTTTCTTGTAGTATGCCATAATCAATTTTAGACTAATTATCTGCTCTGCACACCTTCTCCATGGTCTGAAACCTCCCTGATATTCCCCTCACTCCTGTTCTAATTGCTCCTTGATTCTTTCATATAGGATCCTGGATAGAATTTTGTATGTGCAATCTAGGAGAGAGATTCCTCTGTAGTTGTCTTGGTTGCTCTTATCTCCCTTTTTGTGTAGTGGGTGGATGATAGCTGTGGTACAATGTTCGGGAAATTGTTCTGTTACCGAAATTTTTGTTAGAGCCATGTGTAAGGAGGTCTTGACTGTGTCATTTGCATATTTCCACATTTCAACAAAAACCTGATCTTCTCCACATGCCTTGTAATTTTTTTGTTCTTTAAGAATTTTTTCTACTTCTTGGAAAGTTGGAGGGTCTAGTTTGTTAGATTTGGTTTTTATTGGGGTATTTATGTTGATTTGTCAGGGTTCTTTGGGTTCCTCCGAATTCAGAAGTTTGTTAAAAGCTTTTGCCATGATTTCTGCATTTTCCTCGTTACTGTGTGTCATTCTTCCATCTTCATCTTTCAGTATTAGTGTAGGGGCCTCATATTGTTGTAGTTGTTTCTCAAAGATTTTATAGTAGTTCCTGGAGTTGGTTTTATGATAATTACCTTCTATAGAGCTTACAATATCTTTATGAAATCCTCTCTTGATTCTTCTAATATTTTGAGTGAATTTTTTTCTTTAATTTTTTAGGTTGATGGCATTTTCTTCAGTTTTATGTGTTTGAAACTTTAACGATGCTTGGTGTCTATCTTCATGGAATTTGTCACATTCTGATGTCCACCATGCATGTTTCCTTCGTGGGTTCAAGGGAGCTAGATTCTCTGCTTCTTTTTTAAGATTAGGCACTAGTTGTTCTAGATCATCTGTTAATTTGATGGTTTGTGTTATTTGTTGGTACTTATTATTTTTAATTAGCTGATGTGGGTCAAACCTCCTTTTTATTTTATTAGTTTTTCCGGTCCTCTTCTTTAACGGAGTGAATTTGATTTTAATTTTAAACATATAATGGTCTGAGCCTGTGTCTACTCCTCTCAGTACTTTAACATTGTGGATCACCTTATGAAAATTTTTGTCCATACAGACGTGGTCTAGCTGCCACTCACCCTTCCTCCAGTCTGGATGTTTCCATGTTTTAAGTTTACTTGGCTTCCTCTTAAAGTATGTTGATTTAGATATAAGGTTGTGTTCTCTGCAGAGTTCTACAAGTCTTTGGCCGTTTTTGTTCGTAAATTTATGTGGACTCCATTTTCCAATTATATCTTTATATTTCCTTTCTTTTCCCAACTGAGCATTGAAATCTCCCAATAAGAGTTTTACATTCTTTTTATTTACTCTGTTAACAGTTTGTTCTAGGAGGTCCCAAAATTTATCTACCTCTTCCTTTGTTTTTGTTAGACAATTTTTTTCATTTATTGGGGCATGAGCATTTATTATTGTATAGGTTTTCTTCTTTGTTTTAAAGCTTAGAGTCGCAATTCTTGGTGATACTGCTTGGAAATCCGTTACTGAATCTATTATTTTTATGTTTACTAAAAACCCTGTTCCAAACTGGGAACATTGTTTCATTGCCCTCGGTCCTGGTTTCCCATTATAAATTCTGTATCCTTGTGATTCAAATGGATCCTCTGTGGTGTTTCTCATTGCTTGGATCCCTGTTATTAAAATTTTTTGTTTATTTAGTTCATCTGTGAGCTCCTTGAGTTTTCCGGTCTGAAGTAGTGAGTTTATGTTGTGTGTTGCTACATAATTTATTTGCTCATGTTTAATCTTCTTTTTGTGTTTTATTGTGTATTTGGATGGTTGCAAACTCTCCGATTCGTTGCTGTCTTCTAGTTGACTACCCACCGAATCCGATGTAGCGTTTTCCTGCCTTTTTGAGCAGGACGGTGGAATTTTTTTCCTAAAATACCTTTCCATTTTTGACTTTCGAAGGTTGTCAACCTTAGTTGGAGCAAGCTCCGATTTACAACTACGGTTGTTAACAGCAGAGGGTGTGTTTGGTCCGCGAGAGCTATTTTATTTCACTCAAGTCCGCCAGCAAACCGGTGAGGACTTCCCTATCCGCTACCTGGGACGCGCCACGTAGGAGTATCACCTCTCCTCCTACTATGACAGCATAGTAGGTTCGTGGGGTTTTCTTATCTATTTGAATTGAGAATTTCTTTTAAGTTTGCTGTGTTTAGTTTTTAGGATTTTATGTCCCACGTTTCTGCTAGGGTTTTTCTTCCTTTTTTTTTTTTAATGGTGCTTGGAGACCCATTCTTTGTGCTGTTTTTTTAAGAATTGCTGTTTGTTTTTATGCTGTCTGAATGTCTTGAAATATAATTGGCAGGTAATCTGTAAAGCTAAACAGTCTATCCTAGTATTGATTCTTCCTAATTTGATTGCTTCGTCAATTCTCGCACCGATATTAGTTTTCGCCCCTACTGGGCTACTTTTCTGAGCCACAGATGAAAAGTAATGGAGAGAGTCCATCACCTTGTCCCACTCTTGAATTAATTTCAAAATGTTCCGAACTATCTCCCCTGAATTTTACTTTAAGTTTCGTACTATTTAGTGTTTCACTAATTCTTGCAGTGGTATTCAGTTCCAGGCACTGTTCTAGCAGAATTTGGAAGAGTGTATTACGGTTCACTGACCCTTTTTTAAACTCTGCAAAGGTTCAAACTACCTTCTGAGCACGATCTCATTTAATTAATGTTGATGATGATGATGTGACAGCGTAAGGGAACGATGCGGGAGACCCGCACCGCCGTACTAGGCAAGGTCCTAGTGCAGGTGGTTTTCCGTTGCCTTCCTGCGACCATAACGGGGATGAATGATGATGATGAAGACGACACAATACCCAGTCATCTCGAGGCAGGGAAAATCCCTGACCCCGCCGGGAATCGAACCCAGGACCCCGTGCTCCGGAAGCGAGAACGCTACCGCGAGACCACGGGCAGCGGACTATTATTATTATTATTAATATTATTATTATTGGTGCCAGTAGTAGTAGTAGTAGTAGTAGTAGTAGAAGCAGTAGTAGCAGTACCATTTCTTTCTCTCTTTCTTTTCGTTAGCGTTTGCTCCGTCTAGTTACTGGCTCTACCATACTCATGTTTTGGCAATTTATTTTACTTAACTTTACGGCAGGATACCTTCCCTGTCATCAGTTAACCTAAGGGAGGGAAGTCGTGTGCGCCACCTATGTGACTGTTTGTGGGCCATATATGCTGAGTAGCAGTTGCTCAACGAGCGTAGGAAACCGTCTAAAAACCGCAAGCATGCTGGCTGTTGCACCAGCCACGAGCGTTAACCCGCCTCGCAGGTTTTATCCGGGTGTAGCTGACCTTCCTATCTCGGAGGCTAGCACGCGGTGCGTTACACTTACTATTTATTATTCTCATTAAGTAACATTAAGCACTTGATTTTTTAGCAACGGACAGATCCGTTACTCCGTATTATTGGTAGATCATGTGTCACCATCACCAAAAAATGCTTAGTTTTTTGTACCCAAAAGGGAAAGAAACCAAATCGGTCTTAATCCTATATAATGTCAAATAAGATGATGGTTAAAGTGATCGCTGTATCAAGCAGAAATCTACAAACACCAGTCTTTGAATGCTGGCCCCTATTTTGACCGGATGCGAGGTTGGAATATTCCTACACGTCAGTTAGGGGACCTGAAGATGGCGTAGCAAATCGCCGAAACTGGTGGCCCAATGAAACAATAGCTTGGAAGTTAGACGGCTGAAAGGTGTTTGATTTGACATTCTGTACTAGACAGCCGAGTCCCACAACCATCTCTGAAAAGATGGACGTACAGAGACGTAATCCTACATGATTTCCGCTACTGAAAAAAGGAAAAAAATCATTTCCGGCCCTGGCCTAAAACATTTCTGTTCACTTTTTATCAACTAAAAAAACAAGACAAACAAGGTCACAAAAATGAAATAAACTCTCCAACAATACCCCTGGAAAGGGACCATGACGAAAATACTTGTACCCAGAGGACCAGTTAACCCATTTTTGGCAAGTTTACCAAAGAAAGATAACAAGAATGAAACATTCGAACAGGAAAGAGACTCCACTCTTCATTCAACTTCTTGGCAATTAAATGCCTGGTACAGAATATTCGAAAAAAGCTCACGATAGCGTGGCACCCTTTGCCATGTCCAGTGGGCCATAACCAGATAGGCATATTGATAAAAGGTGATACCCGCTGCCCACCACCTAATGAACATAATGCCCAACAAGCCACATAACTGTACTGTTCTTCGTTCTGGGAAATAATGCTGAATAGAGACGCAGGAGAATCTCACTGGAGATTGCCACTTCCATCGTCCTGGCAAGAAAGACCAACTGTCGGCGGAGCCAACAGCAATGTCTTTGTCCGCAGGCGACAAATCGATGACATAATGTATCTGTTCCACGGCAACGACTCCATCGGTCTGTCTCACTGAGGCCATTGCGAACAACTGGAACGTAGGTGTGGAGATGGTTATGAAAGACTTGATGCCACTTCCATCGGCAAAACAGGTAGACTGACATTGGACCAAACAACCTTCCAGTGTCTCTGGCGATACGGGCTCCACAGAGGAAGCGCGATTTTGAATCTTCCAGCGACGTCACAGCATTTTGACAGCTAAATCCGACTGGGAAATATTATCAACCTCCGAACAACTGACACCAACAAAAAAATTCCCGAATAGGCCTTAATTTATTATTTATCCTACCAACATCTACTGGAGGGGTTAATCCCGCAGATTGGAGACAGGCAAAAAGGCTAGCTGCAAGTGTTTGGAGGACGCGAAGACACGTTAAATCCGTGCGCCGAAGAAATAAAGTAGAAGTCTTGGTCCGAACATCAGGGATGCCTAAACCTCCCATCAACCGGGATCTCGCTATAACCCCATAGCGCACCCCAAAAATTGATTTTCGCCAGATAAACTGGTCTGACGATTGTTGTAACTCTCGAGACAGCATCACAGGAAGGGGAAAAATTTGGGCAAGAGAGGCTTTGCTCGACACATAAGTTTCAGGGTCTGAGCCTTATGAAGTAGCGAGAGGGAGCGATGTTTGTGTTCAAGGATTGCTCCTTGAATCCTGTCAGTGTCGCACTTCCAGTGTAATGCAGCCATCTTCATAGGACAGCGATCAATTATAACGCCCACGGTCGATGTCGGCGACCGTCACAGCCCATGGAATCTCAACCTCGTCAAATTCCCCCGAATTGAGGGGGCGACAAAATGCATTCAAAACGTCCTTGAGCACCGGTATGTCGTCATGAGTACGAAAAAGTACCATAACGTCATCGGTATACGCGCAAACGATGCACCTTTCTCCCAATAACGACCCGCCACCCAATCGAGCACTATGGACCGCTGTAAGGGTTCCAGAAATAGCACGAATATCAACATAGAAAGGGGATTCCACTGCAGGATACCTCGATACACTTCAATGGGAAAAGTATGACGACAATTCATGTGAATAGACGCCTGAATACCAGTAATTAGAGAGGTGAAGACCCATCGTGCGGCATCATTAAAACCAACAGCCGTCAACATTCCCATTGTTCGATGATCTCCCCGTATAGATTCGTGCGCATCACTCTACTTTACGAGACAGGGACGCGATCAGACCTAGACTGAATCCGCGGTGGGGAAGGACCGTTGGTTTGGTACATAGACCAGCGTAATTGAGTACAAAAAGTCGAAAAGGATGTAAGTGCCAAAAATTTAAAAAATTATTTTTATAGTGGAAAGGGTTGTATAAGCCAAACGTAATGAAACGAGAAAGGTTGCAAGTTCCAGAAAAATTCCTACCAGTTTCAAGAGCAGTTCGCAGATAGCAGCACTGTGCAAGCGCCAGCGGAGCTGAGATGGGGAGGGATGTAAGTGCCACCAGCATGATGTATGTCTCTCAGCTACACAGTTGCTTTAGTTGGTGAGAATACGTTGACACAGCAGTGATTTCGGTCGTTTCACTTGTGTGTTTTAGAGTGTTCTTCGGTTGTGTGTTTAATGTACCAACCAGAAAATGGAAAAGCCTGTTAGTAAGAAGGTGATTCTTCGTAAGAGACGTGAAGCAAAAGAAAAGGACCAGCCATACATTAACAGTCGTGGGAAAGAGATACCTGCAAAACAACAACCAGCAGAACAGGCCAGCTGCTCCTGTAAGTACAAGTGTAAAAACATAAGCAGTGAACAAAAACAGCTATTGTTTTTGCAGTTTTATAAAGTTAATGAAGAAAGCCAAGGAACATATTTGTTGAATCATATTCAAATGTTACCTATTGGTCGTAGACGTCATGGGACGTACGAAAGTGCAGCAGAGAGTAGGCGGACATGTACTTTTGCTTATAACATCCCCGATGGTACAGGGAAATATGTACAAATGTGCAAATAAACCTTCAAAGAAAATTTTTCTTTATCTGAAAGGAAATTGATTGTTTTACAAACAAAAAGGAAATCAGATTGCTTTGTTTTTGAGGACAAAAGAGGGAAAACACCTGCATCAAATGCACACAAGTTTAAATTTACAGAAGATGGTCGAAATCTTGTAAGATATCATATAAACTCATTCCCCAGATACGAAAGTCACGACAGCCGAAAAAATTCGAGTAATAATTTTTGTCACATGATCTAAATAAACACCGAATGTACGTAGTTTTTAAAAAACGAAATCCTGCAAGTGATGTTACATACAGTTTTTACGCAAAAGTGTCAATGCAAGATTTTCCAAACATAAAATTTAAAGCTCTTGTAGTTGATACCCGTAAAAAATGTGACTCTTTGAAGGCAAAGTTGCAATCTACGGCCAGCAAAAAGGCAAACCAGGATGTAAAAGCCCAGCAAGAGTTCCATCACCGAAAATGGGAAAAGGCTCATAAATGTATGAAACAAGATATTACATCTTCACAGCTTCCAACGGCTACTTATACAACCTTATGCATGGACCTACAATAAATTATGTTTGTTCCAATGCTTACACATAGCACTATGTTTTATTGTAGACAGCTATCTTGCTACAATCTAGGAATTCTTGTTTGTTCAAAGTTGCTTCTACTGGAGGCCATTTTCCTCGTAAAAGGCTTGTGTTGTGGTGCGATAATTGCGGAGCACAAAACAAAAACCAAATGATATTAATGTCTGTCATTTACTTACTTCACAAATGAATTTATCGTTCAGTTGACGTTAAATATCTTGTAAGTGGACACAGCTACATGAGCTGTGACCGTGATTTTGGGGTGATTGAGAAAAAACCCAAAACTGCGAAAGCGATAACACCTAAAGATGTTGAAGCGTTAGTTGCAAGTTCAAAATTAACAGCACCTTTTACTGTAGTATCTATGAATACTGATGACTTCATAGATTTTAAAGGCCTTGCTAAAGACTACCGAAATACAAAAGATCTGGCTATAAGTAAAATTTCCCACTTCCACATTTCCCACAAGAATCCTAGCACAGTGAAAGTGGCATCAGTTTTGGGTTTTGAAGGTAATGTTATAGTAACTTGGAAAAAAGTTGATGTTTTAAAGAAAGATGCTAATCTTGACAATGTACCGGATATTCATGACATGCCAAAAATACACTTTAAATCCAAAATCTCACAAGAAAAGAAGAATGATCTTTTGGGAACGATAGATTATATAGAGAAAAAGAAGACAAGGACTTCTACAAAGCCCTGCTGAAAAACAAAGATGAAGAGGCCTGCAACATGGAGGTGTAGGAAGAAGATGAGGAATAGGACTGTTTGGAGGAAAGAAGTACAGTACTGTAAGTTTTTTTCGAGTACTAAATGCAGATAACTTTGCATTTGATTTCTCGTATATATAAATGTTTTAAAATAAAATTGATTTAGTCAAAAACGATCAACTATATCAGAACGAATTTTGAAAGTGAATAAAAAGTCAAAATATTATGTATATACTGAGAAACCCAAAATAAATTTAGTCATCTGATTCAGTTTTTGGTTTTCATATGGTTAATACTTACCGATGAAAGAAGAAGCCAAATAAACTGAAGACAAACAACTTTACTTCGAAAAACCATCCAAAATTTTATTTTATACCTTTTTTATATTGGCCTAGCATTGAAAGAGTAAAATTATATGTAAAGTTATTAAACGTTCTCAAAACTGCAATGGACCTACCATCTTTTTTTAACATAAACGCTTGGCTTACATCCTTTTTACAAACTTAGTAAGGCACTTACAGTGTTTTCCAGAAAACGAAATGATGTCACTTGCTCCATTTTCCATGTAAGTTTTGTTCCCTTTATACATACTCATAAAAAACTTTTTTCATGTTTTGTAGAGGTATTTTATTATAAACATATTTTTTCATAAAATTAATATAATCATCCGATATTTAAGACACATTTATCTGAATATTGAAAATTTTAGTTTGTGGCAGTTACAGCGTATTCCATTTTTTGTACACAATTGTGTTCTTAAGGTGATTTTGCACGCTCCTGTAGGTAAATGCTGGAGTGGTCCCCGATCTTCTCCTCGGAACACACGATACACAAACAGCTAAAATGCGACAACGTGTAGAACACAGTTTTCAAGATTCGTAGACAGATGACACTCAGTACTTCCCATCCTTAGGCAAGTGACAACTGCAGTGACGGGGACGGAATGCGGTCGCAAAGTTAAAATAAAAATAAATTTGCAAAGTTATGATGACAGCGCACACCATACGATGGGATAAACGCTACTAAAGTGATTCGGTAAGATCCATGGTACTTTAGCAGAATGGACAACGGCTCCATGAAATAATATTCATTTGTGATTAACCGAACTCTCATCGGGTATTTTACTCGTGATCATCAGTCTGACAGAAAGTGACATTCATTTTGCAGCACCAACTACGCCATACTCTCCGCTGTAAAATGCAATCAATTCAAAATTCCCGTCATAAGTGGGAATGGAATCTGCAATAGACAACGAATGCAGTCACAGTCTTGATAAATATCTCTCAATGAATATTTATATGAAATTCTGTAGTTAACAATGCAGTTTTACAACTGAAAAAACTGCGTGTAACAATAAAAAATAAAAGCCACGAAAATTCATCGAGGGATCCTTTTCCAAAACGGCAGCAGCAGAGCAGGAAGCAATATACAAAATGTGGACGCTACTTACACCGTAAAGAATTTCGCGTGCCCACTAAAAGATAAGTTACTCAACAGCGTGATAACACACAACCTGAAGTAAGTACCCGAGTCAAAGAGCTATTCTCCCCCAGGAGACATCATGCAAATAAAACGTGAGAACGCCTGTAGCACTCATAACGGCCTCATTTCGGAGTGAAGGAGAGTCCACCAGACAGTTAGTTAGTTACGTGTACCATAGAGCATTTGAATATTTTTTTATCGAAATGATTTGGAAAGAGTCAGTTTACATATGTATATATGATTAGTTTTAACATTAACAACCAAATTTTTGAATCTTACTCATGGAACTATATTTAAAAAGTAGGTGTTTTTCACAGGCTACCAGTTTTCAAATAGAAACTCTACGGAGTATAAGTTGTCCAGAAGAAAAGATTTTAGGTTTCATTTCAAACTTATTTTGCTATCTGTCAGACCTTTTATGTTATTGGGCAAAGGATCAAAGATTTTTGTTGATGCGTATAGAATTCCTTTCTGAGCCACTGAAAGCTTTAGTGTTGGGTAATAAAAATAATATTTTTCATCTAGTTTATAGGTATGAACACCACAGCTCAAGCTGTGATGAATTATTTATGACGAATTTCAATAACGAATACATACGAGTGCACTTTGAAGATGCACTTAAAGAGCCTAACTCCTTAAAGAGGTTTCTACAACATGACTGCTTTCTAAGTCATGAATTACCTCAGAAAATTATTCCATAAGATATTAGTGAGTGGAAATATGCAAAATAAGCTAAGAGGTTGATTCGTTTATTTACAAGACTAGCGCATATACGAAGAGCAAAAGTAGCTGTATTCAATTTTTAAGCGGCTCATTAGTATGCTTCTTCTGATTTTGTTGAATTTATTTGTACTATGCCGTTTTTACGTAATGTTTTCGATGTGTGAGGTTCTGCTTCGTTTTCTTAACTTTACTGCAATATATAAAACGTTCAAATGTGTATGAAATCTTATGGGACTTAACTGCTATGGTCATCAGTCCCTAAGCTTACACACTACTTAACCTAAATTATCCTAAGGACAAACACACACACCCATGCCCGAGGGACGACTCGAACCTCCGCCGGGACCAGCCGCACAGTCCATGACTGCAGCACCTGAGACCGCTCGGCTAATCCCGTGCCGCTCAATATATAAAAACGCGCAGTTTTTAGTTAGTTCTCAATTTTTATTTGTAGTTAGTGACGAAATTTAGAAAAAACTTGTACTTACAGTTTTCTTATGGTCCATTTGCACAGAGTCTCACTAATGTTAAACATCACTCACAACTTTTGGTGCATGGTACTCATCGAGAGTAACTTACATAAACAAACAGTTACAAAGACTTTTTAGATGTAGGTGACAGAGGTAATGTTACAGGTCCTCCACAGATATGTTTTTGTACAGAAGGTATTTATCTTAACAATATTGACTATAATTTGCTTCCATCTATTTTACAATGGTGCTTATTTCTATGTGTTACTATGTTTAATGAAAAAAGTTATTTATAAACAAATAAAAAAGTTATTTATAAACCAATCCATATGCTTCTTCTAATTGAAGTTTTGATCAATATGCACACCCAAAAATTTGGAGCATTATACACTGTTTCCTGTCTCCAGTTCATGTGCTGCATCCGTTGTTTGTATGAATATCTGTTGTACAGATGTGAATACAGCGAATTTTCACAAAATCTGTTGTACAAATGTCAATATAGTGCCTTTTCACAAAATTTATTGAGAGTCTAATTTCAGAAATCCACTTCATAATTCCTTGAAACATCATATTCACAATATCTGTTATTGCTTTCTCTTTAATTTGAGTTATTATAACACTAGTATTATCTGAAGAAAGTATAAATTTTGTTTGATGAATATTAAGTGGAAGGTTATTCACATATATAAGGATTAGGAGTTGAACGAAAGTTGAACCCTTCAGAATTCCATTCGTGATTAATCCCCTGTAGCTGAAATTTTCTCTCCTTCCAGTATTGTTCTAATTATTCAGCACAACGTTTTGCTTTGTGTTTGTTGGGTACGATTCAAATTAGTTGTTTGTAAAGCCATCAATTCTATAAAACTTAAGTTTTTGTGAAAGAGTGACGTGATCTACACAGTCAAATGCTGTGGGAACATCACAAAAAATACCAGCTGGCAATATATTTAACATTTGTTGTAATATTTGGTGAGTGAATGTTTATACTGGCTTCTCAAGTATCCGTTCTAGAATAAAAACTGTGAAGTGCTAAGTAAATTCTTTCTGCTTAAGTGTGAGACTACTGTTGAGTATATTACTTTTCCGAATGTTTTGAAAAAGACATCAATAAGGAATTGGTCGAAAACTATTGAACGCTTTCTTGTCACCTTTCTTAAAAGAGGTTTATCAATTATGTATTTTAATCTGTCTGCTAAAATTCCAGTGGCAATAGTGCACTGCATGTATCACATTACTTATTAAGTTAGAACAACTCTTAAAAATTCTATTTGAAATTCCATCAACACCATAGGAACTTTTGTTTTTGAAAACTTCTATAACTGGATTAACTTCAGAAAAGGATGTTGGCGCTACTTCTCATTGCTTAAAGTTCTGTGGCATGACTTTTTTTTATATATTCTCTAGCTGCCTTAACTTAAAAATTTAGTCTTATTTTTGCTATTGAATTTAGGAAGTAATTGTTAAAAATACTCGCAACTTCTGAATTATCAGTCACAACACTGGCATTCAGTTTAATTGTGATAGCATTCTGTGCACTGACTGCTTGTCATATTTCCCGTTCCACAATAACCAATATAATTTTAATCTTATTATTTGCATTATTAATTTCTGCCATGTATGTATATTCCTGGATATTTTAATGGATTTTCGTTGAATATTACTTCTTTTTTTTAAGAATAAAAGCATCATCGGATTTTCACTTGTTCCAGCCGTTACATAAATTTCCCTTTAGCTATCCAGGGCTTTATTTTTTATGGACTTTTCCTTGATAATTTTTTAGGATAGTATTGAAAAGTTTCTTCAGTTGAAACCACTCGTGAATGATTACATCTCGTAGAGCCACCAACGTGCGGGGATGTTGATTCCTACTTTCCACTCACTGTTCCAAATAGTCCCAGGCATTTGCTATGGTATTAAGATAGGGTGTTTAACAGGATCAGACAAGGTGCGATAGGGTGCCTGAATGTCTGTTAAACAAGGAACGTATGCGTGCAATCCTGTGAAATCTGCTGTTTTTGTTTTGGAAGATGAAGTTGTAACGTTTAAAAAAGTAGAATGGCGACGGTAGATTATTATTACTACTATAACTTTCACCTGCCTATCCGTTACATGGTGTGTTTCCTAAAATGTCCTGTCCACCTAGCAGAAATGCCAAGTTCTATCAATATTACAGTTTATGGGATATGTCTTTTCACGTTCCTAGCATCACTGACTTTGGTTTGCTTACCCCTTGTTTTCTGAAGCTATATCGTAGATCTCGCCCGATTGGCTTCTACTCCATGTGCAAACAACAAGCTGTGGTAAACTGAAGTGGCAGTGTGGAAGAAAATCCAGTGCTACGAAATAAAGTTATCAAAGCATAGGATGCCACTAGATTTTTATTCATTAACATTTAGCGGTAATCAAGAAACTTAAGTAAGAGCCTGACAGCGTTCATTCGTTAAACCAAATTCCGTGCTAGCTAACTATGTTCATATCGCTACAACAGGAAAATATCTCATGATTCACAGTATTACAAGATATCAAAACTGTACGCGGCCGTTTACCAAGGTACTGTTCAACACAACAATTGATTTTCGGTAGCTCGTTATATCACACCGTCAAAATCGCGTGTTGCATTTGTTCATATCTGCTATAAAACTTCTAGTAAGTTGGCCACAAACGTTTTCCGAGGCACTGTTAATTACGACGAATAATTCTTGGCATCCTATTTCACCTGACCGTCCCGATGCTTGTTGCCTTTCTCGTACCTGATAGGCGACTCGTAGAGAGTTAGAGTAACAGTTCGGCTCACGCTTGTTCAGAGCGCACTTCTGATTGGTCTATCGTCTTCCACCAATAACAACTATGTTATAATGTTATTCTTATTTACGTTTTTACGTTAGTTGATGACTTCACTATATTATTATTAACTTTCCATCAGTGCAACTAATGTCGGTATGACTGGAGGAAATAGTAGTGTGTTGTTTGACCAAGACGTGCACGCTTTAAGTGAATCTATGAGCAATGGCCAACTGCGAGGTACCCAGCTCCAAACGTCGCTTACATGCAGTTGCCTTCACGGTGTGCGCTCGAAAATTGGTTGACACGGACCTGTCTGGCGTGAAATCGATTGCTTGTCACAAGCCGTGACATGGCCTTCACTCCTTGTCGGGTAGGATGTTTTTACGACTACTGTTCTTAAGCGCGTTACTTGGTTGTGTGTAGTACACCACCCCTTGCAGACACGTTGGACAATCCGCACTGATACACCAACAAGTCGGGTAACTTTGTTCATGATTTGATGATGGGCACGTCCAAACACGATAGCTCGTTCCTGCCATTCTGTCACCTTTACGCATGGACCCACACTAATGCCCTCACTCTGTACAAAAACACTGACACCTACTGCCTTCATTGCTATGACTTAAACTGAGATGAAAAAAGTCACGGGATACCTCCTAATATCGTGTGGGACCCCCTTTTGCTGGCGTAGTGCAGCAACTCGACGTGCCATGGACACGACAGGTCGTTGGAAGCCCCCTGCAGAAATAAAGCCGTGCTGCCTTTATAGCAGTTCATAATTGCGAACGTGTTGCCGGTGCAGGATTTTGTGCACAAACTGACCCCTCGATCATGTCTCATAAATGTCCTATGCGATTCGTGTCGGCCGATCTGTGTGGCCAAATCATTCGCTCGAATTATCCGGAATGTTCTTCCAACCGGTGACATGGCGCATTGTCATCCATAAAAATTCGATCGATGGGGAGAATGAAGTCCACGGATGGCTGCAAATAGTCTCCAAGTAAACTAACATAACCATTTAGATTCAATGATCGGTTCAATTGGACCAGAGGACCCAACCCATTGCATATCAACACAACCCACACCGTTAAGGAGACACCACCAGCTTGCACACTGCCTTGTTGACAACTTGGATCTCCGCCACACTCGAACCCTGCCACGCTTTCTTACCAACTGAAATAGGGACTCATCTGACCAGACCACGGCTTTCCAGCCGTCTAGGGTCCAACCGACAGGAGAAGCGATGCAGGCGATATGGTGTTGTTAGCAAATGCACTCGCGTCGTTACCATATCCCACTAACCCCAAATTTCGCAGGACTGTCCTAACGGATCTCACATTGCTTTCTGCGGTTATTTCACGCGGTGTTGCTTGTCTGTTAGTACAGCTGCTCTCGGTCGTGAAGTGAAGGTCGTCGGCGACTGCGTTGTCCGCGCTGATAGGTAAGACCTGAAATATGGTTTTATCATCACACTTTTGACACTGTGGATCTCGGAATACTGAATTCCCTTGCGATTTATAAAATGGAATGTCCCATACATCTAGTTCCAACCACCATTCAGCGTTCGAACTCTGTTAATTTCCGCCCTACGACCATAATTGCGTCGGAAACCTTCTCAAAGGAATCACCTGAGTGCAAACGACAGCTCCATCAATGCATTGCCTTTTTAATGCCTCGTTTACCCAATACTACCGCCATCTGAATATGTACCTATCACTATACCATTACTTTTTATCATCTCACTGTAGTATTGGGGATGCAGGTAAACAGGATGGGTAGTACACCAATCGTAACAATGGGGAGAGTCAAAATTCGACTCTTTAATTAAGGTGGATTCTGCAGTCAAGATTTACAAACCAACAGAAAACGAATATTAAGCATTGAAATCGAGAGACAAATGAACAAATAATTAGTATCAGGTTCACATGTTAAATAGTGTCAGTTAAAATAAAAGTTACAAAATTAAATCAATGAAGGCCCTAGAAGGTTGAGACGATAGGTAAGACCTGAAATATGGTATTATCATCACACTTTTGACACTGTGGATCTCGGAATACTGAATTCCCTTGCGATTTATAAAATGGAATGTCCCATACATCTAGTTCCAACCACCATTCAGCTACAGTGGAGTCTGATGGTGCATTATTGTGTTGACTGCTCCAGGACACAGACAAATGTCTGCTAGTTTCTATTTCAAAACTCTGTCCCAGCAAGGAAACGGCAGACCATCTGGATAGGCACTTTTTACTATTGCCAACCTAAACGACCGTTCTTTCAAAAAGCTATGTCTCTTTTATTGCGAATTCTGACGGAACTCTTCACATCTGTTAGGTTGCCATTAACGGGCTGGTGCTAAGAGCCAACTACCACCCAGGAATGTATCCCTGCCATCGTTTCGTTCTTCTTCAAACCAAGGACCTTGGCACCGACATTTTAGTGAGCACCAATAGTTACATTTTGAAAGGTGTTGCCTTAAAATTAACTTTGCCTGAAAGTAATCTTGTAAAGACGTGATAATTTCAAATAATTTCCGTTTCACTGTTGTCTCGGAAACACACATAAAATCAGGAAGCTGATTTTTTTTCTTCTAATAATTTCCGGGTATGCAGCCGGATCCCGTCGACATTCTGCCACGATATTTCGGCCCAGAGACGTCCGGCCATCATCAGGTTTATTTTAATTTATACTTTAATTCCCCAACAAAGTAAATGTAGTACCACACGGTGATTAACACACTGCCGGAAAAGCAGTTAGCACACTTGAAAATTTTTATCCGATGACCGCATATACCAGCTGGGGGATAGTTCCTGGCCGGCCGGGGTGGCCGAGCGGTTCTAGGCGCTACAGTCTGGAACCGCGTGACCGCTACGGTCGCAGGTTCGAATCCTGCCTTGCGCATGGATGTGTGTGATGTCCTTAGGTTAGTTAGGTTTAGGTTCTAGGGGACTGATGACCTCAGCAGTTAAGTCCCATAGTGCTCAGAGCCATTTGAACCATTTGAACTAATATTGGTATTTCAGCATGGTTCGATGCCTGGTACCTCAGAACTGTTTGTGCTATGGATCTGTAAATGTAATGATTTCATGTACACCAAATGCATTGTTCCAACAAGAAATCTTGAGTGAATTGGAAATCTCTAAAAGGATGTACTAATTTCTTTTTCCGGTAGTGTATTTCGTCCGGTGAACGCATAATAGGTGCTATAATAATGTATGTATGACGGAAACATGCACACAGTAACACCTTTCGGCAACTGATACTGTACATCGATGGGACAGTAGAATTTAGCATGGGCAAGACGCATGATTACATCGCGTTTAATGACGATAAGATGGTGGGTGGCCACTACTACACGGGGCATTCCACATTTCGGATATCGCACATGACACCCAGTGACGTTCCTCAATTATGGGAAAAAACTGTCTCAAGAGTAAACTGTTGTAAGAAACAGTGTGTAGACAAGGGCCGACATTGAATATCGTGGTTTTTAACAGGTCACCAGCTTATTACTCGCTGATTCAGTAATGGACTACAAAAATCGGTGAGAAGATATACAATCTAAAACCACCTCCTCGGTATGGGGCACAGAATCCAACACATTACCGCGTAAGACCAGGAACATAGCAGTTGGTAGTCAATGCATGAAAATAGTCCACCATGATTTATGTGTCGTAATATACATCGATATACACCTTTGGCTGGGTAAGAGTACACTGGAAGTTACTGGAGGTGATGTATTCCAATCGCCAACAGTGCACTGTCCAGGCAGGTTGTGGAGGCATTCTCGAGTATTGCATATTTTTCGTTGTTAAGGTGTCCACTCTGAAGACTGATTTGATGCAGCTCTCCACGTTACTCTGTTCTGTGCAAGCATCTTCGTCTCTGAATAATAAACATGAACCAACATCCGTTTGAACCTGCTTATTGTACTCATTTCTAAGTCTTCCACTATATATAACCAAAGCTAAGAACCGATTGAGATCGTTTCTTAGCTTTGGTTACTGATAATAACTTGATACCAGTGCCTATGAGTTTAATTTGTACACCACAGCACTGAAGATGATCACTATGTGATTGAAAAGCGATTTTGCTATCAATAAACTATCAATATTACGGCCAACGCTGACCTTCCTTCTAATTTCACGTATATGGTCGTTGTGCACACAGCACTCCATGGAGTCGCCAATCAACTAAAAAGTCATGTTAGATATTAATAAATTTCTCTGTTTCTGAAATGCTTCCCTTGCTACTGCCAGTCTGCATTTTATATCCTCTCTACTTCGGCCATCATCAGTTATTTTGCTGCCCAAAAAGCAAAATGCAAAATTCATCTACTCCTTTTAGAGTCTCATTTCCTAATCTCATTGCTTCAGCATCTCCTGGTGTAAATAGACTGTATTTCGTTCCTTGTTTTACTTGTTGATATTCATCTAATACCTTTTATTTCAAGGCACTATCGATTCCCTTCAACTGCTCCTAATAGTCCTTTGCCGTCTCCGCAGAATTACACTCTCATCAGCACACTTTTAAGTTCTTCTATCTTACCCCTGAACTTTAACTCGCTTTACAAATATCTCCTTGGTCTTCTACTGCTTGCTCAAGGTACAAGTCGAATGATGAATGTTTAAATGTGATATGTCCGCAACTGACTTTTACCAGGGGGTGATACATGAACCAGCCATCCAATCTTGAGCGTTCGATTGTTATCCTGAAACGCCTCAAAAGCGATCTATTTCTTCTGCAAGGTAATGTTCCCACATTGTCTCAAAACAATTTCAGGTAAGACATCTGCAACATGAGGTTACTTATGGTGTCCGCCAGGTCACCTGCCCGCAATCCTTACGACTGTGTCATGAATGAGCTACGAGCGCCTTGGACCCATCTCCGACCAGTCTTTGCGAGCAGCCGATGACCGAGCAGTCACTAAGTCCATAACAAGACGCGTCGCTGTCGTTTTCAGGACTAAAGGTGGCGCTGCGCGCTACTAGATAGGTGTGTGTAGCTCAGCTGATCATGAATGTACGCTGCCTACAGGGCTTACTATGAGAGATATCTACCGATACACGCAGGGAGACTTTCGCTGTTAATAACTTCATCGTGAAGCAGTTAATGTCAGAAGTGTTTCGCGGGAAGACACCTAAAATTAATTGTTGTTAATAAGAATGTTTCACTGACTTGTTTAATGTTACGTTTAGATAAAATATGCTAATTAGTATTGTTATGAATAATAAAGGCTATAGCTGAGTTTTGTCTAGAGAGCAGCTTCCTGGTGCTCGCAAAATAAGCCGCGACAGTCTGTCACCGATATCTGATGTGACAACCTGTCTACTACACGCAGCGTTTTATGTAGTAATGAAATTAATGTATTGGCTCTCATTATTGTTTGAAATGAAGTTACAGTTGACGACAATGTTACCGAAGTCATTTGTGCAGCAGTTCAGCTAGCACCTTGACTGTGCGTAGAGTGTTAAAAAGGCTGGGCAAAAATGGTCGAGCAGCTCCTTATAAGCCACAAATTTCTATAGTCAAATCTCAGCGACGCTTGAGGTGTGTAAACAGCGACATCACTGGAAACCTGATGACTACGAACGACTGATGTGAGGTGATTACTCGCGCTATAACCTGTGGAAATCGGATGGAAGGGTTTGGGTTTGCCGAATGCCTAGGGAACTTTACCTGCCATCATGTGCAGTGCCAGCAGTGAAGTGCGGAGGAGGTGGTGTTGAGGTTGAAACTTCCCCTTTGAACAATTTATATAGGACTGTGCTTAACCTGACACACAATATTTTGTTAGCGCAACGCAATCTGACTTTCAAAATTCCCTACAAAAGAATGGCCCTGACTAACATTAAACTATACCTTTCACAAATCACTTACCTCACAAAAATCTTCGCTGCTCAAGCTACTGCAATACAGCAAGCCAAGCGCCACTACTGCCAGCTAAATAGAAGATTCAAACTACTGAAGGCACTAACTACTGATAGGGATAGTTAGCAAATGAAAGATATTAATAGAGAACAATCAATGTATTTACCTTAATATCATCACAAGTCATAATATATATATCAGTTCATGACAAATTGCAAACCTCCGCCATCTCTCTCCCCACATCCACCACTGCTGGCGGCTCACCTCCAACTGCGCAACGCTACGCGCTGTTCACATCCAGCTGCCGCTGCCCAACACTACAATGGCAGACAACAATGCAAACTAGCGACAGACTGCACACAGCACAGCCAGTGATTTTCATATTGAGCGCTACGTAACGTTGCCAATAAGAAAACATAAACAGCCTACTTACATAGAGAAAACATAAACAGCCTACTTACATAGCCCCCATGCTCCCCACAAAAATTTTTACAAATGGTGTTGGGCACTGGCCAATACAGATTTGACAAAAATTTTTCACAATTACAGTAACAAAGATATAAAATGCACACACTTATTGATACAATGTTGGTCAAAAGCTAAAATTTTCTCACAGTCCATAAAGATAGTCCTGATTCATCACAGTAAAATAGCAGTGTTTTTCTCAAAGTCTGAGCAGTAAAAGAAAATGCACACAGAAGTAGTGGATTTCCATGCTGTCTTGAAGAAGTAGTGTTGTCCTTCCAACGGAAAGACAGTGCTGACTCTCGACATGCTGACAGGTAGTGGGCCACAACAGAGCAAACCCACTGCAGAGTCAGTCGAAGTTTTGATGAATATTGGTAGGTAGGTCATCACAGAGCAGACCCACTGGAGTCCTGGTAGAGATTGTGGTATTGGTGGGCCACCAGAGGTGCAGACCCACTGCAGTCCTTGCAGAGATAATGGTATTGGTGGGCCACCAGAGGTGCAGACCCACTGTAGTCCTTGTAGAGACGGCCAGCAGCCATCTGTTGCGATTGTGCAGGTGCACATTCACCAGCAAAGAGTCTTGCAGAGAATATAGCAAGTCCATAAACCACCACTTGTGCACTCACAAAGTTTTTGGAATTGTCCTTAGAACCAGCAATGCTGTTATCCAGTCCCTTGCTGAATTATCAACACACGTGCAAACACTAACAGTCCCTACTTCTCACATATTGTCCATATACTATGACCAACAGAAACGTGTGCAGTGAAATGTAACTAACAAGTTAATAATATCATGAACTGGTGTCAATTACAATTTTATAACATGAGAATACAATTACAAAGGTACAAAATACATCATTAAAGAACATAACAATACAGATAACATTTGTAGTAAAACAGGCGTTACAAAAGAATAGAAATAGACATATACGTCAGTGTTACAGGAATTATGACATGAGTACATACATAAAAGATCAGAATAACTTTCGAAACATCAACTTCACACATGAGCATTAAACAGAAAGGAATTAATAATGTCTAACATCTTTACAAAGTAAATAACATATTATTAATGCCAATTATATTCGAGGATAACAGTATTCCTCATCATAGTGAATGTAGCTTAATATTAAAAGAAGAAAAAATTCTATGAAACTACACAGAGACAGGAAGAAAACAAATACTCAAGGGTACACAAACACATAGTGGGATAACACCAATAGGAAAGGACAGGGTTCGTTTTCAGTGTAACATGTGGTACTGCAGTCCAACCCAAAACTTCGTATATCTTTCCTCTTATTTCATCCTTTGTTTCCACCAAAAAAATTCTATCTAAGCATGCTTTCTGTATTTATATGTTCATACATTTCTTACCTCAACATTTATTTCCAAGAAAATCCTACCTAAACCTGTTTTCTCAATGCATTTCTTCCAATTCATCGCAACTCATTCTCTTAGAGGCTACCCCCTCTTAAGCTAACTTAAATCTACTGAGCTCAGATGCTAAACTAAGGGACGAGGCAATGCAGCAGCACGTAAAACAATTATTATAAACAGCAATGAAAAAAATGGAAAATTGCAAAGCAAGCTACAGTATAAATTAGCAAAAGTCAAATTCAATAACACTATGCCTGGCAAACAGCAGCAACTTATACCTAAACATGACATAGCGCAAGCAGAAAAAATATTACACTAAACAACAATGCAGATAAGGGAAATGTATATTCACATCTTAATGTCTATGTAATTAAAGTGGTGCACCACAAGAAGTTATTCTACCAAAAAGTTACCAATTACTTGAAAAGAAAATTATGAATGCAGTTACTAGTTCCTTCTTATTGTTCTTTCCTTTCCAAGTGCTCCTTTTTTAAAGAATGTGGATCATAAAATAATTATTTAATAGATCTGTTGACAGAAAGTGTTCACATTAGCAAATGCATTTCATTTTATAAAAGCAAAGCTGCAACACAGCTGGAAAACAGATGTCAAATGAAATAAGCAATTACGCAAACCAAAGCATAAAAATATCATTCAATAGTCATGTGACATTTCATAAGTTAGTAGAAATTCTCTCAACTCTCGTAGAAAGACGCTTGTCATAATCAGGTGTGCAGATGTAAAAATATTTCCCATCAATTCATAAGCATTTCAGCAATTAGCACAAAGTGCGAGTAATCATATGTTTTCAAGTAACGAGGGTGTCGCATTAGCGATGAAAGGCACACCCTAATGGCTTGTTCTCCAGGTGTTTGACACGTCCCACGTCCCTTTTTTTTTTCTACCTGTGCCGCTGAAAAGGGCTCGCAATAATGGCTTTTTCTCCAGGCGTCTGACACAGCTGGGTGCCCGCGACGCATTACGTGCAGGTGGTCACTTAACTTTCGTACGGAAATATTTACGACAGCACTACCGTGGTAGTCTCATATAAAAATATTTCACAGATCAAGAATTAGCGTTGCAAATCTGTAGAAACAAAATGCTATTGATATAACAGTGTCCAAAAAAAATTTTCGTCTGCATTGTAATACATTCACGAATATACACACACATTTCATAACTCTTAAAGTACGATTCTTGGTTTCCAACAACCTTTCATAAATCAGAGTCCCTAACCCCTACTCCTTACCTTATTACACATATACGTATCCATCGACACTCGTCAATATTTCGTCATTATAAATATGAAGCATATTCAAATAACTCATATAGCCTCAGCCTATTAATCATAAACATACCTCAGCAGCATAATACACATCGTCGTCGTAAAAATAACATCATAACACCTCAGTCAAATCTCAAAATCGTCGTAACTTCCTCCAATAATTAAAAAAATTCTCTGCTCATGTCAAAAGTGTCATCTGCCTCAAACGTACTTTAAAAATCATAATCCCTTTACCAAATACATCATTCAAAGCTCTCATAGTATCACAATGATTCCGAAAAAATATGAACAGTTTACAAAGTACAGACAAAATACAGTTTCATAAGTGTGAAGTTATCCAGCTGTGTAATTACGTAAACATCTGTCACTGACGTAGTAAAAAAAATGTTTATCTCTCAGTTAAATGATCAGATAGCTGTGTAATTTGTGTGTTAGAGAAATATGGTACCGATGTGTAAAGTTGTATAAGCAAATACCATATTAGCTAGGGTTCCTTGTGGTTGCCACACACATGGTACACAAAGTAAGCGTGTACCCCCCTGAGGATTAATGTAATTATACCCTCAGGTGTTACAGATTACAGCAATGAAATGAAATGTATCACGGAAAAACTTTGTATCATTGTCTTTCAAATATCTTTGAAAATAAATGTTTGTAGTACAAAATTGATCACTCAAATACGTGTCCTGTAGTGCTAAATGCGCGTCTTGCTGTAAGATAATTCTGTGGAACTGTCGTAGTTATCGTCCTCTGTAAGCAAAGTTCTGCTAAAGTCAATGTACTTACCTCATGATACACAAAAGTGAAATGCTTTGCGTATAGATATCTTAGTTATTACGCTTATTGTTGTGATGATGAAAGTACTGTGCTGTGACGTATTGTTGTGCTATGGAAAAGGCTGTCTCCTTGTAGCTATACCACAAAAGTTACTAATAAAACATGTTTTGATTTCCAGAAGAATTCAGAAAACTGTGCAGATATAAAACAGATACACTGCAAAAGCAACATTGTAAATTGTCACTCATTAGTAGCGTCGTGATAAAAATCGTGTAGCTGTCACATAAACTAACCTCTGTGTCATCTGGTATCTCTCAGAAAGTACTTTAAATCCGGAATGTATTTTCAAGTAAACCGAAATGTTGCATTAAAATCTCATTAACAGTACTGGTAAATGTTCTAATCGTACAACTAACAAGCAAGAATGTACACACACAATTACACTGTGTCGTCTGTTCGCAATAACAATGCATTCGTAATTTCTGTTTAAATAATTTCTCTTGGTTCTTGGCTGGATATTTAACTTCAAACATTGTTGCATGGTAACAGTTTCTAAAGCATACTAGTAACGTGAAGTGAAACGTTTTATGGCAAAGACAAAGTTAAAAGGCAGATTATCTGTCAATAAATGGTTTTACATGTGAAATGTGGTGTAAACCTTTACTCTTCCTAGTATGCAGAGTTTCAACTTCAACGCAATTATCATGTGGTATACGTCGGATTCTGTAAGGTCCATTGTAAACTAGAAAGAATTTGTGACTCAAGTGTTTCTTCTTATGTGACAATGAATGAGCTTTAATGAGAACTTTCTGACCAATATATAATTTCTTTGCATTTGCTTTACCGTTTAGTTTTCTCCGTTTGTCTGCTGCAGATTTTATATTTTTAAGAGCCAAATCAATTATGTCTTTGTGTCGAAGTTTACGTGTATTCGGGAAAGGTACAAGCTCTCTGATTCTGTTCGGTGGTTCTTCATTCTTCAGTACAAGAGTAGGTGGTAAAGCAGTGGAGTCGTGAGGCATTTCATTCAGCACGTTTTGAAATAAGTGTAAATATCTGTCCCAATGCTGATGCTTTCTGTGACAATAAAGTCTGCAAAGCTTATTGATTTCTTTCATAATCCGTTCAGACGGGTTGCAATGTGGTGAGTACAATGAAATAAAAACAGGTTTGATTTTATGGTTGCGAAGCATGCGTGACCAAACAGCAGATCTGAATTGCGGTCCGTTATCTGAAATGACTTTACTAACGTGTCCAACTTCACGTAAGAAATTTTTAACAAAGGCGTTGGATACAGACCGTCCAGTGGCTTTACGTAACGGAGTGAAAGAAACAAATTTTGAAGTAAGTTCAACAGCGACTAGAACGTACGAAAATCCATTGGATGTTCTGACAAGCGGTCCCAAGAGATCAACAGCAGCAAATTCTTTTAATTTAGCAGGAATAATAGGAAACAACGGAGCACGATGTGAGACAGTAGATGGTTTCGCCTTTTGACAAAGTTTACAAATAGACAAGACTCTTCGAATTCGCTTTTCCATATTGTTAAAATAACAAGTCGTTCGAAGAATATGATAACATTTTCGTGGACCAAAATGTGCGTAGCTGAAATGAATGTACCAAATGAGCTTATTAACAAAATCATCTGGAATGCAAAGTACCCATAGCTTGTCATCAACAGTGCAGCGTTTGAAGAGTATGTTGTTTCTAACCAGGTAATAATGCCGAATCTGTGTGTGTGTCTTTTCATGCCATTTGCTCTTGATGTCTTTCCAAATCGGATCTTTATCTTGTTCATGAGCAATGTCCTTTAAAGATGTGGTGATGAAGTTTTCAAAGGCGACTTTCTGAATGTAAAGAATACTGAAATTTTTCTCGAGGTTGCCTTCTGTGGTACTTTTCTCAAGCCCAGCCGGTGCGCGTGACAGTGCGTCCGCAACAATGTTCTCCTTGCCGGGAATGTAGACTATTGTGAAGCGGAATTCTTGCAGAAATAATGCCCAACGTTTTAACCTGTCATGATTTAATTTTGAAGACATAAGAAATTGTAATGCACGATGATCACTGTATACTTTTACGTGCTTACCAGAAAGAAAGAAACGGAATTTGTTAAATGCCCAAACGATAGCTAAAGCTTCTAATTCAGTAACGGAATAATTTTTTTTCAGATTTTGTTAGCACTCGGCTAGCAAAAGCAATGGTTTTCTGAACGGTAGTGTCATTTTCTATGGCTTCTTGAAATAAATGGGCACCAAGACCGACTTTAGAAGAATCCGTACTAAGGCAGAAATCTTGTGACAGATCAGGATGAGCTAGTATTGGCGCGTGAAGTAACGCTTCTTTCAAAGAATTGAATTCCAACTGTGCTTGTTCGTCCCAGTTCCAAATAGTATTTTTTCCAGTGAGAGAACAAAGTTTTGGTGTAGCTAGAATTTGCATATTCAGAAAACGACGGTAAAAATTTACGAGACCTAGAAAACTGCGGACTTGTCTTTTTGTGCATGGCACTGGAATGGCTCTGATTGCTTCTAACTTTTCAGGATCCGGCTGAATGCCTTCAGAAGAAATAATATGTCCCAAAAACCTCACCTTTGACCTACCGAATTCAGACTTTTCCAAGTTAACTGTAATTCCAGATTCTGCAAAAACATGTAACAGACTGTTGAGGATGCGATTATGTTGTTCCCATGAAGCTTCCGCTATTAGAATATCGTCCACATATAAGGTGATGTGACGTTTTAAGAACTCAGGTAATATGGAATTTAGCCCGCGAATGAATGCTGCCGAAGAAATGTTCAAACCAAAGGGAAGTTTCCGAAACTGATAACAAACGCCGAAACAAAGGAAAGCTGTGTATTTTCTACATTCTGGATGAAGTTCGATCTGATAAAAGCTGGATCTGAGATCAATGGAAGACAACACTTTTACACCATTAAAATTTTGAAGAAGTTCTTCTAACGTTTGCGGCCTGTCTGTTTCAGGAATAATGATCGTATTGATTTGTCTCGAATCTAAGACAAGCCTGATCGATCCATTTTTCTTCTCAACAACATGTAATGGATTGTTGTATGAGCTTACTGCAGGCTCAATAATGCCCTCATCGAGCATAGATTGTATTTCTGTTCTAACACGGTCCCTATAATGTGCTGGAATTACATATGGTCTAACACAAAATTTAGTATGCTCACGAACACGAAATTGGTATTGAAATCCCTTGATTGTTCCTGTTTTGTGAGTAAAAACTGTGGAATGTGCTTGTAAAATCTCAAAAAGGTCTTGCCTATGAGTGTCATTACAATTCTCAATTGTTTGAATTTTATTCTGAATTAACTTATTAGTGTCAAATGCGCCGTCGATATCATCCCTGTCAGTACTTGCAGAGTGATTGTTAGTGTCTAGTTCCGTAGAAAATTCCGAACTGTCTAACAGAACGTAAAGCCGATTAATTTCCTCATCATGGTTTGAGAGCCAATCTTCAAATTTCAAAGCTATTGACTTACCTTCTTTTTCTAAAGTTATTTCAGCATCGTGAAAGTTTAAGATTGCTTTGTATTCATTCAAAAAGTCTACTCCCAGTATAATTTCCGTCGACAATAATGGAACAATAAGGAAGTTCGTAGAGAAGCTGTGGCTTTGACAAAAGAATTCTAGGTTGGTTTGTTGGCGTACATCTACACTTTTTCCAAAGATTGCACCCTGTAATTTAATCTTACGTAACGGAAGTGTGGGGCAATCGTTCGATTTGTTGCATTTGCTAAAGGCTGTTTCACTGATTACTGAGATGGGACTGCCAGAGTCAAGTACTGCCGTAAATTTTACGTCATTTACTGTAATGTGAATCACAGGATATGCAATGTTGTTATGTTTTACGTCGTGTTCTTGGAGTAAAATGTCCCTAATGTCTTCCATTTTTACGTAATTACTAGCTACGGCAGCTGCGTCGTTAGTTTCATACGTGCGTTTTGTGGCTGCCTGCGGTATGAGTCATTGCCTATTGTCTCTTTGTTGGCGCGCGTCGTTATTGGGATTTGGAGACCTAACTTCTACAAATTCACCGTGACGAGAGGGCCCTGCTCTGTTTGAATCCCTCCAGTTCTGATGCAGTTCAGGTCTGTCGTTACGATCATACCGTCTGTCGTCATGTCGGTAGATTCCATAGTTTCTTTCTTGTCGGTCACATGGTGGAGAATTTCTCCCTGAATCGTAACTGCGCGCTGGTCCGTTGCGTCTAAAGTTATTCTGTCTCCCTTGATAGTATTTATTTTGGTTCCCGTATTGTCTGTTTATCTTATTGTCTCTGTGATAGTCATTACCACGGAGAGGTGATCTTTCCCTGTAGTTATTACTACTCTGCCAACGGTTGTCATACGGGTGGTGTCTGTTTTGGTCACGATTTGTATTGTGAGAATAGCCTTGTCGTGTAAAGTTATTACTTCTTTCATCGCGGAATTGCGACGGATGTGACCTGTAATTGCTGTGTTCCTGGTTTCGCGTTCCGCGATTGTCAGTGTCAATTTCTAGTTCTTGTAACAGTCCCTGAAATGCTTCAATGTTGTCTTTGCAACGTCCTGCCAAAATAATATGTCGTAAATGTTCAGGCAGTTTGATTAAGCAAATGCGGATGAGTTCTGAGGGGCTGTATGGGTTTGAAAGATACTGATTCTTATGCAACATGTCTTCAAAATATTTCACAAGACTGGAGAATTCAGATTGTTCGAAATGTTTCATCATTATGATACCATGTTTTACCCGGTCTTGTGTGGCTTGAGACCAATATGCTGAGAGGAAGGCATGGTAAAATTCTCCTTCACTGTGGCAATCGTGAATGACCGATCGCATTCTTACAGCTGGTTCATTCTCTAAGTAGCCACACATAAATTCTAACCTGTGCTCCAATGACCAGTTGGGAGGGAAACAATGAGAGAATTGATGGAGCCACGCTTGTGGATGAATGTCGTTGGCAGAATTCTTAAACGTTTTGAATTTACGTGTAGTAATGAACAGCTTATAGTCAAAATCATCATGTCGGCGAGTCGCATATCGGTCATTGTTAGGTCGTGTCGGCCGTTCCATCTCAAAATTCGGTGCACATTGCCAATTTCTTTCATAACTTCTGAAATGCCCTGTGTTATTATTTTGCGGCTTTTCCGTGTTTCTAAGTCCCTCTTCCCAAGTTGGGGCACGAGTATCCTCTGAAATACGTAATTCTTGTATTAACTGTGTCAGCTGATCTTGTACTTCCCGGATTTCTCTTTGGTGTTGCGTATTAATCTGATTCTGATTTTGTTTGAATTTCCTAATTTGTTTGCACTCTTCAGTGTCAGTGAAGGCTACAGGTCTTGTGTCATTCAGATCATCATCTACCTTTGTAGATAAGTTAGTGACCTGATCCGAAAGTTCGGCTACTTTCTCCGATAGTGAACACATTTCCTCAGTGTGTTTTTCTGAACCAAGTTTCAGAGTATCTACTGTGTCCTTTAAGTTTTCCTGAGTTTTTGCAAGTTGCGTAACCGAATCGGTAGATGCAACTGAGTCAATTTTAGCCCACAAGGTCTCATGATTTTCATGAACAATAATTTGCAGTTCTTTTATGGCTGCTTCGTGATTCTGTAATGCATTTTCATGCCGCGAAAAAATAGGTTGAAAATGCTCACAAATTTGTGTTTTTACGTCATTACAGACTTTTTGACATTTCGATTCAATGTTATGTAACTCAGTGGTTAAATCTTCACGTGTTTGTTCAAGTGTAGTGTCTAACTTTTGAAGATTTTGTTCCATTGTGTCTAACTTTTTGAGATTTTGTTCCACTGTGTCTAACTGTTGCTGTGTTTGTCTCTGGTGTTGTTCCATTGTGTCTAACTTTTTTAGATTTTGTTCCACTGTGTCTAACTTTTGAAGCTTTTGCTGTGTCTGTCCCATTTGTTGTATTAATTGTAATAACAATGCATTGGTGTCTGAAACATGTTCCTCAGTGCTTTTCGGCAGTGAATGAAACTCCCCTTTAAACAATATATACACGACTGTCCTTAACCTGACACACAATATTTTTAGCGCAACGCAATCTGACTTTCAAAATTTCCTACTAAAGAATGGCCCTGACAAACATTAAACTATACCTTTCACAAATCACTTACCTCACAAAATTTTCGCTGCTCAAGCTACTGCAATACAGCGAGCGCCACTACTGCCAGCTAAATAAAAGATTCAAACTACTGAAGGCACTAACTACTGATAGGGATAGTTAGCAAATGAAAGATATTAATAGAGAACAAACAATGTATTTACCTTGATATCATCATATATAAATATATCAGTTCATGAAAAATTACAAAACTCCGCCATCTCTCTCCCCACATCCACCACTGCTGGCGGCTCACCTCCAACTGCGCAACGCTACGCGCTGTTCACAGCCAGCTGCCGCTGCCCAACACTACAATGGCAGACAACAATGCAAACTAGCCACAGACTGCACACAGCACAGCCAGTGATTTTCACTACTGAAGGCACTAACTACTGATAGGGATAGTTAGCAAATGAAAGATATTAATAGAGAACAATCAATGTATTTACCTTAATATCATCACAAGTCATAATATATATATCAGTTCATGACAAATTGCAAACCTCCGCCATCTCTCTCCCCACATCCACCACTGCTGGCGGCTCACCTCCAACTGCGCAACGCTACGCGCTGTTCACATCCAGCTGCCGCTGCCCAACACTACAATGGCAGACAACAATGCAAACTAGCGACAGACTGCACACAGCACAGCCAGTGATTTTCATATTGAGCGCTACGTAACGTTGCCAATAAGAAAACATAAACAGCCTACTTACATAGAGAAAACATAAACAGCCTACTTACAAGGTATGGAGGGGTTTTTCATAATTAGGGACTGGATCCCTCATCCGGCATAAGAAAACGCTTAATACGGAAGGATGTGAACACATTTTACCGTACTGTCAACTGAATAATGTTGAGGAACAGTTCGGAAACGATGACTGATTGTATCAGAATAACAATGCGCTCTGTCATAAAACAGCATCTGTAAGGCAATGGTTTGTGGACATTAGCAGTTCTGCAATGTACTGTCCTGTCAATAATCCCAGTCTGAACGCAATGGAACACTTTCAGGATGAGTTAGAGGGTCCACTTCGCCCCAGAAACCAGCGTCCAACACAAAACCCAGAGTCCGACACAACTACCATCTCTGATTTGGGCTCTTGAGGAATAATGGGCTGCTATCCCTATACAGACATTGAAACACCTCACTGAAAGTGTCCCCAAAAGAGTTCAAGCCGTCATAAAGGCAAAAGGTGGACCCCCCCCCCCCCCCCCCTATTTTAATGTTCACTAATAGAAATCCGGATACTATTGATCAGCTAGTGAAGCTATTTAATTTAATAAGTAAATGCTTCACTGCAGGAAAGGTGTTCTTCAACAGAGGCATGCAGGTGAGAGAACGCTGTCAGATATCAGGACCACACTGGGTTGTACCGCACTGAAATTCTTCAACTAAACACAGCGCCACCGTGAGCGACGATGTAGGCAATCGTCACGAGTACAGTGGTCCCAGCAGTAGGTCTGCACAGTTATTTAACTACTGTACCACCTATCGTGGCCTCAGATTGTGATTCGTTTTGACTCTTTTTTTGACTCTTTCTGCACTTATACTTTTAGCTACGGTACGTCTAAGTTCAGTTTCAAATATTTTTTATTATGATGCCTTTCTGTGGGTAGTATAGTTTCAGGAATCGAAGTAAGTGTGTTTTCCTAACGAGAACGTGAAGACAGTGCAGGAGTTTGCTGAAGGAGCCAACGTGGTATTCTCTTTGAGTAATTTTAGGGAAACCGTAGAGACCCCAGTTAGGTTAGCCTGAATCCACATTGGAACTTTGCTTCTGTTCACAGTGAATCCAGTTACTTACCACTGAGCCACGTCGATCAAATACATGTCTGTTGAGAGATACAATGTAAAGCTGTGCCAGGGGAGAGCGACAGGCTTAGGACTACACGTTATATGTTTCAAAATGATCGAAAAGAAACTGAATACTTTCAGTCAGTACATCGTATCACTTGATAATGTGCCTATTTTACACACATCCGGCATGTTAATCGAGAATTTTTGCTTTAAGTTGGACGAGATTTTTTTCGCTTACTATCTCGAGAGTAGTTCAACTCCCATGTGATCGTAGAATCCCCTATGTTACTTAATGGAAACTGTACATCAACTAAATCATTTTTGCAAGTAGAAACTGGCTTGCATTACCACATTTCTGATTCGGCATTAAGCTATAGTCTCCTTACACTACTGGCTCAGTAAGCTAATTTACTGATAGGGTGAGCAGGGCGGCGCAGTTCTTCATACAGGATCGTGTCTAGTAGACAGGAGTAGGACTGAATGCAATTTTCGAACTAGTGGTGATTTAGATAGTTCTCTTGATCAATTAATCGTTTTTTTGTTCCTACCACAATAATAATATCAGCATGACTTTGATCTCATATATATACACTCCTGGAAATTGAAATAGGAACACCGTGAATTCATTGTCCCAGGAAGGGGAAACTTTATTGACACATTCCTGGGGTCAGATACATCACATGATCACACTGACAGAACCACAGGCACATAGACACAGGCAACAGAGCATGCACAATGTCGGCACTAGTACAGTGTATATCCACCTTTCGCAGCAATGCAGGCTGCTATTCTCCCATGGAGACGATCGTAGAGATGCTGGATGTAGTCCTGTGGAACGGCTTGCCATGCCATTTCCACCTGGCGCCTCAGTTGGACCAGCGTTCGTGCTGGACGTGCAGACCGCGTGAGACGACGCTTCATCCAGTCCCAAACATGCTCAATGGGGGACAGATCCGGAGATCTTGCTGGCCAGGGTAGTTGACGTACACCTTCTAGAGCACGTTGGGTGGCACGGGATACATGCGGACGTGCATTGTCCTGTTGGAACAGCAAGTTCCCTTGCCGGTCTAGGAATGGTAGAACGATGGGTTCGATGACGGTTTGGATGTACCGTGCACTATTCAGTGTCCCCTCGACGATCACCAGTGGTGTACGGCCAGTGTAGGAGATCGCTCCCCACACCATGATGCCGGGTGTTGGCCCTGTGTGCCTCGGTCGTATGCAGTCCTGATTGTGGCGCTCACCTCCACGGCGCCAGACACGCATACGACCATCATTGGCACCAAGGCAGAAGCGACTCTCATCGCTGAAGACGACACGTCTCTATTCGTCCCTCCATTCACGCCTGTCGCGACACCACTGGAGGCGGGCTGCACGATGTTGGGGCGTGAGCGGAAGACGGCCTAACGGTGTGCGGGACCGTAGCCCAGCTTCATGGAGACGGTTGCGAATGGTCCTCGCCGATACCCCAGGAGCAATAGTGTCCCTAATTTGCTGGGAAGTGGCGGTGCGGTCCCCTACGGCACTGCGTAGGATCCTACGGTCTTGGCGTGCATCCGTGCGTCGCTGCGGTCCGGTCCCAGGTCGACGGGCACGTGCACCTTCCGCCGACCACTGGTGACAACATCGATGTACTGTGGAGACCTCACGCCCCACGTGTTGAGAAATTTGGCGGTACGTCCACCCGGCCTCCCGCATGCCCACTATACGCCCTCGCTCAAAGTCCGTCAACTGCACATACGGTTCACGTCCACGTTGTCGCGGCATGCTACCTGTGTTAAAGACTGCGATGGAGCTCCGTATGCCACGGCAAACTGGCTGACACTGACGGCGGCGGTGCACAAATGCTGCGCAGCTAGCGCCATTCGACGGCCAACACCGCGGTTCCTGGTGTGTCCGCTGTGCCGTGCGTGTGATCATTGCTTGTACAGCCCTCTCGCAGTGTCCGGAGCAAGTATGGTGGGTCTGACACACCGGTGTCAATGTGTTCTTTTTTCCATTTCCAGGAGTGTAGTTTCAAGGGAAATATCTTTTGTATAAGAAGAAGGGACACAAGGAGGAGAATGATGATTTGTTCATCCGGTACTTGTGAAAGCTGCAGGACTTCACAAAGCTGTTAAAGCTTTATCTTTTCACCCACTAAAACATAGGCTCGATGAAATGAATTATTGCTGCTGAAGCATAAAGAAGCTTCTTATTCGTCACTGATTAAACATATCGTTGTCCGTTTGTTTTTTCGCTGATGTATCTATGTAGGCATTACGAAATCGGGGGTTCGCTCTGTTGTATAGAAGATGTCAAATTGAAAGAGGTTATAATGGGTCGACAACGGATTATACAGGGACAGGGAACCTGTTACGGGGTAAAGTGAAGCGCCGGCACGCCAGTCGGAAGCGATAGAGCAGAGAGGGCTCAGAAGAAGACCTCTTCCAGGTCGGCAGCGGCCTCTATAAGCGCTGGAGACCAGTTGTACACCACCATCGAGATTAGGCACTTCAAGACCTGCCACTTAGGAACTATATGAACATTGTTTATTTTGTCACTCACACTCTGCTTGCGAAACATCTGATTAACACAAAGTTAAGTATTTTCATGTACTTTTCGTAATAAAATTCATTAATACCGTTTGTTTGAATTGTTGTCTAGCGATCCGAGAAGCAGGTTTCCTAGACACCTCATCTTTGACAGCAAAGTAGAATTCAACAGAACCAATGATCTGAAATGCATATGTGTTGTGATACGGACATATACAGTGCACACCGCATAATAACAGTATAGATGATATTAATTGTTGAAAGCGGTGACTGCCAGTTTCAGTGCATGTATTGCAACGGTGCGTGCAGGTCTGCCGCACTCTGGCAAAGATCCTGGATGTCTGTTGTACACTGGAACAGGCAGCGGATGATAAACAGCGAACACCCCTGACTACCGAACAGACATACTGTACACAACTTAGCTCACAGCACGTGTATCATGCGGTGACCGCATGCATCGCACCGGCGACGAATCTGTGCCGCACGCACGCATGGCCTGATGTCAGTTGTCCATTGCATCAGACAGCTTATGATCTGTCGGTGGTGTGATGTGTTACTGTGTAGCGTGGATACACGATACGTAGTCAAAGATGAAACATTACTCGTCACGAGAGTTGGCAGACAGGCATTTAATGTAAGGCGCAGCAGGATGTAGTGCCCGTAAAGCAGCACGAATGTACAGAGAATGCTTTCCCGACAGGCGTCATCTTAACGATTCGTCCAAGGTTTCTGCCAAAGACATGTCGGAACACCAGATATTAAGGAGATGGCGTTGCATCGTGTGGCCGACCATCCAGCCGTAAGCATCCGCCTACTTGCCCGTGAAATGCACACACACAGTGTACAGAGTGCTGGTGGAACAAATCACAAACAATGTCGGACTGACGGATTTTGTGCCCCTTTTTCACTTCTGTCAATGGATTATCCACCGCAGTGCTGTAGTGCTAAACTTGGTACAAAATGGTTCAAATGGCTCTGAGCACTATGGGACTCAACTGCCGTGGTCATAAGTCCCCTAGAACTTAGAACTACTTAAACCTAACTAACCTAAGGACAGCACACAACACCCAGCCATCACGAGGTAGAGAAAATTCCTGACCCCGCCGGGAATCGAACCCGGGAACCCGGGCGTGGGAAGCGAGAACGCTACCGCACGACCACGAGATGCGGGCAAAACTTCGTACAGTTTGTATTGTTCACACATGAGGCGTCTTTCACCTGTGATGCCGCAACAGCCATGTCTGGAGTGGGGACAATTCCCAAGCCACACACATCAGTGGCCACCAGCAACGATTCTCTGTCAACTTCTGGACGGGAATTGTCCAGTTTCACCTAACAGAGCCTTATCTGCTGCCTCCCCATTTGACTGCTCTACGTTACCTGGTGTTTCTTGCGAGATGTGCTGCCACAGTTGTTGGAGACTGAACCCCTTATTATCCACGAAAGGATGTTGTTTCAACTCGATGGTGCACCAGCCCACTTCGATGTTAATGTCCACGAGCATCTGAACAACATGTAGTCTCATCAGTGGATTGGAAGGGGAGGTTGTGTCCCACGGCCTGGGCGATCGTCGGATCTCACACCTCTGGACTTTCTTCTCTCGGATTACGTCAAGATATTGGTGTACGAATTCCTGTAGAAACGGATGAAGACCTGCTTGCTGCCGTATAAGCTGTCTGTCTACTGGTACAATAGACACGAAGGATATTTGAGAGATTTCGGCAGAACTTCATGCGCCATTGACACGCGCGCGTTGAGACTGGCTGTCGTCGCTTTCAACAATTAATATGAGCTACTCTGTTGTTCTGCAGTGTACTTTACATATGTCCGTAACACAATAAATATGCATTTCCGACCATTCGTTCCGCATCTCAATATGATCGGTTGTGGACCCACTATCACCTGTTTAAATTTCACCCAGAAGGTTTGAGGGATCCTGTAATTGATACCAAACCAAAAAATCATTTATCTAGTTACGCGTAAAATGCAAAGGGGGTGCCCAAAAACCCGTAATTACTTTTCAAAAGCTGTATATTGCTTACGAAACAACCTTATCCCTTTCGAAACACTCTCCATTACATCTGATACATTTATCCCACCGGTGCTTCCACTGTTCAAAACATTTCTGTAGTCATCTTTAGAATAGGCTAGCAGCTCCTCCCTCGTTTTCTTCTTCACTTCTTCAGTGTTGTCGAATCGGTGTCCTTTCATGCCCCTTTTCATGTATGGAAATTAAGAAAAGGTCGCACGTAGCCAGGTCAGGCGAGTACGGTGCTTTGGGCAGCGGAACCATTCCATTTTTAGAAAAAAACTGCCTAATATAGATGGATATGTGTGCAGGTACGTGGTCGTGGTGGAAGAATCTGTTTCTTGCCTGCCACAAATCGGGTCTTTCTGTACGAACACTGTTGTGCAATCTTCTTAAAGCTTCCAAATAAAAACTTTGATTGGCGGTCTGACCTGTGGGAACAAAGTCTGAATTCGATTCGGGCAGTTGATGGACGTCCAGAACGAGGTTTGTCATCAATCACTTAGCGCCACTTTTAAATCGAGAAAACCACTCGTAGACCTGCTGTTTCCCATAGCGTCATCTCGGTACTGTCTTCAACATTAAAACAGTTTCAGCAGCATTTTTAATGAGTAGAAAACAAACTTTCAGAGCTACACGGTGTTCACTTAAACTTGCCATCGTTAAAAACGAAAAAAAACAGCGCTAGTAAAACAATCACTGCCTATGGACAAAACAAGGCAGGTAGACAACAGAGGCGCCACTCAAATGGCAATGAGTAGCGCTATACGCGCCTAGTGGCAGAAATGCGTACTACACAAGCTCCACCCATGGCATTGCTATTCCGGTTTTCTGTTTTTTGGTACCCCCTCACACCATAAATTTATCCATTTCCAGATCATGTTGCATAAACGATCATCTTGCAGGTGTATTTTTCTTGTTGCTTACAAGGGTGAAGTCATGTTTGTTGCTAAGTACTTTTGTGTGTGTGTGTGTGTGTGTGTGTGTGTGTGTGTGTGTGTGCGTGTGTGTGTGTGTGTGTGTGTGTGAGGGGGGGGGGTTGACTTTACAGACGTTCCAACGGCGAGGTCGGCGACGCCATGGCTCATTTTAAAAGAAATTAATGTAGATAAAACTGCTACATACAGTGAGGATGAAGCCCACAAAACGATACTCATTCACTTACTCCCACCTCACACGCACACGCCTCAAGACAATGGCGAAAAGGTAAAGCGATTAAAACATAATTAAAACTTCAGAGGAGGCAAAACAACGGCACAGGCAAATATGACCGACTGACTACTCACAAAAAGCAAGGGTGAGCTAGTCTCACTGGCAACTCTTTTAAGACCATCTCCCTAAACTCTTGGAAAGAATGTTGAACAATTCACAAAACTTTAAAATTCTATCCATATTCGTTGGAAAGTCATTTAAATTAGAGGGCAGGTCTGTCAGCATGTCTGCCACTACCCCTCGTCTGAAAATAAAACGCCGTCTAATAAGCACCACATATTGCAGAGTCCTCTCGCTGGATCAAGAAGCCATGCGTCGCAGAACTGTGGCCTTTGCGAAGAAAAGTAAGCAAACATTGTCCTGTCTCGTTGCTGGAAGGAGATACGGCCCGACCACGTTGTGGGATTTACTAGACGGAGCTTATTGTCTGTCACTTTCAAATACACTCCTGGAAATTGAAATAAGAACACCGTGAATTCATTGTCCCAGGAAGGGGAAACTTTATTGACACATTCCTGGGGTCAGATACATCACATGATCACACTGACAGAACCACAGGCACATAGACACAGGCAACAGAGCATGCACAATGTCGGCACTAGTACAGTGTATATCCACCTTTCGCAGCAATGCAGGCTGCTATTATCCCATGGAGACGATCGTAGAGATGCTGGATGTAGTCCTGTGGAATGGCTTGCCATGCCATTTTCACCTGGCGCCTCAGTTGGACCAGCGTTCGTGCTGGACGTGCAGACCGTGTGAGACGACACTTCATCCAGTCCCAAACATGCTCAATGGGGGACAGATCCGGAGATCTTGCTGGCCAAGGTAGTTGACTTACACCTTCTAGAGCACGTTGGGTGGCACGGGATACATGCGGACGTGCATTGTCCTGTTGGAACAGCAAGTTCCCTTGCCGGTCTAGGAATGGTAGAACGATGGGTTCGATGACGGTTTGGATGTACCGTGCACTATTCAGTGTCCCCTCGACGATCACCAGTGGTGTATGGCCAGTGTAGGAGATCGCTCCCCACACCATGATGCCGGGTGTTGGCCCTGATTGTGGCGCTCACCTGCACGGCGCCAAACACGCATACGACCATCATTGGCACCAAGGCAGAAGCGACTCTCATCGCTGAAGACGACACGTCTCCATTCGTCCCTCCATTCACGCCTGTCGCGACACCACTGGAGGCGGGCTGCACGATGTTGGGGCGTGAGCGGAAGACTGCCTAACGGTGTGCGGGACCGTAGCCCAGCTTCATGGAGACGGTTGCGAATGGTCCTCGCCGATACCCCAGGAGCAACAGTGTCCCTAATTTGCTGGGAAGTGGCGGTGCGGTCCCCTACGGCACTGCGTAGGATCCTACGGTCTTGGCGTGCATCCGTGCGTCGCTGCGGTTCGGTCCCAGGTCGACGGGCACGTGCACCTTCCGCCGACCACTGGCGACAACATCGATGTACTGTGGAGACCTCATGCCCCACGTGTTGAGCAATTCGGCGGTACGTCCACCCGGCCTCCCGCATGCCCACTATACGCCCTCGCTCAAAGTCCGTCAACTGCACATACGGTTCACGTCCACGCTGTCGCGGCATGCTACCAGTGTTAAAGACTGCGATGGAGCTCCGTATGCCACGGCAAACTGGCTGACACTGACGGCGGCGGTGCACAAATGCTGCGCAGCTAGCGCCATTCGACGGCCAACACCGCGGTTCCTGGTGTGTCCGCTGTGCCGTGAGTGTGATCATTGCTTGTATTGCTTGTACAGCCCTCTCGCAGTGTCTGGAGCAAGTATGGTGGGTCTGACACACCGGTGTCAATGTGTTCTTTTTTCCATTTCCAGGAGTGTACATCGTCCTCCGACCGCGATGCAAGACTCTCTACCTCAACGGCGAGGCGATAGCATGCGGGGGAGGGGGGAGGGGAGGGCTGGGGCACATCGCATTAACTGAGAATCGCGACATGCCTCCTTGGCTGCTACATCTTTCTTTTCATTCCCCACAATACCCATCTGCCCTGCCACCCAGCAGAAAGACACCTCCTTCCTCAGATGCTGTAGTTGAAGGAGGGCGTCCTGAATATTCTGGACTACTTTATCTACTGGGTACAAGCGCTGTAGAGAGTGAAGGGCACTCAGAGAAAAGGTAAAAGACAAGGAATTTAGTACTCTAATCACGTCTCATCTGCTGCAGTACCTGCAAGATCGTATATAATTTCTCGTCGAAGTCAGTCAAGTCTCGAGGCAATCGGACTTTGAGAATACTATCAGAGCATCCAATGGAGTCTAGCTGTTTATACCCATCTGGAAAGACAGCTGTAGAATTGTGGTGCTTAGTTAAAATGTCCTTAAATTGTTTACTAAAACATATATAAAAGTGCAACCTCTCCTGTACTGCACTAAATCTAAAATTTCTCTCGCCCTCTGCAGTAACCAGGGTGGCAGACGATTAAAAGCCTGGATTTGGGGTTGTATTTGCGCCATACCAAGTGACTTCAGCACACGCCGCACACGGATCGCAAACGGCCTTGGTGCTCGTGGACCGATGGAGGAAAGGCATTCCAGAGACGGACGAGCAACAATGCGGTATGCAGGTGAACTCGGATCTGCGACGAACATACGAGGGTGAGTCAAATGAAAACCTTAAATTTGTAATAGTAAATCGAAATTTCGCGCCGTTGTCCTGTAAGTTGGTAAGCGTGCTACAAATAGCGTGCAGAATGGCCTGTAGGTGGCAGCATAATGCACATGCACACATACCGTCGCAGTATCAGTATAAAGATGGCCGCCCCACTTGCGACTTGCACCAGGGAAGAACAGCGTTCTGTTATTCGGTTTTTGCGTAGTGAAGGTGTGAAATCTATTGAAATTTATCGACAAATGAAGGTTCAGTACGGTGATGCATGTTTGTCACAGCAGCAAGTCTACGAATGGACTAGGAAGTTCGCAAATGGTGTGACTTCAGTGGAAGATGCTCCTCGTCCAGGTCAGGCACAACGCAGAACATTGCAGCAGTTGAAGCCATAGTGAAGGAAAACCGCCGAGTGACACTGAATGACATTTCAGCATGTTTACAGATTAGTCATGGGTCAGCACACCACATTGTGCCTGATGTGCTCCAGTTTCACAAAGTGTCTGCAAGATGGGTGCCACGGCAGCTGACTCCTGAAATGAGAGAACGACGTGTTGATGCTTGTGAAGAACTTCTTCGGCGCTTTGAACGAGAAGGTGATGGCTTCCTTGCAAGAATCGTTATTGGGGACGAAACCTGGGTTCACTTCCACCAACTGGAAACGAAGCGAGCGAGCAAGGAATGGCGCCATTCCTCATCACCAAAACCAAAGACGTCTCGAACAGAACCATCAGTAGGGAAGGTTATGCTGACTCTCTTTTGGGACGAAAAAGGCGTCATTTTGGAGCATTACATGCCTAGAGGGACCACTGTCACCAGTGCATCCTACACAGATCTCCTAAAAAATCATCGGCGGCCTGCAATGAAATCAAAGCGACGTGCACTGCTGTCAGCAGGTGTCCTTTTGCAACGTGACAATGCAAGGCCCCACACTGCCCGTACAATCGTTGCAAAAATCACAGACCTACATTCTGAGTGACTTCCTCATCCACCATACTCACCAGATCCTGCCCCAAGTGATTTCCATATGTTTGGACTACTCAAAGACGCAATGGGAAGAAAGAAGTTCCGTTCTGATGAAGAGGTACGTCACGTGGTGCATGATGGTTGCGCGGACTACCAAAAGAATTTTTTTCTAGAGGAATTTATGCACTTTGTAAGCGCTGGAGGACTTCCATTGAGCTTGGGGGAGGTTATGCTGAAAAGTTATACAACTTTGTACCACTTTTACACAATAAATAATATTTAAAAAATATTTAAGGTTTTCATTTGACTCACCCTCGTATATGCCTGACGCGCCATGAGGAAATGTCGCCGCATTGCAAGGGACAGTTCATCAGCGCCAGTACACAGGCTGGGTATGGGGCTGGTTCTACAAGCACGTGTGCCCAGCCTAATACCCTCATGGTGGACAGTAGCAATGACCTTCACGTAAGAATGCCCCACCGATCCATACACTATACACTCGTAGTCTTGCCTAGACAGCACAAAAGCCCTATAAAACTGGAGAAGACGAGCCCTGTCTACTCCCGATGACCTGTGGCTAAGGCACTTTATGATAGGGCTCTAACTTTCGGGTGCGGCAACCACGACAATTTGGAGTAAAGCATGAGACCCAGAAACCTCAGTGGTTCTTTAAAACGTAGAATGGTGTCCTTCATATGCAAGGCACGTAAATTAAAAATACGACGAGAATGATTAAAATGAAAACACACACACATTTACCTGCAGAAAACTGAAAACCTGTCTTTGTAGTCCACTCCTCTAATCTCTGCACTGTTAAGTTGCAACTGGCGAGTGGCTGTTGTAACTCTGGAGGAGGAACAGGAAACAGGTAAAACTTACACAAATAAGGAGCCCTGTACAGGACTCCTCACCTTAGAAGTGACACTGTTTATGGCTATGGCAAAGATGGTAATACTTAAAAAAACACTGTCCTGAGGGACACCATTCTCCTGCTCAAAATAATCCGACAGCATGTTACCAATGCAGGACCTAAAAACCGCTTTGACAGGAAAGACTGTACGAAAATGCGGAGGTGGCCACAACAGCCCCTTGGTGAAGTCGCTATAGAGTACTGTGCCTTCAAGTAGTGTTATACGCCTTACTGATGTCAAAGAATAAAGAGAGACAGTGAATAGGCGACCCTAGCAGAGTCAGGTTCTTGACAGTGGACCGAAATCTCTGTAATCCACACTGACAGCGTCTAAGGAATTGCCTGGTCTCTAACAACCAGACCAGACGACGGTTAAACATTCGCTCCAGGGCCTTTCCGACACAGCTCGTTAAGGCAATACTCTGGTAGCTACTGAGACATGTGTGGTCCTTCCCTGGATTGAGAAGAGGGATCAAAATTGGCTCTCTCCAAGAGTTGGAAAAGTGGCCTGTCTGCTACATCAAATTAACACATTCAAGGAGAATTTCTTTCGATGCTGTAGGCAAATGTCGAAGCATGCAGTACCGGATTTGGTCGTGACATGGTGCAGTATCAGAAGTCTCATATAGTGCCCATTCCAGCTCCCACATGGAGAAAGGTGAGTTGTAACACTCAGAATTGTTTGATCTGAAGTCCAACTTGGCCCTCTCTACAGCTGCCTGGTAGTGGCGGAACGGCGGATCCTAGCTGGCACTGAAAAATTTTCTGCCATCGTCTGAGCGATGTCTCAGTTGTAGTTTGGAGAGACCGCTCTCTCAGCGCTGCTGCTATTGGTATGGAGAGACCGCTCTCTCAGCGCTGCTGCTATTGGTAAACGACAATGTTTACCGGAAATCCACCTGATGGCTTCCCATACTTAATCAATCGTGTAAGTAGTCGACCCATTGCTGGACACTGTCGCGGAGTTCAGACACAGTCAGCTGGCTGAACAACGTCCACTTAGCCCTGGTGACCATCCATTTTGCTGGTTTCTGTTCAGGTAATGCTCGATCCAGTAGGTAGATCCACAGTGTGAAGTGGTCAGTGGAAAGAAGGTCAACAGTTGCTCAACACTGAGATGAGCCTGCAAGGGTGGGACAGCAGAGAGAGAGGGCGATGGCTGAGAAGGATCCAGTAGCAGCCGAGAAATGAGCAGGACTGCGTTTATTGAGGATGCAGAGCTCCTGAGACATCACGAGGTTCTCCAGCACTCGACCCCTGGGGCAAGTATAGTTCGAGCCACATTATGGGCACAGAAATCACCCATTAGAAGAAATAGGTGGAGGGAGTTGTTCAAAAGGCCTACAAGAGCCTCAGAGTCTATCGCATCCTGCGTAGGTGAGTACAGGGAGTAGATAGTTATGTTCTGACCCACATGAACTGCAACGGCTACTGCATGTAGGTCAGTATCCAAGGCGAGAGCAGAGGAGAGGTGCATATTATTGACAAACACAGCAATCCCCTCCTGGACTCTGTTCCCAGTCACGTCATCCTTTCGGTGAAGTATGTTTGAGCATAAAAGTATTTACAACACTTACTATTAATTCTAAAATTGTTACGAAGCAATCGCCATTGTATACAACACTAATTCTGGACTACATAAATTTTGTAATGCACCCATCAATCGTAAAAAAATAATCCACGTGTACTGGGTAAAAGCGGCGAATGTATGTTCTACATTTACATACGCTACTAACCGTACTGGGAACACTGAAGTTAATGTATACGCAGTGATCGCTAAACATCTAAACGAGATAATACTCGAACTAAATATATTAAATGTTACTCTTTAGTACGAGGGAATATATTTAACAAACGAACTAATTAAATCCGGCTGCAGAAAGCAACTGAAGTATCTGAGCTCCAGGAGACAGTGTAAAAATATGTTACGGTAAAAAAAAAAAAAAATGCCTCTGAGAACTATGGGACTTAACGTCTGAGGTCATTAGTCCCCTAGAACTTAGAACTACTTAAACCTAACTAACCTAAGGACAGCACACACATCCATGCCCGAGGCATGATTCGAACCTGCTACCGTAGCGGTCGCGCGGTTCCAGACTGTAGCGCCTGTGTCACGGTAGATAACAGTGAAGAGGTGAGTGGGCTTTGTATTTAGTGTAACAAATTGATAACTTAATAGAAATATGGTAGTTAGCCATCGTCAAATACAGGGTGTCCAATATATCTTCACCATCCGTAGTAACTTTTTTATCAGAAGCAAGTTGAAAAAATATATCAAGGAAATGTCGTTTAGCTACCAGGGGGTATTAACCAGCATGACTGCCTTTCTTGTACCTTTGCTCGTTTCAGATATATGAACAGTAGTACGTCTTTTTTAAACAGCGACCTGTATTTTTTACTCTGTAATCCACTTCCTCTCCCCAGGACCTGTTCCTGCACGTATCACAGTGCACCATTCACGTGAACATGACGTTATTGAAAATGTAACACCAGAGTGACTGATTCTCCTGCACTAGCGCACAAGGCGCACCGTGAAGGTCCACTTGCTGGAGTTGATAGTCAACAAACGGAAACACCAGGAAAATACACACCGGTCATTCAGTTAACCGTCTTCAAAAAAAACGGCTCTGAGCACTATGGGACTTAACATCTATGGTCATCAGTCCCCTAGAACTTAGAACTACTTAAACCTAACTAACCTAAGGACAGCACACAACACCCAGCCATCACGAGGCAGAGAAAATCCCTGACCCCGCTAACCGTCTTCAGTTGAAGATTTGTGTAAGTACAATGCACACTAACGAAAATAAGGTTAGAAATATGGTTCAAATAGCTCTGAGCACTATGGGACTCAACTGCTGAGGTCATTAGTCCCCTAGAACTTAGAACTAGTTAAACCTAACTAACCTAAGGACATCACAAACATCCATGCCCGAGGCAGGATTCGAACCTGCGACCGTAGCGGTCTTGCGGTTCCAGACTGCAGCGCCTTTAACCGCACGGCCACTTCGGCCGGCAGGTTAGAAATACCTTTTGAAATTACTGTAATGGTGTACTAACTGTAATTGTATTGAAAATGAGAAAACATTACTGTAATTACTGCTCTGTTAACTTACTTGCCGGTCGTTGTGACCGTGCGGTTCTAGGTGCTTCAGTCTGGAACCGCGTGACCGCTACGGTCGCAGGTTCGATTCCTGCTTCGGGCTTGGATGTGTGTGATGTCGTTAGGTTAGTTAGGTTTAAGTAGTTCTAAGTTCTAGGGGACTGATAACCACAGATGTTAAGTCCCTTAGTGCTCAGAGCCATTTGAACCATTTATCTTACTTACTTTCCCCATAGATGAATAACGCTATGATACGTTTTTGAACAGCTCTTCAGAAGGGAAAGTGGATTATTGAATTTAAAAAAAGCATGCTATTTAGAGAAGTCGTACTGCTGTTCATATTTTCGTAACGAACAAAGTTACAAGAAACGAAGTCGTGCTGGTTTACGTCCCCGTAGTAGCTAAACAACATTTTCTTGATGTATTTTTTATTTTACTCCTTGGAAAGTTATTTCGGATGGTCAGGATAAATCAGACACCTTGTATACAACTATTCGTCATACCTACATAGTAGAACTCTTAACGTACATTTTTCCCCCACCTGTAACATTACTTTACTAGTTCAGTTAGACAACAGTGGGAAGAAGATCGGTTGTGTCCAATTTATAGAAACCATCCTGCTATTTGTCTGGAGAGTTTTAGAGAAACCATTTAAACCTCATTCTGGATGTCCGAACAAGGATTTGGAGCATGTGCTAATAGTTTACACATAGACACACATAACCCGATAGGCTGTCACTTTCCATGTTGAGTAAGGAAACTACTAGTAGCTTAATACACAATTGACTGCAACCCATGAGAACCGGTGGCCGTTTTGCAGGAAGTTCAAAATAAATAAGGCGCTCCACCCCCCATAGTGTAACCAGTAATGATGTGAGAGTAATAGGATTTGTCCTGGCTGGGTCGGAGATTTTCTCCACTCAGGGACTGGGTGTTCTGTTGTGCTAATCATTGTCATTTCATCCCCATCGACGCGCAAGTCGCCGAAGTGGCGTCAAATCGAAAGACTTGCACTCGGCGAACGGTCTACCCGACGGGAGGCCCTAGTCACTGACATATAATTTTATTTTGTCGGACCATCAAGATACTCATGGACAGCAACGTCTAACAAAATAAGAAGGGAACAGAAATTTGTACTACGACAATATGTAGGGAATAATCGTACATGTCATCATGAGTTAATACACTGAAGAGCCAAAGAAACTGGTGCACCTGCCTAATATCGTGTAGTTCCCCCGCGAGGACGCAGAAGTGCCGCAGCACGACGTGACATGGACTCGACTAATGTCTGAAGTAGTGCTGGAGGGAATTGACACCATGAATCCTGCAGGGCTGTCCATAAATCCGTAAGAGTAAGAGGGGTGGAGATCTCTTCTGAACAGCACGTAGCAAGGCATCCCAGATATGCTCAATTATGTTCATGTCTGGAGAGTTTGGGGGCCAGTGAAAGTGTCTAAACTCAGAAGAGTGTTACTGGAGCTACTCTGAAGCACTTCTGGAAGGGTGGGATGTCGCATTGTCCTGCTGGAATTGACTAAGTCCGTCGGAATGCACAATGGTTCAAAAGGCTCTGAGTACTATGGGACTTAACATCTGAGGTCATCAGTCCCCTAGAACGTAGAACTACTTAAACATGACTAACCTAAGGACACCACAAACATCCATGCCCGAGGCAGGAGTCGAATCTGCGACCGTAGCGGCCGCGCGGTTCCAGACTGAAGCGCCTAGAACCGCTCGGCCACTCCGGCCGGCTGCACAATGGTCATGAATGGATGCAGGTGATCAGACATATCACTCCGACAATGGACATGAGTGGATGCAGGTGATCAGACATATCACTCAAACTGCACACACCCTACATCATTAAAGATCCTCCACCAGCTTGAACAGTCCGCTGCTGACATACAGGGTCCATGGATTCATGAAGTTGTCTCCATACCCGTACACCTCCATCCGCTCGATATAATTTGAAACGAGACTAGTCCGACCAGGCAACATGTTTCTAATCATCAACAGTCCAATGTTGGTGTTGACGGGTCCAGGCGAGGCGTATAACTTTGTGTCGTTAGTCAACAAAGGTACACGAATTGGCCTTCGGCTCCGAAAGCCCATATCTATGATGTTTTGTTGAATGGTTCGCACGCTGACACTTGTTGATGGCCCAGCATTGAAATCTGCAGCAATTTGCGGAGGGGTTGCACTTCTATCACGCTGAACGATTCTCTTCAGTTGTCGTTGGTCCCATTCTTGCAGGATCTTTTTCCGACCGCAGCGATGTCGGATATTTGATGTTTTACCAGATTATTGATATCCACGTTACACTCGTGAAATAGTTGTACGGGAAAATCTCCATTTCATCACTACCTCGGAGATCCCGTGTGCCAACGCTCTTGCGCCGACAATAACACCACGTTCAGACTCACTTAAATTTTAATAACCTGCTATTGTAGCAGCAGCAACCGATCTAACAACAGTGCCAGACATTTGTCTTATATAGGTGTTGCCGACCGCAGCGGCGTAGTCTGCCTGTTTACTTATTTCTGTATTTGAATACGCATGCCTGTACCAGTTTCTTTGGCGCTTCAGTGTTTAACCTGCTGTGACGCACCTCACACATTAAGATGGAGTGCCCATATTCCTCAGGAATGTGTGATACAATTATTTCTATTATTTTGAAGATATTTGCTATCCTTGCCAACGTCAACCAATGCATGGTTCGTTCTAAAGAAAAACAGAATGTAAACTGTAATACTTAACAAATTAGACTATCGTAACACCTATTAAAAATTCTTTAAATAAATACTTACATGAATAATGCCATGAAGTAGGAAATATACACGCTTTGACATAAAGTACATTTATAGATCAGATGCTCTTAAATCAGTATCAAATACGTTATTGATAGCTAAGTGATGGCCATGGCTGTTGGCCTTCAACTTAACACAGGTAAAATGAACAAAGCACATGTGCACAATATATGCACTAAAATAACCTAATAACACAGTAGTTAACAGTCATACAAAAGATCAATTAAACAAGGACTCCATGACGTTGTACGCCGGCTGCTGTGGCCGAGCGGTTCTAGGCGCTTCATTCCGGGACCGCGCTGCTGCTACGGTCGCACGTTCTAATCCTGCCTCAGGCATGGATGTGTGTGATGTCCTTAGGTTCGTTAGGTTTAAGTAGTTCTAAGTCTAGGGGACTGATTACCTCAGATGTTAAGTTCCATAGTGCTTGGAGCCATTTGATTTGACGTTGTGCATCTTCCTCTACGAAGCAAAATAGTCTCGCCATAACTTAATGAAAAATTTGTGTTTAACGGAAATAATAGTCTAATTAGAGAGTAAAGACCAATAAATGTGTGTTTTGTATGTCATAATGAGAGTATTATAGTAAATATACAAAAAATCGGTACGTCGCATGTGAGCGTATAAAGTGCGAAGCACGTGAAACAACACGCCCTCGAAGCGTCAACCAAACTAACCAATGCCACGGTGCATACGAGAGAATACGCACGTTCAACATTCCAATTCAAAATGATAATAAATAACCAGGCTGTCCTACAGCAACAAAACTTACTGGCGCTCGCGATGACTTCGACACGTCGGGCATCATCTTCACAGTACCTTCAAATCTGCAACCGGCCATCCAGATTTAGGTTTTCCGTGAATTCCTTCATTCGCTCCACACCAACGCCGGGATGGTTCCTTTGAAAGTGTACGGCCGATTTCCTTTCTCAAGCTTGAAATATTCCGAGTCTTTGCTCCGCCTCTAATGCTCCGATGCCGACTGAACGTTAAACACTGATCTTCGTTCCTTCCACAGAGCCTCACGAGGCCAGAGCGGCATTCCACAACACAACGCACCCCGCTCAAAGGTCAAAAGCCAAACAATTGTTAATGGAATAACAGATATTATCCACATTTCGTATATGAGAAAATGAACTGAAGCACACTCAAAATAATACACAAACTGAATCGTGAACAAGTCTTTGTCTGCGGTAATGGAACATCTGGCGCGAAATTACGCCTTAGGCGTGTTGTAACAAAATAGTGATAACGAAGAGACAGAATATATCTTACAGTATCAAAATATTATTGGTGTTCATAATGATACCGGTATGCCGTATTTCATTACTATAGAATCGATTGAGGCTACAACCGAACACAACGACGCAAAACACCTGTATATAATACAGTGGTCAACTGTTGTCATATCTCAAACAAAACTGTTAATTTGAAAAACTTAGAAGTAAAAAATTCCGTCAAATAGTGGTATGGATGGGAGACAACAGTGTGAAGTTGTATTAGCACAGTATCGCGTATGGTTGTAGCAGCATACCACGGTGCATAACACCCATATAAAATAAAGTGGTCAACAGTGGTCACAGGACATGTAACATTTTTAATTAAAAAATAGTAGTAAATAATTCTGTAAGTTAGTGGTATTGATGGGAGAAAGTAGTGTGAATTTACTTATGATATGAAGTTTATTCGTAGTAAGTAGAGTTATTAGCAGTGGTCATCAAACATGGACAAAAACCAATTCGTGCTGAAACCAGTTTTATCATTAATCACGCGTTCTAATTCTGTTTTACGATGGACATATATCTCCACTTCTTCAACGACATCCAATGTTGTACCTGTTGCATACTGTAAGACTTCCATGCTGTTTTCTATGGACTGCAGTGTATAGTTGTTATCTCTTAGATAGTGTCCTAATGTAAACGAATTGCTGGAGTGATTATTTATTTAAATCGCATTTTAAAATTTCGTGTGGTCAGCCAAGTATAGTAATCCAGACTGGTCGTCAGCGGGCGGTTTACCTTGCTGCAGAATCTCTGCAACTCGTTGCAAGACCGCCGCGTGGCGCTACATAAGCAACAGAGGTCATCGCCAGTGACCACGCCCTCAACGGAGCAAATTATACCCTCTCACGCCTCTTTGTAAGTCGGCACACGCAGAGATCAGGTGGACACACTTCCGCTAGCTATGGCAGTAGCCTGGCTAGGATATTCTCAAGTCTTAAAGCAATCGTTTACCATCACCTACCTTGCTGATCTGCGCAGACTGATACGGGTAACCCCTGTGCTTCGCATCAGTAGATGTTGGTGTGTGTAGTTTATTTCTGTCTTTGAGACTTCTTGTGTGTATGTGCGTGTGTGTTCATCGTCACCTTACTCTGTGGGTCATAGTCACTGTCGTCGCCTCCATCTCGCCGCCGGCAACGTTGCCGCCATTTAGTAGGAATGTGAGTGGATATAGTGCCTGACAAGGTCTTCTGTAGGAAGGACGTTTATGATGGATACGGTAAAGTTGCTGGAAGGTCAGGGGTGGCTTTCAATCTGGATCTCTATGGATTTCTTGTAGGCATTTCAGCTGATGCGAGAGTAGTCTTGGATGGAGTTTGGGATGGGTTGCATGGGGATGAAGTTGTTAGTAGGAGATGGTGAAGAGTACAGGTAGATGGTCACTTTCAGTCGGGTCAAGGACTTCTGCAGTGAGGTGTAAAAGGAGTTTGGGAGATGCTAGGACGAGATATGGGGTGGTGTTGCTTTCAGGATGGATATGGTGGGGGATTGGGACAATGTCACCTTCCAGGGAATCTGTAAACTGACGCCACCGATGGAGTTATGCAGGGAATCTACTATGAATGTTTAGGTCAGTAGCAATAATATATTTGGAAAACGTACAGTCAGTGTGGGTGAGGAAACCATAGGGAATTGGGTGATTAGGTTGGATGTAGATAGTGGCGCAGGTAATGATTAGGGTTTCGAAAAGGAGGGTAAGGATAAGGTGTTCAATGGGTCTATTGCGTAAAGGATGTTCTTGTGGTGGCCAACTGTAACTCCCCCTCTGGCCTGGGGAAGGGGGTTATTTGTGTGGTGAAGGTTATAATGAGATGTTTGGATGGTTTAATAGGGTTGGAGGAACGTGTCATTAAGGATGAAGGCATAGACATTGTATTAGGTCAGAGTATGCATTATAAAATGTTTATTGATGGGTACAGAGCAGATGTTGTGGTACAAGATTTTGAAGAGTTGTCACGCCATTATAAGAGATAAGAGTGATTTGTGTGGGGGAGGACTAGAGAGGGTTTAAAAAGTGTTTTCAGGCAGGAGAACCCGAAGTGGACCTGGTTTTGGTCTTAGGTAGCTTGGGTATTGAGTTGGAAGATGCAGCAGGAAGAGAGGGAGATTTGTCGGAGTGTGTATGTGGACATTGCAATGGATGTATCTTTTTGGAGTAAGATTGTCACTAATTTTATGATATCTTCAGCAGTGGGAGGTGGGCAGGGGTAATTGTTGGGGTGAATGTGGTTATCAGTGGGACGGATTGGGACAGTGAGTTAAGGTTTGATAGGTTGTGGCTTAGCTTTGCATTTCGAGAAATACGTGCAGTGGGAGTCTTTGCAGGTGTTGCAGGTAGGAGGGAAAGCAAGGTTAAGAACACTGTTTAAGAACATGTTAGGCTTTGCAGTGTGGACAGATGCATGAGCTTTTACAACCTGCAATGAGGTGATCACTGTAATGGAGACATTTTTGGCAGTGGTAGGACTGAGGATGGGAGTTTGAAGGTTCGACCTTGTGCGAATGCGTCTATACCAGGACTCCCTGGTGGACACAGGTTCAGAGAAAACACGGATTAGGCAAGTGGGGCCAAAGAAATTATTCTAAACAGCTTTTCAAGTCTCTAAATCTGGTGGTTGTTTGGTTCAGATGCCACTTCCTCATGTATGGTTTTGAGTCGATTTTGATAATCACTGCAGTAAGGGTGGGAGGATATCAAGGAGGTTGGGGTTGTTTGGCCCAGGATGGGATGGTGAGAAGTGCTAAAGTCTTTGGGACCAAAGCTAATGTGAGGAATTTTGGAGAGGAGCTCAGTGTGAAAATTGGGCTTCAGGTATTTTAGTAATAAAGAGTGTTTTCTTGGGATTATTTGTTGGATTTGGAGTTTTGGAAGGTATTTATTGGTTTCCAGGGAGAGAGATCTGGATTTTAGGAATTCTGAATCTGGGTTGGAGGAGATAAAGATGTGAGAGGCTGGGAATATGTTGGAGGGGGAGGAGTTGTATCCACATGTTGAGTGTTGTCAGGTTGAGTTTGCGGTTTTTTAGGAGTGGGAGTGTGAGAGATGTCGGTGTTTTGGCGTTTTGTTGCTTATTTGACGGTTGTTGGAACGAGGGATGGTTGTGAGATGGGGGGTGGTGAGATACGGCGTTGTTGCAGGTTACCTGGAAGTCGTGCAGGTCCTTCAGCAATCCTGATGTCGATTGGTGTGGTGAGGCTCGTGAAAGGGTTGACTGAGACCTCATCAGTTGTTGCTGTTGCTTAGCAGGCTGTGGTGGATGCAACAATGGTAGAGGGGTGTCACGTCAGTCGCAGCTGAAAGAAAACAGGTAGGGGAATGTGGGAAGAGAGAGAGAGATTCATGTGTTGCTGTTGTCGCAGGAGAGGATACTACAGATGGGGCAGGATAGATGTAGGAGGTTGGCTGGGCTGACTTGCTTCATGTACTGGAAGTGGGGGCAGGAGAAAGAGTTATAGATGATAGACGTTGAGGGATGACCCATGGTGAGAGACGGTAAACAGTCGGCGTTGAGTGATGTGGGTGGCTGCTGGAGTGGCGCTGAAGGTTACGTTGTTACAGGAAAGAAAATAGCGATGAACGGGTGATGTGTTTGGGACGTCGAACAGGTGAAGGTGGCGGCGGCGACGAAGTCGGTGGTGTCGAGAAGACAAAGATGTGAGGCGAAACAACGGCGGCATGAGGGCGGTTGATGGATGATGGGTGGTAGACATCATTTCCAGGAACCTACAGCTAATGAAGATATCAATGTGGCCTTCAAAACCTTATACAGTTATCATGGCGTTCAGTTCAGAGGTCAGGATAAAGAGACATTATAGAAACCAAGGGCAAGATAGGTCAAGACATATATTCACTATTTCATCCTATGAAAATAGCGTCTGAACTGTGTACATAAGCTTATCGAAAAAATATTAGTTTGCCTCTTAAAAGAACACATTGGTCGCTTTGCAGAGCCATAGATGGTGGAGAACTACAACCTGCAAGCCATTTGACCTTCACTACTGTCGTTCGCCTTGGCAGAGAAGTATATGCCAGTTGCTTGTATGGAATCAGCGGGGGTGGGTCGGCGTGGAGACGTTGTACAGGGTGAACAAAATAAAACTTGCTCACAAAATATTTCATATTCCTTATGATATACAAACTAACTTGCATCATCCAAAGCTGTGGCAGGCAATGTAAATTAGGTTGCCTACCTTATGGCAACAAGCCTCTACCATGTTTCGACGTGCCCATCATAGTACCAATTTTTTTTTGTTCCATGACGTTTACCCCTGCATCAATAATATGCTATTCAGATTTGACGTCATTCTGAGCAGTGGTTCTCTGTCTACAGCGTTTTGGAACTGTAACTTTAATTATCGACTACTCTATATATCACAGACGCGTGAAAAACAGGTTCATCAAAGTGCAATACGCAAGGCTCTTAGCGAGGAATGCAGCTTTAATTCGCCGCAAACGATAACCTCATGTTCAGTTGTGAACAAATAGTACAGAAGCTCATGAGTATTGCGCATCTAGATGCTAAACTTATCGAGAGCAGAAATCCAAGGTACCATCAAGAAGTGCACAACACTGTCGAGCAACGGTTTCGTTGCAACCTTCTCTGTAAACCAATAGTTCCATATAATACCGTTTACAAATCGTATCGAAAATTTAAATCATTAAAAAAATTGATTAGCCATATTCTGGCCATCTAAGACTCTTATTTTCCTCGTATAGCAAGAGGAGTTTCAAAACTACAACCCTCTCAGTTACACATTTTTAATAAGCTCCAGTTTTTTAGTTGCCTGTACGAAGCTAGGACAGTGTTTTGTTGGTTTATACTAAACTTCGAACAAGGAGCTGACTTAACGATGAAGTATACATTATAAAATATTTTTTCAGACACATTTAACACTAATTTATGTCTTAACGCTGTTCGAGGTTTTTAAAACAATCATTTTAAACATTTTATTAAGAAATCTCATACGTTCTTAACATAATCAGTCCAATAAGTATTCATTTCAGGAGAAATTATGGTCAGGGTGGGTGTAGTCTTCTTGCTCACAAAAGTCCTCGCGGCAGGTAGACTCATCTCGTTGGCAGCCAGTTCGCTTCTGGTATTATCAAACTGTTCGGGCGTAATGAAAGGACAATCCACATTTTGAATGGTGGTAAATTTTGTGAAATGGCCAGTCAAACATCCACAGGTTCTCCATTATATCAGCAGCACATAACATCTTCATAGATCATTAAAAGTATTCCGCGTTAAATATAGCTCTCCTTCTCCAGGCATCCATCTTTAGTTCTGTCGAAACGCCTATAATCTGGTCACATGATACTGTCACGTAGAGGAAGGTGTAAGTAGATGAATGACGAACACTAACTTAACGAAGGTTTATTCACCACTTGCACATACAAGAGTGCAGAGCGAACTGCCTCCGGCCAGAACACCTACAGTATATATACAGCTACAGAACATTCCAGTACAATTATTCTTACCATTTGTGGATACTGCTAGAATGTACTCGGATCGAATATAGAAATTAAAATTGTAGAGTCGAGGTGCGTTTTGAACTTACGACCTTCGATGCAATAATTCATGATCATATCCACTACACCATGGTGCTACTCAGCTTCTGCTGTCACATTGCTCCATTCTTAAGCGAACAGCGTCTCGGTGTTACGTCGACCTATTCCGGAAACGAGTCATCGGTCCTGCATACTCGGACTCCCGATGACTGATGGTCGCCCTGGCGGTGATCTTCTTAGAACTTCCCATGCCGCTATATTCTTCGTTGCCTTTCCGCTTGTTGCCTGTCGCTGGAGCTTCGAATTTACCCTAAGTTGCAGGATCCTTATAGGTCTTCATTCGAAGGATGTGGACTGTATCTCTGATCTTTCGTCGTCTTGTGTCGGGGTCTAAATCTTCAACTTCATAAGTAACATCAGACAACTGTCTTACAACCTTATGAGGTCCAAAGTAGCGCCTGAGGAGCTTCTCAGAGAGAGCAGTCTTCCAAACAGGAGTGAAGATCCAGACGAGGTCACCAGGCTGGTAGACAACAGGGCGGTGGCTCGCGTCGTACCTTCGGCGATCGTTTACTTGAGCCTGCAGCGTGCAGAGTCGAGCTAACTGCCGAGCTTCCTCAGTTTTGGTTAACACCTGGGTGATGTAGTCGTTGTCCACGTCATGAGGATGTAACGGAAACACAGTGTCCATCGTCGTAGTCGCCTCACGCCCATGCACCAGGAAAAATGGTATAAATCCTGTGGTGTCTTGTTTGGCGGTGTTGTAGGCATCCCAGTTGCTCTCCTCAACATTGACGAACATTGATAACATGTTGGCCAAGGCCTTATTAAGGCGTTCAGTAAGATGTTAGTTTGCGGATGGTAGGCAGTCGTCATGTGATGAGTAATGTTGCACCAACGGTTTATCTCTGTCACAAGATTCGATTGAAAAACTTTCCCTCGATCCGTAATTAACGACCTTGGGACACTGTGTTTTAATACAATGTCTTCGACAGTGAATTTAGCTACCTCGAATGCTGCAGCTGTCTTCACGGCTTTTGTAATGGCATAGCGCGTCAGATAATCAGTGCAAGCAACAATCCATCTATTGCCACAAGCAGACGTTGGAAATCGTCCGAGGAGGTCAATCCCAACACGCTGGAAAGGCGTTTCGGCTGGTGGAATTGGTATGAGTCTGCCAAGTGGTTTCTGAGGAACTGTCTTTCTCCTCTGGCACTCTTTACAGTGTGACACATAGTGACGGACACTCCTAAATTAACCTGGTCAGAACAATCTCTTGAGGATCTTATCGAATGTCTTAATAAATCCTAAATGTCCGGCCTCAGGTTTGTCATGGAATTTCTGTAGAACATCTAAGCGCATGTGTTTAGGAATCACTGGTAGTCACCTCCTTCCAAACGGATCAAAGTTTTTCTTGCAAAATAATCCATTAATTACCTTAAATTGTCCTTTCACATCCTCTGACCTATTTAAGGCAAGCATAATTTGAGATATCTTGGCGTCCTTCTTCTGCTCAGCAGAGAGATCCTGGAGTGCAGCGAGACAGTCACTATGTTCATCAAAGTCTTGATGGTCTTGTACAGGGTTTCTTGAGAGACAGTCGGTATCTTGGTGTTTTCTTCCACTTTTGAACACTATGGTCATGTCATACTCTTGAAGACGTAACACCCACCTGGCGAGTCGTCCTGCTGTATCTTTAAGACATGTCAACTAACAAAGTGAATGATGGTCTGTAACAACTGTGAATGGCCTGTCCCAATTTGCACATGGCCCAGATCACAGCAAGACATTCTCTTTCTGTAGTTGAGTAGTTTCTCTCGGCTTTTGTAAGTCTCCTAGAAGATTATCCATCATCCGGTCAAAAGTTGCAGGTGCATTACACAAACCAAACGGCATTACCTTAAACTCATACGAGCCCTCAGGGGTGATGAATGCAGTTTTCTCACGATCAGCCTCATCTACTTCGATATGCCAGTATCCGGAGTACGTGTCCATGGTTGAGAAAAACTTTGCCCCTTCAGACAATCTAGTGTATCGTCGATTCGTAGAAGAGGGTACACGTCCTTTTTAGTTATCTTATCAAGCTTCCTGTAATCAACACAAAAGCGCCAACTGCCATCCTTCTTCTTGACGAGAACCACTGGTGACGACTATGGGCTCTGCGATGGCTTAATGATGTCATTTTTCATCATTTTCTCTAGCATCTGAGCTGCGCCCCCCATGTATAAAAATACATTAGCCAAACACACGGTGTCATCCCATTTGTTAAATTTGGCTATACGCTCATATACCTTCAGCCACTTGTTTGGATCTTGGCCATCGTCACCAGAGAACCCGGAAGGATGTCCCATGTGGTGGCACACAGTTGCTGTCATCATGACGTCATCTTCTTCTTCTGTCTCCGATAGATTGCGAACTGTTGAATATGGCACGAATTCGGGTTTCTCGCCACGTAAACGGCGGCTCTGTCGTGGCCTGATGGCAGCCACTGCGTCGTCGATAATGTGCTGCATCACAAGTTCCAGTACCCAGGTTGGTCTCTCTGAGAAGCTCCTCGGGCGCTACTTTGGACAGCTACCGAACATTCCAGTACAATTATTCTTGCCATTTGTGAATACTTCTAGAATGTACTCGAACCGAATATAGAAATTAAAGTTGTACTGTCCAATACACCACCGTGCTACTCAGCTTCTTCTGTGACAATATCGAAACTCTTCATCAGTTCCTTACTCATGTGAATGGAATGCTCACTAATATGAAACTCAAGGTGAAGGCGTAAAGATAAGGAATGATGCTATTTTTAGAAGTTTTCATTCAGCGTAGCCGACTCATGTTGACTTACACCTCAGTGCGCAGAGATTTCGTCAGCTGATTGAGAATAAAGCGGTTTTAAAAACGCCGATACAAGCAGTTACAACAGTTTATGGTACCTGCTTCCGAGACTTAACACCTGATGCACGCGCTACAAAGAAGTGGCTACAATGAACGAAATATCTAAGAAACAAGAACACGAATATTTCTAACAATTATAAGATAATTTGCTTGAAGTAATCCTTCCTTGCTGCGAGGCTATATTTAGCAACATACTAGTGTTTCTGAGCTGGCCAATTAAATTAGATGCAGCCCCCAGTTAAAGGTAATGTTGACCACAAGCTTCTTAGAAGTTATAACATGCCTGGTTAGTGCGACAGTAGCTATAATTGTCTGTTCGTACTTACACTTTCAGAACACAGGGTAGAACATAAAAGGCACATTACAAACTAAGTGTTGTTCAGCAGAGCAGCTGTAGGCCCAACATGAGCAAAACTAGAAAGCGGCTGCTTGATACCGAGATGCCAGAGTTATTTTGAAGTATTTACTTTTAAACAGGAGCTGTGTCTGTTCCAGCGCCCCTCCATAGCAGAGATGAATATAATTTCTGGAATTATATGTGCATCCCTGGCAGTGTATGTATATCCCTTGATTTGCAGATAACGAGATGACACCGTAGGTCGGCCATTCACAAACCGAGTATCTGTTATAAAAGACCACTACAATTATCTTCAGTCATTTCCCCCTGATAATGATTTACGAAGTCGTCGAGTTCTTACATTTGACGCTGCAATAACGCTTCCTAAAGACATACCAACCACCGATCGTTTGTATCATTAGCATCCACTTTGTAGACTGTATCATTAGCAGTATGCTCTACATCTACTACGTAGACTAATATTCTGTCAAGCAAGGAGAAGTCTGATGCAAACATACAGGAGAGAAAACGATTCAAGAAGTTGACAAAATATACGCCCCCGTCCTAAAACGCTTTCCAATTCTTTAATGCCCCTTGCCGGCCGCGGTGGTCTAGCGGTTCAGGCGCTCAGTCCGGAACCGCGCGACTGCTACGGTCGCAGGTTCGAATCCTGCCTCGGGCATGGATGTGTGTGATGTCCTTAGGTTAGTTAGGTTTAAGTAGTTCTAAGTTCTAGGGGACTGATGACCACAGATGTTAAGTCCCATAGTGCTCAGAGCCATTTGAACCATTTTTTTCTTTAATGCCCTTCCTTTCCCCGGTATGCGTCCTTGAGTGTCCCTTGTCTGTAATCGTTGGAAGTTACGTCGTAATTACGTAACATTGCACCGGAAGTGCTTGATAAAGTTGATTTCGAAACGTTGGGTTTCTTCAAGAAATTCATTCGACCACGGCATAACAGCGCGGAATATTTAGAATAAGCTTTACGTTTCCGACTGTGAAAGTTTTCATTTTACAACTATCTGTAATAATGTGTTGCAGTGTTAGGGTATAGACTGTTGATGATGATACCTTTGCTAAATGGTGACGTTTAAGACGGGCAGCTATTCAAGGTATGGGGGATAGGCAAAGTAATGTGAACACCTGTACTAACTTAGGAATGGTTTATTAATGAGGTGTTGGACCCTCATTTGCCCGTAATACAGCTGCGATAGTTCTTGGAATACTGGCATTTAATGATTGTATAGTCTCCAGTGGGATGTTATGCCACTCTTCGATCTGAGTCTCTTGTAGCTCCTGCAGTGACGAGAAAGGCGGAAATCTGCTCCGGCGTCTGCACTCCAAAACCGCCCACAGGGGTTCGATAACGTTCAAATACGGGAACTATGCTGGCCAGGAAAGACGCTGCTGCTCAGCTGCATGCTCCTCATACCACGATTGTACTGTCATGGCTGTGTGAATAGGTGCAGTATCGTCCTGAAATATGGTATCATTGCTGGCAAACAACATTTGAATCATGGGGTGCACCTGATCTCCTAGAACGCTTACATAATCGTTGGCTGTAACACGGCCTTTGAGAGTAATGACGGGACTAGCAGGCTGATATGACTGCCCACACCATCACACTTCCACCTCCCTGCTTAACCGTTGGAATTAAGCATTAGGATTGTAGGTTTCTTTTTGCGTTTTCCAGACGTAAACCAGGCCCGATATTAGAAATAACGAAAACGTTGACTCGTCGTACCATATGACGTGTTTCCACTGATCAGCCATCCAGCATTTCTGCTCCTGAAACCATGTTTTACGCTTCTTTGCGTTGGTTGTCGTCACTAATGGTTTCGATATAGGCTGTCTTAATTACTGATGCACCAGCTAGTCGGGCCCTCACAATCTGCCCTCTTTGGAACTCTGTTAGGTCTTTCATTGCACATCGACCTTGGCCTCTGAATGTAAATACAAAGTGTGCACTACTCCTAAACAACCTGCACTGATGCCTAGTCTGTACTGAACACGCATAGTCAAGCGCAGTACGTGCCTTACCTGCGTTGTTGACCGTCAAACACAGCTATCCCGTTACTACCAATGTTCACATTATTTTGCCAATCCCTTGTATGTATGCTGCGGTGCGCTATCTGCTTCACTTTCTCTCGCATGGCCGACAACACAAACACAACAGAACACTATGCGTGCACCCACCGAGCACGAATCACGAGACACAACCTTCCGCAAATTAAAAGTCAGTGGACTCGAAGAATTAGACAACTGAATTAATCCGTCGCGCTTTCCCGGTCGTACGACTTCGCTTTACCACACTTCCGTGTCACAGAACACAGAGTGAGCAAAAATTTTGCCGTTCTTTTTCGAAAGTGAGTCAGAATTGTCGGGCGGAGTGATTTACTGGTGCTCCGGCGAGGTAGCCGGGCGCGTTTCCTGTAAGGGCGGGCGCGAGCAGAAAGCCCCTCGCTTTATGTTAATTGACTTTTAGTTTCATTTACATCGAATCGATACGGCGCTATCTGCTATCTGTAACGCGAGGGTGGGTGTGATTGTTTTGAGGGGTGGCGCTCAACAGCTTCTGGTCAGCCACGGCGAGGGGGGAGCCGTGCGCATTTGCATTCGCATTTACACGACGCGCAACGCACCCACGCCGCCCCTCCCCCTCCCTCACAGCTTACGCTTTACCGGCCACTTTACTCCGTCCGCAATTACAGTCTTGTTCTACTGTTTGTGCTTCATTTCTGTATACTAACATTAGGTTTTTTAAAAAAAGAACCACTGTAAGCTGTTAATAAATATAAATTTATTGACAGATAACTAGTTTCAGATCAAAAGTTAATACAATATCAAGCTCGAATTAAGTTTCTTGGCGTCAAGCACATAATTTTTCTTCGTTGCGCCACTTGAGCGTCTCTTATCTCATACATTTCTCATCAGTCACCAAGAGCCAAAATGGACATTTCGTTATAGTGTTAACCATACCTCCAGGCCACTTTACGCATACACTAGGCGAAACAAAAAAAAAGAAAAAAAAAGAAAAAAACCCTGAGGTGACAAAAGTCATGGTATAGGGATATGCACGTATGCATATGACGGCAGTATCGCGTACACGAGGTTTAAAAGTGCAGTTCATTGTTGGAGCTGTCATTTGTACTCATGTGATTCATATGGAAAGATGGCCGTCGTGATTATGACCGCAAGACGGGAATTGACAGACTTAAAACGCGGAATGGTAGTTGGAGCTAGACGTATGTACATTCCATTTCGGAAGTCGTTAGGGAATTCATTACTCCGTGATCCACAATGTCAAGAATGTGTCAAGAAAACAAAATTTCAATATGACGTGGCGGTCGGTCGCCTCGATTGTTCCGTCAGGGCCTCAATGCGGACATTTGCTTCAACGATAGAGGTAACACGACCTGGCCGTTGTACCTAGGTAGCAGACAAAAGCCCATGCTAGTAAATAAATATATAATAAAATAGTTATGACGCTAATATGCTTAACACTGCCCTCAAATGGGAATCTATATAATGTGACAGGTTACGAAGATCATAGTAGCAGGCCTGTAAACCCAATCTTCCGTTAAACGTGAGGGGAGGCGGCAGATGATGAAATGATAAATTTTGATTAATACTAGTAGATAGTGACATAAAATTGCCAAACTGTGGCCACGAAGGTGTTACATTTTAAGAGTACATAGTTAGCGTAGGTTTGGAGTTCGGAGAGAAGTGGAATTTGGTGAAAGCTAGGTGAAAAGTTGTCAGCCTAGCACATAGATGGCCGACCGATGTGACCGAGCGGTTCTAGGCGCTTCAGTCCGGAACCGTTAGACTGCTACGGTCGCAGGTTCGAATCCTGCCTCGGGCATGGATGTGTATGATGTCCTTAAGTTAGTTAGGTTTAAGTAGTTCTAAGTTCTAGGGGACTGATGACCTCAGATGTTAAGTGCCATAGTGCTCAGAGCCATTAGAACCATTTGAGCATAGATACGGCGGTTATATCAATGAAATTTTGTTTTTGTTATGTTGGTACAAGTTGTGTACTAATGTAAATCAAAATCCTTGCTTGATCTCAGAAGCTTTTTTCGTCATGTTGCGTACGTTCTCATCGAATCGATCAATCAGATTATTGTTCTGGACAGCACGTAAACATCGAAATTCTTCCATAGTTGATGAAGATTCATAAGAAGCCTTCATCTTCAACTGTGAATTCAGACGTGGATGTACTGCTCTTGAAGGTTGCCGAACTCAGGGACGTCGCAAAGTCACAACCACAGACGAAAATAAATGATCTTCGATCAAACAAGTGTGAAGTAGGTGGCACCATAGGCACATCAGGCTACAGAACTATTTCACTGCCACTAGTGTACTTTTCGAGTAATGACAACGAAAACAAGGTAAGAAAAATCAGGTCTCGTACGGAAGCGTATAGACTATCGTTTTTCCCTCGCTCCATTTGCGTGAGTAAGAGGTAGGTGCGTGACTAGCAGTGGAATGAGGTATCCTCCGGCATGCACCATATTGTGGATTGCGAACTAGGTATGTAGAAAAAGACGTAAATGTATTAAAAAGTTTTATAAGTGAGGGTGCGGTTTTAAGAGCGTGGTGTCAACTTCAAAAGCGGAGGGTTTGTTAAGCGAAAATCCCCGTAAGCAGTCACGCATTCATTTCAGTGCATTCAATGCACAAGGAACATTTCTTTCTGAGTCTAGCTAGTTGCTGACGCTTTTTTGGAGAGTCTAGTACGTGAGAAGATAATCATGAACGTCAGTTTGTTGTTTTTATTGTCGTCTTCAATCCAAGGACTGATTTGATACAGCTGTCCACATTACTCTACCCGTACAATTTCTATGTAACAACTGCAACCTACATCCATTGAACACTGTTTACTTTACTTGGACCTTCGTCTCCCTCTACTACTATCACTCCCTACATTTCCTTCCATTACTTAATCGACGATTCCTTGATGCCTCAGAATGTGTCCTATCAACCGATTCCTACTTGTTGTTGAGGTGTGCCACAAATTTCTCGTTTCTCCAATTACATTCAAGATGTTCTTATTAGTTATTCAATCTATTCATATAATTTTCAACATTCTTCTGTAGTATAACATTTCAAAAGGTTCTCTTCTCCTTGTTTGACTATTTATCGTCCATGTTCCAGTTCCGTTCAAGGCTACGCTCCATAAGACTTCCTAACATTTAAAGTTTTTTTCGATGTTAACAAATTTCTGTTTTTCAGGAATATTATTCCTGGTATTCCCTGTCTGCAGTTTATTATCTATCTACTTCTGCCATCATCAGTTATTTTGCCGCCTAAATATCAAAATTCATCGACTGTTTTAGTATCCAATTTCCTAATCTAAGTCCCTAAGGATCACCTGATTTAATTCCACTACCTTTGTTCGATGTTCATGTCATAACGTCTTTTCAAGACACCATCCTTCCCGTTGAACTTCTGTTCCACGTCGTATACCGTCTCTCACAGATTTAACATGTCGTCAGCAAACTTGAATTCTCTTCCCAAATTTCTCCTCGATTTCTCTTGATGGCTTACCCAATGCATATATTGAATAACATCAGAGACAGGTTACTTCCTTCTCAAAAACTGCTTGCTTTTCATGTCCTTTAAGTCTTACAACTGCAATATGGTGCCTTTGCAACTTGCAGATAAAATTCACTCCCTGTTATTTACTCATCTATCTTCAGAATTTTTAAGCGTATTCCACTCAAAAATGTCAAAAGCTTTCTCTAAATCTGCAAATGCTTTATACGTATATTTCCCTTTCTTCACCCTATCTTCTAAGATAAGTCGTGTTTGCTACATTACTTCGAAATCCAAATTGTCCTCGCTCTAGGTCGACTTCTAGCAGTATTTCCATTCTTCTGTAAATAATTCGTACCTGGATATCGCAACAGTGACTTAGTTTATAATATTCATACCTGTCATCACTTACCTTCTTTGGAACAGGAATTATTACATTTTTCTTGTAGTCTGAGGGTATTAGACGTGTCTGATATACACCGAAGTGGTAGAACTCACGGAATAGCGATATGCACTTATACGAGTACAGAATTGGCAGAGCTGCGATTTCTGCTCACATGGTTCATGTGAAAAAATTGGTGGTTGGGTTATTTTCTAGGAGGAAGTCAGCCGTGCCCTTTCGAAGAAGCCACCCCGGCATTTGCCTGGAGCGATTTAGGAAAATCACGGAAAATCTAAATGAGGATGGCCGGACACGGGATTGGACCATCGTCCTCCCAGTGTGTGAAAAAATGTCAGACGCGATTATGGGCGCACGACGGAAATCAGCAGACTGTAAACGTGGAGTGGTAGTTGGAGCTAGACGTATGGGATACTCTATTTCGGAAATCGTCAGGGAATTCAGCATTCTGCAATCCACAGCGTCCAGAATGTGTCGAGAATACAACATTTCAGGCATTACCTCTCACCGTGGACAACGCAGTAGCCGACGGCCTTCACTAAAACGACCGAGAGCAGTGATTTTAGCGTAGAGTTGTCAGTGCTGACAGACAAGCAACACTGCGACACTGCGTGAAATAACAACAGAAATCAATATGTTAAGTACGACGAACGGATCCCCTAGCACAGTGCGGTGGTGTTTTTTTTTTGTTTTTTTTTTTTTTCGAAATCGCCTGCAGCGCCTCTCCTGCGCTCGTGACCAGGTCGGTCGGCTGGACCCTATACTACTGCAAAACCGTGACCTGATCACATGAGTCCCGATTTCAATTCGCAAGAGCTGATGGAAGGGTTCGAGAGTGGCGCAGACCCCACGAAGCCGTGGAGCCAAGCTGTCAACGAGGCACTGTGCAAGCTGGTGGTGGCTCCATACTTGTGTGGGCTGTGTTTACATGGAATGGACTGAAACTCCTGGATGTTCAGCTACTTGGAGACCATTTTCAGCCATTCGTGGACGCCATGTTCCCAGACAACTATGGAATTTTTATGCATGACAATGCGCTATGTCACTGGGCCGCACTTGCTCACGATTGGTTTGAAAAACATTCTGGACAATTCGAGCGAATGATTTGGCCACCCAAATCGCCCAAGATGAATCCCATCGAACATTTATGGGACATAATCAATATAGTGTATAAAATCGTGCAGTGGCAACGCTTTCGTAATTATTGACGGCCACAGAGGCAGCATGGCTCAATATTTCAGCAGGGGACTTATTGAGTCCGTGCCACTTCAAGAGGCTGCATTACGCTAAGCAAAAGGAGCATGGCATTAGGAGGTGTCCCATGACTTTTGAAACCACAGCGTATCTGTCTCGCACACAGAGCGTAACAGCGTAACAGTTTTGTTATGGTTGGCCCTCCCAAGTATTTCAATAATCCTGAGATAAAATCGTATACTCTATGGGCTTGCTTCGACATCGATCTTTCAGAGCTCTGTCAAATTCTTCTCCCAGTATCGTATCTCACATCTCATCTTCATTATCATCCTCTTCTCTTCCTATAATGTTGTCTTCATCTTTATTTCCCTTACATGAACCCTCTAGGTATTCATTCAGCATTTCAAGTTTCCAGTTTTTTGCATAGTACGGGCTTGGCATCTTAGTTCCTAAAATTGTTGCAAGAGCTTTTCTTTAGTCCTAAGTCCTCTTCAATTTTCCTATACGCTACATCTCTCTTTCCCCTTACCATGCATGCTTGTATATACTTTCATTTCTCATCTAATCCTTCCTACTTCGACATTTTACACTTCCTGTCAGTCTCATATTTTTAACATCCGTATACATTTTACTGCTTCATTTCCTGCATATTTATAATTTCTTCTTTCGTCTGTTAGATGCAATATCTCGTGCATCATCCGAATATTTCTACTGGGCCTTATCTGTGCCTATTTCATCCTTTGCTGCCTTCACTGTTTCATCTTTCAAGGCTACGCATTCATCTTCTATTGTGTTTCTTATTCCCTTTCAGTTCCCATCACAATTAAATTTTCATCTCCCTTAACTACTGATTCTCTTGAAATGTGGAAAACCACAGGAACCTCCATTTTTCCGTTTGTTTAACAGGGTGTACCAAAGCTCTCCCGTCCGCACTGATTTTCGACGATGTTATAAAGTTGCGCTACGGACCGCATCTACCTTCTTTCGAAGTTAGCAGGCAAGCGTGCGGCGGCTCGTTTCGACCCATTCAACATCTGTCCTTCAAGTGTAACGAGCGAGTAACGGAGTTTACATTTCATACCGGCCACAGCAAATTTGTGTTCGTGGGGTCTCTGTTCTAATTCGAACGTTCGACTTACGCTATACGTATTCGTTTCGGAATATCGTTTCTACTTCTTCCGTTAACTGATATGTGTGTGTGTGTGTGTGTGTGTGTGTGTGTGTGTGTGTGTGTGTGTGTGTGTGTGTGTGTGTGTATACACATTTGAATTACAAAAAAACAAATACTAAAAAAAAAAAAACGGTCACATGGCGCGAGATTCGATCCGACGACCTTCGGATTACGAACCCGAGCGCTTACCGCTGCCCCACGACGCTGTAGAAAACTGTGAATCGTAGAGAGTATTTCACTGCAACGGTTTCTTTTAACTGTCGATTTTCTCGACAACGGCTGAGAAGTGCATCTTGGTGCTTTGCCACATTACACCTCTGGCCATGAGCTTTTATTATTCGCAGTATGAATCGAATCTGAATTTCACAATTGGCGGCCTCCCCTTGTAAGTTAGACAGATGGTTCTTAATGCCACAGTTATTGTTGCCTGGCAGTAATGGATATATGTGCCTTGTTTGGTTGAGATCGCTCCAGTTGTTTAGCTGGAGATGTGGATCACACACACACCTATACATGGATAGATTTTAATATGTATGGATTACTTATTACTTATTCAAATACAGGGTGTTTCAAAAAGGAGTTTACAACTTTGAAAATTCATATAAGTTAGTTCATAGTACCTACAGAGGTGACAGAAGTGTCAGTTTGTACGGAAATACATCAAGTTTTGTCTCACGTAGTTCGCGAGTGCTGAATCGCACCGTAAGGAGCGCTAGCGGCAGTTGTGTTAAAGATGGCTGCCTTCACTGGACCAAAGCGTGCTAGCTGTGTGTTTTGGTTTGAGGAATCGAAGTCGGCGACAACAGTTCAGCGTAATTTCCGTACCAAGTACTCTAAAGTAGGCCTACAGTTTATGAGTGGCATAAAACTTTTGTACAAACAGGGTGCACTGTAGGACATGGGAAATCATTAGTCCAAGCGTATATGACGACATCGTTGAGTGAGTGAGACAACTTTTTGTCAACAGCCCTACGAAATCGACCTGGCATGCATCTCGCGAACTGCAAATCTCACATACGACTGTTTGGCGTGTGTTGAGAAACCTTTGCATTTTGAACAATAGAGATTGACGATCGTACAAGCAATAAAAATCAATGATAAAGTTTCTCGCGAGAACTTCCGTGTGGATATGTTAAATCTATTACACGAGGATGAACGTTTCTTGGACAAAATCATCTTTCCTGAGGAGTCCACTTTCCAATTAAGTGGCAAGGGTAACACACATAACTGTAGAATATGGGACAGTGAAAGACTCCATCAAACATTGCAACACGTTCGTGATAGCCCTAAACTGAACTTTTTGTGCATTGAGCAAGAATAAAGTGTACGGCCGTTTTTTTCCATGAGACAGCCATCAATGGTATAGTGTACCTGGATATGTTACAACAATTTTTGATACCACAAACAGACCAACAACGAAATGTTTACTTCATGCAAGATGGTGCACCACCCCACTACCTGGCTGACGTCCAGGATTATCTTAGTGATCGCTTTCCAGGTAAATGGGTTGGCCGTTATGCGCCAATTACATGGCCCCCACGTTCCCCAGACCTAACACCACTCGATTTCTTTATGGGGAGTCATCAAGGATATCGTGTTAGTACTTCCTGTGCCGGCTTCTCTACCTGAACTCAGAGCAAGAATTTACGTCACACTGAACAAGTTACACCCGCAATACTACAGCGAGTTTGGGAAGAAATTGATTTCCGATGGGATAGAAAGCCACATACAACATCTTTAGTATAAGGTAAAAAAAACTGGATGTGTTTCCCTAGAAAATAACACGAACCGGGATCTAAATCTTCCCCCAGTAAATTTATATGAATTTGTAAAGTTTCAAAGTAATTTTTGAAACGCCCTGTATTATTTATGGAACTTTATGGGAAGTTAAAGATGTGTGCCGCAAAGGGAATCAAACCCTGAATCTTGCCGGCCGGTGTGGCCGTGCGGTTCTAGGCGCTTCAGTCTGGAACCGCGTGACCGCTACGGTCGCTGGTTCGAATCCTGCCTCGGGCATGGATGTGTGTCTTAGGTTAGCTAGGTTTAATTAGTTCTAAGTTCTAGGCGACTGATGACCTCATAAGTTAAGTCGCATAGTGCTCAGAGCCAGCCAAACCCTGAATGTTGCCTTTGGTGGGCAATGTTTCTGGTACCATTGGAAGAGTGAGGTCCCAGATTATAGTGGGTACCTCACGACAGAGCCACAATAGACGCTGCCACGAATGAGGAAGACATGCCCTGAAGAGGTTCCGTATGCCGGCCCTGCTGGAAGTCTTACCTAAATCGGAGCGCAGTGTCGCTCGGCCCACTCTGTGATAGCAGCATCATCAAGATCAGGTCTGGCAGCGCGTTACACAACGGTGTACCAAAGTTATAGTTAATTGTACATTGATATGTGACTATCATTCAGTATTATTCCAAGTTATAAACAGTTATTCTGTTCTGCAACAGTACCATAAATATATGTTGTCATTGTATGGATATAGATTGCATCCAAGTTTAGTATTCGAAATTAGAGAGTTTTACTACAGTGAACTAATACTTTATGAGTGTTGTAGCGCCCTCTCTGTCCGTCCCGAAGTAAAACTTGAACTGTCTTCTAGGCTAGTTACGACACACACCAAAGCGTTACTACAGACTGAGCTGTTCACGTCTTACGCACAACTCAGCCTTACACTTTCAGTCTGCCAAGAAGTCTCGAAACAGCGCCCACTCTACTGCAAAGTCATACTGGAAATAATCCCTGAAGCTGTGGCTGAGCCATTTCTCTGCGACATCCTTTTTTTCCAGGGGTGCTAGTCCCGAAACCGTCTGCAAAGTTTGGAAAGTAAGAGAGCACGGGCGGAAGTAATTTTGTGGCGGGGAGTCGTGGTGAGAGAGTTCAATCGGTGAGAGCATCGCTGGTGAAAGTCACGGTTCCGGCTTCGAATCCCACACGGTTTAGATCCGCAGACTGACAGATTAATTCTAGAAACATTATTTGTGTTGAAGGGGGACAAGTTTGGTGACAGCACTGCAGAAAAAATACCTCTAAAGATCGTGTGTGGGTGATGCTTGTGTGTCCAAGTGCTACACGTCTATGCTAATCTACACGCATGAGATTGTGGCTACGTTTGTGTGTTTCTCCAATGAATTACACGTTACCCAGCGGAAATTTACATGAATGTATATAATTGGTACACTTACAGACACACTGCAGTTTTGGAGTTTTTTACCACTCCTAAATGCCGGCCATTTATATGGCATCCATGGAAGCACTACCTCCACCGCCACCACACCACTGACGGATTAGGCATTAGGCCTGTTCCACCTGGCCGACTGCTGCCTACAAGGCAGTACAAGGAACGATAAATCACAGTGGGACATGTGATCGGCACGTCGACAATCCTTCCAGTCTTTATTACCAATAGACTAATGCTGTTGGTGCCTGTGCTTCTTTATTAAAGCGGCTCGTTACCTTGCCTCACGAGGTTGAGTGTATCCCATTCCAGACCTTTCTACTTCAGAAAAAAAACCAGGACCTTCCGCACCTAAGGCAGCAAATGTAACCATTCAGCTAAGGGGCTGGTTCTTAGAAACGTCCAGCCCAAGTATGCAAACTGCAACACACCGCCCTCGCGTTGGAACTGCTGTCTTAGGCCCCTTACACCCTGGCGATTTGGTCGCGCGACTTGCCCGCTAGGCGGAGTCTCGTCGTCCTTTAACACGCAGTTCCCATAACTAGCGATTTGGCCGCGCACCCGCCTGTCCCCGCGACTGGTCGCGGCGATTCAGCCGCGTTTGACCCTTTCACACAGGGCGATCTGGCAGCGCGGCTGGGCAACTGGGGAGGGCGTAAACAGCTAACGCCTCGCCTCGCCAGTGTGATTGTTGACTTGCGGGCTATTGTGCTATTTTTGCTACAAAAATGATTTTGGAATTGGGACTTTACATCATTCAAGTAGAACGTCACCCTGTAATTTGGGATTCAAGAAACAAGGATTACAGTAACAAGTTCGAAAAACGTAATGCTTGGGAGGAGATTTGTAAGAAAATTGTTCCTGACTTCGAAAGTAATTTTTTTTTGTAAGTTTGTGAGTCCTCACTTTTGCCATATGAACCTACATCTATGAGTGTAAAGTAATAATCAGTGTCACAAACTGCTAGTAACACTATTGAGAAAAAGTGTTTGTAGTTTTGGTATAAAGAACCACTGTGTTCAGGTTTAACAATTCTTACATGCTTTCCATCAATTGCACCAAGACAGTTCGGAAAATCAGCATATACTTTAAATTTTTCTGCTACATTAATCCAACCTTCTTCTGATGCAGGTGGCATGCATATGCTTTGTAGATTATCCCATATCTCCTAACAAGTTTCTCGCACGATTTTTGATATAGTTGAAATGCCATATTTGAGGTAATAATGTAGCTCTGTAAATGTACAGCCTGTAGCAAGATACCTGAAATCAGAGAGTTTTGTTTTTTGGAGCAACACAGTTACAGGAGAAGTGGAAGAACATTCGTGACTGTTACGCAAGAGAACTCAAGAAGAGGAAAGCCTCAAAAAGTGGTTTTCCTGCAGAAACCCACAAAAAATAGGTATATTTCGATATGCCTAATTTCCTACCACCTGTAAGTACCACTAAACCACCAGAGTTGGAAGAAGCTGATGCAAATACTGATGAGGCAAATAATTCTGATGTAGAAGACGGAGTTGCCTCCAGTTCACGTAAGAGACAAAAGATGACAGACAAGGAGAAATTATTTCAGGTACTTGCAGCAAACATCAAGGAAAAAAACGCATAAATGTCCGAAGCAGATGACCCTAACAAACATATACTACTATCATTATTAGACGATTTGAAATCTGTGCCACAACGTTTGAAAATGGACGCTAAATTTTAAATAATGTCAGTTTTGAGAAGTACAGCAGGTCTTACAGTTCACTAGACAACTATAATTTTCAGTTCACTTCACAAATACCAATGCCTGTATACTCAAATCTACCCATAACTGTACCCGGATCTAATCCGAGCCCAGGTACATCGTATCGTGATGCCGCACTTTCACCTGTTATCATCTGATGCGTCAGTGGTCACTGATCTATTCTCTGGGTAGCGAAATATCACAGTTTTGGCTTACTGTATTTTAATATTACACATTGGAGCAAATTACTGTTAAACCTACTTTAAAAATAAAGGTATATGTAAAATAAGCATTTTATTTACCTTAAAGTAATCATCAGTATTTCCTCTGGTGAAATACTGTTCCTCATTTGCGTATTTTGCTTTATGAGATTTGGCCTCAGCATAGCACATAATTCATCAAATGATGTCACAGACATTCTGAAATAGTTCACGAATTTTGCAGGGTTTTCTCTTAATTCGTAATAAATTGTGAAAAAATGTCTGTGTTTCTCTGGAGTTTTCAGTAGAGGATGAATCCAGTATTTTCTTTGACGTCGGCGGCGTCTGTATTTCCTTTTCAACAACAGAGCGGAAAGCAACACCTCCTCGTCAGAATCCATTTCGGAACTGGCTGGCACAAGCAAACAGACAGCTGCCGCCACAGAGCTGCAGCCGCACGATTGAGCCGCGTGCCTGGCGATCAGTCGCACGGTTCAGACGCGCGATAGTCGCGCATTGCAGCGATTGAACCGCGCAGCTGAATCGCGGCGACGAAATCGCTAGTGTGAAAGCAGCTTTCCAGGCGGCGCACTGTCTTAACGTTTACGGCGTTGCTGCTGCTGCTGCTGACACTCGGCACTGGACAAAATCTCACACTGCGAATGCGCAACTTACTCACATAATGCTTAAAAAAAAAAACCGCGCGACTGGTACGGTCGCAGGTTCGAATCCTGCCTCGGGCATGGATGTGTGTGATGTCCTTAGGTTAGTGAGGTTTAAGTAGTTCAAAGTTCTAGGGGACTGCTGACCACAGATGTTAAGTCCCATAGTGCTCAGAGCCATTTTTTTGCTTAAAAAAAAAATCGGCGTGCAATGGACCTCCCTTTTTGTCTGATTTTCCATACCTGCCTGCTTCAGTTCTAACAATGATAGCAGCTTTTCCTTTTCGCATAGATTTTCTGCAGTTGCGTTTTATTTTTGGCTCATAAACTTACTAAATTGTCGTTACTTTACCTCAAATATTTAGTCCTCGTCCTAATTGATTTATTTTGTTTAAGTAGCAATGGATATTTTAAGATACCACTTAGTTGCAGATACGAGCTCATTTTACATTATTTCCAGTTTTGCCATTTCACATACGTGAAGTGAATGTATCAGCGCTGCAGTACATAAGGAGTAAAAGAGCGAGCGGCAGGTTCCCACGGCCGGTTGGCCATCTGGCGCTTTCACTGCCAGTAGGATGCAGCAATGGCTCGTGACGTCAACAAAGTGTTACGGTGTTTCTTAAATAAATGCATCATAATGGCATCCTGCATAAAAATTATTTGCACAATAAAGACTTCTTTCCGCTTCATTACGTAAAGTACAGACAGTAGTACCGCACTTTCAGAATGCGACGGCGCTGCTACGGCTCTGCAAGGAAACCTAGAACTACGAAAGTATCTACACAAAACAGGTATGGAAAATTCCTATGCAGCGGCTCACTAAGTCAGTTCAAGAACAGACTGGGTCAACTGTCGCAAAACTCGGTTGGGAAAGCGTGGACAGTTATACTGGACGCCCCTTATACCAGCATCTACGGAATCACGGGCTAAACTGAGACATTTCTGGAGCTTTAGTACGAGTGGAGGGTTCTTGCAACATTTTGACATTTCTACTAATATGATTTGACGATCAGCATCTCCAGCAGACAAGAAACATGTTACAGAATAAAATTTCTTAGAAGTCAACAAGGGCAAGAAATATGTTTTATTTATTTATTTATTTAATTTTTTTTTGCGGAACAATCAATCTGAAGAAACAACGACAAGAATGATTACAGTTGGCCGTGGCCGTTGTAAAATCTTCGAAAACCATGGAGGAGCATCACGTACGATTAGAAGCTTACATTCGTAGAATGTCTTGCCAGCCTTAGTCACACCAGCCTTATTCCTAAACTTAAGAATGAACGTCAGGGGCTTTTAGTCGTCGATGCTGAGAGAACTGTGTTTAATTGTTATTTTCAAAAGCAAAGGCAAACAAAAGAAGAACAACATATTTACTGCCAACTTGTGATGATTGTCGGGTAACGCGAAAAACAGAGAGCAATTTAATTTTTCAGCTTATAATAAGGCTGAGTAATCAGCCAGTATCTTATAACTATTTGCAAAAATTATTAACTGACATCTATACCGTGAGTATGTTAACATAAACAAAGCAGTTATTTTATTCCCATTAGTCAACTAAACATAAATCTTCACATTTTCATTAACATCACCAGTAATCCCTCATCTACTGCTGAGTAGTGTTAGACTAGATAAAGGTATATATTAAATAACAAAAAAATTAGAACATCAATGTGTTACTGGCGTTAGATAACTGGATATTACTGTCGAGATAAAAAGTTTATGAATATCTTGATTCACTTGGCAGATACCACTCAGAAGATTTGTTTTGTTTAAGTTCCTTAATTACTGAGCACGTAGAATTCTGGGACCGCATCATTAGACCTGCATAAAATTAAGGTTATTGTTGATTTGGCTGTCGTTCTGAAGACTGATTGTTGCAGCTCTCCCCGCTTGTCTAGGCTGAGCAAGCGTCTTCACCTCTCGATTTCAACTGCAACCTGTATCCATTTGAACATGCTTACAGTAGTCAAGTCTTTGTCTTCATCTACAATTTTTACCCTCCACACCTCCCTCCGTTATCAAACTGACGATTACTTGAAGCCTCAAGATGTGTCCTATCGACCAATCCCTTCTTTTAATTTGGTTGTGGCATGAATCTGTTTTCTTCCGCTTTCGATTTAGTAAGTCTTCATTAATTATCCAGTCTCCACCTCTAATTTTCAGCATTCTTCTGCACAACCACATTTTAAAAGCTGCTATTCTCTTCTTGTCTGAACTCTTTATCGTCATCGTTTCACCTCTGCACAAGGCTACATTTCAGACAAATATCTTCAGAATAGACTTCCTAACAGTTAATTTTCTGTTCGATCGTAACAAATTTCTTTTTCTCAGAAACAGTTCTTTCTATTGCTAGTGTAAATGTTACATGCTTTGTGTATCGGACATGGTCAGTTATCTTGCTGCAGAAATAGCGAAACTCATCTAGTACTTCTAGTTCTCATTTCTTAATCAAATTCCCTCACCAAAGCCTGATTTTATTCGAACATATTCCATTACCCCATTCATTCCATTATAACTGAACCATAAAAGTTTTATATAATACTAAACCCAGAAAGTGAAAAGCAGTTCATGAATACTATTCGTGTTCAGGGGCGGCTCTTTACGCTTACTTTGCAGATATGCTGCCTAAAGGACGTGGGAATTCTTATTTTCTGTGCCGAAAGGACACATAATATCCTATTCAGCACAAGGTGAGGCAATTTCTGCTATTGTAATAGGAGAAGATGACCACACTTCGTACGCCGCGATCGCAGTATAGACACTTTCATTTTTCCAAGATGATCGCTTATGCGGAGATCATTTGATCTTATGGAACTTGTTATAAAATTGCCATGTTGCGTTACATGAAGTCAAAGCATAAAAGGCTCCTTCACGTATACATATCTTGATAAAAATCTAGTTAGTAAAATGGTCGCAGATGATAAAATGCACACACATGATAAAATACATTTGATAAAACCCTCGTATCGTCCGTACATGCTACTGGCGAGCAAGATTTTTATAAGCTTACCGCACACCACTGGAACAATTACGGACGATACGAGGATTTTATCAGCTGTGTGCATTTTATCATCTGCGTACATTTTATTATCTGTGTGCATTTTATCAACTGGACTTCTATCAAGAAATGTACACGTGAAGAGTGCCTTTTATGCTTTGACTTCGTGTAATGCAACATGACAATTTCATAACAGGTTCCATAATAACATATGATGGCAACATAAGACTGCTGAAACCGGTCATCTTCGAAAAATAAAAGTATCTACATTGCCATCGTGATGTACGGAGTGTGTTCATTTTCGACGAAACCGATCGCCCTACAGCACAGTATGTGTATCTTACAAAATTGTAATACGCTGAAGAGCCAAGGAAACTGGTACACCTGCCTAACATCGTGTAGCTCCCCTGTGAGCACGCAGAAGTGGCGCAACACGACGTGACATGGACTCCATTGATGTCTGAAGTAGTGCTGGAGGGAACTTGAAGTGTTGGCAGAAGAGCCAACACTGTGTTGCTAGAGGAGGCCGAAATGCACGCTTTTAACTCACGCAGTCTGGCGTGAGGTCTGGAACAGTTAAGGGAAATTATAGTAGCAAATAAAGTACGTAGTTGATATAATACTTAACTTTAATCCACAATTGGTGTACATCGCTCTTGACGGTACATGTTATAATCTCAATATCAAATGCTATGGCGCCTTGCTAGGTCGTAGCAATTGACGTAGCTGAAGGCTATGCTAACTATCGTCTCGGCAAATGAGAGCGTAGTTGTCAGTGAACCATTGCTATGAATGTCGGCTGTACAACTGGGGCGAGTGCTAGTAAGTCCCTCTAGACCTGCCGTGTGGTGGCGCTCGGTCTGCAATCACTGACAGTGGCGACACGCGGGTCCGACATATACTAATGGACCGCGGCCGATTTAAAGGCTACCACCCAGCAAGTGTGGTGCCTGGCGGTGACACCACAGAACTGATACCATGAATCCTGCAGGGTTATCCATAAATCTGTAAGAGAACGAGTGCGTTCTGAACAACACGTTGCAAGGCATCCCAGATATGTTCAACAATGTTCATGTCTGGGGAGTATGATGGTTAGCGGAAGTGTTTAAACTCTGAAGAGTGTTCCTGGAGACACACTGTAGCAATTCTGGACGTGTGCAATGGCCTGCTGGAATTGCCCAAGTCCGTCGGAATGCACAATGGACATGAATGGCTGCAAGTGATCAGACAGGATGCTTACGTACGTATTACCTGTCAGAATCGTATATAGACGTATCAGGGGTCACACATCACTCCATAAGCACACGGCCCACACCATTAAAGAGCATCCATCAACTTGAACAGTCCCCTGCTGTCATACAGGGTCCATGGATTCATGAGGTTGTTTCCATACCCGTACACATCTACCCGCTCGATACAATCTGAATCGAGTCTCGTTCGACCAGGCAACACGTTTCCAGTCATCAGCAGTCCAATTTCGGTGTTGAGGGGTCCAGGCGAGGCGTAGAGCTTTATGTCGTGCAGTCATCAAGGGTACACGAGTGGGCCTTCAGCTCCGAAAGCCCATATAGATGATATTTCGTTAAATGGTTTGCAAGCTAACACTTGTTGATGGCCCAGCATTGAAATCTGCAGCAATTTGCGGAAGGGTGTCACTTCTGTCACGTTGAAAGATTCTCTTCAGTCATCGTTGCTCCCGCTCTTGCAGGACCTTTTTCCGGCCGCAGTGATGTCGGAAATTTGATGTTTTACCGGATTCCTGATATTCACAGAACTCTCGTGAAATGGTCGTACGGGAAAATCCCCACTTCATCGCTACATCAGAGATGCTGTGTCCCGTCGCTCGTGCGCGATCAAACTCACTTAAATCTTGTTAACCTGCCATTGTAGTAGCTGTAACCGATCTAGCAACTGCGCCAGACACTTGTTGTCTCACGTATGCGACGTCGACCGCTGCGCCGTATTCTGTCTGTTTACGTATCTCTGTATTTGTATACGCATGCCTATTACAGTTTCTTTGGCGCTTCAGTGTAGTAGTCGCATGACGTTATCGCTGATGTTTATTGGGCTCTTAGTGTCTTCCAGTGTGTCTGTGAGCTAAGCAGCGTGGTTTGAATTACGTTATATTGCTCATGACACACCTTGTGATCCGTAACACATGTAGCTCAGTACACTAATTAACGTTCCATCACCCAAACAATATAATGGATCAATTTTCCAATTGCACTATTGATAATCGAGACTGATGTGTTGAATGTCGGGCTTATCAGGCCCAAATTACTAAAGCGCTTTTTTCTTGCTAATCTAACTTCTGGAATGATCGAAATGAAAAATTTTTAGTATCAAACTACGTATTTTCTGATGCGCAGCTGTTGAATTTGTGAACGTAATAAAGGGTGTAACGTGTTTAAGTTCTGATATTGCTACTGCTGACTGAGGACGGTGTGCTGAACAACATTACATCAGTATTTACGTCATTTTCAGACTAATAATTATCGCTGTTAGGAGTAGTATGTTTTTAGGTCAGTTAGTACCTCGAAGTACATGCGGCAAGAGCAAGCCTTCAATCTGTAATTTCCCTCGGGCAGCCGGTCAGGTTTTAAAGTGAGAGTGTAGAAGAACAACGCTTAGTCTATTCTGATAGGCATAGTCCACTTAGTAGTGCAGTTACGACCGTGCAAATAATATCAGGTAGTAATTTATGTAATGTGTTTGTGAGAAGACTGTTCGACACTGAGAAAAAACAACAAACACACTGATGTGTGTACACATTAAGGTACCACACATAAAAATATCTGCCTTATGCCCAGCTACACCCTGTATAGTATATTAATAAAACACAAGCATCTACCCACTACTCACAAATAGTACAAAAAATCTTTCACATGAATGTGATACTGTAAGGTACATGCAAATAGAAAGATATAGTCATCATTGGTAATATCGCTATTTTCTTGCATTATCATTTATACATATAAAATAATATCTAATAAAATTTGTAACAGACTAGTTTTTTTCTCTGTATGGAAATTGACCACTGTTGTATGTGTGCGTTTATGTCTTTTGTGTATGTGTGTGTGTGTGTGTGTGTGTGTGTGTGTGTGTGTGTGTGTGTGTGTGTGTGTGTGTGGTCGTGTTGTAAGAAGAATCGAAACTCTGCGTCCTCTCTGCGTTCGGGTCCGCACAAACCGTGAAGTTAACATCGTCGACGAGATGAGAAGTTGATTTCGATAATGGCCACTAAGGCAATAAAATCCCAACGTTTCAGTTCTGATACCGAGATTCTTCCAATACGCCCTGCTCGATGAGAACCGCATTATATGTGACCTCGGCTTCTGTCAGGAGAGGAATAAAATAGAAACAGAAATAAAAAGACCGTCTCCAGAAGAGGCGCTCGGTATCTGGTAGCGGCGGTCGGGGTCTTTTGATGTTCGGTTCGAGCTAGAGACATCCTCGTAAATAACCACGACGCGGCCAGGATGCGGGCGCGGAGAGTCTATGTAAATCCGTGCGGTCTTTTATGAATACAGAGGCGGAGCCGGTATGCGGTCGCTCGTTACATCTCAGGAGAGCGGGGAGCAGTAACGACGTCGCACACGATTGGCACAGAGACCGCCCGACCGCGAAAATAATTGCTAGGCGCTCGAGGGCCTGCGGCCGCAATTAAGACCGCCGTGGCCACTTGTGCGCCCTTCCGCCCCCGCTACCTGCCCACGGCGACGCCACCTCTCCGCGCCGCCCACGCCGCCTCTGACACAGGCCGCCATCTCGACTGCGTCTGGCGCCGCCGCTCCCCCTCCACAGATCACCTTATTACCGCGCCGAGCCGAGAAGCTAAGTGGTTAACACTCTGAACGATTTTCTGTTTGGTCTGATGAGTGGGAGCCTGCTCTAAATGTTGAACAATGTACGTTGGAAAATCAATCATGTTACGAAAGCAGGTGCTCACAGGTGTGAATATTACCGAATTGTCAGTTTAATAACTCATATTTGCAAAATACTAACACGAATTCTTTACAGAAGAATGGAAAAACTGGTAGAAGCCGACGCCGGAGAAGACCATTTTAGGTTTCGAAGAAATAAGGAACACGCACGGTAATACAGGACCTACGAGTTATCTTAGAAGATAGGTTAACGAAAGCCAAGGTTACATTTATAGAAGCTTTGGACAGTGTTGGCTGGAAAACTCTCTTTCAAATTCTAAAGGTAAAACAACTAAACTCCGTCCGAACAGGCCATGAAGGGCCAGCGGTACCAACCGGCCACCATGTCACCCTCAGCCCTCAGGCGTCATTGGATACGGATATGGATAGGCATGTGGTCAGCACACCGCTCTCCCGGCCGTATGTCAGTTTACGAGACCGAGCCGCTGCTTCTCAATCAAGTAGCTCCAGACTTCGCCTCACAGTTGCTGAGTGCATCCCGCTAATTACTTATACGTAAAGCTAACAGCATAAAATGCGTACTATAAACGAAACTTGTACGTACACAATTTTGGTTGTCACAGTCTCAACAACAACAAAGGGTATATGCATATATGCGCAGAAACAGAATGTTCTCGGGGATAACAGGAAGTAGCAACATGCGTGAAACAGAACATAACAAACAACACAAAAGACCACAATCATATTCAAACTTACTCAGATTACTGCACGGGTCAGGATACGTTCAAATGTGTGTGAAAACTTATGGGACTTAACTGCTAATGTCATCAGTCCCTAAGCTTACACATTACTTAACCTAAATTATCCTAATGAGAAACACACACACCCATGCCCGAGGGAGGACTCGAACCTCCCCCGGGACCAGCTGCACAGTCCATGACTGCAGCGCCTTAGGGGTCAGGATAGAAACAAAACTGTGTTAACTATAATGGAGCTTCTACAAAGCTCTGCAATCAACGCGGATATTATTAATTTCAAATTTTTAATACTTGGATACAGCTAACTGCGATATGACTCCGCTTTCACTCTAATTGGAACTAAAGAGAGAAAGGCACAAAACCTCGTCTCACCAGAAGCCTGGTACAATGCAATTCGTTACTGCAAAACAAAGAACCTCTCTGCAGTATCTGAAATGAATCATAATGATTTTTTGTCTACAGAGACTTTTGAAGATGCGATAGCAAATCGTAAGAAGACAGTCGATGAATTATAAGTAAATTGGCTTGACACCTTACACTCCACAGTGTGTGTTTCTGAATTCAGTGTGAGTGTGTTGGCGCGTTACCGTAAGTGAAAGCGTTTGTCTGCTTTTTTTCTCATTGCTTCTGAGGTAATGTGATAAACACTATATTATCAAAAGTATCCGGACACCGCCAAAAACATACGTTTTTCATATTAGGTGCATTGTGCTGTCACCTACTGCCAGGTACTCCATATCAGTGACCTCAGCAGTTATTAGATGGCTCTGAGCACTACAGGACTTAACATCTATGGTCATCAGTCCCCTAGAACTTAGAACTACTTAAACCTAACTAACCTAAGGACATCACACACATCCATGCCCGAGGCAGGATTCAAACCTGCGACCGAAGCGGTCGCGCGGTTCCAGACTGAAGCGCCTAGAACCGCTCGGCCACTCCGGCCGACTGTAGAGTTATTAGACATCGTGAGAGAGCAGAATGGGGCGCTCCGCGGAACTCACGGACTTCGAACGTGGTTAGGTGATTGGGTGTCTCTTGTGTCATACGTCTGTACGCGAGGTTTCCACGCTCCTAAACATCCCAAGGTCCATTGTTTCCGATGCAATAGTGAAGTGGAAACGTGAAGGGGCACGTACAGCACAAAAGCGTACAGGCCAACCTCGTCTGTTGACTGACAGAGACCGCCGACAGTTGAAGATGGTCGTACTGTGTAATAGGCAGACAGCTATCCAGACCGTCACACAGGAATTCCAAACTGCGTCAGGGTACTTTGCAAGTACTATGACCGTTAGGCGGGAGCTGAGAAAACTTGGATTTCATGGTCGAGCGGCTGCTCATAAGCCACATATCACGCCGGTAAATGCCAAACGACGCCTCACTTGGTGTAAGGAGCGTAAACATTGGACGATCGAACAGTGGGAAAACGTTGTGTGGAGTGACGAGTCACGGTACACAATGTGGCGAACCGATGGCAGGGTGTGCCGGCCGAAGTGGCCGTGTGGTTAAAGGCGCTGCAGTCTGGAACCGCAAGACCGCTACGGTCGCAGGTTCGAATCCTGCCCCGGGCATGGATGTTAGTGATGTCCTTAGGTTAGTTAGGTTTAACTAGTTCTAAGTTCTAGGGGACTAATGACCTCAGCAGTTGAGTCCCATAGTGCTCAGAGCCATTTGATGGCAGGGTGTAGGCATGGTGAATGCCCGGTGAACGCAATCTGCCAGCGTGTGTAGTGCCAACAGTAAAATTCGGAGATGGTGGTGTTATATAGTGTGGTCGTGTTTTTCATGGAGGGGGCTTGCACCCCTTGTTGTTTCGCGAGGCACTTTCACAGCACAGGCCTACATGGATGTTTAAAGCACCTTCTTGCTTCCCACGTTTGAAGAGCAATTCGGAGATGGCGATTGCATCTTTCAACACGATCGAGCACCTGTTCATAATGCACGGCCTGTGGCGGAGTGATTACACGTCAATAACATCCCTGTAATGGACTGGCCTGCACAGATTCCTGACCTGAATCCTATAGAACACCTTAGGGATGCATCTGGAAGGCGACAATAAATGAGTGTCCGTGAGTTGCAGAGATCAACCTTGTATGCGATATATGTATTACACTTCACAAAACAGGGTAATGAGAACTGATGGACTGTGATGGCATGCAGCCGAATGCGAAACAGTCTGCCGTGGAGCTTATCGTGAAACGGGCTATCCTTTAAGGCGTAGCTGCAGCTAGTGTGATAACATGTTTTATAGGCATGGAAAAAAGAAACATCCAGAGGCTGAATACGTCCAAAGGTTCTAGGTGGTATGAATTGCAATATAACACACTTTTCAGGAGGGATAGTTTACTCTGCAGTCATGGACTGTGCGGCTGGTCCTGGAGGAGGTTCGAATCCTCCCTCGGGCATGGGTGTGTGTGTTTGTCCTTAGGATAGTTTAGGTTAAGTAGTGTGTAAGCTTAGGGACTGATGACCTCAGCAGTTAAGTCCCATAAGAATTCACACACATTTGAACATTTGATAGTTTGCTCTAAAGAAGTATGATTTTTCTACGCAGACCAGGAATCAAGCAAAAGCAAGGTATTTTGACCAGCTACTGGCCAGAAGCAGTGCTCATACTATAGTTGTAGTTTTCTTGCTTCCATTTTTCACTCCAGGCAAATGCTGGGATGGTTCCTTTAAAAGGGCACGGCCGACTTCCTTCCCCGTCCTTCCCTAATCCGATGAGACCGATGACCTCGCTGTCTCGTCTCCTTCCTCAAAACCAACCAACCAACTTCCATTTTTCCACTCTTGCTTGTTGTGGCGTAAGTATTTCCTACAGCCGTTGCATAATCCCGCACACATGACAGAATCGTAAGGGGCAGAACACCGCCAACTTCTCGCAGCAGAATAAATAGCTTTCCAGCGAATTTACCATCCACATGAACAGTCGGCATAATTGTATACGAATGCCTTAGAGCATTGATGTTCGTTGATGTGGATGCAACTCTCTTGGTATCCCTAACTTCCAGTGTTGCTATCATATGCATTTGCTCTTCAAATCCGGAGTGGCCGGAGCTGAAAATAAATTCTCTATTGAACGATGGGACAAGTTTTTTTATCTCATCTACAAATTTTCGGGTCGATTCCGCGGTTTGTTGTGCACGGTCAAGTTGACGCTTTGTTTGAAATTTCGTTATGGTACGTCTTCCAATTTTTGTAGCACTGTTTGAAGCTATTCAACCATTCACTGCTTCCCTGTAAATCATTTTAATTAATTTAGCGCGCAGTTTGGTGTGTATAATGCAGCAGGTCACTGTGACGCACATCCTGTAAATTGTATCGAGCATCCTTGAAATGTGCGAACACCAGCTTTTGTAACAAATGTGCCTTGCCCTATCCTGAATATGTGTACTGTTCTTAAGCACTAACGATGTGATATTGCTGCGGACTTATTCGAAATCTGTTTTCTTTTCTTTTTGGTACTATATTGTGGATGGTCTTCCATGTGTGTAATTATGTTTAGTAACCGCTCCTTGGACAACGATTCTCCTTAACTACATTTCACTGGACACGGAAGTTGTGGCCCCGCCGAAGATGATGAACTACATGGCTTGACACCTGTTTCAGTATCACTTTCACTTGTTAAGCACGTACTGTCATACTCATACACATTGTTCGCATAGTCGAGCGTGTACGTCAGGACACATTCCACTGACTCACCGTGCAGAAACGATAATACAAGGTTCCGATCGGTCGTCAAATGGAAATCACTGTGAAAATCAAAACTGTTTTATTTGCAATAGGAAGCAACACCTTACAGCTACTTCTCTACATAGTCGCCGCCGCCGACATTAGTCGTAGCGTTGTACCAACTTTCCAATACCCTCTTCGTGGAAGGCAGCCGCCTGTGCTTTCCGCCAATTCTCTACGCTCGTCTACAACTCGTTGTCTGTGCCAGAATGTTGTCTTCATAGCCAGCGGTTGATAACGTGCCGCGATCGGCGAGCATACTAGAGACACTACCCAACACATCTGTGCAAAACTTCATCGAAGTTCACACAGGTTTCCATTTCGCGACCGATAGGAACTTACTTTCTGAATAGCCCTCATATTTTATCTGCCACTTCTTTCTCAATCAGCGAAATTCTTTGCATTCCTTTTTGACGAAATGTCAACTTCGGTAACTGTTGTTGTAGATATAATGCAATGTATGCTTTGTTTATCGTTGCCGTTGCTCTGCTTTGTATCGACACCACTAGCACTGTAGCACTGCTTTCAGTTGCTCGTCGACTAAGCAGTTTAACTACGGTCTGTAGCCTCATGCTGCGTTACTATTGGATACCTCCAGTCACGCCCCCTGTTACCATTAGTAGCCAACATTGTGTGGTTGCACGGAAGACAATGCACGGGGCGTCGAATGCCGTAAACATCGTTGGCTTTTTGCGACCTCGCACTCAAGTTTCATTCTCGGTGTTCAACTGACTAGAAACTTCGATACAGTTCTGACTTTTAATACAACTCGTGCTGCTGGATCTGAAGTAAGACGATGCTGTCGTCATGGGCGATGAGTGGATGAGCGGCACTGTGCCCTGACGGAAGTATTGTTCCGCAGATTACGAGTATGTAGGCTCCACCTACGGCAGGTATCGAGGAGAGCTGAACTTGCTTGCTAGTATGGGTACGATTCGACGGGAGCGCAGCTGCAGGGACAAGGAGCGCGTAGCCAGAAACGGGAAAATCCCTAAGCTGGGAATTTGGACAGCTGTTATTCGCATGGACTTTGTCCAACAGATAATGCTGCAGGAAATTGGGCAGTGTCGCAGAATCATAAAGATGATTAAATTAGAACTCTCTGGGATTCGACAATAACCCTCATCAAATATTAATTCTAATCTGAATAAATTTGCGATCTCAGAAAAATGAGGCACATACTATAACGCAACAACATTTCAATATCTTTAAAACTGCCGGCAGGAGTGGCCGTGCGGTTCTAGGCGCTACAGTCTAGAACCGAGCGACCGCTACGGTCGCAGGTTCGAATCCTGCCTCGGGCATGGATGTGTGTGATGTCCTTAGGTTAGTGAGGTTTAAGTAGTTCTAAGTTCTAGGGGACTGATGACCTCAGAAGTTAAGTCCCATAGTGCTCAGAGCCATTTGAATCAAGCTATCTTTAAAACTACAAAAGTTAATGTTTCACAGTGAATAAACGATTATACAGTGAACCTCTGCACTAACAACTTTTAATCGCTTCATGCGATTCAGCAAACGATATCTCGGATAATAGCATTGCATTATAGCTACCATGCATGAAAGCTGAATCTATTTTATTTATTGATTTACGACGTTTTTTTTATTTTTTCATTATTCAAACGTTTCTCAGAGCAGCGTATTCCCCACATTTTCACGGCAAATGAACACAATAGCAGTACCTCACATTTTGTCATACTTGTGTATTTATTTAAAGAACAGTTTACTATTTTGCTAGTAAATTTATTCAAATGTTGATTACAAGTGTTATTAAAAAACTTTGCTAATTTATAAGTGGTCAGTCACATGTGTTAGTGTACACCACGATTGCAAAGAGAACCAAAGATGCTTCTGTCAAGAAGGCATAAATAACTGCTTGAACAATACTTATGGACAATCTGTTGCCATTTATCATGAGCACACTTGTGCAAGAATGCTGGCTTATTTATTTATGAAAAACTATTACTTATATTTACTGTAAATTATCTGCTTGTGACCAAATGTTCATGAAATTTCTTTATTTAAATATTGTTGTAATCTATTAGTTTGCTACTGGAAGTGGTCAGCTTGAATCCGATCGTGTCTGTAGAGCTTTAGGATGATGTGTTTTTTGTTGGGATGGAAAAGCACATAGCAGTGGAACACTACAGGACTCAAGTGGAGACTGGAACTTCTCAAGGGAGATTATCTGGACACTTTGTGACAAGTTCCGGTAGAAGGCAATTCGTGCGATTCAGTCGTATAGGTGATTGTTTCTGGGGGGTGAAAGGCTGCTATAATACTCTAACTTTTCAAGGGACTTTATATTTCGAGAGGTCTAAATGTGCTCGGGAGTAGGACTCTCAACTTTTGCTGCTTGATTTACGGAACTGAGAACAGGCAGAGTGCGAATTACTATTCTTTGCATCGCATGTGTTAATTTTTGAATCATCAAAAAAATGGTTCAAATGGCTCTGAGCACTATGGGACTCAACTGCTGAGGTCATTAGTCCCCTAGCACTTAGAACTAGTTAAACCTAACTAACCTAAGGACATCACAAACATCCATGCCCGAGGCAGGATTCGAAACTGCGACCGTAGCGGTCTTGCGGTTCCAGACTGCAGCGCCTTTAACCGCACGGCCACTTCGGCCGGCTTTTGAATCATCATGTTGAACTCTGAACTGTTTTGAGCTTGTGAATATTTCGTTTATTGTGATCACGAAATGGATTTAGTTTTCGCATATCTTTGATGACTTATCTAGTTTGGAGATTTTGGTACCATTCTCGTAACGCCCTCAACCTAACTTTACTGCATTTGATAAGTATATTTTGTCTGTGTTTTAACTGAATATCGTAGGACCACTTCCCATTCATCTGAGATGTTCTTTCTTGAATTAACATTATTCAACAATTCTTTATCGTCTACATCAGTTACAGACGTTAGAATAGAACCCTTGTTATTAAATTATTCATTTGCATTTCTGTATATTTTATTGATTCGCTTTTCTATTTCTCACTGCTATAGGTTGTTATTTGCAGCGAATTAGCTGTAGGGCATGAAAGTAGACGTGCGCGGATCGACCCTATGACTACATCGATCTGTTGTTTTTAAACAGAGCCGTGCATAGCTCAAGTGCCTAAAGTGCGAATAACCACATGTAAAGACGCAACTGGGTTGCTCTTATGGGATGCCGTTTGGAAGAGCAACTCAGTAGCAGTAACGTTAGGTACTGCCGCAGGCGGCGTGTGGCACCTAGATCTATATTGCACTTTGTCAGAAAACGAAACTGCGGCATCTCTGACGAATCTTGAATCCTTCGGAGATATCAACGTTTATCTTTGAACTATCAAGATAACACACTCTACAATGTACAAGTTCTGTTTACAAACAAATTTTTAAAAAATTTAAGGAACTAATTAATTATAAAGTGTTCTTACAAGGGAATGGTCCAATAAGATATGTCGAAACCTATCCTGAAATTTTTTACACAGGAAGAAGACAATAAAAGAAATGCGCTAGCAAAATTTTAGCAGTTAAGAGACACTGCAAGTATTAAAAAAAATAGGTAAAAATTGCCAAATTCGTAGCGGGCCAGGCGGCGGTAGAAATGTACACCCCTACGGGAACTGTAGCTACTGCGCATGCGCAACTAGGCACACACACACACACACACACACACACACACACACACACACACACAACCGAGGTCAGCGGTACATTTGTAAACAGGAAACACGACACAATCCGATCGTAATTTGTAAAGCACGTTTCAGGTTAACGTTCGTTGACGGTTTCTCTGACGCTACAGTACACAGTTACTATCAGGCGAATCAGCCACTCAAGTAACACCTATTACAAATTATCAGTTGCTTTTTGCAATATTGGTAAGTACTGACAATACAGATAAAGCTGAATTAATATTTGTTGTGCTTTCATAAGCATGGCTGCTAATAGTACCTTTTTTTCCTTCCATTTTCACAGTAATGTGGAATCCAATTAACGTTCTCGGTTTAGCAATGATGAAGTTTGAAGAACGTGGTTTCCTGCCGAAATCACCTGCTACTCCTGAGGACGTACATATATGTCATTTGTTAGTTGATTTCCTTGACGCATATTTGAATGATACCGACATTTCGTTTGACATTGTGGATACTTGAGAAGAAATGGGGAAATAACTGTGACGATTCCATGAGTTGTGGTTCGGACGGTGTCAGTTGTGCCAGTAACTGTCCTGAAGAAGAATACCTTTCAAGCCAAAAAAAAATCCGTACTGCAACAGCTTTCAGCGACAAAGAAAAGGCAGTGAAATATTGGTTGAACGAAGGAGGGAAAAAGCGCATGAAGTTACGCAGTGCGCAAAGGCGTCTTCGCTTCATAAAATCGGAGCACGAACTGCACAAATGGAAGAATGAATTACATGAAGTAAGAAATATGCGCCAAATGGAAACCCGAAACCATCTGAATGAAAAACTGTTCTAAAGATTTAGAACTGCTCGCGAGAAGCTGTACACCGTTACCGATGGAGATCTACGAGACTGGGCCTTCCGAATGGCATCTGACATGAACATTGCTAATTTCTGGCTTCGTCGACCTGGCTACGCAGGTTCAAGAAATCGTACGGAATAGGAAGTCGCAAAATTACTAAGTTTACATCAAGTAAACGTGTAGACCAGCTGCCAGTGATAGACAGTGCTATAGAGAAATTCATAGCTGACGTAAAGACGAAACTTCCTGTTAACGTGTTTGGTGAAAGAGCTGCGTGCGCTCCGCACTTTATCATTTCGGGGTGAAAAGAAGACGGAGTCGGCTGCCCAATCAATGAATGCAATGACATGTTCATATACGATAATGCCAGTGATAAGTGTGAATGGTTTACTGTTCCCGCAGCAAATTAGGACCAAAAATAAAAGAAATGGACTGTTTAGCTGCAAACATTTTGTAGTCGACGTATCAAAATCTGAAAAAATGAGAAAGAATAATTAGCAACACTTCGTTCGAAATGTATTCCTACCACCTGTAGAAATTAATTCATTGCTTTTGTTGGATTCATGGTCTGGACATAACGACGCGTCTGTTTTTGTGGAGGACGACGAAAAATCTGTAGATGTAATGTGGATTCCGCCTGGAACTCTTAGTGCGATTTAGCCTCTCGATAAAGAATTTTTTGGATAGTGGAAAGCATTTTTCAGGAAATTATCAGACAACATAATTTCCGATACCTCTTTCTCATTTCAGGTTTATCATCGGAACAGTATTCTACAGCTCCAGTCATTTGTGCATTATCAGTTTTCTTCGCCACGCTTTTGATCAAGTATGCTTGGTATGCAGCGCAATACACAGAACAACGGCCGTGATCATTTCCGACTCCATCCTAGTCCTGTCTAAATAAAACTAGTGGTTACTGCGAAGTGCCCGACTGCATCAATTTCTCCTTTGCCCGGTGTGCCTGGTGCAAGAAAAATGTTTGTTGTTGTCATTCAGTACATATTTTGCATTCTTGTGACGACTACAGGGAATAAACAAAGAACTGTTTCACTGATAGTCAAATGTACAATATTCAAACATTATTATAAGGAATGGCCTAGAGGAATTGTTATAAAACGTAGTACTGCAAGACACATTTTATTTCAACAAATTACAAGTCCTCGTTGATGGAAGTCGTCTGTGACATCAAACATTGCCATGATTTTATTTTCTCTGCTAGCCACTTTTATCAGAATTGCATGTGGAAGAATTGAACTGTCGATACTAAGTTATTAAAAAAAAAGTTTGTAGAGCTTAAGCCAGGTTTTCACCGGAGGAAGCAAACTTACAAGCACGAGCAAAAGAGAATTCTGTCTGGTGTACCCGGTAGGCCTCTTGCAGTGATTTCAACTGGACGCCACTGCAGCTACTTACGTCTCCCTAACCTTCTCCAGTTACCTAATCGGAGAATGGAGACCTTGCAGTTTAGCGTGGAACCCGAACCACATGTGTTTCGTGGCCATTCCAACATCTGTGAGAAGTGAACACTCGGTTAAAAATCATAGTAAAAAAGTTTTGGTCTGAACAGGATTTGATCCCGCGCTCTCTTTTTTAATTTTAAGTTTTTATTAGAACAGTGGTCGAATTCCGAGGCCTGGCCACGACGTCTCTCCCCTCTCACTACCGAAGCGCAACATGCCATTTTTTTTTCAAATGATTCAAATGGCTCTGAGCACTATGTGACTTAACATCTGTGGTCATCAGTCTCCTATAACTTAGAACTACTTAAACCTAATTAAACTAAGGACATCACACACAACCATGCCCGAGGCAGGATTCGAACCTGCGACCGCAGCAGTCGCGCGGCTCCGGACTGAGCGCCTAGAACCGCTAGACCACCGCGGCCGGCTTTTTTTTCCCTTGTATATATATAATAAGCAACAAAAACAAAGGAGCCATGCACCAAAAATTATGACGATAATATGAACTAAAAAGGGCCATATTCCCCGCTCGGATCACCTTATCGAAGCGGGCGCCCAGTAAGAGGCGGTCGTCATTGCAATGTATATCATCAGTCATCAACCGTCAGAGTGTCCGGGGCCGCTGCACACAGTCAGAGACAGTTTCTGTTACCGTAGGGGGATCGCGGAAACATCACGTCTGCAAGTCAAATTCTTCTCACACCCGGCACACCCCAGCTGGGTGGTGGGTCCATGAATGACGACCCCAAATAGCAAAAAGGTTCCGGTATTGCGTTCTGCCGGTCGGAGTAGCCGAGCGGTTCTAGGCGCTACAGTCTGGAACCGCGCGACCGCTACGGTCGCAGGTTCGAATCCTGCCTCGAGCATGGATGTGTGCGACGTCCTTAGGTTAGTTAGGTTCTTGGGGACTGATGACCTCAGCAGTTAAGTCCCATAGTGCTCAGAGCAATTTTTTTTATTGCGTTCTGTTCGATAAAAACCAGGAACTCATCGATCACGTATTGCCGCAAATCGAGGACTTCCTTTTCGCCGTCGCGATACATGTAGTGTATCGCTATTCCCTGTACCCAATTGACCGCATTCATCCGGGTCATCGGTATATAGACGGCGTCGGGATGAAAGAGGTCCAGGGGCACTATCGAAACATAGGGGTGGCGTAGGAGAAAACCCAGTATCTGGCGGATCAGTTTGCAGCACTCGCATGCGGGGCCACAGTTCAGGCTGTGTTCGTCAGTATATACCGTGGCGCAAAGGGGACAGAGAGGGTCGTCAGTTAGGTGAACGGCATGTAGCCTTCGTTGAGTCGGAAATTTCTCGTTAGTGACCACATACCACGTCCACCGTACTCAAGTGGACAGGAAGGGCGCGTGGACGGCTCGCCAAACCCGCGTCCAGTCGACTGTGGGGTGAGGGGGGGGGGGGGCGTACAATGTCGTTAGCTGCATTCCAGCATTGGAGAACACTTTAATAAATCGTTGCTGTCGGATTCCGTTTCTCCGCTATAACTCCCAACATACAGCTGTGCTCCACGGAAAATGTCCTAATATGTAATAGCGAGAGCGATAAATGTCCAACGGGTTCCGGCGGGCACAGCGTGTGTGGGGCCACCTCTGCTATGAGGATGCCAGGAAGATTGTCTATTGGTGAAAGCCAGAGTCGCCGCATTGAGCGAACGTACAGCGCCAACGCTCTGTGCTTGACGTGAGTGAGTCCAGCAACTCAGGTTCACAAATATTACTAGCTCTGTCCGCTTACGTCTTGATAACACCCCGCTTCTACATTTTAGTACAGAGAGCCTGTCTTCTGCAGATATAGCAGTTCTTAAGTAAGTGTTGTGCTTTGTGATATGAGGATACACTTCACTGAGCACATACTGAAATGTATGCTCATCCATTCTTAAGTAATTTATGTACGCCTTGACGTCCTCCACTACAAGCTCACGTAACAAGTTTTCTTGAATGCTTTTATCGACTCGTCGTAAAACCCACGGCTTCACCCAGGTACGTTTCCTTTTTTCCCCCGCTTTTCTTCCACACGTGCACAGAGTGAAATTGTGGTATATGCAACTGCTGCGGTTAATAACAAGTTGTTGTTGTCAGCCATCTTGAACTTTGACGAAAAATATGGTGACAGTATAATACCCCTTTTTAGCGCCACGTCAAAGATCTTTGTCAAATAAATTTGACGAATGTTTGATCGTATCTTTGATCAAATCTTTGACAAAGAAATTTCATAGTGTAATACCTGCCTTAGGCATGACAACGTGCTGTGCCCGTGGTGTTCCCATATTTTTGTCCATGTTTGGTATGTCTAAAGAGATAGTTCTCTGAAATTGCTAAATCAGGACTGTATGGAGGGTGTGTTGAGAAAATTCAGCGAAAGCTGGCAGTGAGTTCCACGGTTGTAAAATACTTGTGTGGCCGGGCGTCACCGTGTTGCTAGCACACTTGGTCTTTTTCTCTGGCCTAGCTCCGTAAATCCGGACTTTGAGCCCAGTCAGTGTCGTGATGTAGCATTCTGAATCGACAGATGCTTTAAACTGCGAGATACCCAAAAGATCAGTGTTGGAAGGGTACAAAATTTTACTTGGCTCCGAGCACCATGGGACTTAACTTATGAGGTCATCAGTCCCTTAGAACTTAGAACTACTTAAACCTAACTAACCTAAGGACATCACACACAGCCATGCCCGAGGCAGGATTCGAGCCTGCGATCGTAGCGGCCGCGTGGTTGCAGACTGCAGCGCCTAGAACCGCTCGGCCACTCCGGCCGGCAAAATTTTAGTTAATGGGGAGAAAGCACGAAGGGAGTCCAATAGGGTTCAATTTTGTATCCATACTATTCTTGTATAAGTGAATGACCTTCCACTTAACATTAGACAAGTAGCACTTTCTGCAGACGATACTAGTGTTACAGTGAATCCTATTAGAGAGAAAGCAACAGAAGAGATTGTTAATGTCGATTTTCAAAGAATTATTAAGTGCTTCTCTGAAAATTGACTGCCCTAAATTTTAAAAAATACACTATATGTGGTACAGCGCGCCGCGGAAATTGAATCCGCGCCAGACGTCACGGTCGTCGAGGACCACTAGAGCTCTCTGCACCATCGCGCCGTAAGCTGTGGCGGCGCGCGCATCCTGGCCCGCTTTTAGTGTGAGGGCGCCGCAGTGGAACACGTGGTCCCAGCGGCCAATAGCGGCGCCCCCGATAGCATATGTAAGCGCCTGTCTCGCACTCAGCCAGCAAGATTCGAGGGTTGGATTCCCTCACTTCCTGATCGAGGACTCACAGTGCCTGGGCTACAGTCAGGGTGTATCTTCGACGTGGAAGAGCCCCGTCGTGCCTGTCGTGTTGTCGCCCGTCTGCACGCCGTCACTGCTGCCCCGGCGTCCGGTCGCTGCCGCCCGGTCGCCGTCTCTCGGTGCTCGCTGCTACTGCCGCCGCCGCCCAGTGCTCGCCGCCGCCCTCCGTTTTACTTCCTTTTGTACTTCGGCGACTCCTGTCGTCCGTGGGGACTGCCTGCAATCGTGGACACCCCAACTACCACAATCATCTACACCTCCCCTTCACCTGCCCCCACTGTAACATCGTGGAGTGCTTCCTCTGGGATTAACCTGTGTCATCCACCTCCCCTACTCACTGTCTCCTCCCCACCTATCTCCTCCTCATCACTGTATCCCCACCTGCATGTCACTCCTGCTCCTACCCCTGCTACTGCACCTGCTGCTGCTGCTGCTTCTGCTCCTGCCCCTGCCTCTGCTCCCACCACCCCTCCCCTCCCACTCCAGTCGCCCGCGGAGACGACTTCTCCCCCTCCCCCTTGCAGTTAACACTGCTTCCCCTGCCCGAGTCACTGCCCGCTGCGCCACAGTCGCCGCCACATACCCTCTCACCAGGTGCTACTGACTCGCAGGAGGGTCCTGCCTCACACCACCTCCCCATCTGCCCAGTCCCTAGTCCCTCCTCCCGGGCAACACCCGCAAAAAAATTTACAAACGGCCCAGTGGCGACCTCTCCTCTACTCCCTCATCCAAAAAGCCACTGTCCACCCCACCTCCCTCTGACCCTGCCGCGGATACCCCCCCACCTCCCTCCTCTCCGGCCCCCTCCCTGTATACCTTTGTCCTAGCCACCCCTGATCCGAAATTCCAGGATTCTCGCACCGTCACCCTTGAAATCCGGAAGTACAGTGCACCAGTCACCCGACTTATCCCTCGCAGAGCCTCTATTCTCATCGAGTCTCCCTCTCCCTCTTTCCGTACCAATCTCCTCCGGCGCCTTCCCCACATCACCTTTGGGCCCCGTGCGTGCCTCACCGCGTTCCTTACATCCTCCTCTCCTCGTCAGCCTCGACTGTCTCGTCGTCCACTGACCCTCATTGCCGTCGTCACCGAACTAGGCCCTGTGGTCGCAGAGGCTGAGGTGTTGGCGAAACTGAACGCCCACCCTGCCCTGGAAGTCCGCTCGGCCCACCGTATTTACAACTCCTCTGGCCCCACTTTCCTCGTTCGTATATTTACAGAGTCCGCCTCCTCCATCGATCATCTCCTCACGCAGGGAGCTCCGATTTTCTACCGCCGCCAACCTGTCGACCGGTCCCATTCCCCTCCTCAATCCTACCTCTACCAGCGCTATCTCCTGTACCGCAACCACCTCACCCGAAACTGCAAGAACGCACCCACCTGCCCCCATTGTAGAAGACATCATCCGGTTCCTCACGATTGTCCTGCAGAACGTCCACCCCTTACAGCGCCCCCACACACTCCAGCATATTTCCCTTGTCGCCTGCTCTGTTTTCCACTTAAACACCTACGCCACTTACTCCCACAACCGGGCCCACTTTACCTTCACCCGCCTTGACACCCTCGTTTGAGCCCCTCTCTTCCCTTCCCGCATCCTCCCCACCTCCAACCTCCTGGCGCGTCACACAGTATCGTATCCTCTACCTCAACATTTGCTCGCTCCCTGCAAACAAATACCTCTTCATGCATACCCTCTCCCACCACCAGGTTCACTCCTTCATCCTTAATGAAACCTTCCTCCAACCCCACCCTGTTGTCCACACCTCCCCATACCTCCTTCACCGCACTGACAATCCCCTTCCTCTAGCCTGAGGTGAGGTCACTATAGGCCACCTCAGGCATCTCCCTGTCCAGCCACAGCCCCTCCTCAGTGACCTGACCGAACACCTTCTCCTCAACCTATTTTTTTCCTCCCTCACCATCACCTGTGCCACTATCTATATCCGCCCCGCAGCTCCTCTCCCCTTTGACTTCATTTCCCATGTTGACCATACCTTCTGCACCTATGTGATCGCTGCTGCCCTCAACATCCACAGCCATGACCCTGCCACCTTCAGTGATGGCATCAGTTCCTTGCCACCCTCCATGGTGACCTTGTTCTTCTCCCACAGCACACCCGTCCTGAAAGTAACTCCACCCCCGATGTTTTCCTCACTTCCCCCAACCCCCTTGGTCGCATTGCTGTTGATGTCCTCGATCCCGTTGGTAGTGACCATCTCCATGTCCTTCTCACCATCTCCTCTACCCGTCCCGCCCCTGCAGCCACCCGATCAGCTGCCCCTCCAAAGTCTGTCCATGACTACCGCTGTGCCAAGTGGGATGTCTACTGGGAATCCATTGCCTAACAGGTCGAAAGCCACCCCCTCACCTTTCACCACCCTGATGACATCACCCATGCCTCTTCCTTCCTTCAGAAGACCATCACTGACGCTGTGGAGGCTCATGTCCCTACCAATCTCATCCACCCTCACCGCCCTACACATCCTCCACAGGCTGTCCTTCTTCTGCGTGAATCCCACAGGCTCAACCGTTCCTTCCTCCGCACCCATGACTGGGATACTCTTACCCACCACCGGTAATTACAGCAACACATCCAGAACCTCTTACAGCAAAGAAACGCCAGGACTGGCGCCAGACATGCACACACCTCAACTCCACCCTTCCTGTCAACTCCTCCAGGTACTGGTCAGCCTTCCACCGCCTTACTGGTAGCCATCCCCCCACATTACCCCATCCTCCATGACGATCGACCCTTTCCCGACAACCTCAGTAAGGCTAACCAATTTGCTTTGCACCTATCTGAGGCCTTCTCCATTCCTGACGATCCCCATTTCGATTACTCGCTCTCCCATCACCGCACAAGACATCACACTCGTCCTCCGCTCCAAATGCAACACCGCCCCTGGTCTTGACGGCGTCACCTACTGTCACCTCAAGGAATCCCCCCCATCCTTCCTGTCCGTCCTTGCTACCCTGTACAATGCCCTCCTCTCCACTGGATTTTACCACGACCTGTGGAAGACTTCCCGTGTCCTGCTGTTCCCTAAACCTAACAAACCCCCCTCTGATACCTCTTCCCATCATCCCATCTGTCTCACCTCCATGTTCAGTAAGGTCTTAGAGGCCATCCTCTCTCACTGTATTCACCGCCACCTTAACTAGCACCACCTTCTTCCCCTTACCCAATGTGGCTTCTGACCTTCCTTCTCTGCTGATGACCAGCTCCTTAACCTTACCAATCTTCTTTCCCTCCAACTTAACTCCCGTCGCTCTGCTATCTTTGTTTCCCTTGATATCCAGAACGCCTATGACCGTGTCTGGCATCCTGGGCTCCTCTTCAAACTCCAGACCGATGCTCGCCCCATCAACTTCGTCTGTCTCGTTGCTTCCTTCCTTTCCCATCGTCCCTCCTATGTGACTATCCACAATTCCAACTCCAGTACTTTCTATCCCTCTGCTGGCGTGCCCCAAGGTTCTGTCTTTCCCCTCTCCTCTATCTCCTGTACACTGCTGATATGCCCAAACCTCCCCCCACCTGTTCATCTTCTCCAGTTTCCTGATGACACCGCCTTCCTAGCCCTTTATTCTACCCTTCAACGGTCCCAACGTACCCTCCAAACCCACCTTGACCAATTCACTGCTTGGTGCAACCAGTGGTTCCTCAGTATCAGTCCCTCCAAGACCCAGGCGATCATCATAGGCCGCACCACCCTCTCCTTCCTCCTCCATGATTTCTACCTCACCATTTATGGCCATCCTATCCACCTCACTCCTACCCTCAAATACCTTGGCCTCACCCTCATCCTTACCATCCAAAACAAAGCTCACAACCGACTCTGCCTCCTGAAACTCCTGTCCGGCCGGATGTGGGGTCTGCATCCTTCCACCATCCTTCTCACCTACAAATCCTTGATCGGCCCCATCCTCTGTTATGCCTGCGTAGCTTGGATTTGCGCCCCTCCCCGGTTCTATAAAGCCCTCCAAATCCTCAAACGCCATGCGCTCTGCCTCGCCTTCCGCATCCACCTTCTGTCCCCCACGCGCATCCTCTACGACCTGATCCCTTTCCCCCACCTTCTCCTTTTCCTTGAACACATCCGCACCCTATATATTGTCCGCCACCTTGATCCCCTTCACCCCCTGGTGTCTCCCTTCCTCTCCACCCCCAACCAGTTGCCACGCCTTTACTGTTGTGTCCCACTCTCTCTCCATCTCCACACCCTCCATCTCCTTTCCCAACGCATCTTCCACCATCTACCCCTCCTGGATGATGAGCTTCACCCTGACATCTACCCTTCCTACCAACTCTAACCCCATCTTCCTGCCTCCTCCTCAGGGCTCCCTCTCCTCCCCCTCCCTCCTCCTGAGCGGCTTATCCCTCCTACTCCCCCTCCCTCTCCTGTGCCCCCTTTCAGTGTCTCTGCACTCCCCCCTGCCCTGTCTTCCCTCTTCATCTCCCACCCCACGTGTCTCCTGCCTCTTCGTGTATCCGCTGATGCCTATCCTCTCTTCACCCCACCACTTCCCCTGCTGCCCCTTGCTTTCCCCTCCTTTTCCATCCTCTCTGACCTTTCCCTCGGCAGGTCCCACCTGGCAGTTTTATTCTTCGTCGTGTGTGCTCCAAGTGGGTTTTAAGTGTGTTGTTCTGGAGTGTTTTTAATACTATGACCGACTATTAACCTGTGCATGTCCATTCAGTGTCTTCTCTATGTTTTAAGAATCGCCAACTGTGTTTTTTAACTTTCAGGTGACTTTTTTAACTATCCTCCATGAACGTCTCCATATCAGTCTATTTTTCCCTCCATTTTCTCCCATTATTCTGTTTTAAGTTCCCCTTTTTATCGCCTTATGTATGTAACATTTTATTCTTATTTTAAGTTGTCATGTCACTCGGCTGAAGAGCGGCGGATTGTGCCGCTAACAGCCCGCCCCTGCCCATATGGGGCACGGGAATGGAATCACAATAAAGAAAAGAAAAAGAAAAAGCTCAGCCAGCAGTCTGACATTGCGTTGCGTCTCAGGACATATCGTCTCAGACAGCGTATTGACTTCGTGTTTCTATTCCAGTGGATGTGGTTATCTTGTTTGGTTCGTTACTCTGTTGTCTGTTCTTGTTGTGTCGTAAGGTCCTCCGTTGGTCGTGTCCGTCCTCTCCTGCTGTGTTGTTCACGGGCCGCTCCGCGGGTCCCGCCGCGTTTCCGTCACTACTACCCCCCGACTGTTCCGGTCGCCATTACAATACTATATTCTTTTCTTTTTACGACAAATACACCAACAATTGATTTAGGACATGAACGGGAGTCAGTAAGTAGGGCAGAATGCTCCATATTTTTTTGGGTGTGCATATCAGTGAAAACTTGAAGAAGCATATAGTGAACTCTTCAGACAATTAAGTTCAGCTATTTTTGGCCTAACAAACGAATTAACCTCATGATATATTTTGCCTGTTTCCACCCAATAATGTTTTATGGAATAATTTTCTGGGGTAACTCACCACTTAGGAACAAAGAATTGATTGCACAAAAGCGAGTAGTAAGAACGATAAGTGATATCCAAACACGGACGTCATGAAAGTAACCGTTCAAGGGCCTAGGCAATTTAACTGCGCATTCACAGTACATATATTCGCTAATGAAATTCTTCCTAAATAATCCAGCACAGTTTGAGACGAACAGTGATGTCCATACCTACAACACTAGAGGGAAAAGCGACCTTTATTTCTCATTGTTAAAGCTGTGTGTGGCTCAGAAAGGATTTCAATATGTAGCAACAAATATTTTTGATGCTTTTCCCAACAATATAAAATGTCTGACAAATAGCAAAACAAGTTTTTAATCTAATCTAAAATCATTTCTCCTGGACAACTCATCCATGGAACATATAACTATCTAACCCCCTGCTTATTCCAGAAGACTGAACACATCACTTTGCCTGCAGATGGCTGTGTTTTGAACTTCTTATTTGTAGGGGAATCACGTGTCACTACACTACTGTCTTTTGAAATCTAGCTCGCAATTATTTCCTATTCCAGAGACATTGTTGACATGTAAACAGATGTAATTGCTATATTCCTGATAAAGTTAAGAAAATACCCCATAAAAATCCTTAAAGTACTCATGTAGCTAAATTCCAAAACATGGTAGGAACATCAGCACTCAATTAGTTTCCGGGCAATTAACACTTGTATATGTCGTATTGTTTATTTACCTATTTATGAAGTTTTCGTCATCAAGAAGGCTTATTTCAGTCGAAACTCTTATTGTAACATAAAGTTGAGACCAAAACCAATTTTCATGCCCCATTCAATTAATTTGAAAAGTAAAATTCTAATCACAAATGATCGAAATTACGTATTTAATAATGTGAAACTTTAGCAGCCATTTTTGCAAAGCTATATAAGTACTGGTCCTGAAGCCATTTCAAGTCAGTGTGTTCCGAGATTTCGAGTGTGTAACCTGTGGCGATCAGAAACGTAATAATGCAGTGGTGCAATGATGTATTGTTGTGAATAAGAAGACGGACAGTGAAGTAGGACAACTGACAATGATTACTGATTAATATAAAGTGTGTTGCTTGTCGAAGAGAGACAGTTGTTGGTGGTTGGGTTATATTCCACAACGACTACTGTTGTATAATTAAAAGGTGCAGTATGTACATACATGGTAAATGAGACTAAATTACGTAGTTAAGACACGGACTGGCCATAACTAATTCGGTGAAGGGGGTCGGGCGTTTATGGAAGTAAAACCTGTGAAACCAAATATGTGTGTCGGCCTCATTATTGGATGTAGATAGTGCCGTACCCACCCATACTTACAGTCAATTTTTCGCCATGATCGCTGCCACCGAGGAACTACAAGCTGCTATATTACCAGATATATCACACTGTGTGAGCGGGAACTATCTTACACACGTTTTGCGATAACCGAGGTCGCGTAACATCTTGTCTAAGGCGTTACAGCTAAAATTGAGCTTTGAACACAATTCTTTGGCCGTAATCCGCCGATCATCACGGTAAGTTGATCGAGATACTTCTCACTATGAGGGACAGTAACCGAGTAGGGTCAACCAGGTCATGGTTTGTCGTGCAGTCCTTTCCAGAACTGCTGAAACACAGCACCCATGTTACCACGTTACTTACGTATCATCTCCATATACGTTTATCACATTAAAATTTCAGTTGTAGATTAGAGGTAGGGGTCAAAGTTTGTTATTGTCTTCAAAACCTGCAATTCAGAGGAACAGAGCACTTAAAAGCCATTGGTCAGAAAACTTGTGGATTCCACGTGCCATGCTATAATTTAAAACTATAGTAGCAACAACCTCTTACAACTTTGACAGCGTCATAACTTACGCAATATAAAATCCACGTGACTTATTAACCACTGCGATCATGAACACAGGTCTGCAGACCATGGATGCCCGAGGCAGGATTCGAACCTGCCACCGTAGCAGCCGCGTGGTTCCGGACTGAAGCGCCTCGCCTAGAACCGCTCGGCCACCCCGGCCAGCTGGGGTGGGTGGTGGGGGGGAGAGGGGGGGGGGATGTCAGTATTGTTTTCGTATATATGGTGTTTCAAAGTATTTGCATTAATGGTGTAGTGGCGATAGAACACATCACGGGAAACAACATTTTTAGTGCTAAAATATTCGCTGACGCACGTTTCCCTTCGATGTTAGACAGGTTGTAGGTATTCTGCTGCGTGTGTGTGCAGTGAGTGTTGCTATAATCCATTCGTCCGCTCCATGTGAAAGGGGTTGAGGCGAGCAAATTTATATGTTTGGTTTGCTTCTAAAATATTTTTCTCTTCTTGGAGACAGTTATTCTTAGGTTTCTCCTGTTGAAAAACACTCTCTCAATTTACTGGGTTAAGTAATATACAGCACACTTGGTCAGCAGACCGTGTTAGTTTGATGAAATCTCGTCGTCCCAGGGCCGGCGAATTCTAAAGGACATCTAGCGTCGCCGGGAAGCATCAGCGAACATTTTGTCTCTAAAAAAAAGTTGTTACCAATGACGTAAACTATTCACCCATAGGCGTTTGATGAAAATCCTTTGAAACGCTCTATATATACAGGGTGATCAGAAAGAACATGAAAAGCTTGTAAGGGTGTTGCAGGGTAGTTGTGTTGAGAAGAAATTGTTAAGAAAAAAAGTTCGGCAATTTGTATTGAAGTTAGCCAATCAGGCCGTTGTGCGCGCAAATTCAAGCGGCCCGCCAGATACAATTAATGTCAGTTGCTCTCATAGCGTAGATGAAAGCGCACAAAACTGCTCAGCCTTTGCCTCGGGTTCGATCCTTACAACCGTTCCATATCCAATTTTTGAACCGCTCTCCAGTTCAACTTTAGAAAATGAAATGAAGTACACGTTCGACGACACCGTCTTGTGGCCGAGCGGTTCTAGGCGCTTCAGTCCGGAACCGCGCGACTGCTACGGTCGCAGGTTCGAATCCTGCCTCAGGCATGGATGTTTGTGATGTCCTTAGGTTAGATAGGTTTAAGTAGTTCTAAGTTCTAGGGGCCGGCCGCGGTGGTCTAGCGGTTCTAGGCGCTCAGTCCGGAACCGCGGGACTGCTGCGGTCGCAGGTTCGAATCCTGCCTCGGGCATGGATGTCTGTGATGTCCTTAGGTTAGTTAGGTTTAATTAGTTCTAAGTTCTAGGCGACTGATGACCTCAGCAGTTAAGTCGCATAGTGCTCAGAGCCATTTGAACCATTTTTGAACCGTTTTTTTTTTTTTTTTTCTAGGGGAGTGATGACGTCAGATGGTTCAAATGGCTCTGAGCACTATGGGACTCAACTGCTGAGGTCATTAGTCCCCTAGAACTTAGAACTAGTTAAACCTAACTAACCTAAGGACATCACAAACATCCATGCCCGAGGCAGGATTCGAACCTGCGACCGTAGCGGTCTTGCGGTTCCAGACTGCAGCGCCTTTAACCGCACGGCCACTTCGGCTGGCTGATGACGTCAGATGTTAGGTCCCATAGTGCTCAGGCACACCGCCGGAAAAAAGAATTAATTCACCTGCAAAGACGATGTCGATTTTGTACTGAAGTACTGATAATAGTTTCAACGCGTCCAACAACCGATAGCGTAGTGGCATTGCTACCAGAGCGTCATCTCATCTACCCTTTGACAGGCAATGCTCACAGCCAAAAGACTTAGTGTGGTTGACATGCGTGAAGCAAGCGTGCCACGGTGCCACGGAGACGCACTCGTGCCTCCTACAGCCAATTCGGCGAGTTTGAAAGGAGTCGAATCGTGGCCTTCGGAGTGGTGGGATGATCCCGTCGGAGGATTGCTACACAGCTGTGCAACGATGCTAGTATCAGTGTTCACGTGAACATTCTCGCATTCGTAAACGAGCTTCTGTACGTCCACGCAGCACAAACGCCCACCTGGCTCGTCGTATTGTGAGGGCAGCAGTGGCAGACACGAACCGGTTATTAGCAGAGGGACAATGGGCACGCTCACCTCTAACCCAACTTCCACTCGTGCCACAGCATCGACGTCCACGGCCCGATTGGTGCTGTCAGAGGGTGACTTGTAAGATGGAACGGCGTACCGTGGTCTTCAGCGACGAAAGTAGATTCTGCCTGCACCTAAGTGTCGGTCATTTGCGAGTACGACGTAGACCTGGTGAACGTACTGTGGCGGAGTGCATACGCTCGTGACACACTGGCCCACCCCAGGCCTTATGGTCTGCAGTGCGAATCTCGTTTACTTTTGGTGTTTCTGGAGGGGGCGCTAACCAGAGCTCGGTACGTGCAGAATGTTGTTAGACGTGTTCTTTTACAGTTCTTGCAACGGGAAGGTGATGTACTGTTTCAACAGCCTAATGCTTTCCCACACACTGCATGTGAAACTGAATGTGCTCCGCAAGACGTGCAGCAGCTTCCCTGGCCAGCACGATATCCGGACTTGTCTCCAATCGGGCACGTACCGCATATGATGGGACGAGAAATGACTCGTGAGACTTGTCAGCCAAACAACTCTTACAGAACTAAATAACAGGTCCAGCAGGCGTATCCCAGGACAGTATTCGCAATCTGTGCGAGCGACTTCATGCCAGAGTCAGCGCCTCCATTGCCGGCCGTGGCAATATTGGTGTTTCAGCACGGGTAAATGCGTGCTACCTTAGAATCGCTTGTGCTGTTCATCTGTAAATGTAACCATTTCATGTACTCCATATTCACTATTGCAACATTAAATCTTGAGTGAATTGGAAACCTCTAAAAGGGGGTACTTTTTTTTTCGACAGTGTAATTAAGAAATATCCTGTGTTGAATGTAGCTTATAATTTCTAGCATTCCTTACCATTTCAGAGACTCTTTAAGTTTCATACTACTTTATGCTCTGAAAGTTACTTGTGAAATATGTAAATTGATAGGTATGTGCGGATATAAACACATCTAATAAAAAAAGTGGTGAGAGTCATGACTACAGTGCCCACTATTGAGTCCTGCCTAATCGTCGAATATGGGGTATCTAGGAAACCTTTCTCGGATCGCTAGCCAACATTCAAACAAATCGCATTAATGAGTTTTATTACAAAATGGAAAATATTGCAATACTTAACTTTGTGTGAAACAAATCTGTCGCAAGCTAAGGGCGAGAGACAAAATAAGAAATCCCTTCAGAATAACAATTTCAAGTTTGAGCTACATATAATGTACAAGCAAAGTAAGGAGTGTTGACGGTTTTGTCCTAGTTGCTAGTCTGCTGTAGAACTGGCGGCGGTATTGTCCTCTTCACATGGAGAGGGGTCGGTCAGTGTGCAATTCTTCACAGCCCTCTCTGCTCTTGACTATACGGCGTTACACCCGCCATCTTCCCTCCTTGTCCACGCCTGCGTCAGACGCAATTTGGAACGCATAACTGCCGGCCGCGGTCTGTAGGAAGGTTACAGAACCAATAGGACGTTAGCAGAAAGATTAAAAAACTAGTTCTACGCTAGTGGTATCTGGTTCGTACACTCAGAGTGAATACAAGGTTAGAAGGCATTAGTTTTATGATGACTTCGTACGATCCGTTCTGGAGCGTAGGTGCTAACCACGACTGCGACTCCCGTCTGTACGCGCAACCGAAGATGGAAAACGATGGGACGAATGTTGTGAAGCAGTACAGTAAAGGAGTAGAGTCGAGAACTTCCCAGACTACGACGAATGGGCAGCGTAGCCGCGTAAGCGAAGCTGTTGGCAGGCGGGAGATGGCAGCGGCCCCTCCCCTTCCATTCGCCGTATTTTTGCGAGTGCGCGCGTGTGTGCGCAGCAGTAAGTCACGGGGAGCGCGTGAGGGTGCAGCACTGGCCATGTGCTCGCCATTATCTGGTCAAACACGAGAGCTGCAACAGTTTAATTGAGTCTGCAGTCCAGCCTGTTGACTGTAGCTTCCCCCGGGACGGCGGCCGAGCTGCCATCTGCTACCTCCGCAATTAGCAAACAGCGCCCCTGCACAATGACGCTATCCATATTACACGTGGTGTCGGTTCCCTTTCCTTTGCCCGCCCTTTGTTGCGCGCAGCTTCTGGGCACCGAGCAGTTACTGCTCCGAAACGCGGGACGCACGCGTTCTCTTTCTCCGCAAACGAAAACACGCTCGTGTGCAGAACTGAAAATACTACTCACACACACTTCGGTGTACCCGCGAAGTGACATTATCCCCTGTGGGCAGTGTAGTTTTACACGACGCAACAATTTTAGTACAATCTGAAGAACACCACCATTGTGTAGGGTAGGTGTGTTCATCTGTGTAGACCCAAAATGCGACAGTCGAGAGTGCTAGAAAAAGGAAGAAAACTGTGAAATTTCGAAATCCAAAAAATTCTCGGCTCCAGTAGCTGGTATCGTCTCGAATTTTATGGAAAATGGAGTGGTCACACGATTGTTTGACTCAAACGAGAGGGTCAAGGAAACGAGTATGGGCACAGGTGTGAAGATAGACGTCCGTTATTCCGCAAAAGCCTCCTCACCTAGTTTTTGGAACCCATGTAAAGTGAAGAATCTAGGAATGCTCTTCACCGCCTGTCTATCACTCCCGGGGACTACGAAGACAAGATTAAAGTAATTGCAGCGCGCACAAAGGCATTTAACCAGGTATGCTTCCAGCAGTCCATACGTGACTGGAACAGGAAGACATCCTAACATGTAGTACAATCCTATATACCCCAAGCCATGCACTTCAAAGTAGTTTCCAGAGTAGAGTTGCAAAACTACCGTCAGCTAGTGTAGACTATACTGTAAGTATGCGTAGACTACGGTAGTTTTCCTAGTAGTTTCGGCCGGTTTAGGTCATACCCGCGTTATCAGTATATTGGGGGTGTTGGATACCTATCGGGCGTTACCACTTTCTTTACGAATGCGATCAGCGTATTACTTGATTCCTCTAAAAACCGGAAGCGGTTAACCGGCTAAAAACTGAGTCAGGATATACAGGGGATAGGGAAAATAATGTGAACACCTGTACTTACTTGAGAATAGTTTATTAATAAGGGGTTGGACCCCGTAATACAGCTGCGATTCTTCTTGGAATACTGGCATATAATGATTGTATAGTCTCCAGTGGAACGCTGTGCCACTCATCGATCAGAACCTTTTCTAACTCCTCTAGTGACGAGGGAGGCGGTAATCTGCTCCGGAGTCTGGCTCCAATACTGCACACAAGGTTTCGAAATGTTCAAGTCTGGGGACTGTGCTTGACAAGGAGGACGCTGAAGTTCAGTTGCATGCTCTTCATACCACAATTGTACTGTCGTGGGTGTGTGAATAGATGCGTTATCGTCCTGAAATATGGCATCATTGTTGGGGAACAACAGTTGAATAATGGGGTGTACCTGATCACCTAAAATGTTCACACAATCGTTGTCTGTTACACAGCCTTTGAAAGTAATGATAGGACCAGCAGAATATCATGATATGGCTCCCCACACCATCACGCTTCCACCTCCATGCTTAACCGTTAGAATCAAACTATGAGGATTGTAGGCTTCTTTTGCCGTTCTCCAGACGTAAACCCGGCCCGATGTTGGAAATAACGAAAATGTTAACTCGTCGGATCATATGACATGTTTACACTGATCAGGCGTCCAAGGATTTATGCTCGTGACACCACGTTTTGCGCTTCTTTGTGTTGGTTGTCGATACTGATGGTTTCGGTATAGCAGCTCGTCCGTGAATATTCGCTTTATGGAGTTATCGGCGGACAGTGTCGATAAATACGGAGTTTCGAAGATGGCTATTGAAAGTGACTGCAGCAGTGTGCGTTGTTTTAACACAATTCGTGTTAGCGTACGACGATCTCTGTCATTTAGTTTTGATTTGCGCCCACTATTACGTTTACACGATGATATCGTTACACGTTTTGTGTAGGGTGTCTTGACTTGAAATAGTTGCTCTTGAAACAAGTTGGCTGTCTCGGTTACTGATGCTCCAGCTGATCTGGCCCCCACAATCTGCCCTCTTTGGAACTCTGTTAGGTCTTTCATTGCACGTCGACGTCGGCCTCTGAATGCAAACACGAAGTGTGCACTACTCGTAAACAACGTGCTCTGACGCCTGGTCCGTGCTGAACACGCACAGTCCAGCGCGACACGTGCCTTCAACATCAGACACAACCATCCCTTTACAACCAGTGCACATTATTTTGCCTATCCCCTGCATAAAGGGCCAGGTAATATACACAATATTTTTGTTATACATAGTTATCCTCGTCTGTTACTTAAGAATAAAGACTATTACCGGAAAACTGAAATTGTCGATGTTTAGTTCAGATTTTGTCTGAAAATTGTTCATTTCCAATTTGAAGAAGAGGAATGTTGTAAAAATAAAGAAAACAATACAGATTATCGCACAGAGCTAGGAAACGCAATTTTCTCAACAAATAGGTAAAATAAACATAACCGCAAAATAAAAATATATCAAACATCGCTTCAGCACTTCGTTGAGCTTTTACTGTGTGTTTCACAATTCATGTTAGACTCTTCTCGAGATTATAGTGGGGACTTAGTAGAGCAAGTTTTACGTAGGAACCAATATCCGGAAATATCATCTAACGGCGCTACAGGCCGTCATGGTTACAGATGCCGACGCCAGAAAATGTATGTATACTGGGTGGTCCATTGATCGTGACTAGGACAAATATCTCACGAAATAAGCGTCAAACGATAAAACTACAAGGAACGAAACTTGTCTAGCTTGAAGGGGGAAACCAGTTGGCGCTATCGTTGGCCCCCTACATGGCGCTGCCATAGGGCAAACGGATATCTGCTGCGTTTTTTAAAATAGAAACCCCCATTTTTTATTACATATTCGTGTAGTACATAAAGAAATATGAATGCTTTAGTTGGACAACTTTTTTCGCTTTGTGATAGATGGCGCTGTCATAGTCACAAAGATATGGCTCACAATTTTGTTAAATTAAATGGGTGTGAAATCTTATGGGACTTAACTGCTAATGTATCAGTCCCTAAGCTTACACACTACTTAACCTAAATTATCCTGAGGACAAACACACACACCCATTCCCGAGGGAGGACTTGAACCTCCGCCGGGACCAGCCGCTCGCAATTTTAGACGAACAGTTCGTAACAGGTAGGTTTTTTAAATTAAAATACAGAACGTAGGTACGTTTGAACATTTTATTTTGGTTGTTCCAATGTGATATATGTACCTTTGTGAACTTATCATTTCTGAGAACGCATGCTGTTACAGAGTGATTACCTGTAAATACCACATTAATGCAATAAATGCTCAAAATGATGTCTGTCAACCTCAATGCATTTGGCAATACGTGTAACGACATTCCTCTCAACAGCGAGTAGTTCGCCTTCCGTAATGTTCGCACAGGCATTGACAATGCGCTGACGCATGTTGTCAGGCGTTGTCGGTGGATCGCGATAGCAAATATCCTTCAACTTTCCCCACAGAAAGAAATCCGGGGACGTCAGATCCGGTGAACGTGCGGGCCAATCCACCTGTCATGAAATATGCTATTCAATACCGCTTCAACCGCACGCGAGCTATGTGCCGGACATCCATCATGTTGGAAGTACATCGCCATTCTGTCATGCAGTGAAACATCTTGTAGTAACATCGGTAGAACATTACGTAGGAAATCAGCATACATTGCACCATTCAGCTTGCCATCGATAAAATGGTGGCCAATTATCCATCCTCCCATAATGCCCCCATACATTAACCCGCCAAGGTCGCTGATGTTCCACTTGTTGCAGCCATCGTGGATTTTCCGTTGCCCAATAGTGCATATTATGCCGATTTACGTTACCGCTGTTGGTGAATGACGCTTCGTCGCTAAATAGAACGGGTGGAAACAATCTGTCATCGTCCCGTAATTTCTCTTTTGCCCAGTGGCAGAACTGTACACGACGTTCAAAGTCGCCGCCATGCAATTCCTGGTGCATAGTAATATGGTACGGGTGCAATCGATGTTGATTTAGCATTCTCAACACCGACGTTTTTGAGATTCCCGATTCTCGCGACAGCAGCTAAAACACCTACTTGGGCATCATCATTTGTTGCAGGTCGTGGTTGACGTTTCACATGTGGCTGAACACTTCCTGTTTCCTTAAATAACGTAACTATCCGGCGAACGGTCCGAACGCTTGGATGTTGTCGTCCAGGATACCGAGCAGCATAGAGAGCACAAGCCGTTGGCATTTTGATCACAATAGCCATTCCTCAACACGATATCGACCTCTTCCGCAATTGGTAAACGGTCCATTTTAACACGGGTAATGTATCACGAAGCGAATACCGCCCGCACTGGCGGAATGTTACATGATACCACGTACTTATACGTTTGTGACTATTACAGCACCATCTATCACAAAGCGAAAAAAGTGGCCCAACTAATACATCCATATTTCTTTACGTACTACAAGAATATGTGATAAAAAATGGGGAGTCCTATTTAAAAAAACGCAGTTGATATCCGTTTGACCTATGGCAGCGCCATGTAGCGGGTCAACCATAGTGCCATCTGGTTTCCCCCTTCAAGTTAGACGAGTTTCCTTCTTTGTAGTTTTTTCGTTTGATACTTATTTCGTGAGATATTTGGCCCGGTCACTATCAATGGACCACTCTGTATACAGGGAGAGTCGCTGTACTGGAAACGAATGGGTGGAAAGTCATAAGTGAAATCTGTCGTGAAGCATCTGCCAGTGGAATACATGTACTGGTACTGTTGTTGCTAAGATTGTAGGGTACTAAACTTTCAGAGGTGGAAGTATTGACGAAAAGAGGAAAAAATGTCCAGTAAACATGGGCTCTGACATGCATACCTGAGGAGGTACGAGCACTTGTTCATCTTCCTCTATCGAACAAGAGCTCATACCTCTTACGGTATGCATTTAGAGCTCATGTTTTTCCTTGTGTTAGTCCATACTACCACTTCTGGAAGTTGCCTACCCTACAACCTCAGCAACAACTTTACCAGTACATGTGTTCAACTGTCATAGGTATCAGAACGGTTTTCACTTATAACTTTCGATTCGTTCGTTTCCGGTACAGGAAGCTTTACCTCAAATTGATACATTTATCCTTCTCCTTCACCCTAGAAAGTTTGTAACGTCGTCGTGGAACCACCCTGTGTATCCACGAATTTACAGGAGCCGGCGCCTATAACTTTAATGCTTTGTAACGTAGCTGAATGACGTTTACGGACATGGATTTGTGTGTAAAACTTGATCCACTAAGGCCCCTCGGCAACCTCTAGAATTGTGAACATGAGCTGTGGAACACCCTGTATTCTGTTATTCATAAACAAATTTTGCATTTATCAGCAGTAACAGGAAACTCTTGCATTTGATCATGATGACGAACGTTCTACTGAGCACTATATATATATATATATATATATATATATATATATATATATATATATATATATATTCTTTGCGGAAAACTTACGCGATCAGCTAATTTTTATTATTTATAAAAAGCTATTTATATCCTTAAGGATATAAAATACGCACTGGACTAATAATGAATGATGTGCTGTTCTAATTATGTCCAATACGAACAACCAAACAAACATAAAAACAAAGAAAAGTCGTCGGCTCCCATTTTCTCTCCTATATATTCATTTATGTTTTCCTTCCCTACCAGTTCTGCCATAACATCATTTACTGCGTCATTTACATAGTGTACGAAAACTACCAAACAATAGTTTTGGTAGGGCACAACTATATTCCAGAATACTTAAGTAGTAGATTTACAGTGAACGTAGTCATTCAATTAGTTGTTTTTAATCTTCAGTGAATATGTTTTTACACAATAGTGCCATCGTTCCCAATGGATTTCATCAGGATAATCGGAAATTCAGATCTGAGAGACGCGACAGGTGAAGCGAAGGTGTCACTGGCAAGGGGAACGCGCCGAACAGTCATTGCCGATGTCGTCCAAACTGCTGGTGTGTCCAGGGCTTTTCCAGGAAAGATAGTGACCAAAGTGGGAACTCCAAATGGCCAAGCATTAAAAAAAAATAACATTTTGCAGCGGGTCGGGCAACGCATCAACCATCTGTGATTACATAGTTTCCAGGCAGCTGTAGGCGCTACAGAAAGAATACATAATGATAATTCGAGGGTTGTGGGATCGAATCCTTATGCGGAAGCTTTTTTTCAAGTTTTTACGATACTTGTACGGAAAATAATCCGAGATAATGCGAAGTGAACTGTATCTGATGTGATGAAGCCGGACAACAACTTTATTCTCTTAATTGACTCCGGGCGGGGACAAACAAAAATGAAGGAAGATTCCCTTCGTTTAATATTAAAACAATTCCCCCCACATGCACTCCGCAAATGCAGTACTGCGATGTCCAATTTTACCGTCAACTGAAGAATTTGAGCAACAAGCTACGAAACTGCTCTTATCCCGTCGAGAGAGAAAAAGAAATCACATCCTGGGAAGGCAGCTATTCTTCCAAGTATTTGGCGAAATGATCTGTTACGCATCGTTTGCTGTCAAACTGTGTTGTGAGAGAGAACCTTCTATGAATGTAAACCAAGTCTGTTTTTGTACAAAAATTTTAAAAGAATAATGTAATTCTAAAAATGCGGCGTTTATAATGGGTGCAAGATACGGTACAGATACCGGTTACCCCTGTTTTTACGATGTGTATCACCCCAGAATGCGTAAATTACCAACTGTAAAGTTATAAAAGTACGTAATTCTCTATACTAAGTTCTCATGCACCGTATTTTACTAACTGTAAGACGCTACGGACTATAAGACGAACCTGAATTTTTAAGCATTTTTTTAAAAAACAATAACAAAATCAAATGGCTCTGAGCACTATGGGACTTAACTTCTGACATCATCAGTCCCCTAGAACTTAGAACTACTTAAACCTAAATAACCTAAGAACATCACACACGTCAATGCCCGAGGCAGGATTCGAAACTTCCACCGTAGCGGTCGCGCGGTTCCAGACTGTAGCGCCTAGAACCGCTCGGCCACCCCGGCCGGCAAAACAATAACATTTTTACCATTTTCATTATAAGATTGCGAAGCCAGACCAAAAAAATTCTTGGTGTATAAAACCGAACTGACCTTTAAAATCCTTGAAAATCGTCAATTTCTAGTTTTGGCGATTTTGCATTCAGTCCTCTAGTTGCACATTTAGTTTTCCTCATTTTATTTCAGTTCTTCTTTAGTAGCCCGCCAATCGCGAATGGTTTTTTCTGTTAGTGGAAGACCCAAACGCCGCTCAGTTGCTCCGTTTCCATCTTCTTCTGCATATGCTATTACTTTCAATTTATATACAGCCCGCATCATATGAATGCCTTTTATTTTTTCTATTACGAAACTAGCTACCAACAAAAGTATACTACTGTTACCGAGAACACAAATCACTTTCAGTTAAGGTTCACACTGCCACCGTAGATTGTAATGACGCATTATAGTCTAGACAGTGTTCTGGGTTTGTGATGGCGGGATGGGAAGGTAACAGTGTTAAGAAGCTCGTGAATCCCCGCAGCTTATGTTCGTCGCATCGGTGCACTACTGTTGCCTGTTGAATCCAGTGTTGCCAGATAGAGATGAGTTTCCCGCGGAATCGAATACAGGCCATTTTTGAGACAGGCGGGAATTTTAAACACTGGACATTTTCATATTAATTTCGAGTACAACACGCACCTGAATTTTTAAGAATTTTTCGAAGAAAAAAGTGCGTCTTGTAGTCCGGTAAATACGGTATGCCTTCCAATCACTTCCTGAAAATTTATTTGCAATCCCACATTTCGTTCGTCTTTTATTTTATAAAAGTATTAATAATAATATACTGAGCATTACTTTGGTTCATTTGCAGTGTGAATAAAGTGAAAAAAACCGCACAGGTATTCTGTACTTTTTCCACAGTGCCAACTGCCGCCTGCATAGAACTCTAACCTAAATGGCTCTTGCGTCGCCCCACCTACGCCAAAAATGCTAGTTTTTCTAAACGCTTCACCATCTAGAGCTCTCACTTCAGTCACTTCCATTTCTGGTCAAGCCCTGCATATACCATAAATTTGGCCGAAGTCTGTAATGACCAGTAGGTGTGGTCCCCTTGGGAGCAACGATGAAGAAGCCTTCCCTATCAGGCGGTTGAATAAACACTTGGTCGCTTCGCAGGCAAAACTGGCATACGGCTTCACGTTTAAGCACTACTGCTCGTACAACGTAACGCTAGACAGAGGGTATGAGGGGCAAGAAGTGGACCTCTTACTTCTTGGCACTATTTCCATTATACAAGGTAATCACCGAAAACTTGCACCGCAAATATTGCGGAAAATAAAAGTGCTATTGATGTGTGGTTTACTCGGAATTAATTGGTAGTCATGGGCTATTATTGTTAGACAATAAACAGATTGTAATAATACTCAGACTGAAAAATAAAATAAATGAGACCAGGACAATGAAGCCGCCGATGGAGGCAGTCATCGAAAGCTTTGGAGTTGATCCCATTACGATGCGGCAATTTAACTTAGCAGTTTTTATCCAGTGATATTGTATTGTTTGTTTCTAGTGCACGACCGGTAATGGAAGACCTTAAAAGAGCGAATCAATGGAGAGAGTTGAAATTTTTGCCGAACCTGGATCTCGTGCTTACTAGGCAGATGCGGTAATCATTGCGCCATCCGAACACAGAGGTGATCGCAACTGCACAGGCCTCCCTAGCATGCCTCCCGTCACACCTAAATTCTCACACACTATCAATGTAATGCTATTTGCCTATTGTCTTCGTTACTCGTGGCATTTCGCAGATACCCCTAAGTAAATACACTCGTGGAAATGGAAAAAAGAACACATTGTCACCGGTGTGTCAGACCCACCATACTTGCTCCGGACACTGCGAGAGGGCTATACAAGCAATGATCACACGCACGGCACAGCGGACACACCAGGAACCGCGGTGTTGGCCGTCGAATGGCGCTAGCTGCGCAGCATTTGTGCACCGCCGCCGTCAGTGTCAGCCAGTTTGCCGTGGCATACGGAGCTCCATCGCAGTCTTTAACACTGGTAGCATGCCGCGACAGCGTGGACGTGAACCGTATGTGCAGTTGACGGACTTTGAGCGAGGGCGTATGGTGGGCATGCGGGAGGCCGGGTGGACGTACCGCCGAATTGCTCAACACGTGGGGCGTGAGGTCTCCACAGTACATCGGTGTTGTCGCCAGTGGTCGGCGGAAGGTGCACGTGCCCGTCGACCTGGGACCGGACCGCGGCGACGCACGCATGCACGCCAAGACCGTAGGATCCTATGCAGTGCCGTAGGGGACCGCACCGCCACTTCCCAGCAAATTAGGGACACTGTTGCTCCTGGGGTATCGGCAAGGACCATTCGCAACCGTCTCCATGAAGCTGGGCTACGGTCCCGCACACCGTTAGGCCGTCTTCCGCTCACGCCCCAACATCGTGCAGCCCGCCTCCAGTGGTGTCGCGACAGGCGTGAATGGAGGGACGAATGGAGACGTGTCGTCTTCAGCGATGAGAGTCGCTTCTGCCTTGGTGCCAATGATGGTCGTATGCGTGTTTGGCGCCGTGCAGGTGAGCGCCACAATCAGGACTGCATACGACCGAGGCACACAGGGCCAACACCCGGCATCATGGTGTGGGGAGCGATCTCCTACACTGGCCGTACACCACTGGTGATCGTCGAGGGGACACTGAATAGTGCACGGTACATCCAAACCGTCATCGAACCCATCGTTCTACCATTCCTAGACCGGCAAGGGAACTTGCTGTTCCAACAGGACAATGCACGTCCGCATGTATCCCGTGCCACCCAACATGCTCTAGAAGGTGTAAGTCAACTACCCTGGCCAGCAAGATCTCCGGATCTGTCCCCCATTGAGCATGTTTGGGACTGGATGAAGCGTCGTCTCACGCGGTCTGCACGTCCAGCACGAACGCTGGTCCAACTGAGGCGCCAGGTGGAAATGGCATGGCAAGCCGTTCCACAGGACTACATCCAGCATCTCTACGATCGTCTCCATGGGAGAATAGCAGCCTGCATTGCTGCGAAAGGTGGATATACACTGTACTAGTGCCGACATTGTGCATGCTCTGTTGCCTGTGTCTATGTGCCTGTGGTTCTGTCAGTGTGATCATGTTATGTATCTGACCCCAGGAATGTGTCAATAAAGTTTCCCCTTCCTGGGACAATGAATTCACGGTGTTCTTATTTCAATTTCCAGGAGTGTATGTGCTGTCTATTGTATTCTCGTCGCCACTGTTGTGTCCTCGTTGCCACAGTAGAGTCTTGTACCACTGGATTCGAGAGAGAGGATGTTGTCTGGTGGCTGGTATCCTCGATCAACAACACAACTGCACACAAGTATTAACAGGTTTTTTTATTTACTTAAACAGACAGCTGCAACTTAACTTTGACAGCATCCATGTGTTGTGGTACAAGCTCTTCAGTATTAGTCCTCGTTATCCTCACTGCCAGTGAAGTACAAGTCCCGCTATGCGATGAATGACAGACGCCAAACTGGAGTGAGAGTTGGTGTGTCAGTGACTGAGCTAGTGCCTGGAACTGAGACTGGCTGACTGACTCCAGTCAGTGGAGGCGATCTAAATACTTGAGGGCGTTGGCGGCCTGTTGCTTGCGTCTCTGTCTTGGCCTCTCTCCTGATAGGCGAGATTGATCCAGCGCCTGCTATCGATCTTCTTGCTACATCTCTGCCAACTGGTGTTCTGGCAACAGCTTACGCCAGCACATCTCCCCCCCCCCCCCCAAAGTACTAAAAGAGTCTACCACTATGAGCCAACAAATGTTCCAAAATGATCCTGCAAAGGCAGTGTGCACTCGTTGCCATGGCGATTGAGTGTTAGGCCAAGCTGAGAATGCCTGTGGTGGAGCGGATTGGTTCTCCGCGCATGCGCGACACTGTGACGTCATTTGTTCGAAGTGGGCGTCCATGCATTGCCAAGTACAGTGCCGTCGTGCTAACTGTTTAGTGCCAACTATTCCGCAATGTCCTTGGTGGAGCAATCTCAACACATCCCTTTGCAATACTTTGGGAATATGCACACGCGATTTTCCACTGTCATTTTGAACTAGACTCGCACCCTGTTGAATTGCAAGATTATGCTGACGTGCAAAATATCGGAGCACAACTGACTTCTGGAAATTGTTCAATGAACTAGGCCAAGATGTGCAAATGTAATGTACCAAAATTTTGAGCTCTGGGCCTGCTTCCGTGGCCTGCGCAATTTTTTGTAGTGCAAGGGAAAAGATTCCAGCAATTCATAGTCCTGCGCATCGATTTGGCAAAAAGAGGCGGTAGATGCATCAAAATACGAGTCTGGACCAATCGGAAGACGAGATAGGGCATCTGTATTGCCATGCTTTGCGTAGGTATGTATATAACTTCTTACCGACACTGCGAAAGCAACAAAGCCCAACAATTTTGGAGCAGTGCGTATAGCAACCAGCTTTGACGGATGAAACAATGACTGCAAAGGCTTGTTATCTGTTAATAAACAGAACTTGCGACCATACAAATAGTGATGGGATTTGGTAACACCATACTGAATAACGAGAGCCTCTTTTTCTATTTGAGAATAATTGCACTGAGACTGAGTTAACAACTTTGAGGCAAAAGCAGTAAGTCTGTCTTGTGAACCAGTCTTGTGCGAAAGCCCAGCGCCGATTCCGCAGGAATAAGTGTCGACTTGCAAAACAACTGGCTTGGCAGGGTCAAAGTACACTAAACATCTGTCACTAAGCAAAGCATTTTTGAGCTTCTGTAATTCGTTTTTCCGACAGTCTTTAGTCCACACAAAAGGTATATTTTTGCGACGCAAGCGATGCTATGCAGCCGCGATATGAGCGGCATTCGGTATGAGCCGAATATAGTATGCCATCTTGCCTAGTACTGACTGCAGTTCAGACACATTGCGAGGAACAAGCACGCCACGGATTGCAAGCAAATTAGATTGAGGGGGTGCACACACTGACTGTTTATCACACGACCTAAGTACTGTAGTTCAGTTTGTAAAGTTACACTTTTCGAGACGACGCTTGAGTCCTGATTCTGACAACACTCGAAAAAGAGTACACAAACTGGCAACGTGTTCCTCTGGTGTACGACCTGGGACGACAGTATCGTCAAGGAAGCTACAACAAAATGGCACTTTTGCAGCCTGCTGTTCCAAGTAACGTTGAAAAATGGCCTGTGCGCAAGCACTGCCGAAGGGCAAACGCAAATACTTGAACAGTCCTAAGGGTGTATTTACAACAAACACTTTCTATGATTCTTCATCCAGTGGAATTTGCAAGTAGGTATCACGCAAATCTATCTTAGAAAAGTCCATGAGTTCCTCAGGGCGAGGTAACGGGTAAGTGTCAACTACTGTCTGTGGGTTGACTGTAGATTTGAAGTGCCACGCTGCGTAGCCGCGTGGTCTTGGGCATCTTGCCACGGTTCCAGCGGCTCCCCCCGTCCGAGGTTCGAGCCCTCCCTCAGGCATGGGTGTGTATGTTGCTCTTAGCGTAAGTTAGTCTAAGTTGGTCTAAGTAGTGTGTAAGACTAGGGACCGATGACCTTAGTAGTTTGGTCCCTTAGGAATTCACTCACATATGAATACTTTTTAAGACTAGAAGTCAACACAAATGCAAATGCGACCAGAAAGCTTAGGCAACAAAAGGAGAGGACCTGCCCATTGTCTAGCTTGAATGTGAGCAATTACACCATTATCTTGCGATTCTTCCAATTCACTGGATACCTTGTATCTTAAAGCAATTGGAACTGGGCAGGCCGAAAAAAACTTAAGCTGTGCATTGTCTCAATGTAACATGCGCTGCAAAGTTATTAGTTTTTCCCATTCCTTCTGAAAACAGTTCAGGAAATTCTTTAACCGAGCATTGTCTTTTGGATCAAAAGCTGATACTGAAAGTAAATGCCTTAGATGCTAAGGCCGAACAAATCAAAGGCACCTAAACCGAATATGTTCCCACCGTCTTTTGATTTCAACACAGTAAAATTCACTGTTCTAGTGTGAAATTTGTAAGCGCCACACAAACTACACTGTCCAAGCACTATAACTTCCTGCCCGTTGTAAGCAGTGAGGAGCTTGCAAGATTTAGAAAAGCGGGTGAGCCTAATTGTTCGTACGTGGCACGATTAAGCGAAGTTACTGAGTCACCTGTGTATAATTGAAAGTTCACACGACGACCAGCAATTCGTAATGAGACAAATAGTTTGTTAGAACGACGTTCCAGAGCACTAGGGCGAGAAGGAGGCACAACCTCAATCGTACGTTTGTCAGAACCTGTTGTAGGTTTTGAAAACACAGCGTTCACTGCATATGCACGAGCCCGATTATTCTGGGAGTGGGCAACATTGGCGTTTTTGTGCCGTTTCAAACAAACTGCTTGGACATGGCCTTCTTTTCCACACGTGTAATATGTTGCGTCACGTGCTGGGCAGTCCTGTCTTTTGTGGCGAGCAAAACATCTAGGGAAAGGCTTCACTAAAATCACAGGCCTGGTTACATGTCTACGAGCCTGTCCGTGCGGCTGTGTACGCGCTCCTTGTTGTGGAAGCTTAGGGCGATCGCGAGCAAGGGTAACAGAGTAAACGGCTCACCTTACGAGCAGTGTGAAGTGGAGCTGCACCGTGCATCAAAACAGTTGAGTCGAAAGCAGGTCTCTCCCGAAGAGCAGGGATCACATGTTGTCGAAGCAGATCACAGTGACGTGTGACATTCACTCTTCATGTTCTCGGTCCTTGGGGTTCGAGTTCCTCCTACGTCGCCGTACCAGTACCGGCGCGTAGTGGCAAGTCATGGCACAACACTACTAACAACGCAAATCCTGCAGGGCACAGTCTGTACATCATTCTTATAAAGTTGGGTAGCCATATGGTAAATATTTTTCCATCTACTCTGGCTTAAGTAGTTTAAGTTTGATTATAACCATCCTGTATTCCGTCAAACTTTCAGTATTGTGTGTCAAACAAAAAACATAACAGTTTAGCTGTGTTTCCATGCACACCCGACGCTCGTTGTTCTTCCGTAGGCATTTCCGAGTTTCTGTCTTTTTTTATTTCCTACGTCTATTTTTGCTTCTTCCGCGTCTTTCTTCTTTTTCTTGTTTCTGTATTATATGACCTTTCCTGTCCTACATACCTTACGTCTTCGTTCTTTTATCTTTCAAGAAGAGTCGGTGGCAACCTCACAGAGGCACTGCCTCACAAAAAGTAAAGCAACAGTACACTTACACGTCACGTCTGTAAATAATTAGAATTGCAATTCTCTGTATTCAGTGTGGTTACCAGACCTAGTAGGATATATGAAGGAAGTGAACAACGTCAAATGTTGAATGGTCACTGGAAAGGACAAACAAATACCGCATACTCATGTTAGACAGCATTATCAGCACCTGTCAGAGTTTGAAAGGAGCCTCATTGTGGGTCTCCATTTGGCTTACTGGTCGAATCATGCAGTCCAGCCAGACCTGCGGGGCATTCGGATTCGACAGTGGGCCGATGTTGGACTGTGTGGGAACTTGAGGGCAGACATACTCATCGTCAAGGATCCAGTCGACCACATCTCAACTCCACAAGGGAGGATCACCATACAGTGTACCGAGCAAACGGCAGTGTTTGGAGTGGGGAGTGGTGCTGTAACTGGGAAACACGGACTGTTGATGAATCTCGTCGCATTATATTCAGCAATGAATCGCGATTCTGCACTACGCTAGTTGATCATCAGAGGAAAGTATGGACACGACCAGGGTAGAGGTCCCAAACTTGCAATGTTTTGGAGAGGCACAGCAGTGCTGTGTGGGGAGCGATTGGGTATGATTTCAGGTCACGGCTGGTAGTGACTATGACGGCACTGTCGTACGTCACTGAATTCCCACGTTTTCATGTATTACGTCTCGTGCGATAGTATCGTGGTGTCATTTTTCAAAACGACAATACTTGTCAACATATCGAAAATGCACTTACGAATTATCTGCGTGATGCTGAGGTAATCCTATGGCCAGAAAGATCCACAGATCTGTTCCTGATAAAACTTTTACGGAATCACTCAGACGTCAGCTCAGTCCAGGATGTCGAGGACCAGTTACAACAGTTGCTGACCAGGTTGCCTCACGAGAGGACACAACGACTTTACAACACCCTTCCCAACAGAACCATTGCATACATGCATGCCTGATGGGGTGCAGTGTCTTACTAATAAGTGTGTTCATATTGCAAAGCTCTCTGTATATTTGACTCGATATTATCGACACTGAAATAACACTGGATAACCTTCTGAACCGCGAAGTTTCATTTCGAGTCCTCCAGCCCTTCCGAATGCTTCAGATATTTTGGCAGGCAATGTAAATACACTCCTGGAAATTGAAATAAGAACACTGTGAATTCATTGTCCCAGGAAGGGGAAACTTTATTAACACATTCCTGGGGTCAGATACATCACATGATCACACTGACAGAACCACAGGCACATAGACACAGGCAACAGAGCATGCACAATGTCGGCACTAGTACAGTGTATATCCACCTTTCGCAGCAATGCAGGCTGCTATTCTCCCATGGAGACGATCGTAGAGATGCTGGATGTAGTCCTGTGGAACGGCTTGCCATGCCATTTCCACCTGGCGCCTCAGTTGGACCAGCGTTCGTGCTGGACGTGCAGACCGCGTGAGACGACGCTTCATCCAGTCCCAAACATGCTCAATGGGGGACAGATCCGGGGATCTTGCTGGCCAGGGTAGTTGACTTACACCTTCTAGAGCACGTTGGGTGGCACGGGATACATGCGGACGTGCATTGTCCTGTTGGAACAGCAAGTTCCCTTGCCGGTCTAGGAATGGTAGAATGATGGGTTCGATGACGGTTTGGATGTACCGTGCACTATTCAGTGTCCCCTCGACGATCACCAGTGGTGTACGGCCAGTGTAGGAGATCGCTCCCCACACCATGATGCCGGGTGTTGGCCCTGTGTGCCTCGGTCGTATGCAGTCCTGATTGTGGCGCTCACCTGCACGGCGCCAAACACGCATACGACCATCATTGGCACCAAGGCAGAAGCGACTCTCATCGCTGAAGACGACACGTCTCCATTCGTCCCTCCATTCACGCCTGTCGCGACACCACTGGAGGCGGGCTGCACGATGTTGGGGCGTGAGTGGAAGACGGCCTAACGGTGTGCGGGACCGTAGCCCAGCTTCATGGAGACGGTTGCGAATGGTCCTCGCCGATACCCCAGGAGCAACAGTGTCCCTAATTTGCTGGGAAGTGGCGGTGCGGTCCCCTACGGCACTGCGTAGGATCCTACGGTCTTGGCGTGCATCCGTGCGTCGCTGCGGTCCGGTCCCAGGTCGACGGGCACGTGCACCTTCCGCCGACCACTGGCGACAACATCGATGTACTGTGGAGACCTCACGCCCCACGTGTTGAGCAATTCGACGGTACGTCCACCCGGCCTCCCGCATGCCCACCATACGCCCTCGCTCAAAGTCCGTCAACTGCACATACGGTTCACGTCCACGCTGTCGCGGCATGCTACCAGTGTTAAAGACTGCGATGGAGCTCCGTATGCCACGGCAAACTGGCTGACACTGACGGCGGCGGTGCACAAATGCTGCGCAGCTAGCGCCATTCGACGGCCAACACCGCGGTTCCTGGTGTGTCCGCTGTGCCGTGCGTGTGATCATTGCTTGTACAGCCCTCTCGCAGTGTCCGGAGCAAGTATGGTGGGTCTGACACACCGGTGTCAATGTGTTCTTTTTTCCATTTCCAGGAGTGTATTATCATCTTTTGGATGTTTTATCTCTTCTTATTTCTGTGCTTGCTAAGGAAAACCTGGAGAGGAATTCCACCTTATACAAGACACCTTTTTATAGTTTTGTTTTATAGAGACTTGCTAAAGCTCTTCAGTGGGACTTACTTTTATTTTATTTCTGAAAAATTATTATGATGTGGTAATCTCTTGGGTAGGGTACCTGAATTTGGGCTCAAAAGTGTTTACATTTGAAAAAGAAGCAATCATTATGTACCAAATATTTTGCATGAGTATACAGTTGAGACATGTCGCCCACCAAAGAAATTATCGCAGATATAAAGGAAATGGCAGCAAAAAGTGGAATACCCGAGCATGATACAATTACATTGGTGTGCACAACAGTTATGTCACAAATGGAATGAAATAAAAAAGAAGAACTAGTAGCTGGAGAGGCACTAAAACATTTAAAAGAGTATACGCCTTTGTTCGAAGCTCTCAGAACCACAGTACGTTCTGAACTGGCACTGATGCTCAAAGTGCAAGAGTATTGCTATGGAAACATAAACTTCATGAGAGTTTTCCAGAAAATTATCCCGTTATTCTACAAGACTGATTTATTGTCAGAGGTTGTAATTCTGAAATGGTATAAGGAAGGTCACTCAGTGAAAGGAAAGATGATGCTTCTGGACCAAATGAAAAATTTGTCGAGTGGCTACAGAACGCTGAAGAAGAATCCGAATCTGGTGAGTTGGAAGACTAAAGAAAAGGAACAATTGTGGAACTGCTGTTGTTAAAGAATTAACAGTATTCTGAAAGGTCATCTCGGTGTAGTGTTCAAGGATGCAGTGAAATCAGAGAAATACTGAACTCTTGAATTGAACAACAGCCGGGAAAAATTGTTTCCGTTTCTATACCGCATTTTACTCACAGGATTAATTCATAACTTACTTTTAAGGAGCACCGAGAATGGTATATTCATCTCTGACTTGCGGTGCCTTACTCTTTTTTGTACAGTAGTCAGTCATGTGTCAGCGAGATAAATGAAAGTTCATAGTCTTAAATTTCTTATGAGTTGTGAAAGAGAACATTAAGGTCATTTCTTTGTTATTGAGTCACTGATTAAAATTTTTTATTGCATTGGTATTTTTGAAAATGTAAAAGATTCGTTAGAGGTGAAAATACCACAATATGTTAGAAGGTAACTCAATTCTAACAGAGTTGAGACATTATGCAATGTGATTCCGTGATGATGTTACAAGCTTTCAGGAATGATGGATAAGGGTAAATGTATCAGTTTGAGGTAAGAGACCATGGTCAGTAAACGGCCAAGTATAAAGCTATAAGCGAAAGTAGTTCTGTTATCTCTGACAGTGGAAGAGATGTGCCTGCACTGTTGTTGCTAAGACCTTAGGGTAGGCAGCTTTCAGAAGGTGCAGTATGGATCAAAAAAAGAAGAAAGTGTATAGTAAATACGGGCTCTAAACCTCATACCTTAAGAGCTGTGGGCACTTCTTCATCTTCGATACTGTGAAACACGCCTCTTCTACTGCATGCTATTTTGTTTCCGTATTTTGGAGGAGACAGTGTGGACCAAACCAAGAACGAATGGTCAAGTAAAGATGAACTCTAAAATGCATACCTTAAGTGTCACGAGCACTTGCTCAACACCGGAGTCTTCAGGGTGGAAGGCAGCAGCAATTATAGTTGAGCCCTCCACACGGCTCACAGTTCGAAGGTGCCTAAGTTCTTCCCATCGGTCTCAGCATGGATGATAATGCTACAAATGGCAGCATCAGAGTCCCCAGCGTCGGACGTGCTCTTCTGTGGGAGCTTGTAGACAGTTAGATGAGCAGTCGGCACTCTAGTATAACTTCCTCCTCCAGGCTGGTTGGCTGCAGACTGAGCAGTATTTGTGTGAGGTTGGCCCATGTTTGTTATGCTACTGTGAGGCAGCAATGGCATCACTTGTCCTGCTTTTGTCATTTGGTCAACTTCCTTGGACACTTCTGGATTTCACAACTTTACCTTCAGACACTCTTTCTGTCATGTCAGTGTAGTGAATAGATACTATTGCATCTGACTTAGACTTTCTATTGCCACTTTGTGTGGTCACCATTATGACAGAATCTGTCTGACAATGATGTCATTCTGCTGCATTGCTGGCTTGGGCAGCCAACTCTTATGGATTGTAGAAATAACTTCTGTATTCGCTGCAACATCAACTGTTCCTCCTCGTTAGAATTCCGCCGGGCTATTGGGATGTTTTGCCCTGCCTCTTACGTCACCAGGGAAGAGTTCTAATTTTGCCTGGCAGCACCAAGTGTAAATCGACGTCGCCTTCGTCGACCGCACCTGGCGGGCCACTCACAGCTATGCAGGTTATTGCACATTTGAACCTCCCACCAGCGCACCGGCAGCGAGATTGCTTTTCCATCGGTCGATGTCTCCGATGGGAGGTGTCACGCATACATGCTACCAGCGGACGCAGAATTCATATGACTTCACTGTTTGTCACTCTGACCGGCGCGTCTTTTTAAACAGCTGCACTCAGAGCTTTGCCTGAGATTCAGCGGATCTTCAGACGAGTATCAACCTAAGTACGGAAGACAGTAGTTCAAAACTACATCAAGGTAGCACGACGCTACTGAGCATTTCTACTATCAGAGACTATAGGATTACATCAGCATTCAAGACTTTGCGTTTCTGCGAGATCATTAATCTTCTTGTGTATAAATCAGCACTGCAGAAGAATCTACAGCAATTCAAAGTCATGTGTAACTCAATTATTAAGTGAGCATATTACAGATAAACTTATCAATATGTCACCTTTTTGAAAATTTCTGATGGTTTTTATGGAACACATCATTACCGACACGTAGACATCCACTGGCGACCAGTCTGGTGCCTAAGTATGGTACCTGTCGGAAATTCATAAAATTTTTGTGTCGAATATATTTTTCAGTTGGTTTAATATGTGTATGCAGTTTGCAATCTACCCCTCCCCCCCCCCCTCCTTCTTCTATCTACTGTCCACATTAAACAATGCCCGGCCCAAGTAATTAATATGCAAAGTCTTTTATGAAGATTTGAGAGGAACAAAGATTACAATAAACGTTCAAGTTCTCCTAGCTTGTCATGTTAAGATGACTCCAGTTCTTCTTGTCTAGGGGTCTAATTCTTGAAATTGAAAATCTAACATCTGGTCCTCACAGTTGGTTTGAACTAAATAAATTGGAAGGTTGTTGTTGCAGATTTTTTTTACGTAAATATGTTTTCCACTGGCGAAGAGTTCTCGGGCTTCCAGCCGGGTGGCGGTGTCTTCAAACAGCGACGTTTCGACGAGTGACATACTCATCATCTTCTGGCGAAGTGCCGAGACTTTGCGAATGTCGGTCCCTTTATACCTGCGGTGTGCCCCCCACCACCTGCACATACTGATCAGGAAGAAAGCGGATGGCACGCTGGGCCATTCAGTATATAGAAAAAAGACACACACAGACCTGTACCTCCATGCAACCAGCTGCCACCATCCGGCGCAACGCCAGTCAGTACTGACCACCTTGGTGCATAGGGCGCACGTCATTTGTGACAAAGAAAGCCTCTCAGACGAATTACACCACCTAAGAGAGGTATTTCGGAAAAACGGGTACAGTGGAACACAGATTGGCAGGGACTTCAAGAGGAGACAGGCTGACAAAGTTCAGGAAGTTAACAAAAAAATGGTTCAAATGGCTCTGAGCACTATGGGACTCAACTGCTGAGGTCATTAGTCCCCTAGAACTTAGAACTAGTTAAACCTAACTAACCTAAGGACATCACACACATCCATGCCCGAGGCAGGATTCGAACCTGCGACCGTAGCGGTCTCGCGGTTCCAGACTGCAGCGCCAGAACCGCGCGGCCACTTCGGCCGGCGAAGTTAACAAGAGACTCGCCTTTCTTCCATATTTGGGGCCCACATCAGCCAAAATCGGGAGGCTATTAAGAAAATCTAACATAAATACCGTCTTCCGACCACCGCCGAAGACGAAAGAGCTGCTGGGCTCAGCTAAAGACCCACTCAAACTAAACACACCTGGTATATACAACATTGCCTGCGAATGTGGTGTGCAGTACATTGGTCAAACGCAGCGCTGCATCTCAAAAAGGTGCGAGGAACACATCAGGCATGTTCGACTTGGACAGATAGAGAAATCTGCTATAGCTGAACATAGCATCAAAGAAAACCACACCTTTGACTTCGAAAACACCAGGGTGCTATGCCGAGCCGGGAGCTATTGGGATAGCGTCATTAAAGAATCAATAGAAATACGGGTCCACGAGAATCTTGTGAACAGGGACGAAGGCTATCAACTGAGCGCGGCCTGGAATCCAGCATTAGCCGCAATACGCCAGGAACGCAACAAGAACCGTCCAGCTCACGAGACGCAATCAGAATGCTCTGACGGAGACAAGAACGGCGCACCCGCTTCCCCCTCCACCTCGCCCGCCGGCTCCTCTGGACCCAGCCTCCCGCGGCCAGGTGGTGGGGGGCACACCGCAGGTATAAAGGGACCGGCATCCGCAAAGTCTCGGCACTTCGCCAGAAGATGATGAGTATGTCACTCGTCGAAACGTCGCTGTTTGAAGACACCGCCACCCGGCTGGAAGCCCGAGAACTCTTCGCCAGCTGTATACGCCGGGAAAGCATACACTCACATTTACGACACCTCTACGGGGAGGAGATGCTCTGTAGCTTCAAGCTGCTGCAGAAAGAACGCAACAGGAACGCCAAATTGCTCAGCTCACTGGCTTTCCTCCAACGTTGCCGAGACAAGAACATCTTGCCACGATTTGCGGAATTAAGACATCCTGTGAAAACGAAGAAAACCGAACGTATTTTACGGCGAGCAGGGATGGCCATTGTCAGGGAACGCATTCACTACACACGGCAAGAACTGGACAAGAATGCACGCATCCTGATCGCATGTCACCTGAAAATGGCAGAAGCATTACCGGCACACTCTTGGGAGTGGGTTGACTGCAGCTCTCACGCCGACAGTGAGGTGCAGAAACGACATGTTGCCGCAAACAGATCAACAAATTCGGCAGACTCTCTGGAGCTCAGTCGACCCAGAAGGTGACAAATAGCACCAGAGCTATTGTAAATTTGACAGATAAGGTGCTAGATGCAGCCACAACTTCTGTCCTCACGAAAGGGTTGAACTTTGCACCTGTACCAAGGACCATACCGAAACGGGACATCATCAGCAGCGTAGAGGAAGCAATCCGGGGCCTACCCAAGGAGGAAGCTGAGCAGATCCGAAGGGAGACCTGCAGGATCATCGACAAGTCACGACTCCCTAAAGCTAACATTACTGCGCAGGAGCGAGAGGCTATCCGCGCACTGAGGGATGATGCTGACATCATGGTCCTCCCAGCAGACAAGGGAAATGCGACGGTGCTGATTCGCACAGTCGACTACCAACAGAAAATCTCCTCTCTGCTGCAAGACCCAGCCTACAGGAAGCTCAACAAGGACCCTACATCGACGATGACCAGGAAAACCGTGGCGCTACTGAAGGACTCAGATCTACCAGAGGCAGTACAGAAACGGCTGTATCCCAGAGCGCCAACGACACCGCGCCTGTATGGGTTGCCCAAGATTCACAAAGATGGGGTGCCTCTACGGCCGATTCTGGACACTATCAACTCGCACAGTTATGGACTGGCCAAATACCTGGCGACACTATTGAAACCACTGGTGGGACACTGCAGTCATCACGTGAAAAACTCCGCGGATTTCGTTAGAATACTGAAGGACATTCGAATACAGAGTGATGACCTACTCGTGAGCTTCGACGTCACCTCCTTGTTCACAAAAGCACCGCTACAAGACGCCTTGGCGCTCCTTAATCGGCACTTCGAGCCTGAAACAGTGAAGCTCTTTGAATATGCACTGACGACCACCTACTTCAAGTGCAATGGAGAGCATTATGAACAAGTGGATGGAGTGGCCATGGGATCTCCCCTTGCTCCAGGGATCGCGAATCTTTATATGGAACACTTTGAGGAGGTGGCACTACAAACTGCTCACCGTAAACCCAGGCACTTCTTCCGCTATGTGGACGACACTTTCGTGATTTGGCAGCATGGCAGGCAGGCACTGGAGGAGTTTATGGACCACCTAAACGGCATACATGAGAATATAACCTTCACGATGGAAGTAGAAGAGAATGGCTGTATTCCATTCCTAGACATACTGATCAGGAAGAAAGCGGATGGCACGCTGGGCCATTCAGTATATAGAAAAAAGACACACACAGACCTGTACCTCCATGCAACCAGCTGCCACCATCCGGCGCAACGCCAGTCAGTACTGACCACCTTGGTGCATAGGGCGCACGTCATTTGTGACAAAGAAAGCCTCTCAGACGAATTACACCACCTAAGAGAGGTATTTCGGAAAAACGGGTACAGTGAAACACAGATTGGCAGGGACTTCAAGAGGAGACAGGCTGACAAAGTTCAGGAAGTTAACAAGAGACTCGCCTTTCTTCCATATTTGGGGCCCACATCAGCCAAAATCGGGAGGCTATTAAGAAAATCTAACATAAATACCGTCTTCCGACCACCGCCGAAGACGAAAGAGCTGCTGGGCTCAGCTAAAGACCCACTCAAACTAAACACACCTGGTATATACAACATTGCCTGCGAATGTGGTGTGCAGTACATTGGTCAAACGCAGCGCTGCATTTCAAAAAGGTGCGAGGAACACATCAGGCATGTTCGACTTGGACAGATAGAGAAATCTGCTATAGCTGAACATAGCATCAAAGAAAACCACACCTTTGACTTCGAAAACACCAGGGTGCTATGCCGAGCCGGGAGCTATTGGGATAGCGTCATTAAAGAATCAATAGAAATACGGGTCCACGAGAATCTTGTGAACAGGGACGAAGGCTATCAACTGAGCGCGGCCTGGAATCCAGCATTAGCCGCAATACGCCAGGAACGCAACAAGAACCGTCCAGCTCACGAGACGCAATCAGAATGCTCTGACGGAGACACGAACGGCGCACCCGCTTCCCCCTCCACCTCGCCCGCCGGCTCCTCTGGACCCAGCCTCCCGCGGCCAGGTGGTGGGGGGCACACCGCAGGTATAAAGGGACCGGCATCCGCAAAGTCTCGGCACTTCGCCAGAAGATGATGAGTATGTCACTCGTCGAAACGTCGCTGTTTGAAGACACCGCCACCCGGCTGGAAGCCCGAGAACTCTTCGCCAGCTGTATGCGCCGGGAAAGCATACACTCACATTTATGTTTTCCACTGATTTTCTCACATTTTTGTATATCATACAGTATTTTAATTTTTCACATTAACAAAGCTGAAACTACATTGTTCGCATCTGTTACACAAAACTACGTCAGATCACATCAGAGGCAAACGTACGACTCTCACACTCTTCGGAAACAACAATATTCAAAACGGTTTACAATCTTTCTTCGCAAATGAATTCCTATTAGTTTTGTTACATAATTAATTTTAATTATTATTTCATAAATGAATACAGAAATAAACATAGTAAACAGAACAGGATTGCGTAATTAATAACATAAATTTTAAGTGTGCAAATGATTTGTAATTCCAAACGTTTCTAAAAAAAAATTAACTGTACATTCAAAACTAGTAATTATCGATTATAACATCCAAACTAAAATATTTTATAAAGTAATTCGTTTTCATAAATTTTAGCTTGGCATGTAACATACTGTAAATAAAATTGTATTAAATTTTTCAGAAAAGCAACTGAGATAATATTAATCTGTCCATAATTCGAAACATAATACTGTTATCGACGGCTACTGATAAGAAAAAGTAATGCTAGAGGAGGAAGTGGCAACTTCTGGAGAGCAATCACTCACTGCTCGTATTCAGATTCAGAGGCAGCAAACCAACTCGTTGCTGCAACTACTGGCAGATTGCTGGAAGCACAACAAACATAGCAAACAACAATGACTGAAGCACAGGATTCCATCGTCCAGGTGCTGCCTCCTCCCTTGCGCGCATTTGATGTGAAACAAGGAGATGGATTTACCACCGCCTTCAGCTCGAGGAGCATTTTTCAGCATCCGATATATCAGGTGAATCACTACGCTCTTTCTTTTTTTCGTGTGTGGGAATGTATAAGGATGAGACACATACTACGTAACACCCCTTTTATTTCATGAACGGTTACACATATCGAAACGGGTTACGGGGGACGTATGTTTTTTTTTTTGTTAATGTTTTTAGCGCTGCCATCAACTGAGATATTGAAATAAGAACGTTTTTTCAAACGGAACGGTATACTTTTTATAACTGCATTCGATAGCTCTTGAGAAGACAGATACAGTGATATAGCGTTTGTAAATGCTGACGTTGAAACCTGTTGTAAAAAATTCGAGAAATGTCCTAGAATGTGAGAGAATGGTGATCGGTAAGGCATTTGCTGTACAAACACAACCAAGCAGGCGTCTCGGACCAAGCTGCATAGTTGTACACCGTATATACGAATGTTGTACATGGAAATACCACATAGGCTAGAATCTAGCGTATCATAAAGGGCTTAGAAAAACTATTTCACGTTTGTGTATGTTCCCAGATTTATGTTCGTTCTTCAAAAATAAGTATGCCTTATACGCTGCAAAAAGAAGGAAGGACCTACCTTTTCCCGTACGTGGTTATGTGCCTCTTAGAGGTAAAATGTATGCACCGGACAATTGTCTCTACCTACATGATGGAATTCCAGCAGAATTGTTCGAAGTCATTGGAAAGAATGCAGTGAAAGTGCTGCATTCAATATGTCAGAAAATATAGAGCACGTAACAGTGGCCAGAAGATTGGAAGACACCAGTATTCATCCCGATCCCAAAGAAGGGAATTTGTAAGGAATGTTCATATCACCGAACAATCGCACTTATCTAACATAAGAGCAAAGTCACGCTGAAAATCTCACAAAATAGACTTAGGCAGTGTCTAGAGCCACAACTACTGGAAGAACAAGCTGGATTTCGTAAAGGAAGAGGAACCAGAGATCCAACATCCAGGAAAGTTCTCATTCAATAATTGCGATGCAACACGTGACGAGTGAGCTGGACGACCGTCGTGTTGCAGCCACATACACTTTCGAACATCCAGTGGTACCTCTTCTAGAAGAACCGGCAGAATGTTCGTCAGAAAGTGTGCGTACGAATGTTCATTTAGAACGCATGACACGAAGTAAGGTCCCACAGTGTAATTTCCTATGATGCCTCACCCTCCAAGGCCGTTGATGCTGCACCTGACGAAGCCAGTGTGGGTTTTCGGCTGCCTAGTAGTGAATGTTATGCAAAATTATATGAACGTGGTTAATAATCGTGGCTTCATCGGTAAAGAGCTCACGCTGGGAAAACGTGGAGTCTTCTCTCAGTTGCTCAAAGGCAAACCGACGAAATTCTGTACGACGTTCGAAATCACGGTCGTCGAGTGCCTGATGTAGTGACAGATGATAGGGATGGAAATTCTGTCGATGCAGGATGCCAATGACACTCCTCTGAATGATTCCACATTCCGTGGAACGTCTCGTACCACTGTGCAGATTCATTAGCGTCGTAGCCAGAACAGCTCCTTCGTGTTCTCTGTCAGTTGCAGTCTTCTTTCTTGTCCTCTTTTTGACGTTGAAGCAGGCGGTCCGCACTAGCGTCTTAATAATTCGTACAGTTGCCTGGCGCGTCGGACATTGGCGATCCGGATTGATACCCCTGTACCGCTATACTGTTTTTACAGCATATCTTTTACATTCACCATATAAAAGTAGTACATACAACTTCTCCTAATTGGTGTACATGTCGGCACGCAAAGAATGTTGAAGTACAAATGAGCGGCCTGCAGTGCAGACAAGTAAACAGGCAAATGTGTTGACATTGTGACACATCGTAGTAGGAGAGCTCTGCAGTGTTTGCACTGCTAATGCCGGCTCTGGCCACTGTGCTCTCAAATTCTACGACATTTCTCAAATTTTTAATGACAGATTTGAACGTCAACATTAGCAGACGCTATATCACTGTAATTGTCTTCTCAATTGCTATCGATTGCAGTTATCAAATGTAAACTGTTCCATTTATAAAACGTAATTATTTAAATATCTCAGTTGATACTAGCGCTAAAAACATTAATCAAACAAAAGCAAACGTTCCCCTCGACGCTCTAACATTTGCTGTAAACCGCGTTTCGATATGGGTAACCGTTCCCGAAACAAAAGGGGTGTTAAGTCTTACGTGACCCCCCCCCCCCTTCCTATATTTCTCGGTTGTATAGGAAGTTATTCCCTTAGTTCGAGCCTCAAACCTTACACTGAGAAGACATTGTTAACAACTTAAAAGCTCAGATTCTTTTCGCTGCTGCTTGTTTCAGTTTTCTTCGTACATGTCATCTTGATAATCAGTCTTACAAGGAATGTACCAGTGAACTCAAGGGCACGACTGGGAACTGTAAATTTAACTGCTCTTGGGGAACCTCATTTCCAGACGAAATGCTTTGCGATGTCACTGTTCAAAACCTTGCTGATAGCAGGATACGGGCTGAGATTCTAAACCCTGGTCTCAGTTCAAAGCTCAGGAACTGCAACACTTTGCTTAAATTGTCTCGAATGTGCCTGTTACTGCAACACTGACCATGGATAGCTTCCAGCGGCCCCATTTTTACAGCCAACATCATAAACACGGCATAAACTCGCCTAGTTCAAACGTTCCGAGGTCTTGTGTGAAATGTTCTGTAACATATGACTGCAGAAACTGCTTTCTCCGCCTCGTGGAATGCTGACACTGCCATAGATTAGAACACACACAGCAAGTGTGCATGCAAAAGGTTGATAAAATTGAAATAAATATGCTCTCTCATTGTGAATCCGTACCACTCCTCCTGGCAACCCACGAAAGTGAAGAAATTGCGTAGCGAAGCGCAAAGTGCAAAACTTGCCTCATTCTAACGAGTTCTCCTCTCATAGAAGTACAGCTAAATGCTTCGTGAAGTAAAAATCAGACTCAGACAGTCTTCTGCAAGTCAGTACGTTTCTATTGTTGGAAGGTGCAATTTGCAAGCGGAATACAGAAACATGTCTACGTCAGTGCCATTCGCACTGCTATAAGCCGTTCATCATAAGAATAAACCTAGTGTAAACAAACGCAAACGCTATGATTGGCCAGAAGCCGTATCACACATACACTGGTGTTGTTACGCTCTTGGAAGTAGGTCCTATTTATGTATTAGATATTTTATTACTAAGTTACGTTAAACGAAACTTAAGAATTCAAATGTACTAACAGTCATCAACGTTTTTCTTAATCACGCTTTAGCTACGTAGTTTTTATTTCAAAAATCGTGTTCCATCACATTCTCTGTAGCGTTGTGCTCTGATTATCGCGTTGTTAATGCGCAGTATGAAAATGTCTGAGGCTACTTTCTGTTCCGTAGTGAAACACGCGCGTGGAACACGGTTAAGAAGTGCCGAGAAATAGACTGTTCTTAATGTTTTTCATAAATTTACGGAGATAATCGGCTTTGAAGTTTTCCCAGCGTTCTGTATATGCAGTTGATTATCTAAAACACACTGGACGTGTAGTGCAGTCTGTAGCGTAATGGAATGTGAACCAATTGCCATTATTTGTGCGTTGTTTCATATCCCCACATGTCATGTTTTTTCACGCTCAATGTGAAATACCTGCATCTCGTAATTATAAAACTCATCATCATTTTTTTAATTAATAATGCACGTCTTCTTGTTTCTAATTACATATTGGACTCGAAATTCTTATTTCCATTTCAAATACAAATTCTTAATTATCAATGTTTTATTAAGGACTGTTCATAGAAGTTGTTTAAATTAATAAAACATAACAGTTTAATTTTGTAAGGCAAAAATGAAAAACCAAATCCTCGTTATTTGGACTATGTCCATCGTTTTATACCACAGAGGTATATAAGTATCGTAGAAACATGAAAAACAATCATTTTCACAGCATCGAGCACATCATACAAATGCTGCATTTTTACATTTGCAACTGTACCATTACAACACGAATCCAACAGAACTGATCTGGAGCCAAGCTGCGGGATTTGACCCGAGAAGTAACAAGACTGTTAAGCTGCCAGACGTACTGGAACTAACGCATGCAGCTTCTTCACACGTCACTGCCGATCGCTGGCACGATATAGAACGGCTCGTCATAAAAGAAAAAGGGAAAATGCTGCGCCTGGTTGGCTTCGTGGATTCTGCTGTTGATATCAACGTAGCAGGTGACACTCCCAGAACTAAAATGTATTTCTCGGATTCGGATAAGGAAGGAGCTAAGAGATTACCAGACGACTGACTAAGTAATACCTTCAGTGGCTTCAGTATTTAACTATACGGTGAAATCCTTCAGTACTCTCTTATGTTACACACAGCTTATGCAGAAAAATTACCCTGTGATTAAGTCAGGAATTTTCATCATTCTTGTTACAATAGTACGTTAGCTAAGAACGATAACGTGTTGCGGTTTTCATCTAGTCGCAAGGAGCATATTGTGGGAAATTTGCAGTGTATTATTTAATTCTGCTTAAAAAATATTTTTACGTGTGAACTGCAGCCGGCAACGTCACTACAGGCTAGCTGTACCAGCTGACCGGCCAGTGCTTTCCAAGTTAAAAGCGCCGGTAAAGGTGTTGTCACGTATTACCGCCCAGTCGATGTGCGCGTAACGCACAGCACAAAACGTACTCTTATTATCGTACTTGACAGTACTCGAGACAGCTTGGCTGCAGTCCCACGTGAAACGGAATCCAGTGAGGTTCCAATAAACGCGGAAGAGTACATAGTGCAATGTGCGATGTTTACATCGGGTTTATTCTTATGATGAACGGGTTATAGTCCTAATACTTTTGACATGGATGCTTTTGATTCATGTGGTTTAGATATCCATGACAACGTGTATGCCATTTAAACGAAACTTTCCTATACAGGTATTCATCACTTCAGTGAAAAATATGGACATCTGCTCAATGACACACTGGAACAGCAGAGGAATTTTCACGCACACATTTCGTTCAGATAAATCCAAAACTGAAGTTTTATCACGCTTGTTGAGGACCTCACGCCATTCTCGATGAAATTGTTTCTCAAATTAACAAATTACGACAAACCGGAGGTTTGAAACCTATAGGCATCTCCCACTGTGATCAAAAGAAAATCAAACGGGTAGATCAGATTTTGTGCCGACTTTAAAGCTGCAGTTAACACTGAAACAATGATTGAGTCCTTTCCCGTATCTGCATAATGACGAACTTACGGATCGTGTAGCAGATGAACAATTGTTTTGAAACACTGATTTAGCCGATGCTCATCTTCAACTTACCCTGGATGAGGAAACGAAAAACTTTATGGTGGTTCGCATGTAAATATCGATACCAGCACCTTCCCTTCAGAAGTGCCTCTTCTCTTGCGTAGATCAACGCTTTCTTGAACGATTAATGCCAAAAGTCCCGTCCCGTTCAAATTATTTAGATTACATCATTGTCTCCGATTTAACAGCGAAAAAGCATCTCAGAAACTTGGAGTTTCTTTCTCACTTTTATCTCATGCAGGACTCAAGTGTAGTTTACAGAAATGTTCATTTTTTCAACACTGAAATTGAACATTTGGGACATGTCATTGACGCACGAGGTGCTCGTCCTTCGACTAAGCACTTAGAGACCATACAGAGATTATCTTCTCTTATAAATGTATGAGAACTCCAAACTGTTCTTCGCAACTGAAATACTGATTCAAATTAATTACGAGCGCAGCGCCAATAGTCTCTTAGTAATAACTGGGTCACTTGAGCAGAGTTGCAGATAATTTAATGATGTTTTTTATTTTCTTATAAACTTTTTTCTTATAAACTATTTTGTTATAAACTTTCTTTCTGCACACACAAGTCACTTACTTACTAAATTTTTTTATAAATGGATGCAAGCTATAAAAAATAAAAAATTTTAAAAAATTTCAACTAAAATTCTGTACTGTGAATCATATGTCAAATTCTTTTTGCCATACATTACTGCATACATAAGTGTATCTTTGCGAATTTTATCATTAAAATTTGCACATAGTTTCATTGTAGTTTTCTGAGTAGTTAACACATTCATTCTTCTAGACACATTTATAACACACACAGGATAATTTTCAATAAAGCTGAATGGACTTACATTAACATCACCATTCAATTGTGTAGTTCTCTTAAAATCTAAGAAAGCATCATAAGCTTTTCAATAATTATTTGGCAGATCTAGATTCCACATTTGTTGAGAAATATCTCGTTTCTTCCATTTTTAATGTAGATATTCTGTAATTTAACATCATTGAATAAGGAAGAGTCAAATAACTGATTATTTATCCTTGTCATCTGGAAAACAACGAAGATTAAATAAGGTATATCAGATTCTACAGCTACACAAAAAACTCCAGATCATGAAATTCGTTATCATTACTTTTAGTTCTTTTCATTCCTTTATATTTTAGTTTAATTTCACCATCTTCAAAAATTTGGAAGTCCCAGTTATCTATTATTTTATTGAACCTTTCTGGCAAAATAATACTTTAAATTTATTATCGAGCTCGAGAGAAATTTTCTCACCATACCTAGTTTTTAAACATTCACAATCAGTAATGTAATACTCATTTACCTCAAGTTCACTTATCTTTTTAAACAGATTATAATTGCTTGCATTATTGAGCTTCTTCAGTAGTGTCCATTTATATAGAACAAAATTTTAATAATCTTTTAAATTTTTAATCTTTATAAATATGACTAATGTATGCGATGAATTTCAATTTGACATCCTTGATGAAAGAAGTAATAATCCAAGAGAGAAACAAGTTGAGTGTAATACTTGCAAAGAATATTTTAAACCATCATTTATTATAGAACACTTGAGAAGTCAGGATCATACTACACGTGTTAGTGCATTAAAGAGAATTTACAGAGAAGAATATGAAAAGTATTTTGATAGCTGTGAGGAAGCAGATATAGAAATATGGGAGGTAATAGAAAACTCCAATTCTCTCTTTTCTATGACCATAAAGCAAATAGTGAATTCGAATTTGCCAATTAATAATTCACCTACAAAATTACATTAGAGCCTATTCGTTATTTTTAAAAGTTTATCTTCTACTACCAAAAAGTTAGACAATGTATGACACAACAAAATGCCACTAAATAATTTATTCTATTTGTATACGGCATGTGGTATGAATTTTTTCTTTACGTTAGAAGATATAGATGAATTATTCAATTTTCAACATCCGTAAGGCACTGTATCACAATTTTCTAAAACTGCTCTTTTGTCATTTTGAAATGAAAAGTCTTTCGTAACCTGTTTGTTGACCAGATTTTTAGTATCAACATCTCTGGTTATCTGATTGTATTCTAACTGTATATTTTCTTTCACTTCACTTTCTGTTAGCCTTATCATCGATTCGCTATTCAACTTTTGAATATTTCTGTAATTTAGAGTGAAGCCCTTTACCTTAATTTCTGTCTTTTTATCATTTTTCTCATAATAGTAACTTTTTGGACCTGTGGTAGCCCAATCTGTAATCCAATTATTTCCTAATTCATTAGTCCATTCACCTAACATACAACCTGTTTCCACAGTATTTTTACCATTATCAATATATACGACAGAATTAGTATCAAAACATGCAACAGATTCTCCTAGTTTATCCAACATATCATACAATCTGAGCCTAGAATTTGATGTAGTGAATGCTGCTATGAAAATATTTGTAGTTGCATTGTTTTCCACATAATAATCCTTGAAATTGTACCTCATCTGAACCATCTGCTCTGCAATAAAATTTACATCTAAGTTATCAAATCGATCATCCAACAGTATCTCATAAAAGCGCTGTAAATCGGCTACATACTCAGTTTGACTCATATTTTGTCTTTACCCAAATTTCTCCCATAATCAATTAAGACATATCTTATGATTTCCAATTTTCACTACTTGTTTACAATTTCTACAAAGTTCAAAGCCACATTTATGTTCTTTAGATCTTAAACAAATATTTTTACATCCTTCACACTTGTATGCTGTATCACGAACTTCTTCGTGATCCTTCATTATAACAGTGTCTATTGTATTTCTCTACAATAAATCTTATTTTCTTCACTTTCATTTTCTGGAATTTTGCACAATATGCACACTTTTCTGTCTATTTTACATCTGTGAGCATCCTTGTTGTGATAAGCTTTCTTGCATTTATCACAGAAATATGAAGATCCCAAGAAAGCAGCCATAATGTTAATTATATCAAAATGGTTGTGATCTTTGTACAGATAAATTTTCATATCTTTCTCAACACCACTATAGATAGCTGCATTGAAATTTTCAGCACATATAACATTGTTTTGGATATCTAACAATTCTTCAACATTTTTAATATCATCTAAAGTAAATCCTTCTTCATTGTATTCACCCAACTGATTGCATAATATATCAGTTAACTCTTTCTATAATTTGTATTTATCTCCTTCTCTGATTTTCTTAATTTCATTTGTAGGTACTTCTCTTCCCAAAATATTATTTGTTTGGTATGTCAAAGCCACAATTACAGCTCTAGGACAGCAAAGATAATCATCATTTTTAATTCTTGTGACGCATCTCTTTGTCATTTTGCCTTCAGCTAGATTTATTATTTCTTTATGTCCACTACCTCTGGGAATTGCTATCATCTGAATATTACACAATGTTTCTGCTGTATCAACAATTTCATCAGATGTTAAGATGTCCCTCATTTTATTGCATAAGACTTTAACAGATTCTCGAGTATTATTCAATGCATTATAACATGTAGAAATCGGATAAACATTTTTGGGTTATTGAATGCTATATTCAGCTTAACTCCTTTTCTGAAATTAGTCCTCTTTTTAGCTACATTTACCATGGAATTGAGTGCTTTCGTTACATAATCTGTTTTCTCACTAACGGTATCGAGTTTAGCAATGTTAGCATCATTAAAGACAATTTTATAGCCAACAGACCAAGCTTTAAAATTTTCATTAAATCTAGATTTAATTTCTTTAATCAGAAATAAATGCTTTTCAGATGTCTCAGCTTCCTTTTCTTTATCAAAAATTTTATTACTAAATGGGTTAATATGACCTAACCTTACTATTTTTTCCTCTTTAGGTGGAAGGGGCTTTTCAAATATCATCATCAAATCTGTAAAATTAATTTATATTTGGTACACTCTTTGGTCTTAATCTAGTTTTTTGAAGTACATCTGGATGAAATTTAAACTCTTGTAATACAATGTCATTAATTAACTCTGGTTTCTTTAATATACTGTGCCCTTTAACACCAAGCTTTTTAGCTCTAGCCTTAAGTTCACTTACTATCAATTTTTCGAGAGTTCTTGTGAGAAAAGGCAATTTTTTGAAATAATTAAGTTGATAAGACAATTCTTTCTAAATGCACTGTACCCTCATAAATTATTCCTTCTGCAATAATCATGAAGTTGAGCAACTGTAAAATCTCTCAGAGAGGTTTCCATTTATTAAGGAATAAAAACCATTAGCTTTGCAAAAAATAAGAATTCTCATTTTTAATGTGTATTTGTCTGAAAATGTTTTTTGAGACCGCTTTCAACTATTTCTTTTCCACACTCACTCACTATTTTTCTTTTTTGTCTATATTCTAGTTGAGAAATCTTACATCTACTTGCAAGCTTATCCCTAGATGTATGACTTAAGTAAAAACATCCAAGATCTTTAATTTCTTGACAGCCAATACATTTTTTTAATGTTTAACTGCCGTTGTTGTTGTTTGTTAAAAGAAAGAAAATCTTTCATATCCTTAAATATTGCCAAAGGACTCTTATAATTAAATATAAACTGTTCAAAACATTATTTTTTCTTATTATAAGCTTTTTTGTAATCATTTTATGACAATCTTTAAACTTATATGAAAGCTTATCCTTTGAGTATTTGTGTGAATAAAAGTTATCAACTGACTTCTCTACTTCACATTTTTACACTTCTTGTGTGCTTCTATTTATTGAGATCAAATTTTCATTAATAATTAAATTTGTTCTGTAATAAATGAATCCTCTTTCATATTGCTGTGGGCTTGATAAGTGTATAGATAAATTATTTACACTGTTAATTTTCCTTCTATCACTAGTATTTTTACTGTGTGTTTTTTATTTCATTTATGAGTTTTTAGTGCAATACACATTTCACGAGAAGGAAATTGTTATCTTTAATGATACACTTTTAAAGACATTGCAGATGTCTGAATAATAACGAAAATTTTAAAAAAATTAATTTACTAATGTATTTTCATTCTATATTACATGGAAATTGAATCATCTATGCTTAATATTTTTGATATCATTGAGAAAGGAACAAGGTTGTTTATAAGAATAAAGAAGTTTCTGCTATTCCTGATCAAGAAAATAATCCATGGTTGAAAGCTAAAGAGGTAGCTAAAATATTAGAATTTACTAATCCTCAAAAAGCAATTCGTGATCAAGTTAGGGAAAAATATCGCAAATCCTTTGAAAATTTTAACCTGAATGAAACGTTCACCTTGAGGCAACAAAAAAGCATCCATTTTTATTAGTGAACATGGATTATATTCTTTAATCATGAAATCAAAAATGAAAGAAGCTGAAAATTTCAAGATTGGGTTTGTGATGAAGTTCTTCCCTCAATTACAAAATATGGAGAATACAAACTACAAATGATGGTTAAAGAAAAGGAACAACTTGCATTCAACTTAAAAAATCAATTAAAAATAAAAGAGAAAGAGTTGGAAGACAAGGAAAAAGAATGTCTACAATTAAAAGATGTAATATCTGATGTAGTGGAGATGAAGAAAAAACAAATTATATACATTGCCACATCCGAGCAGTATGCCAAGAGCAATTATTTTAAAGTTGGTGGCGTATTATCTGAAAATCATCTTTTTAAAACATTATCAAGCTATAATAGTGGAAGACCTAAAGATGATAAAATATTTTGTGTTAGAAATTACAAAGTAATAGAGCAAAAGCTTAATATTTATTTTGGTGTACACAGAGTAGGTGAAAGAAAAGAAACATACAATATACACTTCAACACTCTACCTTACTTCACTGAGAAATTCTGTGACCAATCCTACAATATTGTTGATGAAGTAAATGAAGAGAGGAAACATATTTATGATGAAATTTTAACTGTACCTGCTGTAGAACTTTAATTTACTAATGTATTTTAATTCTATATAAATGGAGGCACTTATTGATCTAAAGAATAATAAGCCCACTTATAACAACCAAAACATTTTAGTAATTATTGATGAAAATAATAATCCATGGTTTAAAGCAAAAGATATAGCTGAAATATTAGAATAGTCACAAATCCATAAAGCATATAAACTTGATGATGAAGATCTTAAAAATATATTAATAAATCTTAGACTGTCCTCAGAAGACTGTTAACGTATAATAAAATAACACTATATTTATCAATGAATCAGGATTTATTTATTTATTTATTGTGTCAGAAGCAAACTAAAAACAATATTAGATACATTACTACATACATACATACATTATGGTTTATAAATTAAACTAGTCAAGAATGGAATAAATGATTAGACACAGATTGTGTTGTCAAACATAAGATAATTTTAATCTATACAGTGGATGCCCAAAAATTTGCAATGTCCAGTGCACTTTGTGTAGCATTTACGAGGTCCTCCATGGTGCACACAGTTGGAGGAAATGTGCATTGTACTAGATGTGTTGATGTCTGCAGTCACACTGGAGAGAGTCCACCTGAAAGCCCCACCTCTCCAGATTACTCTTGGATCTTGTGACAGAAGAACGCAGGCAGTTGAGTGATTTCCATGTGGACCATTTCTCTGTGTGGCCTGGGGGAAGAACTTCTTGCGGGATCAGCCACTCCTCCAGATGCTGGCATCTGGCCTGCCATCTCTTCTCCCGGTGTTGATGTGGAGTGTCAGCGAGAGGTTCTGTACTGTGAAGGAAGCTCTTTCTAGACACAAGTCTTTGCTGTGCCGGTTGGTGACCATGTAGTGGGTGGGCTTCGGATGTTAATGCCTTCTTCATTTCACTCCGTGCTGCTGTATCTCTTCGGATGTCCGGCAGGGCTATGCCGGATAAGCAGTACAGTTTTTCCACAGGTGTGGCTCTTAGACAACCCGTAGTGATACGACATGTCTCATTCAGACCAACATCAACTTTCTTTGTATGTGTAGATCTGCACCATACTGGGCAAGCGTACTCAGCTGCAGAGTAGCAGAGGGCTAATGCGGATGTGCACACTGTGTCTGGCTGTGCTCCCCATGTTGTTCCAGTCAGCTTCCTAATCACATTGTTCCTGGCAGCCACTTTTTGCTTTGTTTTTAAGCAGTGTTCCTTATATGTAAGAGCATGGTCCAGAGTGACTCCGAGGTATTTTGGAGTCTTGCAGTGTTCTAAAGAGGTTCCTTCCCAATCTATCTGCAAGGTTCTACTAGCCTGTCTGTTTTGGAGGTGGAAAGCACAGGTCTGGGTCTCACAAGGATTTGGTTTCAATTGATTGTCCCTGTAATAGGCAGTTAATTCTTTCAGAGCATCAGTTAGCTTCCGCTCTACCCTCTCAAAGCTGTGATCTTGTGCTGTGATTGCTCGGTCATCTGCATATATGAAGCTTTGTGTTCCTTCTGCTAACGGCTTGTCATTAGTGTATATATTGAAGAGGGTGGGTGCCAGTACACTGCCCTGTGGCAGCCCATTTTTCTGCTGCCTCCATCTGCTTCTTTGTCCTTGGTATTCCACAAAATATCTTCGGTTCTGCAGAAGATTTCTAATTAGACAGGTTAGTTTGTAGTCCTTGGTGAGGTTGTATAGCTTCAGCAACAAGAGTCTGTGGTTGACAGTGTCATAGGCGGCTGAAAGATCTATAAACACTGCTCCTGTTATCTGCCGCCGTTGGAAGCCGTCCTCTATATGCTGTGTCAAATTCAACACCTGTGCTGTGCAACTCTTCCCTTGTCTAAATCCTGCCTGTTGAGGGATCAGTAATGGTTAATGAATCACGATAATATTCATTAATATTAGCTTCTAAAAAATAAGAAGCAAAAAATTTAGAAAATGGGTTACACATGTGGTTTTACCAGCAATTCGCGAACATGGAGAATATAAGATTAGAAAGGAGATGATTGATGCTTATAAATACGAAATGAAATATTTACATGACATACGTGAATTGGATAAAAACATATTGAAAATTTGAGGGAAACAGTTAATATGGCTTTTGATGTAATAAACAAAAGAAGCAGAGAAATAAATAAACTGTTGTGTCTAGACAAGACAGCCGAGACACAATGAGAGGAAGTCGAAAGGCACGCGCTTAAACTCACGCAGGCTGGCGTGAGGTCTGAAACAGGATACGTAATGAATACTATAAAGAAAAGTACGTAGCTTCTGGAATACTTAACTTTAATCCATAATTGTAGAACATCGCTCTTGATGATACATACTTCATATAATTAATTATCAAAGCTATGGCGCCTTGTTAGGTCGTAGCAAATGTAGCTGAAGGCTATGCTAACTATCGCCTCGGCAAATGAGAGCGTATTTGTCAGTGAATCTTTCCTTGCAAAGTCGGCTGTACAACTGGGGCGAGTGCTAGTGCGTCTCTCTAGACCTGCCGTGTGGTGGCGCTCGGTCTGCTATCACTGACAGTGGCGATACGCGGGTCCGACGTATACTAATGGACCGCGGCCGATTTAAAGGCTACCACCTAGCAAGTGTGGTGTCTGGCGGTGACACCACATTCCTCCCCCGCAAATAGGCGTACGGGGTAGTGTTATAAGGCTTCCGCCCGCCGTGGGGAGGACCCCATGTTGACGTATGCGACGACGTGGGGAGCCTAACAACAGGCGAGGCTGTGCCACCCGCACCCTGCCATTCCGTCCGAGGGGAGCTAGGAAACGCCTGAAAACCTAGTCCAGGGTGCACGTCAACATGCGGTGTATGCGCCCGTAGAGAAACAGGAGGGGCCGAAGGGTCGACCTCCATCAGAACGGGGCACCCGACGGGCGAAGAAGACATCTGGTCCGGAGCGGGAAAGAGGTCCATGTCGGAGGACAGCTGGTCACGGGAAGAGATCGGCGGCGTGTGACCCAGGGAGGCGCTTGGCGGCTGCAGCGAAGCGTCCACTGCGGGCGTCGCCGGCGGGAGAACAGGCGGCGCCGGCGGCGGCGCGTCGCCACGGGGAAAAATGGAAGGCAGCGTCGGTAACACCTGGGTATGAGGCGAGCCAGTAGATGGGTCCCCAGGGCGCTGACCTGACGGCACCATCGCTGAAAGCAGACGGCGAGCGGCAGATCCCATGCAGTGACAAAGGCGCAGCAGGTTGAGATGCGGCGCACCCCACCAGAGGCCCCGAAAACCAGATACATAGCGCGGCCGAGGCAGCGCAGAATGCGCCCTTCGAGCCAACACCGTGAACCTCGATAGGTGCGATAGAATACAACGTCGCCTGGAGCAAAAGCAGATGGCTGCCGCTGCACAGGAACCTGATGCGGCGGATGCAGCAAAGACATCAAGGTTCTATGAGGACGACCGTGGAGCAACTCAGCCGGCGAGCGACCATCTCGGGGCTGAGAGCGATACGAAGACAAAAAGAGCAATAACGCGTCCTCCCGAGAATGCGACTATTTCAACTTCAACATCTGTGACTTGAAAATCCGGACGAATCGTTCAGCGGCACCGTTGGACTGAGGCGAAAACGGCGCGGATGTCAGATGTTGAATACCATTGGCCTTGCAGAATGACTGAAATTCTGCGGACATGAATCGAGGGCCATTGTCGGAAACAATAGTCTGTGGAAGACCTTCAATGCAAAAGATAGCGGATATCGCTTGGATGGTGGCAGATGACGTCGTGGAAGACATCCTGACAACAAAAGTAAAATTACTGAAAGAATCGACCACAACCAACCATCGAGCATTCCAGAATGGACCAGCAAAATCGATGTGCAAACGTTGCCAAGGGGAAGTGGCTTTCGGCCATGCAAAGAATTTCCGCGGCGGTGCGGATTGTTGTTCGGCACACGCCATGCAAGAAGAGCACATATTCGTAATCGCAGCATCGATTCCGAACCAAGTACAGTGCTGACGAGCAAGCTGTTTCGTTCGCACTATATGTGGTGTCACCGCCAGACACCACACTTGCTAGGTGGTAGGTTAAATCGGCCGTGGTCCATTTAGTACATGTCGGACCCGCGTGTCGCCACTGTGTGATCGCAGACCGAGCGCCACCACAAGGCAGGTCTCGAGATACGGACTAGCACTCGCCCCAGTTGTACGGACGACATTGCTAGCGACTACACGGACGAAGCATCGCTCATTAGCCGAGCAGACAGTTAGAATAGCCTTTAGCTAAGTCAATGGCTACGACCTAGCAAGGCGCCATTAGCCTTACATAGTTTGATAGTTATCGTATGAAATGTCTCATCAAGAATGCTGTATTCACATTAAGGAATAAAAGTTAAGTATTCGAGGAGCTGCATACTTTTCTTATTAGAATTCACTACTTATCCTGTTCCAGAATTCACGCCCGTCTGCGTTAGATAGCGTGCATTTCGGCCTCCTCTATCTACAAGGTGTTGGCACATTTGCCAACACATCACTATACCCCAATGTTCTTGGTGGAGAAGCCGTAAGACAGAGGACTGTAACGAACGTGGGACCACGACCCGAGACTGATCATTATCAGAACGCAACAGCAAAACACCACGTCGTACAAAAAATCTCTCCTTGTGAGCAAAAAACCGGCGAATCAACGGATCCTCGATCCGTGAATTCGACAAGGGCCATTGCGTATCAACAAAACGCAAAACGGTAGCAAGGACAGGGTCAGCAGCTGTGACTGTAGCTACGCGACGAAAATCAATCGGAAACGATTCGACCACTTCATCGGTTTCCGCATCAATGAACATGAAAGCAAGTTCGGAAGAATCGAATGCTCCATCCTCAGCAACAGGCAAACGGGACAACACATCAGCGTTGCCGTGCTTAGCAGTGGACCGATACAAGATATCGTAGCGGTACTGCGAGAGGAAAATTGACCAGCGACTGAATTTCTGCGCTGTACGTGGTGGTACAGGCGTGTTCGGATGAAAAAGCGAAGTCAAAGGTTTGTGGTCTGTAATGATGGTAAAGTGACGACCATACAAGAAATCATGAAACTTAGTAACACCAAATACGAGAGCCAAAGCTTCTTTCTCGATCTGTGAATAATTTCTTTGCGCAGACGAGAGCAGCTTGGACGCAAAGGCAATAGGGCCATCATGCGATCCATCTTTGTGCGCAAGCATAGCACCGATCCCGAAATCCGATGCACCTACCATCAACAAAAGGGGTTTCTGGGGATCGAATGGTGTAAGGCAAGTATTTGAAAGCAACGCCGATTTCAACTGGAGAAAGGAGCGTTCGCATTCCGTCGTCCAGATGAACAGAACACCTTTACGGCGTAAGCGATGAAGCGGAGGTGAAATGGAAGAGACATGTGGGATATATACACTCCTGGAAATTGAAATAAGAACACCGTGAATTCATTGTCCCAGGAAGGGGAAACTTTATTGACACATTCCTGGGGTCAGATACATCACATGATCTCACTGACAGAACCACAGGCACATAGACACAGGCAACAGAGCATGCACAATGTCGGCACTAATACAGTGTATATCCACCTTTCGCAGCAATGCAGGCTGCTATTCTCCCATGGAGACGATCGTAGAGATGCTGGATGTAGTCCTGTGGAACGGCTTGCCATGCCATTTCCACCTGGCGCCTCAGTTGGACCAGCGTTCGTGCTGGACGTGCAGACCGTGTGAGACGACGCTTCATCCAGTCCCAAACATGCTCAATGGGGGACAGATCCGGATATCTTGCTGGCCAGGGTAGTTGACTTACACCTTCTAGAGCACGTTGGGTGGCACGGGATACATGCGGACGTGCATTGTCCTGTTGGAACAGCAAGTTCCCTTGCCGGTCTAGGAATGGTAGAACGATGGGTTCGATGACGGTTTGGATGTACCGTGCACTATTCAGTGTCCCCGCGACGATCACCAGTGGTGTACGGCCAGTGTAGGAGATCGCTCCCCACACCATGATGCCGGGTGTTGGGCCTGTGTGCCTCGGTCGTATGCAGTCCTGATTGTGGCGCTCACCTGCACGGCGCCAAACACGCATACGACCATCATTGGCACCAAGGCAGAAGCGACTCTCATCGCTGAAGACGACACGTCTCCATTCGTCCCTCCATTCACGCCTGTCGCGACACCACTGGAGGCGGGCTGCACGATGTTGGGGCGTGAGCGGAAGACGGCCTAACGGTGTGCGTGACCGTAGCCCAGCTTCATGGAGACGGTTGCAAATGGTCCTCGCCGATACCCCAGGAGCAACAGTGTCCCTAATTTGCTGGGAAGTGGCAGTGCGGTCCCCTACGGCACTGCGTAGGATCCTACAGTCTTGGCGTGCATCCGTGCGTCGCTGCGGTCCGGTCCCAGGTCGACGGGCACGTGCACCTTCCGCCGACCACTGGCGACAACATCGATGTACTGTGGAGACCTCACGCCCCACGTGTTGAGCAATTCGGCGGTACGTCCACCCGGCCTCCTGCATGCCCACTATACGCCCTCGCTCAAAGTCCGTCAACTGCACATACGGTTCACGTCCACGCTGTCGCGGCATGCTACCAGTGTTAAAGACTGCGATGGAGCTCCGTATGCCACGGCAAACTGGCTGACACTGACGGCGGCGGTGCACAAATGCTGCGCAGCTAGCGCCATTCGACGGCCAACACCGAGGTTCCTGGTGTGTCCGCTGTGCCGTGCGTGTGATCATTGCTTGTACAGCCCTCTCGCAGTGTCCGGAGCAAGTATGGTGGGTCTGACACACCGGTGTCAATGTGTTCTTTTTTCCATTTCCAGGAGTGTATGTGGGAATAATTAATTTTTCCCAGCACACTCTGTAGCTGCTTCAAATTCTGCGGCGATGGCAAGTCCTGTATGGCATGGAGGTACTCAGGACTCGGATGTATGCCTTGTGCATTGATTACATGTCCCAAATATGGTAAGTCACGAGCAAAAAACACACATTTGTCCTTCCACAAGCGAAGACCATTTTGTCGCAAGACCTGAATTAATGTTCTGAGATTGGCTAAATGTTCTTCTTCCGTCTTTCCGGAGAGCACAATATCGTCCAGATAGTTTGCAGCAGTAGGGACCGACGCACAAACAGTTTGCAGATAGTGCTGAAACAATGCAGTCTTTTGAATCGATACAAACCAAGATTCGTGTTAACCGCCAAAACGCGCTGGGATTCGTCGTCCACTGGTATTTGCAAGTACGCAGCTGCTAGGTCCAACTTTGAAAAATATTTACCCGGGCACAGTTTGTCAAAAAGATCTTCCGGACGGGGTAAAGGATAAGTTGCAATCACTAGCTGTGAATTCACTGTTGCCTTGAGGTTCACACAAAGTCTCAATTTTCTGGAAGGCTTTGACAAAATTACTAAGGGTGATGCCCAGAGAGAAGCCTGCACACGTTCAATCACACCTTGTGATTCCAAATCGTTTAATGTTCTTGCGACCTCACCACGCAATGCGTAGGGGACATTGTGCGCTCTGAAAAATTTTGGTTGCGCATTTACTTTCAGTTCCAAATGTGCGTTATGGTTCTTAGCGCAAACTAGGCCCAGTGCAAAAATGTCTGCAAATTCCTCACATAGACGAGAAACACTGTCTGAAGGCACAGTCTGGTTCACTGATAGGACCTGATTGGCTATAGACAAGTTAAACAACTGAAATAAATCTAAACCAAACAAGTTCACTGCCAAAGAAGAATGAAGTACGTAAAATGACACAAGTTTTGTTTGTCCCTTGTATGTGGCAAGAAGGCTGCACTGTCCTAACACAGGGATATTCTGACCTGAATAAATATTTAACTTAACATTTGCGGCACGCAACGGAGGTGTGCCCAGTTGTTTGTACGTGTCTTTATTGATCAATGAAACTGCAGCTCCGGTATCGAGCTGGAATGGTATGACCTTGCCATGAATGTCCAAGTCTACAGAAAGTTTATTGTCTTGCTGATGACAAGAGCGACTGTCTCGTGCAACGTGAACAGACACTGGTACAGAATCACTTGCTAATTGACGTGATTTCCGGCGACGTCGACGCACACTTTTTGTGGGACGAACACAGTCACTGTTAGAGAGATCAGCACTGGGCAGAGTGGAATTAACTACATGAATTTCCATGGGCGAAGGTTCACGAGCCGGAGTATTCTTGGTTCGATTCCGGCGCGAAGCAAAGGGCCTGGAATGGTTGTTAGTGTCCGATCTGAGCTTTATCTGGCAAACACTCTGAACATGTCCTTTTTTATTACAGAAAAAGCAAATAGCTTGGCGTGACGAGCAATTCTCATGCGAATGTCTAGTAGCACACCGCGGGCCTGATTTCACTGCATTTGCTTGCTGCCGCGGGACACGTGGTTGAGATCGTGGCGGCAGCTGCGCGGACGGGCGCGAGGATTGTGTACAGTTCCGTGCAGCCCGCCTGAAGGGCCGGTTAATGTGACACACGGCTGTCGAAGTTGCAAAAGATTCCTGAGCAAAGCCTATCCGATATGTCGATCACTTGTTGAAGGGAGGGACTGACTAGTTTCAAAATTTGCTCCTGTATATGAACATCAGAAACGTTCTGTGCAATTGCATCACGCACCATAGTATCTGAATAAGGGAGTCCACATTCACACTCAAAAGCACAATCCCTAGTAAGGCCTTGCAATGTTGCAACCCACTCCCGATTAGTTTGATCGGCCGTATGTTTTGTACGAAAGAATGTATACCTTTTTGCAACTTCATTGACTGATTCCTTGAAATATGCATCTAATGCAGACAAAATTTCGTCGTAGGACAGAGTTGCTACGTCGCATCGGGGAAACAATTTCACTATCACACGGTACATGTGCACGCCGACACACGATAATAAGTGAGGCTGCCGCTCATTACCTTGAATTCTGTAGGTGGCGAGATGGAATCCAAATTGGCGTGACCACTCCATCCAGCTCTCCACTGCCGCATCAAATTGACGAAAAGGCGGTGCAACTGCGTGTTGTGGCTGCGGTAGCGGTGGAGTGGCAGCAGCCGCATCATTTTGCATTGCACGTTGACCCTGGACGAGCTGTCCAAGGGCATCCAATAACGCCTGCGTCTGCTGATTCTGCACGCGCTTAAACTCACGCAGGCTGGCGTGAGGTCTGAAACAGAATACGTAATGAATGCTATAAAGAAAAGTACATAGCTTCTGGAATACTTAACTTTAATTCATAATTGTAGAACATCGCTCTTGATGATACATGCATCATATAATAAATTATCAAAGCTATGGCGCCTTGCTAGGTCGTAGCAAATGTAGCTGAAGGCTATGCTAACTATCGCCTCGGCAAATGAGAGTGTATTTGTCAGTGAACCTTTCCTTGCAAAGTCGGCTGTACAACTGTGGCGAGTGCTAGTGCGTCTCTCTAGACCTGCCGTGTGGTGGCGCTCGGTCTGCAATCACTAACAGTGGCGACACGCGGGTCCGACGTATACTAGCGGACCGCGGCCGATTTAAAGGCTACCACCTAGCATCTGGTGTCTGGCGGTTACACCACATAAACTATTACCACATGTTGTTCCTCAAACAAATAATGAAAATATAAGAGCAGATTTGTTTTTTTATGATTATATAATTTTAAATATGAATACTATGTCATCTGAGCACAACTTAAAAATGTACAAACACAAATGAATATAATTAGAAATATGCACCAAAACAGTGGACAAATTTTAAAAATTGATTATGTGCTAAATTCAATAAATTTATATCAATGAATGAAAGAAAATTTGAGAATTGTTTGCTATAGAAATTATTATAACACTTTGGATAACTATACGCAATAAGAATTAATTGATGGTATAATGAAACTTCTTCATCAAATTGAATTAATGTAAGTCAGTGCTGTTTTTTAGAGTATTCATAAACAATACAAATTTCATCTCCATTGAGATCATATAAATAATTCACACTTTCATCAGTTAATTGATTTATGAACATAGAGATTGTATCTTCTTCATCATCATCACAATAACATACAGAGCGAAACAATAAAAGTGTCAGTTTCCTCATTCGTATTGTTTGGTACATTTATACAGAAAAAAATTTTAATAGATTTGTGGTCAACTGACTTACTTTATCTTTATTTACCCAACTGTTGTGCGAATTATCAAAACCTAACCATTTAACATAATCTTTATCTCCTTTCTTTCTCAAAACTTTTTCAACTAAGTATATATCTGGATATTTCGTTTTCTGTAGCTCTTGTTCATAAAAAGTACCTTCAATATCTTTCAATTTATACATGACTGGATTAGACAGGATAACATTTTTAATTTCGAAAATTTCGGTTGACCAGTTAGCTGTATATCGTTTTCCAAAAAGACCATTAAATTTACTAATTCTCACTTTATCACCGTTATTAAATTTAGCTGTTTCATTATATAAAACATTACTTACTTCTAAATTTTTTCAGTAACTTCTATTGGTTTCATTCTACATTGTACAATGTTTTGTGTTACTGTGTTAATCAATTAGATTTATAATTAAATTTAACCATTTATAATTTTCTTGTGAAGCAAACTTCTTCCACATCTTTTCTTTAAGTGTTCTGCTAAATCGTTCAACAACAGATGCTTTTAATTATGAAAAAGTTGAATAATGATTAATGTTATATTTTTCGTTAATTCTTGAAAATCTTTATTATAGAATTCTTTACCATTATTTGGTTTTCTAACTATGAAAATTTTTTCGACTGCATCAGCCACATTCTTACATGTTTTATCTTAAACTGGAAGAGCCCAAGCAATTTTCGAAAAGACATGAATAATGGTCAATAAATATTTATATTCTTTGTTTATTTTTTAAATTCCTTTTAACTTGTCTGAATCCATTTCAACTAGATCAGCTTGCCATAAATCATCTATACCAAGAGAAACCACATGTCTTCTTTTAAATTTTTGCTCATTGGCTTATGTAATTCATTAATTATTTCTTCACAAATAAAATTGCCACCTCCTACAATTTTTTTGACTAATTTACTTTTCTTCTTTTTACAAATTGTACAAAGACCTTCAATTCATTGTCTTCCATTTTTAGTTGTTACTCTGTGCGGATTATGTGTCTCAGTAAATTTTTTACACTTCAAGCAATAAATGTGATCACTCTGAAGGACTAAATGCGAAGTGTGAGTGTCCATTTATATAGATAAAAAATTTCGTAAAGTTGAAATTAATTTAACAACCTCAATACTTCTAGATCTTCACCTACATTCTTGTCTAAGCTTTTATTAATTTGCGAATCTAATGATTAAGTTTTACTTTCTAGTGAATCAATTTTATCTAATGCATGAAGGAGACTTCTTTTCAATGTGTTTCATTCTTCATTATAATGTTCCATGTTACCGTCGATAGTACCATTTGTTGCTTTAAATCTGAGAGAAGCTTGTTGTAATCTTCCTTATTGACATAATAACTGAACTGTGTTAGAATGCTTGTGTATTTAGGTTTTGTAACATATTCTTTCTCTAAGTACTGTTTGGTAACAGCATCCTTTCCATCAATTGGATCATTTACATTAGCAAGTCTTCTATCTTTAAAGCCAACATAACCTCTAGTTATTTAAAAACAGCATTAAATTCTTTCTGAAATTGTTTCATTGCATTGGCTATCTTTGGGTCTATTAATGATCGAAATTGCTTAATCATATTTCCTTCAATTTTTTCTAGATTGAACACAGTTGCGCTAAACCTTTCAGTTTGGCCTATTTCATTTCGAAATATGTCCATTTATTAAATCCAGAATTTGATTAAACTTATAATTCTCACATAACAATTATAAAACAAATAGGCACAAACGACCACAAATTACTTCATTAAAATTTTGCATTCTTTCTGTATTGTAGTACAGTTCATTTTTCCTGAAATAGTTAACTAGTTGTTTTGGTATATTACCACCAAATGAATCGAAATGGAATCTTTTTCATTAATTTTATAATAACAAATCCAATGAGTACCAGAATTATCAGATGTATCTAAATTAACATTCATATAACATATAACATAAATCATTCATATTCTTTTGGATGATTCAGTAATTCATCAATAATATATACACCACGAAAGTGTCTAATTTTCAATTTATATATCGAAATTACTTAATGCATTACGATATTTATCAATTACTTTTTGGAAACTTTTTTTTAATTTCTTCAGTCCTGTGCCAGCTTTCTTCTCCATTTCCCAATTACGTCTTTTCTGTTCTTCTAATTCCTTATCAGCTTTTTTCTTGACGTCTTGGACATTCGGGAATCGAGCCGGATGTTCGCGTCGTTCTCGCACGTTATTTCAAAAGCGTGCTTCGCTGTCTTCTTCAGGAGCTACCTGAGACTGGTCCTTGGGTCGATCGAGTCCAGTATATATGCCTGGGAGGAGCTGGGCGTTCCCTAATCGATCCGCGCCGACTCGAGTGTTCCACCTGTGGTCCGCGCCCGCCAGATTCGGCTTCAATGGACCCCTCCAGTCGAGGATGTTCTGACTGCCGTCGGCGCCCGTTTTGGCCGTCCTCAACGGTTGTGGTTGTCATCTGAGGTGTGTCAGAGACGATCTGAGATGTTAGGTACTCTATCTCATGACTGTGACTATGATTTCCACTTCTGTTTCGTGCTGTGCGCTCCCTAATCGGTCCGCGCCGCGTCGTGTGTTCCGTCTGAGGTCCGCGCCTGCCAGACGCGGCTACATTGTCCCTCTCTAGTCGCCGGTGTTCCCTCTGCCGTCCGCGCCCGGCCTGGCCGTCACCTGAAGTCGAGTTCATGATCTGGGATGTGTCAGATCTGGTCTCTAAAGTCCGACACCTTGTGTCACGGCTGTTCACTCGGTCTCCACTTCTATTTCTTGTAGAATCCCGGAGTGTCCTGCGTTGAGTTTTCACAAGCTCAAGCGCTGGATTCCAGGCAGTGCTGATTTGGTATCCTGAGTCACGGTTGATTAGATTGTCTGTGACCTTAATCTCAATGGCTTCTTTTATGACACTGTCCCAAAATCTTGAGGTCTGTGTCACGATCTTGGTGTCATTGTAATTCATTGAATGACCAAGTTCCAGACAATGCTCTGCTATGGCTGATTTAGTTGCCTGCCTGAGTCTGGTATGTGTCTGGTGTTCTTTACACCTGATGTCCACAGTTCAGGTGGTCTGGGCAATGTATGACATCCCACATTGGCATGGTATGTTGTAAATGCGTAGCCCCAGGTCATCTTTTACATTCCCCAGCATAGTCCCAATTTTGGTGGGTGGGCGAAATATACTCTTGATGTCATATTTCTGGAGAATCCTGCTGATCTTGGCACACACAGGTCCGGCGTATGGCAGGTATGCCATCTTCTTTGCCTCTTCTGGTTCTTCTTCTGGATCCTTTGGCCTGTTGGCAGGTTTAAGTGCCTTCTGGATATCTCTAGAGGAGTACCCATTCCTGCTGGACACTGATTGTAAGTGTTATATTTCTGTGGCCAGACTATCAGAATCTGACAGAGTTTGTGCTCTGTGGACCAGTGTTTTGAGCACTCCATTCTTCTGTGCCAGATGGTGGCAACTGCTGGCTTGTAGGTATAAGTCAGTGTGTGTAGGTTGCGGTACACACTGTGTCCTAATGTGCCATCTGCCTTTCTCTTCACCAGAACATCCAAGAACGGAAGTAGTCCATCCTTCTCCATTTCCATTGTGAACTGAATGTTCGGATGGCAAGAGTTCAGATGTAGCAGGAACTCATCTATCTTCTCTCTACCATGGGGGCAGATGACAAAGATATCATCCACATACCTAAAAAAGCACTTGGGTTGATATGTGGCTGAAGAGAGTGCCTCCTCTTCAAACCTTTCCATAAATAGGTTGGCCACCACTGTTATTAGAGGGCTGCCCATCGCCACCCCTTCTGTTTGTTCGTAAAATTGACCCCCATATAGGAAGTATGTCGAGGTCAGTACATCCCTGAATAGGTCAAGGAGAGCCCCATCGAACTTCTCTGCAATAAGCTCAAGTGACTCCTTCAGTGGTTCCCCTGTGAAGAGAGACACCACATCGAAACTAACCATGATGTCTGTAATGTGTTGCTGGCCCAGTCGTTGCAGGAAATCCTCTGAGTTCCAGATGTGATGTGCACATTTACCCACATGTGGTGTCAACATCATCTTCAGGTATTTCGCAGTAGGGTAAGTTGCTGCGCCAATATTGCTGACAGTAGGTCGCAGTGGAACCCCATCCTTGTGAATCTTGATGAGTCCATACAGTCTAGGCGGTGCTGGTGCTTTGGGATGGAGCTTCTTGATGTCTTGTTCAGGCAGGCCCGTCTCCTTCAACAGAGCCCTGGTCTTTTTGTCCACTTTCTCTGTAGGGTCGCTTGCTATTGACCTGTATGCAGGATCCTCCAGAAGTTGTTGCACCTTTCTGTCATATTCTGTTTTCTTTAGGATGACTGTGGAGTTCCCCTTGTCTGTGGGCAACACCACAATTCTGTCATCATCCTAGAGTCGCCTCAGTGCCACCCTTTCATCACCTGAAATTTTGGATTTGGGTGGCTTGATCTTGGTGAGCGCCCTGCAGGTCTCTCTTCAGATCTCTTCGGCCACACTAGAAGGTAGCGTGTTGGCCACTTGCGGGCGCGAACCTCAGACGGAACACACGACGCCGCGCGGACCGATTAGGCAGCGCCCATCACGAAACAGAAGTGGAAATCATAGTAACAGTCATGAGACAGAGTACCCAACATCTCAGATCGGCTCTGACACATCTCAGATGACAACCACAACCGCTGAGGACGGCCAAAACGAGCGCCGACGGCAGTCGGAACATCCGCAACTGGAGGGGTCCGTTGAAGCCGAGTCTGGCGGGCGCGGACCACAGATGGAACGCTCGACTCGGCGCGGATCGATTAGGGAACGCCCAGCTGCTCCCAGGCATAAATACTGGACTCGATCGACCCAAGGACCAGTTTCGGGTAGCACCTGAAGAAGACAGCGAGGCACGCTGTTGAAATATCGTGCGAGAACGACGCGAACATCCGGCTGGATTCCCGAATATCCAAGATGTCAACAGATCGCTGGGAAAGCATGAAGAATTACATCAGAGCTTTTTTCTTTGTTTATTACTGCATTTTCATTGCTGCAGATCCGCCAACAAGTGAACCAATTGATGCTAAATATGGTAATGCAGCTAATAATAATTGAAGAAATCCACCTTATGTTGTGTTAATCCAGCACCTTCTTCATTTTTTGTTAGTTATTCAATAATTTTTTTCACGACAGGAATACCTAATGTGATAAGTAAATTTCCACCAACTTTCTATTCTTTCTTTCTTTTTTGAACATCTGTTAAAAATGGTTCAATTGCATTTAATTGTTCATTATTCAACTTTAATTGATTTTGGTTTAGTCTTGCCACTAGGTAGCAAAGTATAATCAACTGTAAAATTGTTCATTTATATAGATTAAAAATTTAATAAAGGTTATACTTTTATACTCCCCATCCATTGTCACCCACACCTAAGCCCATTCCTAATTTTCATTTTCCATACACTATTCCTCTAACTGCTGTTGCTGCAACTTTTTCACCTAAAGAAGCATCACTTACATGCATTCTTCCTTTATCAACTAACTGAAGTTCTTTATCACCTTCATGTCTTTCTTATAAATATTTATGATCATGATAAGCAATGTCATGTTTTTACAAGCTTCATCTAATGGATTTATACCTTTATCTCCTCTTCCTAGTCGTTCTTCAAGTTTAGTGAATGCTCCTCAGTAATTAAATCCTGGTAGATGCATCTCAGGCATTGAAACATTACTTAAAACCCAACTGACTAATCCCGTACCATGTTTTTCGTTCTTCCAAAATGTATAAGGAAGATTATTCAAAATTCTAATTAAGTATGGAATTATTTTTGGATTGTTGATGAGAAAGTCACTAAATTTATTTCTCAACATTTGCATTATTCCAACTTTTTCATTATGATAATTTTTATTTCCAGCAAGTTCTTCACCATGGATTACAGCTAATCTCTCAATTAATTGTCTAACATCATTCATCCATACATATTCAATTGACTGTTCTGTATATTTTTTAACTAAGCCTTCGCCTTTTTTCTCAGGTGATCTAGAATCTACAGTTAGTCTTCTTCAGCTTGGAAAATAGTCTTCAACAATTGGCTTTATCAGATATCTATATTTCTTACCTCTACTTGATCTTATTTTATTTGGATTGTTATCAGAATACAACGCTCATGAATTGTGTAAAATATCTGCATAATGTGATAAAGCTACTTCATCAAAATTTTCTCCCATGTCATCCATAGTAATTTCTTTTTCAGTTAAAAGACTCATTAGTCCACCAGTTCCTTCATGTGTCTTTTCGCCAATTTTTAATTTATCTCCTTCAAGTGTTACTGGTAATCTTCCTATGTATTTAAAGATACCAACAGGTCTTCATACAAAAGTAGTATCTTCACTATGGTTTATATATTTTAGCATTCTTTCACTTACATTTATTTTCCTTACATCACTATCCTTTATACATTTTTTCTTTGTTTCATATTTGTTAAATGCAACTCGAATTTCTCATTCACTTAGTGTGTAGTCATATTGTTTTGGAATATCATTAGACCAATCATCTAATTGTTTAACTGGTGATATATCTCCAAAATCTTCTATATGACGATGATATGGAATCATTTCTTTTTCAACTTCTCTATTTTCTTCAATAGCCTTCAGAACATTGTCACCTAATCCTTCAATTCCTTGTTTTACTTGTTGAATGGCATCGATAACTGGTTGATCTTTTTTAAATTTTTCATACTATGTTCTTGGTGGTTTTTTCCATTTTTTAAATTCTTCTTTTAACTGTTCTTTTACTCTCCTGTTCTGTCTAGCTTTTTTAACGATTTCTGGATCGTATTTTTAAACATTTGCTTAAGAATAAAAACATAAATTAAAATATTTATGATGTTGCAAAATGTTGTATTTTATTTCTAAACTTACCTCATTTTCTAGACATATCTATTGTGAAAAATCCAGAGTCATCATTCCAACATTTACTACACATTTCTTTAAAATTATCAAACTTGAAATCTCCACCAACAAACTCATGGTAAATATGATTTAAATTTGTATCATCTTGTCTAAAAATATTTTAAAAATTTAAATTGTCGCTAACTCACTGTTTTGGTATTTTTGAATAAGTTTGAGCTAAGTAAAAACAATCTTTCCTTTGTGTCTACATCTAGTAAAATAATTTCTAACAATATCTTGATTTCTAGAATGAAGTCATCAAATACAACAACTGAATTATCTAGGCATTGATCTAACGGGACTATTTCTTCATTATTTCCAATGAATGTAGCTATGTTTTCATTTTACAAATCTTTAATTTTTTCATATCTTTTTGTAAATTGTAATATTTTGGTTAATCTAAACTTTTTGAATAAATATACAAATGATTAATTTTGTTCCAATTCAGCCATCCTGAAGCCAAAATATAATTATCAATCATTAATGTTGTTTTGCCACATCTATGTGGTCCAATTATCACGCATCTAATAGAATTTTGTAAAAGATTACAATGTTTGTTTTTCGACTTCTTTTGTGGAATTCTTACTTTTGGTTCCCAATCTGTTTTGATCGTTTATTAACAAAAAATTTTAATTGTAAATTAGTAGATTACTTCAATTAAGTGATAAATCATCTGCTTTGAGAAAACGATTAACTGTTCCAATACAGGACAGTTTTAGTAGTGTTTCATTGGTTGGTTTTTATTCTACTTTTGTAACTCCAAATATTACATCAAAAATAATAAACTTTACTGTGATGGACAAACGATAGAAATTCCTGTAGGTTAGTATATTTTGAAAAATTTAGAAAAATTTATTCATTGTAAAAAGCCCAATATTCACATTAAAACAGATGAAATTTTAAACAGAACTGTTATTGAAGTGATGTAAAATTGTATAGCTGTTAGTATTGGAAGTTTACTTGGATTTAGTAATCAAGCTGTTCAAGCTAAAGAGAAAGTTGTAGCTAAAGATGTTCCTAAAATAATTCTTTCTGAATTAATCAATATAAATTCACCTTGCTGATGGAATGTTTGTAAAGCATACTCAGCAATTTCACAGAGAAACTAATATTATGTCTTCATTGAAACCTAATGCACAATTTGGTGAAACAATAATTCATGAACCACATTATCCTGTAAATATTATTTTTGATTCAATTCAAAACTTAGAAAGTACTGTAACTGATGAACACGATAATTTAATTGACTTTAATTGTGCTTGTGTATTAGTTATTTTAGAAATTTTATAGTCACAGACTAAAGTCTGCTGTGCTGATGCTAATATTTTTTATTCTTAAATAAATCATATCAAAGTCGAAATTTATCGGTTTTACTCATTCCCTGTGAATGAGAAGACTAAAAATAATTTGAATCTCCCCAAGAAGAACATGGAGATTAATATATTTATTGGGATGGTTGGGTTCTCCCAAATCATACTCAATTGTACATAAATTTCAGTATTATTGGAACTGATGGTACAGATTATCCAAATTATGATGGAAAATCCAACAAAAAATTAATTGATAATTATGTAGCAAAGCTGTTTGATGTTATCACAATAAAGAAAGGTAACAATATTTCGTCTAGAATGGAATTCCTATTTATTTCCTCATCAGTTCTTATTCTATTGAGTTCGACTATAGCAAATGAGTTAACCATGGAAGGTCATATTCTTAATAATGGAAAGATAAAGAGTAAGAAAAATGAAGTACTTTATCCCTTAAAAATTATTTGGTGGATTTTTTAAAGATTATAAAGAAACACTGTGGGAAGGAGATTTAACAGTTATTTTTACATGGTCATCAAGTGCTGGAGATTCTATTTTTTGTTGGTCAGATCGTAACCAAGCTGGAGTTGAAGATGTAATTACACTTCTAAAAGAAGGTAATATTGTTGCAGAATCAATGGAAATTCGTGTTCCTGTTAAATTTGAACCAGAATATTCGCTAGAATTAAAGGCAAGATAGACTTAAAAATCCAAAAATTCCCATATCTTTCTTTGAGCCAAAGACTGTTGAGATTGCTGGATTAGATAAAAAAATTTTGAGTTAGATATTACAAATTTCTATAACTCTGCAGAATTTGATATGCCTTGTTTAATCTTCGTTGTTTTCCAGATGACAAGGATAAATAATCAGTTAGTTGACTCTTCCTTATTCGATGATGTTAAATTATAGAATATCTATATTAAAAATGGAAGAAACAAGATTTTTCTCAAGAAATGTGGAATCTAGATCTGCCAAATAATTATTTAACAGCTTATGATGCTTTCTTAGATTTTAAGAGAACTACAAAACTGAATGGTGATGTTAATGTGAGTCCATTCAGCTTTATTGAAAATTATCCTGTCTATGTTATAAATATGTCTAGAAGAATGAATGTGTTAGCTACTCAGTAAACTACAATGAAACTGTGCAAATTTTGATGATAAAATTCGGAAAGATACATTTATGTATGTAGTAATGTATGGTAAAAAGAATTTGACATATGATTCACAGCATAGAATTTTAGTTGAAATTTTTTTAAAATTTTGGTTTTTTATGGCTTGCATCCGTTTATAAAAAAATTTGGTAAGTAAGTGGCTTGTGTGTGCGGGAAGAAAGTTTATAAGAAAATAGTTTATAAGAAAAAAGTTTAAATGAAAATAAAAAGCATCATTAAATTATCTGCAACTGCACTCAAATGACCCAGTTATTACTCCTCTTCTTTCCATCGACTCTGGCCTTAAAAAGGTGCCATTAAATGGACCGGAGAATACAAACAGTATTTTGAGAAACTAAAACATGCATAGCTTAGTCACTCATGTCTTATGAATTTTGATCTGCTAGAATCAGAAGTGATTGCAGTTGATGAATCATCATACAACAAAGGGGGAGTTTAATCTCAGTTGTCAGCAACATGGAATGCCCGGCAGCATTTGCACCTAATACATTGAACGAGGTCCAAGTCAACTACAGTCAACTCGAAAAGGAAGCTTTAGCCATAATTTGTGTTGTCACGAAATTTCATCAATATCCAAATTTTATCAATATCTGCATGGTAGAAATTTTTTTCTTGTGACTCATCATATGTTGCTGACGGCTCTTTTTCACTCAGTGCAAGATGTACCTGATCGTACAGTGCAAAAGCTGCAACATTTGTCACTACTTCTTTACGACCATCAGTATGAAGTTCTTTATCACCCTGTGGCACAGTATGCAAACACAGGCACTGTCTATTTTCCCTATAGGAAATGAATCGGATTTCGACGCACCAGAAGTCTCTTGTCCTCAAACTCACAGTTCCGATTCGTAAGCGCTACAAGCTTTTCCCATTGATTCTCGACAGATCGCACAGGCTAAGCAACAGATCGTACAGGCTAATCAGCAGGATAGAAAGAAGTTGGTCAGTTAGATTTTTTCAATTAACTGACTAAGTGGTTTCATATTATGCTACTTACGCCGCCATGGTAGAGGGAAGATGAGAACAGTCATCATAAATAACAAACAATTGCACGAGATCGATGAGTAATCCCTTGCAACATCCTACTCTCCGTGAAAGCATTACTGAGTGATTTTAATCGATCATGAGGTAAATAGTTTCTCACTCTCTTCTTATAATTTGGTATCGGTGCATACTTATTGTTGTGACTTGGCGAGACAGCCAAGACACTATGAGGTATCCAAAAGGCATGCGATTAAGCTCACACAGGATGGCGTGAGTTCTGGAACAGGACAAGGTCTTTATAGTAGAAAAAATAGTACGTAGCTTCTGGAATACTTAACTTTAATCCATAATTGGTGAACATCGGTCTGACGGTACATGCATCACAAGATAACTAGCAAATGATAATGGCGCCTTGCTAGGTCGCAGCAAATGACGTAGCTGAAGGCTATGCTAAACTATCGCCTCGGCAAATGAGAAAGTAAGTAGGCAGTGAACCATCGCTAGCAAAGTCGGCTGTACAACTGGGGCGAGTGCTAGGAAGTCTCTCTAGACCTGCCGTGTGGCGGCGCTCGGTCTGCAATCACTGATAGTGGCGACACGCGGGTCCGACATATACTACCGGACCGCGGCCGATTTAAAGGCTACCACCTAGCAAGTGTGGTGTCTGGCGGTGACACCACACTTATTGAGTGAAACCCCTTCCTTTCTTTCGAACACAGCCGGAAATGGTGGGGATCCCCCCTTTTGTTGCATGTTCACGAAACATTGATTGTATCTTCAATGCTGGAGGAAAAAAAAAGAAAGGCGAAATGCAACGACTCTTCGTGGGGCGGCGAGTCTATGCCATGGTAGCGCAAGATGCTACAGTGAGACACGTCTTTCCGTCTTATATGACTGGGAACAAGTCAGTTGCAAATCTAGGAGCTGTGAGTCTAGTGACTTGCTGGCGTCAGGGCAGCAGTTAGTAGAGACTTGTCTCCTTTTTGGGGAGATGCTTCCTTCGCCATGCGCTAATCTGTATTATAGGAAACGAGGCCCTTATTCTCGACAAAGCTAGTGTGTGGTAAGACGACGCTAGTGGTCGCTTTCCTGTGCTTACAAAATATTTATTGACATAACTAAGTGGCGCTACACAGTTCGGTAAACATTGTACTTATACATTCATTGGCGGTAAAATCTAGCTGCCCACTCACCATATTTCATGTGGAAGGGAACAGCAGCTTCCCATTTCTCTCTTCACTTGCACCAGTTGTTGCAAGACTTTGACTAAACAAAGCAAGCTACGCGTTTTTTTAGGAGAGGCTAAATGTATCTGGGCAGTGGCAGCTGCTGTGTAAGGGCACAAGAGCATGTGAACACCCTAACTTTCGATACCTTGCAGCTTTATTGGATATTTTTCTCTGAATGCTGTTAAACGTAAGACAGATGCTGTAATCTGAAAGATACTGCACTTAAATCTATCGTGCTACTGCTCCTTTAGACTCCATGAAACTTGGCAACAGGGTCGCGAGCACACCTTCAGTTGTGCACGTTTTAAGGAGCTTCTGCGCATGCGCAACTCACGTGACGTAATTGCCTTGCAGGACAAATACATACGGATTTGATAAACAATGTGCACGCTTCTCAAAGTGAATGGCTAGTCCTTGTCGCTTAACTAGAAGTTTACGACGATGCCACCAGGTGGTAGCACACTGCGCAAGACTTTTATCCCCGTTCGCTAAGCATATATCCTGCTACATGATAGTATGATTCTCAGATATGCTGATTTCCTCACCGTCTATCCCACATCAAGTAGGATGGCGCTTCTGTGAATAGAGGCGGAGCGATAGGCAAGCGTAGCTAGTACCACACTAGGCGATTTTCTCCCCTCGGTAATAATCGCCGCTGAAATAGTCGCCTAGGCTGCCACACCTCTAACGATTATAAACGCGCCGACGACACTGGGTGCCGCACTAGCGGCAAAAATCGCTGGATTCTGCAGTTGTGTTGCAACCAGACACGAGACACACCATGCACGATGACCTATCAATCAAAACTGAAATATTTAGCTGCAGTAGCATTATATGTAGTTCGACATCGCAGAAGGCGCAACCGCCAACGAAAATAGTGGATTCATCCTATTATTATGAATCATCAAAGTGAAGGAAAGTTTGTGTTTTTACACAAGGAACTTGGGAGTTTTGCAGATAAATTCTTTGGTTATTACTGCATGTCCGTAACATCTTTCGACTTACTGCTCTCTAATATAGAAACTAACTTACAAAAGAAGAATAGCATGTTATGTGACTGTGTTGGTGCAAAAGAGAAACTTGCAGTAACATTGAGGTACGTCTTTAATTAAATAGAGTAAGTAATTTATGGACATGAACATACACTTAACATAACGTTAACGTATACTAGGTTACAACGAAAGAGTTTACATGACAAGTTCGTGTCAGTTGCCTAATCACTTGTAATAGTCTTCAAATGTCAAGATCGAGTCTTCATGCGGCAGCCGAGTAACTGGTGAAAAAGAAGCGACTGGACTCTCTGATATAGGGCATTGTGTGCTTGTCGATGTCGACATACCTGACACTGCAATATTTATGAAGGAGTCGGTAGTAGCTCTGCTCTCTACAGTCTTTCGGCTGTAAGATTTTATTAATAGTAATGTTTTTATTTGAAAGTCTATTTTATTGTCAGTAGTCATTTCTTATAAGTAAGGCAAAAGAGATGTCAAAAACAACTCATCAGGATCACTTTGTGATACAGCACAAGTTGAACTATGTGTCTAAACTCTTGTCAACTCTCTCCAAATGGGTCCTGAAGTTTTCTTTTATTTGCTTTAGCAGTGGAAGGCTTAGCAGCAGTGTTAGGTGGCGGTGTACTGTCTTCATGGTGCTTTTCCGCTTCAGCATCCTCAAGAATAGAGGCGTCATTCATATTTCCTTATGTCCTGAAATTAAAAGAAACATTTTTGGAAAAATCCACATGCCATTTTGTACTGTGCAAATGTGTTATGTGATAAGTATATAGTAAGCCAGTACTGAGTAGGTAATTAACAACCATATCCATTGTAAATACATTGAAATGTTACAAAATTGCCGAAGAAAGTATTTATTTACTACCTCAATCCATGGCTTCTTGCAGGAAGGACATCTGTCTGTAGTAGACATATGATTTTTTGTAGTTGTTGCCCTGCCACTCTTTATTTTCTTGTAATTCTTTTGGGCTCATATTTTTCCACGGTTTTTTTATTTCTTTTCCTGTAGGAACGTTAAAAATAATTATCCTTACACCTGCTCATTGAAATTAATTAATTTCGACAACCTGATATTGTGTTTTATACTCTACTTACCTATAACAGGTACCTTGGAACAGGATGCTCCATGATGTCTTACAACAAATAGCTCCGAATTTTGAGAAAATTACAAATTTTCCTCACTGCATATGTGCCATTGATGGTAAGCATGTGCAGTTGGTGAAGCCCTGGAGTAGTGGAAGTGAATTTTTTTTGTCATAAACAGTTCCATTCTGTAGTGCTTATGGCAGTTGCGGATAGTGACTATCACTTCCAATACAATGATATAGGAGGATATGGACACGATGGTGATTCAAACATTTTTAAAAGAAACTTTAGAAGACCACTTTATAATGGAAGGTTTCCTTTTCAAGACGCGAAACCTTTGACTAATAAACAAAACAATAAAAATTTGTCTCTCGTCTTTATAGATGACAAAGGTTTTGCTTTTGATAAACACTTGGCGCAGCCTTTTGCAAGAAAATCACTCACATTCTCGAGGAGAGTGTTTAATTATAGACTGAGTAGAGCAAGGCGTGTAGTAGAATGTTCGTTTGGCATCCTTGCTAACAAGTGGTGAATTTCCCACAGAGCCATAGATGTTAACATGAACTTGGCTGAAAGTATTATAAAAACCTGTTGCGTGCTGCATAACTTTGTGTGAGAGCATGATGATTATCGGTTTGAAGATACTTTAATCTGTTCTATGAAATCTATTGAAAACGAAGAACTAAGAGGTAGCAGCCATGGTTGTGACGTTAGAGAAACGTTTTGCAACTACTTCTGCTCTGTGAAAGGAACAGTTCCTTGGCATAATGCATACATTGTCGTCAAAGATAACTAGACGTCTGCAGATGAGGATGTCATTGTTGACATAAGCTGTACTTAGTTGTATTAATAGTTGCTACATTTCATGTTCACTTTGTCATGTTACACTATTTGGTTTATGACTTAAATACATACTGTTACGAATACCATTCTTTCAAACAATGCTTTGTGATTTCCCTTTTAACTTTTGAAATAACTTATTTCATAAAACCTTAAGTTTCCGATTTTTTTCAACTCGATCCTCATAACAGTTTTTTTACCTTAGGTAACACTGGATTAAGATATTGGTAAGAAAAATTTGTACAAATTAAGAGTATTTATTTTTCTGACTTTTTTAAAATACTGAAAATAGTCTGAAAATATCTCTAAAACATAACATGAAATCATGCAATGTTTCAACACAATTAATTAAATTGTTTTGGCACAACAGGCTGTGTGCATTTCAAACTATTATAGGGAAAAGGAAAAATAAAAATTAAATTACTTTTTTATTAGTTGTCTAGGTGAAAGTTACGCCGATTGTCATGAAACTTTGCATGCACCTATATACAAGTATGCACATATATCACATACCTGTTGCATTTTGTGCATCCAGTGATAATGAGTTCCATTTCTCAGCCCCAACAACATCTGCACGCACCTTTTTTCATGATTCTGTCTTCAGCAGACGATCTTTATAATCTTGCGACTTTATGTTGTAGAGACAGGGATATTTCTCCACCTTAGTTATTAACAGTTCACTGTCCAAATGATCCATTGGAATGACATTTACAGAGTTTTCGCACATTGTCACATACAGACATACAGAATTGCTTGGAGCATCCTCGTGGCTGCTGCACGACTGGCAATAACAGTCTAGTGTGGCAGGGATGCCGACAATTACTGCCGCACCACAAAAGGGCCGGGGCCCATTCGACAGTAACAGTCGCCCACTCGAACTTAACGGAGTGACAAGTAGAGCCCAGTGAGGCACCTTCCCTTTGCAACATGGAGTTCCATTTCCGGCGCGACAAAAATCGCTGGCCTTCAGAGGAGAAAATCGCCTAGTGTGGCATTAGCCTAAGGGGCTGAGGTCTGAACATCTGTGGCGGCAGTCCGCGTTGCCAAAGTGCACTGCTGCGAGCAACAATCAGGTTCATTTGCCTGTGGTACATTGTCTTATACGTTCAAATCAATGAAGGGAGGAATACATTATAAAAGCGATTTCGATCAATGGTATACAAGACAGAAATCTTACTTCACGTCTCGACGTTGCATCCACTGCTCCACAACGTTAAGCCTAGTTTACACGACGACATTGGATTGCGCCACTCATTGCGTGGAATGAGTTGCACGCAGGTAGTTTCATATTTGACTGAAGACACGGCAAAACCAGTATACACATCAGTTTCGTCGTTTTGTGGGTTCCTGAGTCGTGTCTGAAATGAAAGTTTAGGCAGCTGCACGTCGCACGAATTGTGATGGAGTGAAAGCTTGTTTTGTGGAATCGCTGCATAAGAAAAAATAAGAAACGTGTTTTGATTCGCGACTGGATAAAGAAAAGACGTCAGCTCGGTTGCTCAGCATCCTTGCTGAAATAATTTATAATGGGAGACCCAAGAAGTTCTTTTAATTATCTTATAATGTCACCAGAAATGTTCACATTTCTTCTAAATAGAGTTAATTATGCGATAAGGAATAAAGGTACTGTAATGCATGAAGCACTGTCGCCAGAACTGAAATTACACATCATATTGCGTGCATTGCAATTGAGAACACTCGGCATGCCATAAGATACGGTTTTAGTTGGTGATGACGCTATTTTATTAACGTCAATAATTATTAACATTAAGCAGAAATAATTATTAACATTAGCAACAATAATTATTCGAAGCAGGCCGCATTGAGAAGAGAATGGTTTGGAAACTACTCTCTTGAAGATAGATCTGTACAGTGGGAATATTTCAAAATTCTAACAGATGTGAATGGGGAGCACTGCAGCGACGTTTTAAATAGATGAATACTGAATAAAGAATGCAGCTTCTTGAATTTGTATAGCCTTCCCTCCTGTCAACAATATTATTTAACAAAGAGTTGGCCAAATCGAACGATGGGATTTTAGTCTTGTAGACGATAACATTGCCACAGCTAGAATTACACTTGGTTGTATTTTTCTTAATTCAGTTGCATATGTGCTCCTAACTCAATAAATTTTGCCCTGCAGCTCAGATATTGTCAAACCATCTATGTTATGATCGCACATGACGGTCTCAGCAGCAGCAATATGTTGCTTGTTTTTGTAATCAGCATTACTGAAATCCCACAAACACCTATGCAAAGCATAGATATCCAAAAAGCGAACATTATTTCAGTTTGTCTACACTCTACAAACACACATAACCTCAAAACTCATGCAACTAAAGTTGCCGAAGTTGGAACACGCCGAAAGTGCTTAGTTTCACCAACGAGCTGCGCAAACGCGCGGCGCACATGCGCAGTGGCTGGTGGTGCAGTTGCCTGCAACCTAGTGTGATCGTGTAAACTAGGCTTTAGTCTGCGTGACGTTGGAAAGCTAGAAAAGCTGGCGCAGCTTTGGGAAGACGTCAAGTACGAGGGCAGTTCAATAAGTAATGCAACACTTTTTTTTCTGAAACAGGGGTTGTTTTATTCAGCATTGAAATACACCAGGTTATTCCCCAATCTTTTAGCTACACAACACTATTTTTCAACGTAATCTCCATTCAATGCTACGGCCTTACGCCACCTTGAAATGAGGACCTGTATGCCTGCACGGTACCATTCCACTGGTCGATGTCGGAGCCAACGTCGTACTGCATCAATAACTTCTTCATCATCCGAGTAGTGCCTCCCACGGATTGCGTCCATCATTGGGCCAAACATATGGAAATCCGACGGTGCGAGATCGGGGCTGTAGGGTGCATGAGGAAGAACAGTCCACTGAAGTTTTGTGAGCTCCTCTCGGGTGCGAAGACTTGTGTGAGGTCTTGCGTTGTCATGAAGAAGGAGAAGTTCGTTCTGATTTTTGTGCCTACGAACACGCTGAAGTCGTTTCTTCAACTTCTGAAGAGTAGCACAATACACTTCAGAGTTGATCGTTTGACCATGGGGAAGGACATCGAACAGAATAACCCCTTCAGCGTCCCAGAAGAGTGTAACCATGACTTTACCGGCTAAGGGTATGGCTTTAAACTTTTTCTTGGTAGGGGAGTGGGTGTGGCGCCACTCCATTGATTGCCGTTTTGTTTCAGGTTCGAAGTGATGAACCCATGTTTCATCGCCTGTAACAATCTTTGACAAGAAATTGTCACCCTCAGCCACATGACGAGCAAGCAATTCCGCACAGATGGTTCTCCTTTGCTCTTTATGGTGTTCGGTTAGACAACGAGGGACCCAGCGGGAACAAACCTTTGAATATCCCAACTGGTGAACAATTGTGACAGCACTACCAACAGAGATGTCAAGTTGAGCACTGAGTTGTTTGATGGTGATCCGTCGATCATCTCGAACGAGTGTGTTCGCACGCTCCGCCATTGCAGGAGTCACAGCTGTGCACGGCCGGCCCGCACGCGGGAGATCAGACAGTCTTGCTTGACCTTGCGGCGATGATGACACACGCTTTGCCCAACGACTCACCGTGCTTTTGTCCACTGCCAGATCACCGTAGACATTCTGCAAGCGCCTATGAATATTTCAGATGCCCTGGTTTTCCGCCAAAAGAAACTCGATCACTGCCTGTTGTTTGCAACGCACATCCGTTACAGACGCCATTTTAACAGCTCCGTACAGCGCTGCCACCTGTCGGAAGTCAATGAAACTATACGAGACGAAGCGGGAATGTTTGAAAATATTCCACAAGAAATTTCCGTTTTTTTCAACCAAAATTGGCCGAGAAAAAAAATGTGTTGCATTACTTATTGAACTGCCCTCGTACAATTTTCACAAAATGACGGTTGTCTCACAAGATAATGGAAACTGGTTGCAATAATTGCCATTTATTGTGATTTGGACTGTATTATAAGTGAAAATACAATACACAAGAAAATTGACTTCAAATTCAAATCTAAAGCATTATATATGCTTGACAACTGTAGCAAAGACTAGTGCAAGAGATCATCGTAAAAACTGGCAGGAGTGTAAACTGACGTCACAGCGAGAGACCGCATTTATCTTGAATGTGTTATTTCTTTTCCCACAAATGTCTTTTAATCTGTGCGCGAATACTTCTATCGGATTATACTGTCAATCATATGTGGGTGAACGTAAAACAGTGTGACAATATTCACGTGCAATAAAGTCAAATTTGTACGTTTTGTCGTGTGACTTGTATAAATAAACGAGCGGCAAAAGCTCGGCACGAGTCTGGCTTATACTACGCGCAGTATTTTTATTTTTAAGCCGTGGCACAATATCCGCTTTCCTGGTGTTTGTACTTCATGCTTTCTCTGTAACAGCTGAATAATAACGCATGATATTTATAATGACCGACTTCGAAGAAACGTATGGCAACAATCGTTCAGTGAACAACTTCTTGAAACTGACAGCGTTCGTTTCCGAATGGTAGTCAATGCTCTTGTTCTTTCACCCAATTACAAGTTTACTCTCAACAACAAAACCACAAGAAGAGAATAATTATCTCAGAACCGTTTCCTAAGGGAACTTTAAAACCGCCAGTACCACCACTCATTTTCCAGCAGGTATTCATGGGACACTTCTGATTCACCGATATTTCATCAAGATAATACACTTTTGAGCTGCCTCCTTCTCTTGTATCGTGCATCTTTATAAGAGATGTGGTGCGCTTGCACCGATGTCACTCCTTTCAATCAAAAACTCTCTTCTTAACATATTTGGAACCAATGTCTTTTAAAATTCTTTGCGTTAACGAAGGGCCACATTTGAGGCCAATTTCCTCATGCATAGTCGTAACAAATTTTTGCGATGACGGGTATCCACTACTTATACACATTTCAAAAACAGAGCGCTTTAAAATATCGTTGCCAAAACCATCACTTTGTGTTACAGGTTTCTTGCGATTTTGATGCTTTCCAGGCGGCACGAAACCAAGTCTTTCTGAGATTTCTACAGCTTTCACCCTTCCGTTTGCTATTTTTTGTACAGTTCTCTTGCCGACACATGCTTCTGCAGCTCGTTATTGTGTTTTCAAAATGTCAAAAGTAGGAGTCCCACTCTCAGATCCCTGTTTGAAAAAATTGTAAAAGCGGTAAATAAACCTACTCGCCTGCTTGTGAAGCACCTCACGTTTATTGCTGTCACCGGACGTATTTATTTGGAAATATCTCTAAAACATTTGCAGGGACACATGAAAGTAACATCGACAAATGAATGAATAATTCGGTCGCTCTTTGAATGAAACTGCATTGTCGCAAAGTACAACAGCGCATTATGCGGGACAAAGATTCTCGCAGTCTGTAACTCGTAGCTAGCCGCTGTTGGGAGAATGAATGTTATTGGCTGCTTGCAGTTAATGGAGGGGAATGCGCAGAGTGGTTGCAAATTGGGCCGCCTTCTACGTGAAGCGAACTATAGTAAACTTAGATCGGACGTCAGTTTAAGTCGTAGTGACAGTGAAGCTATTTTGGGGTTTTCTGAATGAGTTATGGTACCGTACATTAAGTCATGAATTTTATCTTACAGTAATCCATTTGAGGCGCTGAGAATCATAAGGGCCTAAAGCACATCACCATCGATTGTGATATTGCAGCATTTATTCATGCTCATCAAATCTGTTGATCTTATGGTGGCTCTGAGCACTATGGGACTCAACTGCTGAGGTCATTAGTCCCCTAGAACTTAGAACTAGTTAAACCTAACTAACCTAAGGACATCACAAACATCCATGCCCGAGGCAGGATTCGAACCTGCGACCGTAGCGGTCTTGCGGTTCCAGACTGCAGCGCCTTTAACCGCACGGCCACTTCGGCCGGCGATCTTATGGTGAGTCAGGTTTATCTGTGCTGTAGACCAACATCGTATAAATGAAAATTCACGCCCGCAGCTCGTGGTCGTGCGGTAGCGTTCTCGCTTTCCACGCCCGGGTTCCCGGGTTCGATTCCCGGCGGGGTCAGGGATTTTCTCTGCCTCGTGATGGCTGGGTGTTGTGTGATGTCCTTAGGTTAGTTAGGTTTAAGTAGTTCTAAGTTCTAGGGGACTGATGACCATAGATGTTAAGTCCCATAGTGCGCAGAGCCATTTTTTGAAAATTCACGAAAAGCTGTATCACTGGTTTCTCTGAAATTGACTTAAATGTGGGATCGACGGCAGTGTGCTTTAGACCCTTATGGATCTCAGCGCTAATTTGTACTCTAGTCAAGTGACCATGTTCGTAGACATAACTACACTCCTGGAAATGGAAAAAAGAACACATTGACACCGGTGTGTCAGACCCACCATACTTGCTCCGGACACTGCGAGAGGGCTGTACAAGCAATGATCACACGCACGGCACAGCGGACACACCAGGAACCGCGGTGTTGGCCGTCGAATGGCGCTAGCTGCGCAGCATTTGTGCACCGCCGCCGTCAGTGTCAGCCAGTTTGCCGTGGCATACGGAGCTCCATCGCAGTCTTTAACACTGGTAGCATGCCGTGACAGCGTGGACGTGAACCGTATGTGCAGTTGACGGACTTTGAGCGAGGGCGTATGGTGGGCATGCGGGAGGCCGGGTGGACGTACCGCCGAATTGCTCAACACGTGGGGCGTGAGGTCTCCACAGTACATCGATGTTGTCGCCAGTGGTCAGCGGAAGGTGCACGTGCCCGTCGACCTGGGACTGGACCGCAGCGACGCACGGATGCACGCCAAGACCGTAGGATCCTACGCAGTGCCGTAGGGGACCGCACCGCCACTTCCCAGCAAATTAGGGACACTGTTGCTCCTGGGGTATCGGCGAGGACCATTCGCAACCGTCTCCATGAAGCTGGGCTACGGTCCCGCACACCGTTAGGCCGTCTTCCACTCACGCCCCAACATCGTGCAGCCCGCCTCCAGTGGTGTCGCGACAGGCGTGAATGGAGGGACGAATGGAGACGTGTCGTCTTCAGCGATGAGAGTCGCTTCTGCCTTGGTGCCAATGATGGTCGTATGCGTGTTTGGCGCCGTGCAGGTGAGCGCCACAATCAGGACTGCATACGACCGAGGCACACAGGGCCAACACCCGGCATCATGGTGTGGGGAGCGATCTCCTACACTGGCCGTACACTACTGGTGATCGTCGAGGGGACACTGAATAGTGCACGGTACATCCAAACCGTCATCGAACCCATCGTTCTACCATTTCTAGACCGGCAAGGGAACTTGCTGTTCCAACAGGACAATGCACGTCCGCATGTATCCCGTGCCACCCAACGTGCTCTAGAAGGTGTAAGTCAACTACCCTGGCCAGCAAGATCTCCGGATCTGTCCCCCATTGAGCATGTTTGGGACTGGATGAAGCGTCGTCTCACGCGGTCTGCACGTCCAGCACGAACGCTGGTCCAACTGAGGCGCCAGGTGGAAATGGCATGGCAAGCCGTTCCACAGGACTACATCCAGCATCTCTACGATCGTCTCCATGGGAGAATAGCAGCCTGCATTGCTGCGAAAGGTGGATATACACTGTACTAGTGCCGACATTGTGCATGCTCTGTTGCCTGTGTCTATGTGCCTGTGGTTCTGTCAGTGTGATCATGTGATGTATCTGACCCCAGGAATGTGTCAATAAAGTTTCCCCTTCCTGGGACAATGAATTCACGGTGTTCTTATTTCAATTTCCAGGAGTGTATTATACAGAGATGCTATTAATTTCACACTCTCAAATTTACCTAAATCTAAAAACTCGTGAACACCCAGAATGTATGGTACACTCACGAGCCGCCACTGAATCTGAGATGAAAAGTACGAAAATCATTCAAGCGCTAGGCTCCGAGAGGACCAGAAGTATATTCTCGTCGCAGGCTCTGGGAGGAGCAGTTTTCGAGAATATCTTGCTGGCGGTTTCAATCCTTGTGGACGACCTCGGGCAGCACGGACTCTCGAGTCCGTGGGAACAGATTCAGCTGTGTGCTGATGCCGTCTTCAGTCTACAATGGTAGGTGTGAAATTTGGCAAGAGCGGCAATGCTAATTTGCACGTTAGGTCCGAGCCGAGTTTACCAAGCCGCACAGAGCTCATGGAAGCGCAGGATTCACTTAGCTTCGTTCCTTTAATTCAACTTGCCAATAACTCATGAGTAGACGATAGATTCTTGACTGCTTGTCAGATATAATTTCACATAATGCCTGTTTAACTAGCACTTCTACACTGAGGTGTCTGAGGTTATGGGAAAGCGATAGTCACATATATAGATGGCGGTAGTGTTGCGTACACAAGGTGTCAAAGGTCAATACATTGGCGGAACTGTCATTCGTACTCAGGTGATTCATGTGAAAAGTTTTCCGAAGTGATTAAGACCGCGCGAAGGGAATTAAAAGACTTTGAACACAGAATGGTAGTTGGAGCTAGACGCATGGCACATTCCGTTTCGGGAATCGTCACTAAATTCAGTATTCCGAAATCACTAGCGTAAAAAGTGTGGCAGAAATACCAAATTTCAGGCATTGCCTCTAGCCACCAACAACACAGTGGCCGACGGCCTTAGCTTCACGACCGAGAACAGCGGCGTTTACGTACAGTTGTCAGTGCTAACCCGACAAGCAACAGTGTGTGAAATAACCGCAGAAATCAACGTGGGACGTACGACGAACGTATCCGTTAGGACAATGCAGCGAAATCTGGCGTTAGTGAGCTACGGCAGCAGACGACCGACGCGAGCGCCTCTGCTGGGCTCGTTACCACATCGGTTAGAGCCTACACAGCTGGAGAACTGTGGTCTGGTCAGACGAAACCCGATTTCGGTTGGTAAGAACTGATCGTAGGGTTAGAGTGTGGAACAGATCCATCGAAGCTATGAACCTAGGTTGTCAACAACACACTGTGTAAGTTGGTGGTGGCTCCTTAACGGTGTGGGGAGTGTTTATATGGAATGTACTGATTGTGGTGTCACCGCCAGACACCACACTTGCTAGGTGGTAGCCTTTAAATCGGCCGCGGTCCGTTAGTATACGTCGGACCCGCGTGTCGCCACTACCAGTGACTGCAGACCGAGCGCCGCCACACGGCAGGTCTAGAGAGACTTCCTAGCACTCGCCCCAGTTGCACAGCCGACTTTGGTAGCGATGGTTCACTGTCTACTTACGTTCTCGTTTGCCAAGACGATAGTTTAGCATAGCCTTCAGCTAAGTCATTTGCTACGACCTAGCAAGGCGCCATTATCAATTACTATTGATATTGTGAATCATGTACCGTCAAGAGCGACGTTCATCATTAATGGATTAAAGTTAAGTATTCCACCAGCTACGTCCGTTTTTCTAAATTCTAATTTCCTTGTCCTGTTCCAGACCTCACGCCAGCCAGCGTGACCTAAAACGCGTGCGTTTCGGCCTCCTTTAGTAAAACGGTTTTGGTTCTCTTGCCAACCACAACATTGGCGACGAGGCAAAACCGCGTTCTTCTCTAAACTGCCCTGATTTACTTGTGTGATGGCTTCGCCACAATCTCCAGATGTACTGTCCGAATTTTATCGCTTACAGAATCAGCTGACGCAGGCATTACTGGATGCCCTTGGACAGCTCGTCCAGGGTCAATGTGCAATGCAAAACGATGCTGCAGCCGCCGCTCCACCGCTAATGCAGGTACGACACGCTGTTGCTCCAACTTTTCGACCTTTCGATGCTGCACTGGAAAGCTGGACAGAGTGGTCACGCCAATTTGGATTCCATCTCGCCGCCTACAGAATTCAAGGTAACGAGCGGCAGCCTTATCTCTTATCATCGGTCGGCATACAAACGTACCGTGTGATAGTCAAATTATTTCCCCGACGCGACGTAGCAACTCTGTCCTACGAAGAAATTTTGTCTGCATTAGATGCTGCATATTTCAAAGAATCAGTCAATGTAGTTGCGAAAACGTATACCTTCTTTCGTACAAAACGTACGACAGGTCAGACTAATCGGGAGTAGGTTGCAACCTGGCAAGGCCTTACTAGGGATTGTGCTTTTGAGTGTCAATGTGGACTCCCTTATTCAGATACTATGGTACATGATGCAATTGCACAGAACGTTTCTGATGTTCGTATAAGGGAACAGATTTTGAAACTAGTCAGTCCCTCCCTCCAACAAGTGATGGACATATTGGTTCGGCAGGACACACTTGACTTTGCTCAGGAATCATTTGAAACTTCACTAGCCGTGTGTCAGGTTAACCGGCCAGCCGGGCGAGCTGCACAGATCAGTAAACAGTCCTCGCGCCCAGCCGCGCCGCTGCCGCCAGGCTCTCAGCCACGTGTGCCGCGCCGGCAAGCAAATGCAGTGCTCAAATCCTGCCCGCGGTGCGCTACTACACATTCGCATGAGAATTGCCCCTCACGCCAAACTATTTGCTTTTATTGTAATAAAAAAGGACATGTTCAGAGTGTTTGCCAGAAAAAGCTCAGATTGGAAGCTCAAAACCATTCCAGGCCCTTTGCTTCGCACCGGAATCGGAATCGAACCAAGGATACTCAGGCTCACGAAACTTCGCCCATGGAAATTCATGTGGTTCATTTCACTCCGCTCAGTGCCACTCTCTCTAACAGTGACTGTGTTCGTCCCACAAATAGTGTGCGTCGACATCGCCGGAAATCCCGTCAAGTCGCAAGTGATTATGTACCAGTATCAGTTCATGTTGCACGAGACAGTCGCTCTTGTCATCAGCAGGACAATAAACTTTTTGTAGACTTGGACATCAACGGCAAAGTGATACCATTCCAGCTCGATACCGGGGCTGCAGTTTCACTGATCAATCAAGACACGTACAAACAGCTGGGCAACACCTCTGTTGCATGCTCCAAATGTTAAGTTAATTAGTTATTCAGGTCAAGATATCCCTGTGTTAGGACAGTGCAGCCTTCTTGCAACATACAAGGGACAAACAAAACTTGTGTCATTTTATGTCCTTCGTTCTTCTTCTGCAGTGAACTTGTTTGGGTTCGATCTATTTCAGTTGTTTAACTTGTCTATAGTAAATCAGGTCCTATCAGTGAACCAGACTGTGCCTTCTGACAGTATTTCTCGTCTATGTGAAGAATTTGCAGACATTTTTGCACCGTGCCTTGGTTGCTCTAAGAACTATAAAGCACATTTGGAACTGAAAGTAAATGTGAAACCGAAATTTTTCAGAGCATGCAATGTTCCCCACACATTGCGTGATGAGATCGCAAAAACATTACACGATTTGGAATCACAAGGTGTAATTGAACGTGTGCAGGCTTTCTCTGGGCATCACCCTTAGTAATTTTGCCAAAACCTTTGGGAAAATTGAGACTTTGTGTGGACTTCAAGGCAACAGTGAATCCACAACTAGTGATTGAAACTTTTCCTTTACCCCGCCCGGAAGATCTTTTTGACAAACTGTACCCGGGTAAATATTTTTCGAAGTTGGACCTCGCAGATGCCTACTTGCAAATACCAGTGGACGAAGAATCCCAGCGCGTTTTGGTGGTTAACACGCATCTTGGGTTGTATCAATTTAAACGACTGCCATTCGGGTGTGCATCCGCCCCTGCATTGTTTCAGCAATATCTACAAACTGTTTGTGCGTCGGTCCCTACTGCAGCAAACTATCTGGACGATATTGTGATCTCCAGAAAGACGGAAGAAGAACATTTAGCCAATCTCAGAACATTATTTCAGGTCTTGCGACAAAATGGTCTTCGCTTGTAGAAGGACAAATGTGTGTTTTTTGCTCATGTCTTGCCCTATCTGAGACATGTACTTAATGCCCAAGGCGTACATCCCAGTCCCAAGCACCTCCATGCCATACAAGACTTGCCTTCGCCGCAGAATTTGAAGCAGCTACAGAGTGTGCTGGGAAAAATCTACTATTATCACCGATATGTTCCACACGCCTCTTCCATTTCAGCTCCGCTTCATCGCTTACGCCGTAAAGGTGTTCCGTTCGTCTGGACGACGGAATGCGAACGCGCCTTTAGCCAGTTGAAATCGGCGTTGCTTTCCAATACTTGCCTTACGCCATTCGATCCCCAGAAGCCCCTTTTGTTGATGGTGGCTGCATCCTATTTCGGGATCGGTGCTGTGCCTGCGCACAAAGATGGATCGCACGATCGCCCTATTGCCTCTGCCTCCAAATTTCTCTCGTCTGCGCATATAAATTATTCACAGATCGAGAAAGAAGCATTGGCTCTCGTATTTGGTGTTGCCAAGTTTCATGATTTCTTGTATGGTCGTCACTTTACCATCATCACAGACCACAAACCTTTGACATCGCTTTTTCATCCGAACACGCCTGTACCTCCACGTACAGCGCAGAAATTCATTCGCTGGTCTATTTTCCTCTTGCAGTACCGCTACGATATTTTGTATCGGTCCACTGCTAAGCACGGAAACGCCGATGCGTTGTCCCGTTTGCCTGTTGCTGAGGATAGAGCATTCGATTCCTCCGAACTTGCTTGCATGTTCATTGATTCGGAAACCGATGACGTGGTCGAATCGTTTCCGATTGATTTTCGTCGTGTAGCTACAGCCACAGCTGCCGACCCTGTCCTTGCTACCGTTCTGCGTTTTGTTGCTACGCAATGGCCCTTGTCAAAGTCACGGATCGGGGATCCGTTGATTCGCCGATTTTTTGCTCACCAGGAGAGACTTTTTGTACGACGTGGTGTTTTGCTGTTGCGTTCTGATAATGATCAGTCACGGGTCGTGGTCCCACGTTCGTTACAGTCCTCCGTCTTACATCTTCTCCACCCAGGACATTGGGGTATAGTGAGAACGAAACAACTTGCTCGTCAGCACTGTACTTGGTTCGGAATCGATGCCGAACAACAATCAGCACCACAGCGGAAATTCTTTGCATGGCCAAAAGCCACTTCCCCTTGGCAACGCTTACACATCGATTTTGCTGGTCCGTTCTGGAATGCTCGATGGTTGGTTGTGATAGATTGATTCAGTAATTTTCCTTTTGTTGTCCAGATGTCTTCCATGACGTCATCTGCCACCATCCAAGCGTTATCTGCTATCTTTTGCATTGAAAGTCTTCCACAGACTATTGTTTCCGACAATGGCACACAATTCGTGTCCGCAGAATTTCAGTCATTCTACAAGGCCAATGGTATTCAACTTCTGACATCTGCGCTGTTTTCGCCACAGTCAAACTGCGCCGCTGAACGATTGGTCACGACTTTCAAGTCACAGATGTTGAAGTTAAAAGAGTCGCATTCTCGGGAGGACGCGTTATTGCTCATTTTGTGCTCGTATCGCTCTCAGCCCTGAGATGGTCGCTCGCCGGCTGAGTTGCTTCACGGTCGCCCTCATCGAACCTTGATGTCTTTGCTGCATCCGCCGCATCAGGTTCCTGTGCAGCGGCAGACACCAGCTTTTGCCCCAGGCGACGTTGTCTACTACCGCCGCTACCGAGGTCCACGGCGTTGGCTCGAAGGGCGCATTCTTCGCTGTCTCGGACGCGCTATATATCTGGTTTTTGGGGCCTCTGGTGAGGTGCGCCGCATCTCAACCAGCTGCGCCTCTGTCACTGCATGGGATCTGCAGCTCGCCGTCTGCTTTCAGCGACGGTGCCGTCTGGTCAGCGCCCTGGGGACCCATCTACTGGCTCGCCTCGGCCCCAGGTGTTACCGACGCTGCCTTCCATTTTGTCCCATGGCGACGCGCCGCCGCCGCCGGCGCCGCCTGTTCTCCCGCCGGCGACGCCCGCAGTGGACGCGTCGCTGCAACCGCCGGGCGCCTCCCTGGGTCACGCGCCGCCGATCGCTTCCCGTGACCAGTTGTCCTCCGACATGGAACTCTTGCCCGCTACGGACCATATGTCGTCTTCGCCCGTCGGGTGCCACGGCCCTATGGAGGTCGACCCTTCGGCCCCTCCTGTCTCTCTGCGGGCGCATACACCGCAAGTTGGCGTGCACCCTGGAGCAGGTTTTCAGGCGTTTCCTAGCTCTCCGCGGTCTGAATGGAAGGGTGCGGGTGCCTGTTGTTAGGCACCACACCTCGTCGGATACGTTAACATGGGGTCCTCCCCACGGCTGGCGGAAGCCTTATGCCACCACCGTACGCCGATTTGCGGGGGAGGAATGTGGTGTCACTGCCAGACACCACAGTTGCTAGGTGGTAGCCTTTAAATCGGCCGCGGTCCGTTAGTATACGTCAGACCCTCGTGTCGCCACTATCAGTGATTGCAGACCGACCGCCACCACACGGCAGGTCTAGAGAGACTTCCTAGCACTCGCCCAGTTGTACAACCGACTTTGCTAGCGATGGTTCATTGACAAAATACGCTCTCATTTGCCGAGACGATAGTTAGCATAGCCTTCAGCTACGTCATTTGCTACGACCTAGCAAGGCGCCATTACCAATTACTATTGATACTGTGAATCATGTACCGCCAGGAGCGACGTTCACCATTAATGGATTAAAGTTAAGTATTCCACCAGCTACGTCCGTTTTTCTAAATTCTAATTTCCTTGTCCTGTTCCAGACCTCATGCCAGTCTGCATGAGCTAAAACGCGTGCATTTCGGCCTCCTTCAGTAAAACGGTGTTGCCTCTTTTGCCAACCCACAACACTGATAATTGGTTGGAAATAGTTATGTTCAGCTACTTGGAGACCATTTGCAACCATTCACGGATTTCATAATCCCAAACAAAGACGGCATTTTTATGAGCAATAGTGCGCCATGTCACTTCTGGACAAATGGAGTGAATGATCTAGCTACCCAGATCGCCCGAAATGAATCCCATCGATCATATATGGACATAATCGAGAGATCACTTCGTGCACAAAATCCTGCACCAACAGCATGGCTCAATATTTCTGCAGTTGTCGAGTTCATGCTATGTCGAGTTACTGCACTGCACCAGGCAAAAAGAGGTCTGACACAATATTAGAAGGTAGCCCGCTACTTTTGTCTTCGTCACTATTGGGACAACCTACGTTCTGGCACACTCGGCATTGTGTCTGAAGTGGTGGCGATGACGTTATCCAAGATGGCGGCATATAGATTTGGCAACAGTGCATGACATCATCCTAGATGGCGGTTGTGACGTCAGCCAACATGGCGATTTTGGCTGGAAGATAGGTAAATTGGGCAATCTCTACTAACCTAACCCCCCTCCTCTCCCCTCCCCCAGAAAAATGACAGGAAGTTCAAATACCATCAGGATAATGCACCACACTATGGTTATCTCTACTAACCTAAGAGAATCACGGGAAGATAGGTCACTTGGGCTACCTCCACTAACGTAAGTCATCTGACCGCCACATCGTCCTAGGGATTGGCGGGAAATTTGAATTTTGGTGGTAAAGAAAGGCCACTTGGGCTCTCTCTACTAACCTAAGAAAATGGCAGGAAAGAAAGGCAGTTGGACTACCTCCACTAACCAAAGTCGCCCGACCGCCACCCCTTCCTAGGAATTGGCGGCAAATTGACTTAGCCTGAGCTGGACTGCTGGATTTTGAAAGATAGTATATTTGTCACACTCTCTGACATGCCACACATCCGACAGATCTGTAAAAATCTTGTAAATAATGCAATGCATTTATGTCCAGAGAGCGAAACAACTCGTAAATCATCAAAATAATAATCCATCTAAAAGACTCTGCAAACATGCTTGCTAATCGTCAACTATCAAAATCATGCACTAGTCTTCATTTAAACAATTTGAGGCATTACCACCATCCAGTGTGTTCACCATGAGGTGCAGAGTCCAACTGACCTACTAACAGTACACTGATGATGCAAGTAACATTACCCAAGATGGAGGGAAACAGTGTGTCCATCACGAGGTCTGGACCTAGTACACAGTGCTGCTACTAGAGAGCACTGTTGTCTGTTCCCTGATGTAACCCAAGATGGTTGGAAAATTGCGGGAAACAGTGTGATCGCCACAAGGTCTGGACCTAGTACACAGTACTGTCACCAGAGGACAATGTCGTCCATTCTGTGACGTAACCCAAGATGACTGTCTGGATGGGGAAAAGGCACAACCTGTGCTGTGCTGTTGGAGAGAGGAAGGAGTGTACTTTATTTATCTTGCAAGAATTTATCTAGGGACCGATTTGAGATAGTATATTTATCACACTGATACGAAACACACACTCTGACATGCTTGGGGTCATGCCACACAGCCCACTACTCCTAAATAATACTCTGCAGACACGCAAAAAACTCCTAAATTATCGAAATAATTTCAGTACAGGCATGCAAATTCCTCCTAAATAATGCAGTACACAGACGATGTGCAGACATGAAATCAACTCTTAAACTCTCTAAATAATGCATAGCACAGCCAACAGACCTGCATGCAAAATAATGCAACAGACACGCAAACAACGTCTGCAGGCACTGCCTGCCGTACCCTGTCCACTGGACTGCACAGGATGCTAGTGGCAGCCCCTGTAAAGTGACGCGGTCATCAACTGCCAAACCATGCACAGGTGCCCATTCGGGTCCCTCAGACATGAGGTGGCAGCATCCCTTTTATACTTGAAACCTGAGATATTCCTTTCAAAATACGTGATCACCTAGGCGCTGTTGATGACGCTAACTCTGGTCTACTGCCGGTCCTGGGAGCCATCCGCGACACATGCATATACAAAGACATACAGAAAACAGAGCAAATGCCCTCCCAATGTGGAGGGAGGGTGACTGGATACAGTCGAGTACAGTGCTATATTACACCCCCTCCCCCCCCCCCCCCAATCATTGCATTTGGCCTAGGTGTTAGCAGCTGTGCTACATTTACAAGCGGTTTTACAACACAGAACGAGAGGTTATGTCATGACATAAAAAAAATCGATAGAATTGCGAAAAATGATGGGGAATAGGTATAAAATAACCGCATATACACCGAAATGCGGGAAAACTGAGGAAGTACTTGCGTTCATGCAGAACAATTTGTACATGCGGTCAAGTGTGCGGCAGCAATAGGAATCCGAGAAAACGTCGACATGGAAGTGAAGGATATCAGGGAAGCAGTCAAGTGCTTCTCCATCGAGGTCAGGGCCGGCCTTAGCCATCCAGGTGCCCCGGGCGAGTCGTCCAGTTGGCGCCCTTTATTGTATAAATAGCGAACCTGGCAGTGCTTTGCATCACGGTATTTGACTGTTTTCTAGAAATCGTCTTAAGTGGTTAATGGCGTCATCTTATGATCATAACATGTTTTTTTCCATCGTAAATTTGAGTATTTTATTTTTTTAAATGGAAATGAAATCCAAATAATCTGAAAGCCCGCTAAGACGCTCCATGTGAGTCTTGTGTAGCCTGTGACATCAGTCCAGCATGCTGCTGTCGCTGCCGTAACAGTCAGTATAGCAGTGATATATTGTTTGGGCATTCACGTTTTGGGAAATTGTCTAAAAATATTGCGTAGTACTGCACTGTACATCTACAACAACTCCAGAAAATTGTTTTTGCGTGTTCCAAACAAAGAAAAGATGCGTAAAATGTGGTTGAAACAGGCTCGTATATCCCAAATATTTCTTTTCTTTTCTGAAGCACCCCTGTACTAAAGCGAACAAAACAAAACAAAAATTATTCAAATTGGTCAAGCCATTTCTTTGTTTTGGTGAGACTAACACACAACAATTGATTTTTATATATAGGAGGTAATATGTATAACGAAAAAACACTAATTTTGAATTGGGTACCATATTTTTATTGAATTTAATATAACTGTAAGCCATAAACTTATATTTTCTGTCAGTCATCTGAACACAAAACATATTACGCCTAATGAAAAACAATTATAAACGACTAAAATTTTATTTTTCTCGCTTTTCTGTCGGCAAAGTCTCTGATCAGATTAGCAAAGTCCAGGTTTTCAGGTTTTCTGCAACTTCATTTTCAATGGACAGTGAGGCCAAACTGGTTAGTCTTGTTTGAGACATTGTAGACCGGAAGTACGTTTTTATCAACTTCAGTTTGGAAAAACTGCGTTCGCCGCTTGGGACAAGTCACTGGTATTGTTAGCAAAATACGTAACGTTATCCAGATGTTGGGATATAACTCTTGAAGATTATGCTTTTTTATGAAGTTTAAGGCTTCAATAGGCGTTGCCTGGCTGTCTTCGAGATAGTGTTGCAGGCCTAAAATTTCGTCGCACAGCAAATTTCCATCAATATCTGACTTCATGTTGACAGTTAACTTTTCTTGTCATTTAGAACAGCATTGTATTAGTTCTTCTTTATTTTGATTTTTTTAATGTCAAACAAGAAACTCCACGTCGCAGAAAATTCTTGCATCTGTTCAAATCTTTCTTTCATGGATATGTGCACGGTGTCCAACAGTGCATTGAAAAACTCTACTTTAAACTTCTTTTTTGGGTCAGTTATTTGATCATCAACAGCCTCTTCACCCGGTCTGCGTTTAATACGTCTTAATCGCATTTGTGGTTTAAATAATGGCTGCGTATCAAGATCCGAAGCCAGTTCAGTTGCTGTTACAATAGCTTGTTCGAAACCTGTTTGTCTATATGTTTCCAAATAAGAGCAACATTTGTCAAGGATTCCCATAAACTCAACAAAGTTGATTGTGGGTGACTGACTTGCTTTACTCACAACGTTAATTTGAAACAGAACATCATACCATGTCACGAGAGAAACAATGAAGCTGAAGTCTTTTAATTGTCCTACTAGTGTTGTCGCTTCGTGTGACACCGCAGCATCGCTTTGTTCAGTAGCATCGGCCAAGGAAACCAAAGCGTCATGCATTTCGCATAATTGATAACGAACCGCTTTGACGCTATCAATTCGAGCTTCCCAGCGTGTGTCACTTACATTTTTCAGGGTGTATAACTTCAAATGGTCGGTCAAAATTTTCCATCTATTTACCGATCCAGCAAATAGATTAAACATTTTTTGTAACATTCCGAACAGTGTCACGGATTTTACTGATGATTTTGCCGCATCACACAATACCAAATTATAACTATGGCATCCACATGGCACAAAAAAAGCTAGTGGATTTAACTTCTTAATTCTGTTCTGGACGCCTTTATTTTTCCCCTTCATGTTAGCGCCGTTATCGTAGCCCTGTCCTCTGCAGTCATTAATGTTAAGGTCAAGATCACTCAATGTTTTTAAAATGCTTTCTGTGAGGCCTTCACCGGTTGTATCATCTATTTGCAGAAATGAGATGAAATGTTCTTTTACACTTACGCCATCCTCTGTTGTGTCGGCGCATCTTAAAGTTATCGAAAGTTATTCTTTGTGGCTTATATCTGGAGTACAGTCAGCTATGATTGCATAATACTTTGAACCCTTTATGCGGGATAAGATTGTAGACATAACGTGTGATGCCATGAGTTCTATTAATTCATTTTGTATATTTTTGCCGCAATAATGGTCAGCCAAATCACCATTCAATGCCAGTCTGACGTGCTCTTCCATGATTGGATCAAACTTTGCCAATAACTGTACAAGACCTAAGAATTTTCCATTATTTGGGGTAAATAATTTATCTGATAACCCTCTGAATGCCATATTATTTTCAGCCAAATACAAAGTAATGTGCATCAATCTTTGAAGCACATTGCTCCATCGTAAACTTTCTTTAGAAATTAGCTTTTGTTCTTCCTTGTCAATAGTTAATCCAGCTTTAAACCTGATTTCAGCTTCAGTCCATTGAGTAAATGCTTTTTTGTGGTTAGGACTATTTTCATGCAGTTTCACTGCTTCACTTAAATGTTTCCAATTTCTGAAACCCACAGTGGTAGTCAAATTAGTAGTTGACTTTAAATCAAACAGTCGACAACAAAAGCAAAAGACACTGTCGTTTGATACAGAATAAACTAGCCACTGTCGTCTGATAGTTTCTTCGTTTGATAGTTTTCTTGTGTAATGAGTTGAAGAGAAATGACGCCCATTTTCATCTTTTGGAAAGTTATTTAGACATACTTGTGAGGGTCCACATATTATAATGCGATCTATATCTCTAGCATTAAGTACTTTTGGCCACGTACCTACATCAGAAACATTGTGTTCTTTTATTGCAAGAACGTTGATACTTTCATCGACCACAGATGTCATGTGTTGATTTTGACTTGGAGAAATATCAGAGGATTCATGCAAAGATGTACTGCGCTGGTCAATTTGATCACCTTCAATAGGTGATTGTATATTTTTTGTGTATAATTGTTCACAGTCTGAAGAAATATTTGCTGATACATGGACTTTTGATTCAATATCTGAAGTATTTGCCTTAGAATTTCCTTTAAGGTACTTATAAATATTCATGTGCTTTTTAGTTTCTTCAAGAACTTTTTCTTTTTCAGCTTTTCTTTTCCGATTTTCTGAACCAGAAAGCTTTTTTTTAATCATTTCCTTCTCTTCTGGCATGATTTAATAATTTGACAAATTATTGCTTGGACACTGCTCTATTTCGCGACCACAACATTCGATCTATAACAAATAAAGAAATTCACCTATCAGTAGACGTAACTAGAAAAAAACCTGAACTGAAGGATAAAAATGTTTTTCGCACCTACCAGAAAATTAAAATGTTGACACAGTCACGACACTCGTTTCACTCACAATTATTCAGCCACGAAAACATGACCGCTGCCTCCGACTCTTACTGACAATTACTGACATGCGGGTGCAAATCGTAGCGCTGCCAACATATGCAGCCTAACAAACATTGTGTGGCGCTGTATTATTTCAGTAAGTTAGGGGAGAATTCTCTATGAATGCAGTGCACGCATTGCATGATCTATTAATTAATGTACATGAGTCATTAAGTCACAAATATTCGATATAAATACATTCGTATTAATTAAATCATAATGTAATGTATATTTCACAGTCTGTATTTTCTTTTATTTGGAGCGACCGGTAGTTTTTGTTGTAAACGAGAGATGGTGCGGCTGCATGGGCTCTTCCTTGTTGCAGTTCTTGAAACAAATAAGAGAGGCGCTTTGGTAGAGCCCGTGCTAGCCCGCGTCAAACATGGATGGTTGCAGACAATACGAAGATTGCATTCAGCATGATTTCTCTTCTGCTACCCCGAATTCATCGCGCATTCGTGAGATTAGCGACGTATGTTGAATGAGATTGAATAATATTTTAGTTTCGCGAAATGGGTGATTGTAAATTGTAATTTTTTTTTTACATGCGTTTAGTACGTGGCGCCCCTTGGGCCCCGGCGCCCTGGGCGACCGCCCGAGTCGCCCCACCCTAAAGCCGGCGCTGATCGAGGTAGCACTGTATTGTATGTATATTGAGGTACCACTGATACACGTGAGCTGACTACTGTATTTGACGCTTTTCTGGAAGACAGAAAACCATCTGCCTCCAATCTTACTTGCATCTGCGTTAATGGATAACAGAGAGTGGACGGGGTGATCGATTGAGATGGTGCTGTAACGAAGTATGATTTAATGGTAGAATGATGATGCATTCTAGAGAGGGAGAAGTTGCTATAGGTCAGTTTTTCCACTGTTCTGTCAGGATGCATCAGTCACATGACATAACCTGTGTTCGACTTGTATACAGCCATGCCTACTTGCAATCGTCAGCAGTAAACCTATCGGTCATCAGAGAACTTCCAACTCAGGTGTGATGAAACGCGACATTTTCTTCTAAACGAACTTTGATTTATGCGATGTACTCCATCCCCCTGTCACATCTTGGGTGTAAAATCGAGACTTAAGCTTCATAACAAAGTTAGCGATAGGTGCTTGTGAGATACTACAATCCCCTTGTATACATTTTCCTGACAGATGTGGTGTTTACAACGTTAGTGGGTGAATGACTTGTAATTTTCACATGTCGGACGCTGCTGCTATGCGTTTATCTGTTTCTTTGTAAGAGGTATCCCCTGTTACTAACAATCATTTTATATAGGGCTGATGTAGGCATTGTATAATTTCTGAACGGTGATCGGATGTGAACAGTGGATGTAATACATCTCCGGAAAGCTATATTGTGCTCGTATCACGAAGAGCAAATGTTTTACGGAAGTAGTTTTTTCGTTTTACTGTTCGATAACATAGTTTATTGTGGAGAAACCGGGAAGAAGTATGTATGTCATGTGCTTGAAATATATTTCTTACATTGGAATATTAACAGCGCTACATTCCACACGACTGATAGGTGATAAACGCAAGCAATCTAACATTATAGCTCGTTTTAAGTACAGAACGTTATAGCCTTAGGAGTGCATGTGTTTATGTTCTCTTTTACCAGTACCTTCCAGGTCCTGATCCTAGACTCTGGAATAATACTTTAAAATTGATAGCTTTCCATAAAAATGCTTCTAACTCTGTCCGTCTGGAGCTCCACTGCGCATAAAAATTATCCATTTCTTGTTCTTGTTAACTGTCTGCTATTACCGCATGATACTTTGAAATCTGCTACTATACATCGATAGGGAGTGCTAACCTCCTCGACGTGGGTCCATCTCCAGAAATCTTGCGCACTTGGATTGATGAGGACTTGGCAAGCTCCATTCATTCATGAGACATGGAATGTAGCGGTCTTCTTCTGGTCGGTTCCAGATTAAATCGGTAACAGTGCTGAAGGGCAGATTGGTCAATGACAGTATGAAGAGGGTCTTTCAGTCTCTAATTTTACCCTAAGACAGCGAGAATGCTCTGTGACTCCCATACACAGAGAGATAGATCGTAAATTAAACACTATGCTCGAGGTGTTAGAAATATGTAGAGCGCTGTCAGATATACTTTGATGGTGTATGTGTTCGAGAATTAACAATGAATGGACGTACTGCACAGTCATCTATTCATGTTCGCAATGATACTCGCAAAGTCGAGAAGGGATGGTTTAGTTATGATACTGAAATTGAGAAACATGTTGTCACACTATCAACTGTGATGCTTATTATTAGAGTACATCGATGGTGCCTTTTCCATCCCATCCGTCCACAGGCACACCGTTGGTTGCCACATAATGATTGACTGATCTCGCTTGTTTGAGTTGGAGAAAGAGTTCTGGTGGATAAACAGCACCTTCTGTGGTGGATATCACCAAATCACTGATCACGTACATGACTGCAATATGATGAATCAGTCGAAACGGAACGTAGAGTCATCAGCTATTCCATGACTGTGACAGATGAGTTTAAATGTAGTTTGAAAACCTATGCCAACGCCATAAAACTCTTCCAGTTTCCTTATGTTGTAACTCTCTTTTATTTAAAATCATCCTATGTTCGTGGCGTGTTATGGTAGCCACATAGCCACAGTAACAATATGATTTACATTGTGTAATGTCTAGTTTTCTGCGAGAGGCCGTGGATCAGAGTGTCTTAATGTTAGTTTAGGACCTGACACAACCAAGTCGTAACAGAAAAACAAAATGTATGGCAGTGTACAAAGCGTGTTAGAAACAGTGTTTCAAACAACGACACAGGGACACAGGGAGTGTCTCTTGCGATTTACAGTATAGCCCATGGGATACGATCATCCTCCTACAGTATGGGTGATGAAACCTTAAACTGGCCTCTGCAGTGGGTCGAAAGCTGTATATTTAATAGGATCACCTCACAGCGACAGCAGCAGCAGTTTGACAGTTAAATTTAGTGATGAACTGGCTGTTCCGTTAGTAATGCTATGAGGGACGCTGTTGTGGAAAGCAGCTATGCATCATCGCACCAGCATAGGTGCCTAGGTGGGTTGTACATCGGAAGAAGTTAGTGTAGCTTTTATAGTTCGTAATTTTTCTCTGTTGGATGGTACAGAATAACGATGATAGCATGTTCGCCTTATAGATGTGAATGGATGCTTATCTGCTTTGGGCAGTAGCACCTGTATCTGGTTTGGAGATGCACCACAATGCATGCATTTCCACTGAATGGTCAACACACAGTCCTGTTGTACTAACCCAGGTCATTCTGTTTCTACGTGGGCTGCAGAAGGTGGTGGATATGGCTTTCTCTGAGTTCTGCTCGGTTCCAACTTAAATTGGAATGATCACATGCGCTAAGCTGTAGAAATGGGATCAGCTGCAAGATGCGTAGGGGCTGATTAAAACCACGTTGGAATTTTACTGTAGCAGACAGGTTCGAGAAAGGTGTCTCGTTTCGAGATATGAGAGTGCCAGAAATATGATTCACTTGTGGCTATGAGCCAACGCAGTTGTATGGTTGAATGGAAAGACTTGATTCCAACATAACACTAGACATCTGAAAAGCTAGTGTGCATTTCTTACGACCTCAAACAGCACACCATCTACTACTGTTTGTGATATTCTCAATCAGTCATCGCTTATAACTCAGTGGATATATCGCAGAACCTCTGACATGACATCGAGTCTGAATACTTTACAGGTACTGTAGAAATATCTAGCAGGGGCGGTGTGAGGGAGTCGCAAATACCGCTTACATATCACATTCCTTAGCCAAATCACTTTCAAAATTCAGCGATTTTATCACGATGTTGCATCGTGGATTATGTGTAAGTGGACTCCTGGTCTGATAATACACACTCCTACTATCACTGTCTTGGTACTCGTCCAGAAAAATATGTACGAATTATGTAAATGGGATGATTTTGTATGGCACAGGATAGGGATTGTATGTTTACTACATCGAGACAGTAGGCGGTAATATATTTATGGGTTGGAGATCAGTTTCACGCTCTTATATCCAAGCTTTTGTCCTCGGTGGGAGAGCACTGTAATTGAGTAGGAGTCTTTCCATGTTTGACAATATGTAGGGTACACAGTGATATATTGATGGGTCACAGGTCAGTTTCACATTCTAGTACTCAAGTTCCTGTCCTCGGTGGGTGAGCAATGTAATTGAGTAGGAGTCTTTCTGTATTTGACAATATGTAGGGGCACTTTGCAGGGTTTAATTGTCGGTGCAATATGGCGATATGTATAAAATAGCTTTTTTTTCGCTGAAAGTGTCGTCTGCAGAAAGAAAGCAAAAGGCGGATGGTGCTTTGATAATGGCAGCATCAGTAATTTGGCGGGTAAAATCAATAAGAGCCAGTCATAATGTTCGATTCATTCACAAGACATCCTTTCTGCTGGGATACAGGAGTCTCTACATAGCGGTGGGAACGTGTGTGTGTGTTAAATGTTGTGGACTGGCAAGACAGCCAATCCACTAGGAGGAAGCCGATTAGGCACGCGTTTAAGCTCACGCAGGCTGGCGTGAGGTCTGGAACAGTTAAAGGAATTGAGACTAGTAAAAAAAGTACGGAGCTGCTGGAATACTTAACTTTAATCCATAATTGGTGAACATCGCTCTTGACGGTACAGGTTTTACAGCATCAATAGTAACTGGTAATGGCGCCTTGCTAGGTCGTAGCAAATGACGTAGCTGAAGGCTATGCTAATTATCGTCTCGGCAACTGAGAGCGTAATTTGTCAGTGAACCATCGCTAGCAAAGTCGGCTGTACAACTGGGGCGAGTGCTAGGAAGTTTCTAGACCTGCCGTGTGGCGGCGCTCGGTCTGCAATCACTGATAGTGGCGACACGCCGGTCCGACGTATACTAACGGACCGCGGCCGATTTAAAGGCTACCACCTAGCAAGTGTGGTGTCTGGCGGTGACACCACATTAAAAGCAGCAAGCGTAACACATGATGGACAGGTTATCACGTTAGGATCGCTAGGAAGACTGCATTCGATGTTATTCTGCGCTATTTTCGTAAACAGGTTCTGTTAGGGCAAGAATGTCTGTGCATACAAGCTGAGACATCACGAAAACCCCTACAAACACACACCTTAAGTATTCCTGAGGCACTATGCAATTTACTAGAGATCAATTTGGTTATTATTTCAGATAGCCACGTGGCTTCAGTATAACATTGAGAACATTGCTAGATTCATTTGTGACGGTATGTAGCTATGTGCGATGATGCATCAGCCATATATCATACATGGTCTGTTAGAATCGCTAAGGAGAAAGCAGCTTCTGCTATTCTGGAATGCATTTCTGCAGCGTCGCATAGCAATTAGCTCTTCACCAGACCGCAGGTAAAGGGAGGGTTCACAACAGTCACAGCAAACACACACACGCGTGGCCCACCTTGGAGCATCTTTGCTCCCATCCGGTCATGTCTTCAATGGCGCCTAGGTGTTCTTGTATATCGAGAGGAATTTCTCAGGTGTCAAGTATGAAAGGGATGCTCCCACCTCATGCTTGAGAGAGCCAAACAGGCACCTGTGCATGGCTTGGCAGTTGACGGCCGCATCACTTTGCGGGGCTGCAGCTAGCTTCCTGCGCGGTACACTCGACAGGGGATGGCGGGCGGTGCCTGCATACATTGTTTGCATGTCAGTTGGATTATTTTGCGCACAGGTCTGTAGGCTGTGCTATGCGTTATTTGGCCAGTTTAAAAATTGATTTTGTGTCTACACATCTGTATACTGCATTATTTAACAGGAGTTTGCATGTCTGTACTGAAATTATTTTGGTGATTTTGGAGTTTTTTGTGCGTCTGCAGAGCGTTATTTAGGAGTAGTTCACAGTCTGTGGGCTGCGTGGTGTGACCCCCAAGCATGTCACAGCGTGTGTTTTGTATCAGTGTGATAAAAGTCCCTAAACAAATTCTTCCAAAATAAATAAAGTTCACTACTTCCTCTCTCCAACAGCCGAGTGCAGGCTGTCATTTCCCCCTCCAGACAGTTATCTTGTGTTATGTCGCTGAACAGATGACAGCACGCTCTGGTGACAGTACTGTGTACTAGGTCCAGCCCTTGCGGTGACTACACTGATTTCCGCCATTTTCCCAATGTCTTGGGTTATGTCACAGAATGGACGACAGTGGTCTCTGGTGGCAGTACTGCGTACTAGGTCCAGACCTCGTGGTGGACGCACTGTTTCCCTCCATTTTGGATAACGGTGTTTCCATCATCAGCTGACGTCATGGGCGTCATCATGGATTACGTCATGGAATGGACGACAGTGCCCTCTGGTGGTGGTACTGTGTACTAGGTCAGGGTCTCTGGACCTCATGGTTAACGCACTGGATGGTGGTAGTGCCTCAAAATGCTTAAATAAAGAGTAGTGCATGATTTTGATAGTTGACAATTAGCAAGTATGTTTGCAGAGTCTTTTAGATGGATTATTATTTTGATGATTTACAAGTTGTTTGGCTCTCTGGAGATAATTGTATTGCATTATTTACAAGATTTTTACAGATCTGTCGGTTGTGTGGCATGTCAGAGCGTGTGACAAATATACTATCTTTCAAAATCCATCCCTAAATAAATTTTTCCAAAATAAATAAAGTACACTCCTTTGTCTCTCCAGCAGTCCAGCTCAGGCTGAGTCAATTTGCTGCCAATTCCTAGGAAGAGGTGGCGGTCGGGCGACTTTGGTTAATGGAAGTAGTCCAAATGCCCTTTCTTTCCTGCCATTTTATTAGGTTAGTAGAGATAGCCCGAGTGGCCTTTCTTTACCACCATAGTTCAAATTTCTCATCAGTCCCTACGACAACGTGGCAGTCGGATGACTTAGGTTAGTGGAGGTAGCCCAAGTGATCTGTCTTCCCACGATTTTCTTAGGTTAGTAGAGATAACCATAGTGTGATGCATTATCCTATTGGAATTTGAACTTCCCGCCATTTTTCTGGGGGAGGGGAGCAGAGGGGATTAGGTTAGTGTAGGTTGCCCAGTTTACCTCTCTTCCTGCCAAAATCCGCCATCTTGAATGACATCACAGCCGCCATCTTGGATGATGTCATCCACTGTTGCCAAGTCTACACGCCGCCATCTTGGATAACGTCATCGCCCCCATATTGGATACTTCTGGCAACAATGCCGAGTGTGTCAGAACATAGGTTGTCCCAATACTATTGTGGTGTATAGCCTAATATTGTCAAAGCGTTTGTTTTTGTCCTGTAGTTTTTTGGTCAAACTCAGTTAAAGTGATATCTTTCATCCCGCCTACCAGTTTTCCTTATGGCCTAATCCCAGCGTACCATGACCTTTTCTTACGCTGTTTGAAGTTGATTGTCAATATTCAGATGCTCCTTTGAGAGGTAAATAACTTATAGAATCCTTAGTGCTGTTCTGTTACTTATGAGAAATATTAAATAATCTAACGTATGCTGGACAGATAGTTTCATGTAAGTAGGTAGAATCTGCACACACTACCCTTACATGATTAGTTAGTACAATTACTCAAGTATTACATTCTAATGGGTTGGATTCATAATCTAAAATGAATCTCAGATGCAGTATTTCACAAATACCATGCACAAGGCAACAGCTCTTTTCTTTAGAATGGTGCAATTTTATTGCATTCTACTAATGAGCAAACATGAAACCTGCATCCTTACAACAACATGTGTTGAAGCACTGCCGTGCATTCGCGGATAACCAGGAAGCATCGCGCCAAGAAGTTTTTAAACTGACTCGACCCATGCATTCGACTACTGGTGCTACCATTATCAAAGCACTCGATTTTCTGTTTTGTTTTAGAAATTTTACCACAAACAATTGTTTCAGACAATGGTTGCAATTTTCTTCATCTGAATTTCAGAAATTTTGCCAACAAATCGAATTAACTGTATCCAAATGGCACCATCCTCTCCTCAAGCGAATGGTGAAGCCGAACGTTTTGGTCACACTTTCAAGGCTCAGATGTTCAAACTTCCTGCTACACACAAGAGGTTGTTGTTTATGAGTACCTATCGCATTGTGCTTCGCCAGCAGAACTCTTACATGGTAGCCTCCATGCCACTCTGTTTCCTGTGCTAACTTCGCAGCCATTTCCGCTCAAAGGACAAAGAGTCTGTATAAAGGCCTCACAACTCGGAATCCTAAGTCATCGCTCACCATCTGGCAGTGCTCATTATACCATTCGCTTTGCGTTGGACACCTGTCGATGGCACCAAAACCAAATTCGTTTTCGTGATTATAGTTATCCTGCCATAGATTTCCATTTTTTAGGCACGCTGCCGGGAAGCCAGCCTGCTGGCCCCGGTGTCTGGCATCTAGGCCCATGTCTCTTCTGATGACTGTGCCACGGAGATCGACGTAGCCCTGCCGCCTCCGCAGCCACTGCTGCACGCACCACACCCATCACCGTTTGCAGCGACGGCAGTCGGACATCGAACCGGCACGAGTCGGACAACCTTCTGCATCCTCAGCGGCGCCAATGCTGTACTCACCTGTGTGTCGTTAGATGGACGTCTTACTGGAAGGGGGGTGGAAAATTAATACTCTTACAGAGTGACGAATATACAACTCAGAGAGACGCGTTGGTACATCTGCTCGATAATAAGTCGGAGTCTAACTGCCTCTCTATTGTGCACAAGAGGCCGCACACAGAGACACGTCCTCTCCGCTCGCGGAGAAGGCTCAGGCCCGACTGCCCTTTATTCAGAATTAACAGCTCCGCCGTTGCAAAAGAACAGCAGAAGGACCACACTTCCCTGTCCAATCACAGGGCTCGCCTCTAAACGAGTGCCTCCCTCCCTACTTCGAGTCGTACAGTCTTCCACCAATCCCGTACTAGTCTACACAGCAGCTGAGTGGAAATTTCCAGCAAAACTCTCACTCCTGTCTAGTTTTTCAGAAGAGCCAACGGTTGTCGGTTTTTTCACTGCGGCTGACCTGGAGCTATTTCGCCGCAGCGAGTTTCGCTTTGCACCCCACCTTCCACAAAATGCCAGCGCCCGAGCCTGTATAAACGTATACTGCTAGGAGATGGCTTTCAGCTGGCAGGCATGTATCCCTGCTGTTCCACTGACTCCGGAACGGGCCGCCCGCAGCGACACCACACTGAGGAAGCCCACGCAAAAACGCTGTTCCGTCCCTGCCACGCAAGGCGGAGCCTGTCCTAGTTTCCTGTGGTTTCTCAGGAAAAACATTGTGCCACAATCTGACTCGATTAGTAACGTCATCCTCATTCCCCGCTTATGTCAGTGTTCTAAATAACTTGTACTCGACCTCTCACCGCAATTAAAATGCAACTCCTAGCCGGCCGGAGTGGCCGAGCGGTTAAAGGCGCTACAGTCTGGAACCGCACGACAGCTACGGTCGCAGGTTCGAATCCTGCCTCGGGCATGGATGTGTGTGATGTCGTTAGGTTAGTTAGGTTTAAGTAGTTCTAAGTTCTAGGGGACTTATGCCCACAGCAGTTGAGTCCCATAGTGCTCAGAGCCATCCGAACCATTTTTTTTTAAAATGCAAGTGGTGTTCTAATTACTTCATGTAAGACGTCCAGAAAATCCGACGCCTCACACTACCTCCGATTTTTCGGCAGATGTTTCCGACGTTTCGTAAGATCAGGCCGAGACGCGGGTCGGTTGGCACCATCTGCCACCGCGGCACGGCCAGTACTATCAGCACAAGCACAGGCCGCTCGCAAGCACACCGTGCGACGCCTCCATAATTTTGGGACAGGAATGTGGTACTGACGGCGTCTTCGTCGATTGTAGCCGTCGTGCTGCACAGGAGACGGCACATTTCCAGTGCTCCCCCGGTGAGCTCACTCTTCCATCGTTCGCTGTCTCCGACGGGGGGCGCCACTAGAGGACACTAAATTCGTATGACCTCACTCCCTCGAAATCTGACTGGCCAGCCTTCTTAAACAGCGCATTCAGATCTTCACAGTAGATTCATTGGATCTGCAGACTTGTATCAACCTTACAAGAGACTCTCCCATCACACCCCCGTCAGATTTAGTGGTAAAATGCTGTATTGTATAACACGTCAAAAACTGATCGCGGATCAAGCATGAAAACAGGAAGAACGTGTACTGAACCGTGAAAAAATAAGCAAAATAGAAAAATATCCGGGATCGGATATCCCTCGTGTTTTCTTTTTCTCACAAAATTGTGAACGCTCCGTCCGGTCATTGACGTGTCTGTTCGCCGTATTCAAATTTGTGCCTGTAGCGTGGTGTAAAGTCCGTTTGCAACAGCGACGTGTAACGAAGGGACCTCCAGCCGTACGTACCTCCTACTTGTTCTACACAAGTACCGCATGTTGTGCCTCTTGCGTTCCGGTGTGGAAGTTTTGACTCTCGAATTCTCTCGTTGTAACATAGTTCCCACCCGTTTATTTGTCGTTTTCATTTCTGTGAGAGGTCTATGAGGCATCTCGCCTGCTCTCACTATTTATCACATCTACTTTTGACGGTAATATTTTCGTACCACATGACTCACATTCTGTATCCAATGTATAGTATGAAAATTGCCTCAACTAGAGAAGGAGAAAAGACACTCCAATGACCGGACAGACAGTTCATAAATTTGTGAAAAAAAAGGAAAAAGGAGAAGGGCACGAGGGAGATTTGAACACGGACATCCCGCTTTGCAGTCCGACATCGTGACCACGCAACCACGACGCCGTAGGTCTTACTGGTCGCTCGATGTTGCACATATTGAGCTTGGACCGTTCACTGTTTCTACACTCCTGGAAATTGAAATAAGAACACCGTGAATTCATTGTCCCAGGAAGGGGAAACTTTATTGACACATTCCTGGGGTCAGATACATCACATGATCACACTGACAGAACCACAGGCACATAGACACAGGCAACAGAGCATGCACAATGTCGGCACTAGTACAGTGTATATCCACCTTTCGCAGCAATGCAGGCTGCTATTCTCCCATGGAGACGATCGTAGAGATGCTGGATGTAGTCCTGTGGAACGGCTTGCCATGCCATTTCCACCTGGCGCCTCAGTTGGACCAGCGTTCGTGCTGGACGTGCAGACCGCGTGAGACGACGCTTCATCCAGTCCCAAACATGCTCAATGGGGGACAGATCCGGAGATCTTGCTGGCCAGGGTAGTTGACTTACACCTTCTAGAGCACGTTGGGTGGCACGGGATACATGCGGACGTGCATTGTCCTGTTGGAACAGCAAGTTCCCTTGCCGGTCTAGGAATGGTAGAACGATGGGTTCGATGACGGTTTGGATGTACCGTGCACTATTCAGTGTCCCCTCGACGATCACCAGTGGTGTACGGCCAGTGTAGGAGATCGCTCCCCACACCATGATGCCGGGTGTTGGCCCTGTGTGCCTCGGTCGTATGCAGTCCTGATTGTGGCGCTCACCTGCACGGCGCCAAACACGCATACGACCATCATTGGCACCAAGGCAGAAGCGACTCTCATCGCTGAAGACGACACGTCTCCATTCGTCCCTCCATTCACGCCTGTCGCGACACCACTGGAGGCGGGCTGCACGATGTTGGGGCGTGAGCGGAAGACGGCCTAACGGTGTGCGGGACCGTAGCCCAGCTTCATGGAGACGGTTGCGAATGGTCCTCGCCGATACCCCAGGAGCAACAGTGTCCCTAATTTGCTGGGAAGTTGCGGTGCGGTCCCCTACGGCACTGCGTAGGATCCTACGGTCTTGGCGTGCATCCGTGCGTCGCTGCGGTCCGGTCCCAGGTCGACGGGCACGTGCACCTTCCGCCGACCACCGGCGACAACATCGATGTACTGTGGAGACCTCATGCCCCACGTGTTGAGCAATTCGGCGGTACGTCCACCCGGCCTCCCGCATGCCCACTATACGCCCTCGCTCAAAGTCCGTCAACTGCACATACGGTTCACGTCCACGCTGTCGCGGCATGCTACCAGTGTTAAAGACTGCGATGGAGCTCCGTATGCCACGGCAAACTGGCTGACACTGACGGCGGCGGTGCACAAATGCTGCGCAGCTAGTGCCATTCGACGGCCAACACCGCGGTTCCTGGTGTATCCGCTGTGCCGTGCGTGTGATCATTGCTTGTACAGCCCTCTCGCAGTGTGCGGAGCAAGTATGGTGGGTCTGACACACCGGTGTCAATGTGTTCTTTTTTCCATTTCCAGGAGTGTATTTTGCGATGGGGAGTTTCTCTTGTTAGTACAGGAGACTGTAGTAAGAAAATAACATCAACGTACACGATTTTACTAAGCATTTCTACTAGTCACAGATTATCATATTATATCCGCATTCGAGACTATTTGTTACTATTAAGAACATTCCTCTCTTTAAGTATAACTTAACACCGCAGAAGAATTCATAACAATTCTTTACATATTTCACTTATTAAGTGAACATATTGCAAATAAACGTATTAAAGTATTACCTTTTTGTACGTGTCTCATTGTCTTTCTTGCCCACCTCAATTTCCAACACATCACCAATTATACGATTCTGCGGTGCTTCAATATATTTATTTACATACTTTTTATTACACTGTAACTTGTGTACGATGGTAGCCTTAAATCTACCATATATTCCACAGCTTGTCATCTGCCAACAACGAAACCTTTTTTCACTTCCGTTTGTCGTTCATTTCCTAATGAGAATCGCAAAATTTCACGTTATTTTACATGTTACTTACGGGTTTTTTATGTTGTGGTGTTGCCTCAATTGCTTGCGTTGTGTAAAAGTATTTATTTATCTCGCTGTTCTGATTTCTGGCTGTCAAATACGCATTTTGTACAATTTGTCAGTCAAACACGAAGTTTCTGTCGCCATTTCCCGTGTTGTTGTACTTCTGTGGTGTTCATTGGTTTCGTTTCATGTTTATTTGGAATATTTGTTGTTGACGTTTGAGATGTTTAGCTTGTGTGTGTGTATGTGTGTGAGAGAGAGAGAGAGAGAGAAAGGGGGGGGAGGGGGAGGGGGAAAGAGAGAGAGAGAAAGGGGCCCATAGGGGGAGAAAGAAAGAAAGAGGACGGGAGAGGGAGGCGGGAAACAGCGAGAGGGAGCGACGGAATTGTGGAGAGACAGGTAGAATGTGTGGTGTGGAGACAATTAGGTTTTAGAGGATGACCATATGCTGTTTGGGGGGATGAGCTATTTATACCCCTCTTCTGCTGTCCCAGTGAGTATGTTATTTCGCAGTACAGTGTAATCATTCAGTACCTTCCTCCCTTCGGTTGTTTATTCTTAGATGTGATGATTTTCTTCTATTGTTAATTTATGTTATAGATGTTCGGTGGTGATTCTGTGCTATTAGGTGATCACAAAGTGTTGAGTGTTGGCTATTACTTTTTAGTGCTCTGAAATATTCTCTATTGCCGGTACTGAAACTCATACATGCATAACCCATGTACACAGATTTACAACCCTTACAGATTAACTGGTATTTACCTGAGTAGCTATATTTTTCCGTGACGGTCGCAAGTCTCCCAAGTCTGTTCTGAATTGTATAGTTAGTTCGGTAATCTATGTTAGTTCGGTAATCTATGTTGAGTCTATGTTTACTGTGTTGAGTGACTTTAATACACTCTAAGACAAAAAAATGACGCACCACGAAGAAATTATCTGATTGGGCCAGAAATTGGCAGAAGTTATGTGCATGTAAAGACAAACAAATGATTACAGGTTCAGAAAAACTGCATGGTTTATTCAAAAGAAAGAGCTTCAAAAATTGAGCAAGTCAATTACGCGTTTGTCTAACCCTGGCACTTACGTAAGCAGTTATTAGGCTTGACATTGCTTGATACAGTTGTCGGGTGTCCTCCTTAGGGATATCCTGCCAAATTTTGTCCAATTGGCGCGTTAGATCGTCAAATTCCAGAGATGGTCGTGAGGGCCCTGACCGTAATGTCAGTTGGGGATACATTCGGCGATCTTCCTGGCCGAGGCAGCGTTTGGCAAGCACGAAGACAAGCCGTGTATGGGCGAGCATTATCATGCTGAAATGTAGGCCCAGGATGGCAACAAAACGGGGCGTAGAATATCGTCGACGTACCGCTTTGCTACAAGAGTGCCGCAGATAACAACCAACGAGGTCCCGCTATGAAAAGAGATGCCACCCCACACTATCACTCCTCGTTGTCTGGTGGTATGGCAGACGACAGTCAGGATGGCCTCTCCCTACTGTCTGGGGCATCTCCAGACACGGTATCGGCCTGTAATCTCATTTAGTGCAGTAAAACGCTTCGAACTGAGCCCCGGTGACGTGTGTGGACTGTGGAGACGCCACGAACTGAGGTGGGGTACCAACCTAATTGTGGTGCCATTTCTTTTCATAACAGTCATCCGCGGCACCCTTATAGCACAGGGGTACGTCGACGATATTCTACACCCCGTTTTATTACCCTTCATGGAATCTATATCTGAGCTATGAGACCACCAATGGATCGCACAGGTTGTCCTTGTTGAGGATGAAAATTTTTGTTGAATCTGAAGTACCTTCGTTCTATGATGAGTTTGAGTATGGCTGATATTTCTTGTATGATTTTTGTAGGTGTGTTCCCTTGCTCACGCAGATTTCTATGGCCGCGCGGGATTAAACGAGTGGTCTAGGACGCTGCAGTCAAGGACTGTGCGGCTGGTCCCGGCGGAGGTTCGAGTCCTCCCTCGGGCATGGGTGTGTGTGTTTGTCCTTAGGTTACGTAATGTGTAAGCTTAGGGCCTGATGACCTTAGCAGTTAAGTCCCTTAAGGTTTCACACACATCTGAACGTATTTTTATTTCTATGGTGTTGATTGTTTCTTCTGTTGGAATTTTTGCTTACGTGGAAATTATGTCAAATTAAATTAATCTTTTCACAATGTAAATTAACACATACTCCCACTGGAGATAATTGATATAGCACGGAAATGTCTGGGTAAAACAAAATTATAAAAGGTATCTTACCTATGGCGGAATTCCTCACCAGTTTTTTCTTAGCAAGCACAAAAATAAGAGGAGCTACAACATGCAAAAGGTGATTACCTCTACGCCTCTTCAACAAATTCCAGAACAAAACCGTCAGACTTCAAAAAGTCATATTTAATATAAAATTTAACAAAGTATGTTTAGCCCCACAACATAATGCCCAGCTGTGTAATCATAACTGTAAAGAACATGTCATCTGCAGCACATCACAGAAAACGTAAAGCTGAAATCATGTGGATAAGGCAAGAAATCCGGTCTCTCCATTCCAAAACACAAGCAATGAATACTGAACTGTACCGTACATAGAAATAGCATCTCGTGTAAAATATCTTAAATATTTGTTAGAACACACGAGAATGATAAATCACACGGCCCCTCCCGCCGGAGGTTCGAGTCCTCCCTCGGGCATGGGTGTGTGTGTTGTTCTTAGTATAAGTTAGTTTAAGTAGTGTGTAAGACTAGGGACCGATGACCTCAGCAGTTTGGTCCCTTAGAAGTTCACACACATTTGCACATTTCATAAATCACACAAAGGCTAACCGATTACAAATCAATATAATGAACACTCTTTTCGTAAAAGAATCATTAATCTAATAGGCATGAATTTATCTGAACAAGAATTAAGCCTGCTTGAGAAGGGTCCTAAGCATTGCATAAACACAACGGCTGTGGTAAGTTCCTATGGGACCAAACTGCTGAGGTCATCGGTCCCTAGGCTTACACACTACGTAATCTAACTTAAACTAATTTACGCTAAGGACAACACACACACCCATGCCCGAGGGAGGACTCGAACCTCCAATGGGGGAAGTTGCGCGAAATGTGTCAAGGCGTCACAGACCACGCGGCTACCCCGCGCGGCTACACACAACGGTACATCAAAACAGAAACTAAACATACAGTATCGACGGAGTGTTCGTAGGTAGCACAATGCGCCACTCGCATCCAGGCAGAAGACATTTAAACCGGCTGCCGCGAGCCGCCACTATAGCCGGCGCTACACATGCCGTGACAGGACGCCGATTTCTAATCACTTCAGTGCCTGCAATAATGATTGGACTGCGCGTGTTTTTAAGCCTCAGATCACGCTGAGCTTATGGAAAACAGTGCAGTGACACTTAACGAACATAAACGACGCTACTGCTACTCCCACTGTTAGTGAATATTGTAACACAGTACTAGTGGAACAGTGAGAGGCTGCAGAGAGATACAAGGATACAAAGTTAAGTATGTATTGTAAATAAATACATTTGTTTTTTAATCATCGTATAGTGTTTGACATGTTTTAGAGTCCTCAACCACCTCGTTACACAAAGGGACACAGTATATTTCATGCAACACGTGTCCCGTTTTTATTCGACAAGGAGACATCTGTTAGAATGTAATAGAAAAAGTACTCACAGAAAGTGTTAAGCAAAGGCAAATGATTAAGTTCAAAGCTGATTTTCGTAAATTACAGCTCCAATTTCAGTGCAATTTCGAACTCTCGTGACAACACCACGTGTAGCTCTTCAGATGTCGCCTTTTATAGATGCAGCACTATTCATCATCCGAAGGTTAATTCTTGTCATGTGCTTACTATTTCTTTGTAGATTACGCCTTTCAGTCATCTCCACAGACAAAAATCGAAATGGGTAATGTCCGGGGACCTCGGTGGCCATGAAACGTGACCTTTGGTGCCGAGCCCTCTTCTGGGCAATGTTAGGTTTACATGATATCTGGCGACGAGAATGTGCGACAGTCCCGTTGTGCTGGAAGAACATACACGTCCTTGCAGCCAAAGGAAAATATTTCAACTCGTTTTCAAGAGAGTGTACACAATGGTTCCCTGTAAGAAGCTGTGGTAGCACGGCAGGCTCACTCGAATTAATCATCGTATAGTGTTTGACATGTTTCAGAGTCCTCACCCACCTCCACACATTTACAGAGAAGCGTCCTTGAGAATGTCTCCACAAAGACACGTCACCGATGCGAGTTAAAGAGTGTTATTGATACCGTCACGGGTGAAAATGGCTTCACCAGTAAGGAATTTGCAATTAACTAACGACAAAATTCTAGTCGTCTCTCTTCAACTAATCCTCGAAGACGTTCGCCATGTTTTTGTATGTGGAACATCGATACATGTAGAAACTTTGTGTGTGCTTGTTGAAGGACTACGTTGTACCAACCGAATAAAGTGTTTTACTTCACCCACACACAATTAATTTCCACGCTCAGATGAAATATTACTCCTGGACATTGCGCCAGTCTCACATCAAGCTTAGTGAAAACACGAATAAAAATAAGTAACTGCGGTAGGAAACGGTCTACCGTGTTGTCTATAAGCAGCAGTAACGTTTCCATTACAGATGTTTTGTAGAATAACTATTTCTGCTCTTCATTTTGAAATTAATTCCAAAGAGCTGCATTTGATGTTCATTTTTTACGATCGATTTCGAACCTCAGATGGCTTTATCATCGGGTAAATGTCTTGCCGATCAACTCGTAATTACCTGACAAAGGCAAAGTGAATCTACACGTGATGGCGTTCCATGATTGTGCAATGTATACATGCGGATACACAGCAATTTCATTGCCACGACATGTACCGGACCGTGAAGACATCAGAGCTTCGAAATCTATCGTAATAAATGAACATCATCAACTATAACTATTTGGAATTAATTTCAAAGTAAAGAGAATCAGTAGTTGTTTTACGCAACAACAGTATCAACCGGCGTCCCCATGCCTTCCGTAAACTGGGAGCCAACATATTTTCATTACAAAACTCCTACACAAGTACCACATTGGTATACTTAGCATTTGAAATACGTGCGAAAAAGACAGTCGATAAATAAACCCATAGCAACTGGAGCACCAACGCGTGAAATCAAAATTTATGTTTGTAACCAGCTGTATCTCTGTAATCAATAACAATCGGACACATTTTATGAGCTCATTTCTACCCTATAGGCTTTATGAAGTTACAGCACAACCAAACTTGTTATGCCAACAGCACGTTTACGATACGCACAGGAGTGTGACAAACAGCAGCAACCGATTGCGAATCTAAAAGAGCTTCGCATAACCGTTGTACGTACGAGCACAAGTATCAATTATGTGAAGTTCTTACATAAAATGAAGAAAGTGTACCCTTTCGCTGAAGTTGTCACCGAACTAATGTACTTAACACATTAAGATATGTGACCTTAGCTATTCAGCTGGAAACACATACGATGTGGTCATCGTTTTGAAATCAAAAGCCTAATCTAAAGGACTGGGGTTCAACCTCCATTTTGTTCTAGTATTTTTCTTGTTGCTTTTTGCTTCCTTCGGCTGTGACAATAGATATTATGAATAAAACAGAGAATATACTTTATACTCAGATGTTCGGAGAAAGTTCTCTGGTTGGCATGAATAAAGCGAGTCTGAGAATATACTTCACCCGAGTATGTTCTCAGTGTGGGTTGAATGGTGGGGGAAGTTGCTCAAAGCAAAGTATATTCTCCGATTTCGTATGAATAAAGCCAAAGAAGTTTCTCACAAGCGGAGAACATTCTCTGTTTTTGTGAGTGAGCTCCATAGCGTACTTCGAGCTGAGTGAGTTGTGTTGTGATTAAGCGTTACCGAGTGTTTTTAGCGAAAACGGCGGAATTTATGTTTCTTGAAAGGCAAAAAAAGATATACGTAGTACGCAGGAACACAGAAGAAAGGAACTGTAGAAGTTTGTATAGATTTAACAGTCAAAACATTAATCGGCTGGCGAATCACTTTCTTCCGGAAAATCACGAAAGAAGAGGAGGCACCCTTTCCAATGAATGCAAAATGAAAATATTTTTGCGCTATTTAGCGGATTCAGGCTTTCAGATAAGTGTAGGAGGAGATTTGGGAGTACACCAGACTACAGTATCACTAACATTTTCGTATGTTCTGCAACAGGTCAACAGGAAAGCACCGTTGGGGATCAGATTTCCGAGAAATATTAACGAACTAGAAACAGCGAAAGTTAAATGGCAATCGAGATACAAGTTTCCATGTGCAGTAGGGGCCCTAGACTGCACTCACATACCTATAATGAAACCTTCTTCACATGGAGACAAATACGTCAATCGAAAGGGCTTTCCATCTATAAACGTGCAGGCGACGTGTGACAACAGTGAAATGTTTACGAGTGTTGATGCTTCATGGCCAGGGTCTGTACATGACGCTAGGATATGGAGAAACTCCGATGTCTATCGTATATTGCGTGAGAACCAGTGCAACGCCCTAATTTTAGGAGACGAAGGATATGGCATTGCACCGTGGTTAATGACACCATTTCAAAATCCCGAAACACCTGATGAGAGGGCATACAACAGACTTCACTCTAAGGATAGGGTGATAATCGAACGGTGCTTTGGACAGGTGAAAAGGCGTTTCCCAATTCTGCAAAATAAAATAAGGCTTGCCCAAACAAAAATCCCCAGTGTGATAATAGCCTGTTTTGTTTTGCACAACGTAGCAAAACATGTAGGGGATGAGGATTTTGAGGCACCTAGTGATGACGACAACAATCTTCCAGTACTGGGAGAAGAGGAAGCAGCAAATGTACGTGTATGTGGAACAAATAGAAGACGGGAAATTGTAAATGTAATACGACAACTGTAATGTATGGGTGTCTGCCCAAACATTGAATAATTAAACCCAATTTAATATTTTTTGTAATTACAGTAATTATTCCCTCATGAAAATAAAGCACAGTGCTCTGATGTTACGTAATAAAATGCTGATTAGTGTTGTTTTTTTTTTCATTCTCTATCATCGATTTTACTTTCAACAAAAATTGTTTATCATGTAACTATTCAAACTGGAACAGAGATACTACTGTAAATAGCTTTGGACACAACAGGTTAACATGAACTGCTGGAACCTTAATGTAATTTCTGTACTGTAACTTCAGCAGATTGATGACACAAGTTTTTATTTTACTTTACCCAAATTGTTCCAATGATGTGGTGAAGGTATTTGCCATGTGCTACAGTGAATAAGTGTACAACTGTCTAACCTGCAGCATTTAAAATACAAACAAGTTAGCCATACTCTTTTTGCTTTACTTTACCAGAAATTGTTTCAAGGGTGTGATGAAGATATTTGCCAGGTGCTACAGTAAATAAGAGCACAACTGTCTTACCTGCAGCATTTAAAATACAAACAAATTACTCTTTTTGCTTTACTTTACCAGAAATTGTTTCAAGGATGTGGTGAAGATATTTGCCAGGTGCTACAGCAAATAAGAGCACAACCGTCTTACCTGCAGCGTTTAAAATAGAAACAACTTAGTCTTTTTGCTTTACTGTACCAAAAATTAGTGGTGAAGGTATTTGCCAGATGCTACAGTAAAACAAGTTACTCTTTTTGCTTTACTTTACCAGAAATTGTTTCAATGATGTAGTGAAGATACTGGCCAGACACAACAATATAAGTGCGTACACTTAACATTTCAAATTGGATTATATTACTCTTATTGTTACATTGAAAAGACATTTGTACTGAATAATTTTTGTAAGAGGATATGGAATTCGGTAAATGAGGAGTGTAATAAACATTCACTTAAAAAGATGTTTTTATTAATAAAATTCGGTATGTAAATAAGACACTACACAATTTGTTTTATTGTTTATCTTCATCACGCATCAATTTCTGCTGCTTTCGTTTCAGTATGTCCAATTGATACAATAGCACCAGCCTTTGAGCTCTGGAGTAGACAAATTACGTGTCTCATCTGTTTCCATGCTTAATCTCCGACGTTTAGGCACACTCTCATGCCCCGAAGCAGACGATTGAGAAGGTAAGACGACTTCGGGGCCCACGAGATCCATATGGTCGGCTGGAACAATTAGTGGTAGCTGCAAAATTGACTCTTGTTCATACAATGTGCAGTCTGTGTCAGCTACCTCCGAATTCCTTGGTGAAGTGATGACAGGTGGAACCACCACCTACTGCACAAGCTCCTAATGAAAATTTAAAAAACAAAAAAAAGTAATAGTAGTGTGTCAGGATTCAGTTTCTAGTTAGTAAATATACCAAACAGGTTTACGCAGAAATGTGGGAGGGGTTCGTCCAATTTCATGCATAGTACAATGTGATACTTTTACTGAAAAGTGGTGTATAGTAGACGAAATTTACCAAACATTGTTTCATTTTCACATATTAAAAATACGTATTTTTCTGAATCACAATTTCAAAGCATTAAGCGCGTAATAAAAAAATCGGAAAGTATGGGACTTACCAGGAACTCTGTGGATAGTTGGGTTGCAGTCATCTCCGTCCAAAAACTTTAAAAATATCTGCTCCCAATTTTTCAGGGAAATCTTAATGTTTCCCGTCTTATTAACATCCGTTTCCGCTTTGATACGGGATTTCATATTGTGCAGTTTCTTCATTATCTGCCCGTCCGTTATTTCTTTCCCGAAACTAACCATATAACGGTGTTGTATTTCTTTAAAACAATACCCCTTTCTCTCTTCTTGCGGCCGGAGTTTGTGATTTACTGATGATTGCGGGGTAATCTTTAATAACGTTGATAAAGGCTAATTCTGAGTCTTCCATTTCGGCACAGAAATAACTTGAGAAAACTTTCGCTAACACAAAACACACGCAAACGAAACAAACTGAGAACCAAAGATGTTGGAGTTTAATCTCTTTGTTGAGAACTTACTCAGTAAGGAGGGGAGGTAGAGAGAAAGTACTCCAGGGTCAGAGATTATGCTTCCTAGTTTTTATTCATACGAAATTGAGAACTTTCTTTGAGAATGTTCTTTTGCTCTGAGTATCAACTCTGGAGAATGTTCTCGTTTTTATTCATACAACCCAATGATACAGGGGTGAAGACAGCGTTTCCTGATGTGGTTCTTTAGTTTCTTCCGGCGTATTTTTTGATCGAACGGTCCATGTGTGTATTTCTGCCTCGTAGCGCCCAACAGGCACAATATTTCGGAGATGAGACATGTCGCCATCGTCAGGTACGTTGAGCACCTGAGGGCGCGCGGCCGACTCACATCCACTGGCCCCGCCAGCAGCTGCCTCCGCTGCCGCACGCCGGCGGCTGGTACACTGAAGAGCCAAACTGGTACACCTGCCTAACATCGATTAGGGGCCCCGCGAGCACGCAGAAGTGCCACAACACGACGTGGCATCGACACGATTAATGTCTGAAGTAGTGCCGGAGGGAATTAATACCACGAATCTCGATGGGCTGTCCATAAATCCGTAAGAGTTCGAGAGGGTGCAGATCCCTTCTGAACAACACGTTGCAAGGCATCCCCGATACGCTCAATAATGTTCGTGTCTGGGAAGTTTGGTGGCCAGCGGAAGTGTTTAAACTCAGAACAGTGCACCTAGAGCCACTCTGTACCAATTCTGGACGTGTTGGGTGTCGCATTGTCCTGCTGGAATGCACAATGGGCTGCTGGTGATCACACAGGATGCTTACGTATGCGTCGCCTGTCAGAGTCGTATCTAGACGTATCAGAGGAACCATATCACTCCAACTGCACATGCCCCACACCATTACAGAGCCTCCACCAACTTGAACAGTCCCCTGCTGACATGCAGGGTACACGGATTCACGAGGCTCTCTCCAGACCCGTACACGTCCATCCGCACAATTTGAAATGAGACTCGTCCGACCAGGCAACATGTTTCCAATCTCAACATGTTTCCAATGTCGGTGTTGATGGGTCCAGGTGAGGCCTAAAGCTTTGTGTCGTGCAGTCATCAAGGGTACACGAGTGGGCCTTCGACTCCGAAAGCCCATGTCGATGATATTTCGTCGAATGATTCGCACGCTGACACTTTTCGATGACGCAGCATTGAAATCTGCAGCAATTTGCGGAAAGGATTGACTATGTCACGGTCAACGATTCTCCGCAGTCGTCGTTGGTCCCGTTCTTGCCGGATCTTTTTCCGGCCGCAACGATGTCGGAGATTTGATGTTTATTTACGGTACACTCGTGAAATGGTCGTACAGGAAAATACCCATTTCATCACTACCTCGGAGATGCTGCGTCCCATTGCTTGTGCGTCGACTATAACATCAAGTTCAAACTCACGTAAATCTTGATAACGTGCCATTGTGGCAGTAGTGACCGATGTAACAACTACGTCAGACACTTGTCGTCTTTAATAGGCGTTGCTGGCCGCAGCGTTGTCTTCAGCCTGTTTAAATATCACTGGAATCTCTGTACTCGAATACGCATACCTATGCCAGTTTGTTTGTCGCTTCAGTGTGTAGGTCCTCTGTCCACCCTGGTCGCGAGGTCGCGTTTTATTAAATTACATGAAGGCTGTGACAGACGCCGACACGCCGACACGCGGCCGCGGACAACGAAGGGAGTGCCGCGTGGGGGCAGGACATACCAGCAGGAGGCGCGCCCTCGCCTCAGTTCGTCAGCGCACCTGACGATGGCATGTCTCATCGTCGAAATATTGTGCCCGTTGGACACTATGAATCGACAGTACACACGTGGACTGCTCAATAGACAGCGTTTTTTTCAATGTCAAAACGAAGATACGCTCTGTAGCATTTGTTTTAAGGGCGGAGAACCAAAACTTTTCTTTGTGCTGAAATGGTCATTATTTCGTGTTCTGCGATGGTGCGTTTTGTTTTAATGTAATGTAATGTGTTTTGCTTTAAGGTAACGTGGCAGCTAGCTCTGAATGTGGAAAAAATGTAAGTTAGTGGGCATGACTAGGAAGAACAAACCTGTAATGTTCGGATACAGTATTAGTAGTGTCCTGCTTGACACAGTCAAGTTATTTAAATATCTGGGCATAACGCTGCAAAGCGGTAAGAAATGGAACGAGCATGTGAGAACTGTGGTAGGAAGGCGAATGCTCGACTTCAGTTTGACGGGAAAATTTCAGGAAAGTGTGGTTCGTCTGTGAAGCAGACCGCATATAGGACGCTGATGCGATCTGTTATTGAGTACTGCTCGAGTGTTTGGGATCCTTACCAGGTCGGACTGAAGGAAGACATCGAAGCAGTTCAGCGATGGGCTGATAGGTTTGTTACTGGTAGGTTCGACCAACACGTGTTACAGAGATACTTCGGGAACTTAAATGGAAATCCCTGGCGGGCAGGCGACGTTCTTTTCGACGAACACTATTCAGAAAATTTAGAGTACCGTCATTTGTAGCTGAGTGGCGAACTATTCTACTGCCGCCAACATACATGGCGCGCAAGGACCACGACGGTAAGATACGAGAAATCAGGGCTCGCACGCAGGTATGTGGACAGTTGTTTCCCCTCGCTCTATTTACAAGTGGCACCGGAAAGGAAATGACTAGTAGTGGTACAGGAAACCCTCCGCCACGCACCATACGGTGGCTTGCGGAGTATCTATGTAGATGTAGATGTAGAACTGTGGACAGCCAAAAATTATTTTGATGTAAAAAATATATATGTCATTGATATTATTTTTCCTACTTTCCATGTCAAAATTTACAGTATTCTTATATTAAATTCTGTTGCGATCTTCAACGTTTTCCATATTCTTCATCCTCTTAGTAAACAATATCAGCTTATATCTAACTTAAGAATGTCAGCTTTATATATGGTTCATTATCTTCAACTGCCACATTTTATGTTTGTGCACTGGAAAAGCTTTAGTAGACTTTTTTTTTTACAATTTTCTTCTTTTCTTCATTTATAATCCCTCTAAAGCACATACATAAACATGGATTTCTGAAGATTCTTGTATCTAAATGTATCAAATCACTGACGGAAGCAGAGGGCAATTAATTCAGTCCAAGTTTTGGAACCTGCCGCACGTCCTCGGAGGAAGTTGGAGACTCCGAAAGCAATCGGAGGAAACCCCTACGACTTCCACTAAGTAGTGGAACTACCTGTGTATGGGCGCACTCTGCGTTGATGCCAAATTTATTCAAGATGGTGGCGATGACGTTATCCAAGATGGCGGCGTGTAGACTTGGCAACAGTGCATGATGTCATTCAAGAATGCAGATTTAAGCGGGAAAATAGGTCAATTGGGCTATGTCCACTAAGCTAACCCCCATAAAAATGGCATGAAAATGGAATTTCGGCGGGAAAATAGTGTCAATTGGGCTATGTCCATTAACCTGAGCCTCCAGAAAAAATTGGCACGAAATTCAAATTCCAACAGGATAATGTCTAAAAAACTGGTCTTGCCTTTATTATTATCATTTATTATCATTTACTATCATTTATTATTATTTATTATCATTTATTATCATTTATTATTATTATTTATGATTATTATTTATACCATGCACATGTGTTCGCTACGAGGTCTGGAGTCCAACTGTGTTAGTTCATACCCCTGCCACCAGAGAGTGCCACTGTGACGTTATTCAAGATGGCGGATTTTGGCGGGGAAAATAGGCCAATTGGGCTACCTCCACTAACCTAACCCCCAGAAAATTGGCACGAAATTTGAATTTTGGACAGAAAATAGGGCAATTGTCCTATGTTCACTAACCTAACCCTCCAGAAAAAATTAGCACCAAATTCAAATTCCAACACGATAATGGCTGCAAAACTGTACTTGTCTTTAATATTATTCTTTATCATTCATTATCATTTATCATCATTTATTATCATTTATTATTATTTATTATTATTGGCCTACCTCCACTAGAAATTGCCCCAAATTCAAATACCAACACGATAATGCCTGCAAAACTGTAATTCTCTTTATTATTATTCATTATTATTCATTATCATTTATTATCATTCATTATCATTTATTATCATTTATTATTATTTTTTTCTTTTCTCAGACGTTATGTCTGGTCAAAAATGGAAAGTGACGTGAACCTTGATCAAGCATGACTTCCTTTTAACTGTACGGTATATGCTATATTGCATTTAGGAACTTTCGGGTAGTTGAACATGTATCAATAATTACGGATTTCTGTAGTTGTATATATAAGTTTGGATGTAGCTGTATTGCATTGATGTACTGGTGGATATTGTGTGGTATGACTCCTGTAGTTGATAGTATAATTGGTATAATGTCAACTTTATCCTGATGCCACATGTCCTTGATTCCCTCAGCCAGTTGGATGTATTTTTCAATTTTTTCTCCTGTTTTCTTTTGTATATTTGTTGTATTGGGTATGGATATTTCGATTAGTTGTGTTAATTTCTTCTTTTTATTGGTGAGTATGATGTCATGTTTGTTATGTGGTGTTGTTTTATCTGTTATAATGGTTCTGTTCCAGTATAATTTGTATTCATCATTCTCCAGTACATTTTGTGGTGCATACTTGTATGTGGGAACGTGTTGTTTTATAAGTTTATGTTGTAAGGCAAGCTGTTGATGTATTATTTCTGCTACATTGTCATGTCTTCTGGGGTATTCTGTATTTGCTAGTATTGTACATCCGCTTGTGATGTGATCTACTGTTTCTAGTTGTTGTTTGCAAAGTCTGCATTTATCTGTTGTGGTATTGGGATCTTTAATAATATGCTTGCTGTAATATCTGGTGTTTATTGTTTGATCCTGTATTGCAATCACGAATCCTTCTGACTCACTGTATATATTGCCTTTTCTTAGCCATGCGTTGGATGCATCTTGATCGATGTGTGGCTGTGTTAGATGATACGGGTGCATGCCATGTAGTGTTTTCTTTTTCCAATTTACTTTCTTCGTATCTGTTGATGTTATGTGATCTAAAGAGTTGTAGAAGTGGTTATGAAATTGCAGTGGTGTAGCCGATGTATTTATATGAGTTGTGTATTTTGCTAGTTTCTGCTCGTTCTACAAAGAATTTTCTTAAATTGTCTACCTGTCCATAATGTAGGTTTTTTATGTCGATAAATTCCCCTCCTCCTTCCTTTCTGCTTAATGTGAATCTTTCAGTTGCTGAATGTATGTGATGTATTCTATATTTGTGGCATAGTGATCGTGTAAGTGTATTGAGTGCTTCTAGGTCTGTGTTACTCCATTTCACTACTCCAAATGAGTAGGTCAATATTGGTATAGCATAAGTATTTATAGCTTTTGTCTTGTTTCTTGCTGTCAGTTCTATTTTCAGTATTTTTGATAGTCTTTGTCTATATTTTTCTTTTAGTTCTTCTTTAATATTTGTGTTATCTATTCCTATTTTTTGTCTGTATTCTAGATATTTATAGACATCTGTTTTTTCCATCGCTTCTATGCAGTCGCTGTGGTTATCCAATATGTAATCTTCTTGTTTAGTGTGTTTTCCCTTGACTATGCTATTTTTCTTACATTTGTCTGTTCCAAAAGCCATATTTATATCATTGCTGAATACTTCTGTTATCTTTAGTAATTGGTTGAGTTGTTGATTTGTTGCTGCCAGTAGTTTTAGATCACCCATGTATAGCAAATGTGTGATTTTGTATGGGTATGTTCCAGTAATATTGTATCCATAATTTGTATTATTTAGCATGTTGGATAGTGGGTTCAGAGCAAGGCAGAACCAGAAAGGACTTAATGAGTCTCCTTGGTATATTCCACGCTTAATCTGTATTGGCTGTGATGTGATATTATTTGAATTTGTTTGGATATTAAGTGTGGTTTTCCAATTTTTCATTACTATGTTTAGGAACTGTATCAATTTAGGATCTACTTTGTATATTTCCAATATTTGTAGTAACCATGAGTAGGGTATACTATCAAAAGCATTTTGGTAATCAATGTATGCATAGTGTAGCGACCTTTGTTTAGTTTTAGCTTGATATGTCACCTCTGCATCTGTTATCAGTTGCTCTTTACATCCTCGTGCTCCTTTGCAACAGCCTATTTTGTTCTTCATTTATAATTTTGTTCTGTGTTGTATGTGTCATTAATTTCTTTGTAATGACTGACGTTAATATTTTGTATATTGTTGGTAGGCATGTTATGGGGCGATATTTAGCTGGGTTTGCTGTGTCTGCTTGATCTTTAGGTTTCAGATAAGTTATTCCATGTGTAAGTGTATCAGGGAATGTGTATGGGTCTGCAATGTAACTGTTAAATAATTTAGTTAGATGTGAATGTGTTGAGGTGAACATCTTTAGCCAGAAATTTGCCATTTTATCTTTTCCAGGGGCTTTCCAATTGTGAGTAGAATTAATTGCTCGGGTGACTTCATGTTGCAAAATTATCACTTCAGGCATTTGTGGTATCATCTTGTATGTATCTGCTTCTGCTTGTATCCACCGTGCATGCCTGTTATGTTGTACTAGGTTTGACCATATGTTGCTCCAGAAGTGTTCCATGTCTGTTATGTTTGGTGGATTGTCTATTTTAATGTGTGTATTATCTATTGTCTGGTAAAATTTATTTTGGCTTTTGTTGAATGTTTGGTTTTGTTTCCTTCTATTTTCACTTTTTTGTATCTTCTATTATTATTATTATTATTATTATTGGCCTACCTCCACTAGAAAATTGCGCCAAATTCAAATTCCAATACGATAATGTCTCGAAAACTGTACTTCTATTTATTATTATTATCATTTATTATGTATTCGAGATGTCTGATTTCGGCGGGAAGAAAGCCATTTGCGTTACATCCATAACAAAAATCTCTCACAAGTTCAAATTCCAACACCATAATCGATCACAGGTATGAAAGTCCACATCCTACGAGCTTTGTTTGTCACCTATGTTTTTTCACTGCAAACCTATCAAAATCGTGTCAAATAATAAACAGCACTTGTACTAACCTAATTCAAATCGTTTGATTTTGCAAGGAAAAAGGACTGAAGTCTTTATTTGAAGCAGTACAGTCATCACTTGTTCTCCAACAGACTTAGTACACAGCTTCGAGATTGCGACACCCAGTGCACTCGCCACTAGGTCCAGACTCCATATGACTTAGTTCAAATCGTCGCCAGCAGAGTAGCCTACCTCTGGCGTCTCCGGTCAGTAGTAGCCCGCCACTTGTCAAGCGGCCGCTCGGACCACCCGGGTCCAGCGGCGTAAACATGTTTTGCTCATTTGAACCTGCCGATTCTGACGTCACAATGGTAGATTGTCCGTCACCACGTGTATTCGTCCCTCCCACACGTTTCGCACCAAAATTGTTCGCCTGAAAGAGAATCTTCCCCCAACGTCACAACGGTCGGTTAGCGATCCACCACACGGTTTTGTGGCGGACAAAGAATACGCTTGGCGCCGAAGTTGTTTGGTGGAGAGTGGAATCTGCCCTGGCGTCACACAACCGCCGGTCCATCACGTGGCGTGCTCGACAAAGAACGCTCTCTCTAAGTTAACTGACTCGAGATCGTCTGCTCTCTGGCACAGGCGTTATAACCGGACACGCGCCGCGCCGCCGCCCCCGTCCGACGCTTACGTCGCCACCTCCATACATGTGCCGGACACAGTCTTCTGTAAAAATGCTAACACCCACATCGTGCATCTAACCTATCAATTGACTAAGTAGGCCTACTTAATTGCATTTGCGATGTTTAGTTGTCTGTGAAAAAAATGGTGATCAGTGTAAAATTGTTTATTACCATTGAGTGTAGCATCTGTAGAAAGAGAGAAAAGGTTGGCGGTGTATAGATTGAGGGAATGGTCCATGCAAATTAGCAATCTTTGTAAAATAACGAGAGAGAGCCCCAGAAAGAAAAGGTGGATGGTGCTTCGATAGCGACGGCGTTAGTAATTAGACTGGTAAATTCGATAAGAGCTGATGTGATAGAGGAGTGGTGAGAACATTTGTGTATGTTGCGAGCAGGAAGGCTACCACGTTATGTCCAGGAGGAAGACTGGATTAGGCGATATTTTGGTAAACGGGTTCTATTATGGGAAGAATTTCCGTGCATACAAGCTGAGGCATGAAGAAAGCAAGCGTTAACTATTTCTGGGACACTATACAGTCCTCGAAAGTTCGACTTGGCTTTTATTTTTTGCAGAGAGATGTGACGTAAGAATAATGTTGAGAACGTTTTAGATGGCGAGTCGTCATGCAAACGTTTCGTGGCTGGGCGAGAGCCGTGCTGGGTAGTTAAGTATGGTTAAACATGTGTGTGTGTGTGTGTGTGTGTGTGTGTGTGTGTGTGTGTGTGTGTCAACACGGCCTGCATTCGACAGCAGAGACAAGCGGCAACTGGAGATGCCTCGAATATGAGACTGGTGAGAGCGCTGCTTGGAATGCAACTTTCACCAGTGTTCGGTGGCTGCGACGTAGCGTGCGGGGCCCGAGCTGTGGCTGCCTCACTTTGCAGGGGTTGTGGCACGCGCGGTGAAGCGTCAGTCATTCGTCACTTTCGGTCCGTTAGAGTGGCTAAGGGGAAAAGCAGGTTCTGCTATTGAGGAATGGAATTCTGAAGCGTCTTCGGCGGACTGCAGTTAGATTGAGGGTAGCGAGGAAGGCCAAATGCGCGCGGCTCTGCTTGGAGTGCGCGTTGTGTGTAAGTAAACGTCCGGTCATTGACGGCGCCTGCATACCACTTTGGCCTGCGTTCGGTTTCAGCTCGTGGTTGCGCTCCCGCCCGATCACGTCAGTATGTGTGTGTCGGTGAACACGTATTTGGATACGAATTTCTCAGGTGTTACGTACGAATGGGAGGTACCGCAACCTCGTGCTTGCGGAAGCCGAGCAGGGGCTGTGCGCGGTTTGACATCTGAGGTATACGTCACTTATCATTACCTTCTCTGTACTCAATGGACAGGAGGGCTATGGACTGTGCTAGCGCTCATTGATTGCATTATTTCGGGAGCGGGTCTGTAGGCCTTCATATGCGCTATTTAAATACTTTATGAGTACTTAGCGTGTCTACACATCATTGTGCTGTATTATTTAGCAGCAGTTTGCATGCCTGCACTGAAATTATTTCGGAAAATTGGGAGTCGTTTGGGTACTTGAACGTAAATGTTTTGCATTATTTATGAGCAGTTTGCATGCCAGTAGGCTGTACTATGCATTATTTTTAACTGTTTACAACTAGCAAGCATGTGTCAGGAGCATAATAAATGAGTTATGTAGGAGTGGTTTGCAGGTCTGTATTGTGTGGGACATGTCAGTGCATGTGTTCTGTGATACATATATTCCATCCCTAAATAAAGTACATTCATTCCTCCATCCATGAGCCTAGTGCAGGCTGAGTCCTTTTACCAAAAACCCATAGGAAGAGGTTGCATCCGGGAGGCTTCGGTTAGTGGTGATGAGCTCGGTTTGTAACAATTTTCTTAGGTTTGTGGCGGAAGCGCAAGTGACCTTTCTTCACTGGAAGAATTCAAACTTGGCACTGGTTCCTAGGAGGAAGTGGCGGTCAGGTGGCTGAGGTTAGTACAAGTGTGCTTTCTTTCCAACAGTTTTCTTAGGTTGGTAGAGAAAGCGCAAGTGACCTTTCTTTACTGCCAGAATTCAAACTCGGCGCTGGTTCCTAGGAAAAGGTGGTGGTCTGGACCTTGAAAGCAGTTGAAATTAGATAAGTGAACCGCTTTTCATACTTATATGAAATTGTAAATTGATTATATTATATGATTAAAATGGAAATGCAATTAAGCGTCGGACGCCCGCGGGGCGGCGGCGCGGCGCGTGTCCGGTTATAACGCGTGCAGCAGAGAGCAGACGATCTCGAGTCAGTTAACTTAGAGAGAGCGTTCTTTGTCGGGCACGCCACGTGTTGGACCGGCGGTTGTGTGAAACCAGGGCAGTTTCCACTCTCCACCAAACAACTTTGGCGCCAAGCGTATTCTTTGTCCGCCACGAAACAACGTGGTGGATCGCTAACCGACCGTTGTGACGTTGGGGGAAGATTCCTCTCTCAGGTGAACAATTTTGGCGCGAAACATGTGGGAGGGACGAATACACAACCTACCGTTGCGACGTCAGAATCGGCAGGTTCGAACAAGCAAAATATGTTTTCGCCGCTTTACCCGCGTGGTCCGAGTGGCGCCAGGAGTACCCTCCTCTGTTGGCGTTTTGCGTTTTCCGTTTCAACAGGAGTAATTCAGTTACAATTGTCTGGAGCAATTTTCGTCGAGAGTAGAGCGCTGCACCTTCTACAGCTCAAAGCATTTGACTGTGGCACCAGCAGTTTCCTGACGTCGGTTATTTACGCAAGCGGAAATCCACAGTTCCCCTCGAGTGCTCGTTCAAAACACAGAGCGCATTCGAGAGTTTTTTGCACTTAATCCACGGAAGGCTACTCGTCATGCTAGCAGAGAACCGTTCCTCGTGTGTCTCCCTAGTGTTCTGCAGCAAAGATTTTGTTTTAAATCAAACATGTTTCACTTGCTGTTGGGCGTTCACGGTGGTGGTGAACACCTACATGCCAAGTTCTGCGAATTCATTCTATGCGTACGGATGGAAAACAACAGTTTCCTATTTCTTTCAGTATTAAGTGATGAGGCTGTGTTCCTTTCAAGTGCAAATGTGAAATGCCACAACGTAAGAATACAGAGAAAACAGCAGGCATATACTGATCAGCCAGAACTTTACGACCACCTACCCGAAAACCGGTACGTCCACCTTTGGCACGAATAACAGCGGCGATGCGTCCCGGCATGAAAGCACTGAGGCCCTAGTAGATCGCTAGAGTGATTTGGTAGCACATCTGAGTACACAAGTCACCTAATTCCTGTAAATTCCGGGGAGAGGGACGATGAGTTCTGACGCCACCTTCAATCACATGACAGATGTGATCGATCGGGTTCACATTTGGCGAGTTGGGGGAGCAGCATATCAATTGGAACTCGCCACTGTGTTCCTCGAACCACTCCATCAAACTCCTGGCCTTGCGACATGACGAATTATCTTGTTAAAAGTGCCACCACCGTCGGGAAACATGACTGTCACGGAGGGGTGTAAGAGGTCTGCAACCAGTGTACGATACGCCTTGGCCGTCACGGTGCTCCACTGGACCCGTGGATGCCCACGCGAATGTTCCCCAGAGGATAATGGAGCCGCTGCCAGCTCGTCTCCGTCTCGCAGTACGGGTGCAAGGTTCTGTTCCCCTGGAGCACGACGGATTGGCGCCGTCCCATCGAAATGATGAAGAAGGTATCGGGATTGATCAGACCACACAACGCTCTGCCATTGCGCCAACGTCCAATGACGACGGTCACGTGCCCGTTTCAAACGTAGTTGCCGATGTCATGAAGTTAACATTGGCATATACACGGGTTGTCGGCTGCGGACACCCATCGTTAGGAGTGTTCGGTGCACTGTGTATTCAGACAGCCTTGACTCTGCCCAGCATTCAAGTCTGGTATTTGTTCCGCCAAAGTTCGCTGCCAGTCCTGTTTTACTAGCCTGCCCAGCCTACGAAGTCCGACATTTGTAATTAGGGGTGGCCGCCCAATCGCACGACGTGTGGACTTGGTTTTACCTTGGTACAGCCACGTCTTAAAGACACTCACCACAACACTCCTCGAACACCCAACAACTCGTGCAGTTGCCGAAATTCTCGTGCCGAGCTTCGGGGCCACCAAAATTCGCCCTCGGACAAACTGAGACTTCCCCATTCCACGCACGGACAGGAAGCTCACTGATACTGCAAGCACAGTGCGCGTGTCTTACCTCGTAAGGTGACGCTATTATCACCTGGACGGGTTTATATCGATAGCAGGTCGGTGATCGTAATGTTCTGGCTGATCAGTGTATATCATAGTCGAGTGCTAGGGACTCTCCAAAGCTTCATGCCTTTTGCACCGTTTCTCTAGAAAACATTTACGATCCTTTTTTTTAAGGAGGTGATTACAGGAATCACGTGCCGGGATACGTTAGAGATCTAACTTTTACTCAGCTGCGAGACCGCGTCGGAGTTTTCATTTTCGGACAGGACGGAGCAGCACCGCACTGGCACCTGCACGTAAGAGCGTTTCTTAACGATGAGCTGCCACGACGATGGTACGACCGTAGCACCTCGCATTGCACCATTACACTGAAACGTCACCTGATCTCGTGGTACGCGATTCTTTTCTGTGGAGTTTTGTGAAAAATCAGTTTATGTGCCTCACATAGCAAAAACCTTGGGTAAACTTTGACGCTGCATGGCAATAGCAGTGAATGCAGTAACTCCAGAAATTCAAACGTATTAAACTATCGTCTGGATGTTTATCGAAAGTTGGGTAGAGGGCTCATTGAACTTCTTAATAGCCAAATGAAAACTTTGATCCTACACATAATCGTAAAAAATACCCACAGATATATATCCCTGAATGTAAAAGATACACTCTCGTGAAGTCAGATGGTTCTCTTGAACATAAAAGCTCTGTAGTCCTATGAGTAGGTTAAAATTTACCCCAAGTGTCTCTCTTCATTCACGCAGAAGATAGCTATTGTGTCCTCCAGAGATAAGAGAGACAACCGTACACGGAGAGGGCGTCACACGTTACACTAATAAATTATTGTAACTTGTTGCTTCTTTGTGTTGCCTTCAGTTTTGCCGTAGTTTGCCTTAACCTATTTGGCATTGTGACGAGGCTGTATAGTTTCTGCATGCAGGGAAGCCAACTGAATAGCAGGAACTACATATGGTGGTAGGGCATTATCTTCGTGCCACATTTATGTTTGACGCCCAGAGTGTTTGGTAAATACAACAACAATCTTGCGATATCAGATGAACCGTTTTGAAGCGCCCTGTACTTTTTTAAACAATACTACTTGAAACTTAGGTATTTTATTGAGATTTCTGTCACCGGAATGGCTGCGATTACAGGGCAGACGTGCTGTAGTTCGTGGTGCAGTTTAACTTCCGGCCTCAGTGCAGACTGGTATCTGTGACACAGACGTCAAAAACGAGGGCTAGCGGGTCAGAGGCACAGACAGCGAGCCGGGGTCAGATCAGCGTCCGCCACGCGCAGCCAAAAGCAATCAATAAAGCCTCCAGGCAACCACCAGAAGCACCGTTGTTTTCCGGGCTGCGTGATTTAGACCATCCCCTTGCTGTGCGTCCTGCCTCAGCGTCGATACACAAGTGCCTGGCGCCGCCATTCTCTGATTCACGAGCAGCTCCATTGTTGTTCCAGCGGTATTGTGAGTGCATGACGGCTGGGGACGCAATACTTATAAACACAAATGAATAAGGTACGGCATGCATGAAACTCGTTACAGAAGTCGTTGCAAAAGTGAAGGACGCTTTTTGTAGTCAACTGAACGAGAGACGACAGAAAATTTTAGTAAACGTACGACGTACTGCACAATTCTAAATTTAATTTCACCAAGATCTTGTATACATATCTTTAACGAAATGAGGGACGTCGGCAAAAACGGAGATCGAACACATCACGTACTCTACATCTTCGACTGTATTTCATCGTCAGGTATAAAGGCGTACGCAAGCAATGACCACAGTTACACTTCTATCTGGCTGCCTTTATTCCACTAGTTTCCTCTGCATTTACTGTAGTTTTTAAGTTATTGCGAGTCAACTCGCCGCTGACTTACATAATTGTGTTTAAATTGTTTCTTGTTTACGAATTTCTTCCCGTTCCTTCGTATAATGTTTCGCTTTATTGCGCTATAGCAAGGAAAAATTAATGTGTATCGATTATTTCTCTCTCTTTTTTTCGCTTTCTTAATTCGACATGTGTTTGTAGACGTCTCGACCATCGGGTTATGGTATATTGAAAAATATTTTCCAGTCTTCAGCGAAGTTTGCGCCTTTTCAACTCCTTGGCATGCCAAAACTGCACACGGGTCCAGAACCCGAACCGGAAAGTTTGCCTTTGGCGGACAAGTGGTCTCACGACCCGCTCTCATATCTTCACTTGTTCCAGTGCCTGCCTCCTACTTTCTAAGGGTCACAGATACTCATTTCCATACCTTAAAGGACTACCAAGATTTGAAGCTGTGACGGCGGGTCGTGAGTCGCGTCTAGATAACGTAGTTGATACGAGATTTTCTCACCAAAGAGGAAGCTCCGATTTAGATTCCCGCTTCAGCATACTCTAGTACGTTAAAAAATGATTTTCTATACGAAACGGTATTTAATTTCGTCAGATTACATAATTAGTCACTGTGCTCTCATTTCATTTATGCACAAAACGGAGAAAAATTTGCCTTAGAAATTAGGTTAGTTTCCCTAAAAGAGTTCCTTTTGCCGCCTGGGCCACATGACGCATTATTAGAACTATGTATTCGACGGGAATAGGGTTCAACTTTAGACTGTTCGGACGAAGCAGGTTTTTAAATGCCCGCATACTGTACAGGTTTTCGATGCTTGCTCTTTATTTCTTTCAGTGTTCGCACTCCTCTAATGAATCAGACCTTAATTTCCAACACTCGGTCCGCAGCTCGTGGTCGTGCGGTAGCGTTCTCACTTCCCGCGCCCGGGTTCCCGGGTTCGATTCACGGCGGGGTCAGGGATTTTCTCTGCCTCGTGATGACTAGGTGTTGTGTGCTGTCCTTAGGTTAGTTAGGTTTAAGTAGTTCTAAGTTCTACGGGACTGATGACCATAGATGTTAAGTCCCATAGTGTTCGAAGCCATTTTAACCATTTGAGCCAACACTCGCTCCTGATGATAATGATGATGATGATGATATTCTCCTTGTAGCACTAAACAATAATGTCTGTGGCGGATGCTACTGATCTCTTCGTTGATCGGGTAACGGCTCTTTTCATTACGGATACGTTGTTTAAAGCCAGTTTAGGGAGCCTGCTGACGTCCCTCTGTCGGAACTGGCTTATCCATTTACGAGGGCTGTACGGAAAGTAAGGTCCGATCGGTCGCGAAGTGGAAACCACGGAGAAAAATCAAAAATTTTTTATTCACAACAGTTACCCCTACCTTCCAGCTACCTCTGTCAGTAGTGGCCGCTCCGACTTGTCGTGGTGTTGCAGTAACCTCATCACAGAAGGCAGCCGCCTGTGCTTTCCACCAGTTACTTACACCACTCTACAGCTCGTTCTCCATGCCAAAATGTTGTCTTCGTAGCCAGTGGCTCATGTGAGCAAAGATGAAACTTAGAGTGAACCAATTAAGGGCTGTATCGTGGGTGATCAATCACTTCCCAGTGAAAACGTTGCAGAAGCACCTTCATTGCCCCTGCAGAATGCGGCTGAGAATTGTCTTAAAGAAAGAAACGTATGAAATTTATGTTATGTGGGCTCCACAGCTTCAGGGGAAATCTCTCACCAGGTCCACATACTTCGAAAGAGACACTGTTGCTTTAGGCATTGCTACGTGATCACTTTGCGCTCTGAAATGAAAAGAGCGACGTGAAGCGATCCACAGGCACACTAAAGACACTGCCCAACACATCTATGCAAAGTTACATCGGATTTTCACGATGGTTTGCATTTCGTACGAAATCGGAACTTACTTTCTGAATACCCCTGGTATTCTCATACTTCCCAACGAAATTCTGTACACTTTGAGATTGTCTCTCAGCCTTTCGTTCCTGATGTGGTACTGCTGAGACTCCTGCCACCCACTAAGAAATCACAATTGGGCTGCTTCAGTTCTGCTTGTATCTTCATTCGTAATGGCTCATTCTTCGTTTCCATAAACATGCGTTGGTACTGCTATGGTTTTTATGAAACCGTCATTAAGTACGCTTCCTTGTTTTATTTTTCAGTTCCAGCAGAATTATTCCACATGTGTTATGAAATATTTAAGTTTTGTGATTAATATTTACGTCATGGACATAAAATATATAGATTTTTTTTTTCTTTTCCTGTAGCTCTGAACACAAATCACTAAATTCTATCATTACAGCATTTGAATCACGTTTCCTGGCCAAATCTGAGTACCTGATTCACAAGTGTGTCGAGTTTGTTTCCCTGCTGAAGAGCCAAAGAAACTGGTACACCTGCCCAACGTCGTGTAGAGCGCCGCAAGCACGCAGAAGTGCAGCAACACGACGTGGCATGGACTCGACTGATGTCCGAAGTGGTGCCCATAAGCTTGAACAGTGCCCTGCTGACATGGAGGTTCCATGGTTTCATGGGATTGTCTCCATACCCGTACACGTTCATCCGCTCGATACAATTTGAAACGAGACTCGTCCGACCAGGCAACATGTTTCCGTCGGTGTTGACGGGCGAGGCGTAAAGCTTTGTGTCGTGCAGTGACGAAGGGTACACGCGTGGGCTTTCGGCCCCGAAAGCTCATATCGATGACGTTTCGTTGAATAGTTCGCACGCTGACACTTGTTGATGGCTCAGCACTGAAATCTGCAACAATTCCCGGAAGGGTTGCACTTCTGCCACGTTGGACGATTCTCTTCAGTCGCCGTTGGTCCCATTCTTGGAGGACCTTTTTACGGCCGCAGCGATGTCGGAGATCTGATGTTTTACAGAATTCGTGATATTCACGGTACACTCGTGAAATGGTCGTACGTGAAAATCCCCACTTCGTCACTACCTCTGAGATGCTGTGTCCCATCGCTCGAGGGCCGACCTTAGCACCAAGTTCAAACTCACATAAATCTTGGTAAACTGCCATTGCAGCAGCAGTAACCGATCTAACAACTGCGCCAGACACTTGTTGTATTACATAGGCACCGTATTCTGCCTGTTTACATATCTCTGTATTTGAATATGCATGCCTATGGCTCTGAGCACTATGGGACTTAACTGCTGAGGTCATCAGTCCCCTAGAACTAAGAACTACTTAAGCCTAACTAACCTGAGGACATCACACACATCCATGCCCGAGGCAGGATTCGAACCTGCGACCGTAGCGGTCGCGCGGTTCCAGACTGTAGCGCCTAGAACCGCTCGGCCACTCCGGCCGGCCTATGCATGCCTATACTAGTTTCTTTGGCGCTTCAGTGTATATCCCTCTATAGTGGTGACCACTCTAAAAGAACCAGTTCACTTGCTGAATAGCAAAACGGAGTTTGTTTCTTCACACGAAGTGTTACAGCAACATCGATTTTACTCTATGAAAAACCGCAGTTACGTAATAGTTAAACAGTCCATTTCAAATTTTATCTGGCTGTGTACCCGGCGACGACTACTGGTAACTTCCTCCGTTCATTAAATGAAAATTACAGACACCCTAAACAGATTCCTAGCAAGAGAATATAAACACACTAAGTAAGTTCGCATACTGTAATTTCGCTCTGCATACAAACTGACTACTTTTGGTAATTGAAACATTCGATCACCAACGCAGACTGAAGCACGCACGTACCTAAGTGCAAATGTTATCAAATACTTTTAACATGCGACGGAACGTTTTGAAAACAAATACGCACTATTTCAGAAACATTTACATACCTAGGCTATAGATTGACCAGTTGTTTTATTATTATTTTTTTTTTCGCGTTCCGCCAAGTCATACATTTGAGCCCGGAAGTGAAACATGATCAAAACAAAGTGGAGCCTAAACATAAGATAATTGCAACGCAGTAGCGTTCAAAACTGTATTTAGAAGATATATATTAGGATAGTAATAACGAGAAATACCCTTAGACTTCAAGAATAATTTAATAATTCCAATACCAGAGATGGCATATACTGAAAGGTGTAAATCTTACAGAACCAACATTTTAAAAAGTCATCATTGCAAAATATTAACTTGAATTGTTTGCGGAACAGCGAAAAAATAGGAAAAGACCGACCGCGGTGATGATAAGTGTCCGTTCCCGAGAAATATAGGAACATGCTAGAAAATAGCGTGGAGAAAGGCTACCTTACGTTTACAGCATTTGTAGATTTAGTAAAGTTTTTGACAACATTGACTGGAATACAATATTTGAAATTCTGAAGCTAGCAGGGGTGAAATACAGAGACTGAATAGTTATGTTCGACTTGTACAGAAACCAGACTGCAGTTATAAAAGTCGAAGGGCATGAAAGGGAAGCCGTAGTTGAGAAGGGAATGAGACAGGTTTTAGCCTAACATCAGTGTTATTTAATCGATACATAGGGCAAGCATAAAGGAAATCGACGAGAAATTTGAAAAGAGGATTAAAGTTCGGGAAGAATAGATGAAAACTTTGAAGTTTACTAATGACATAGCAATTCGATCAGATACGACAAAGGACTTGAAAGAGTAGGTGAAGTGAATGTAAAATATTTTGAAAAGAGGTTGTGAGATGAGCATCAAGAAAGTAAAACAATGGTAATGGAATACAGTCAAATTAAGTTAGGTGATTGTTATAGAATTAGATTAGGAAATAACACTAAAAGCAGTCGATAAGTTTTGCTCTGTGGACAGCAAAATAACTAACTATGACCGAAGTAGAGAGAATATAAAGTGCAGGCCGCCAACAGCAAGGAAACCGTTTCCGAAAAAGAGAAGACATTTTGTAGCATCGATTATAAAGGTGCAAGAAAGCCTTTTCGAAGGTATTTTTACGGAAGTAAAACACGAACGTAACCATATTTGCCATGAAATGTGGTGCCACAGAAGAATGCGTAAGATCAGAGGGTAGGTTGGCTAACTAATAAAGAGAGATTTGGTGAGGAAAGAAAATTCTTGCAGAATTTGGCTAAAAGGAGGGATAGGTTGACAGTACAAATCCAGAAACATCAAGGACAGTTTATTTCAGTTGTAGACGGAAGTGTGTGTGTGTGTGTGTGTGTGTGTGGTTCAAATGGCTCTGAGCACTATGGGACTCAACTGCTGAGGTCATTAGTCCCCTAGAACTTAGAACTAGTTAAACCTAACTAACCTAAAGACATCACAAACATCCATGCCAGAGGCAGGATTCGAACCTGCGACCGTAGCGGTCCTGCGGTTCCAGACTGCAGTGCCTTTAACCGCACGGCCACTTCGGCCGGCAGTGTGTGTGTGTGTGTGTGTGTGTGTGTGTGTGTGTGTTTTTTTTTTTTGGGGGGGGGGGTCCACAAAATAGACTGCCGCGCAGAGCTGCAGCAAAGCAGGCTTTGGGCTTATTAACGGTCTGTGTTAGTTTTAAATTTCTTTGTTCTCTGTACTACGTCAAATGTCCTGGGATTATTATCCGATATTTTTATGCAGTTAGAACTGTGCAATTATTTTTATTCAATTTAATGATTTCACTTTATTTATACATTGAGGTGACGAAAGTGATGGGATAGCGATAGATACACATGCAGATGGCGGTAGTATCCTGTACACAAGGTATAAAAGGGCAGCACATTGGTGGAGGTGTCATTTGTACTGATGTGATTCATGTGAAAAGGTTTCCGATCATGATTATGGTAGCACGGTAGGAATTAACAGATTTTGAACGTACAATGGTAGTTGGAACTACACACAAGGGACATCCCATTTTGGAATTCGTTAGGGAATATAATATCCCGAAATCCACAGTGTCAGGAGTGAGACAAACAACACTGCGTGAAATAACCGCAGGAATCAGTGCGGTAAGTACGATGAACGTTTCCGTTAGGAAAGTGTGCCGAAATTAGGCGTTAATGGTGTATGGCAACAGATGAGCGACGCGAGTGCCTTTGCTATTAGCACATCTCCTGCAGCGCCTCTCCTGGTCTCGTGACCGTATCGGTTGGACCTCGGACGACAGGAAAAACGTTGCCTGGTCTGATGAATCCACATTTCAGTTGGTGAGAGCTGATGGTAGGGTTCGAGTGTGACGCACACCCCACGAAGCCACGAACTCAAGTTGTCAATAAGGCACTACGCAATCCGGTGATGGCTCCATAATGGTGTGGGCTGTGTTTACATAGCATGGAGTGGGTCCTCTGGTTCAACTGAACCGATCATTGACTGGAAATGGTTGCGACACAATTTGCAGCCATTCGTGGACGTCGTGTTCCTAACAACGACGATGTTTTTATGGATGACAATGCGCCATGTCACTGGACCACAATTGTTCGCGACTGTTTTGAATAACATTCTGGACACTTCGAGAGAATGATTTGGCCACCTAGATCGTCCGACACGAACCCCACCGAACATTTATGTGACAGGTCAGTTCGTGTACAAAATTGTGCAATTATGGAAGGCTGTAAGTGCAACATGGTTCAGTATTTGTGCAGGGGACTTGGTTGAGCCCACGCCACGCCGAGGTGCGGCACTACGCCGGACAAAAGGAGGTCCGACACTACATTAGGCGGTATCCCATGACTTTTGCCACCTCACTGTAAGGTCACCTAATACGATTTTTGGAAGGAATGTACATTACCTGTGAAATGACGTACTTACGAACCAGTCCCACACCATCACAGCATCTAACATGCTGCCCAATGAAACAATTAAAGCGTGTCTAAGCCATGAGATATTAACAACTTATAAGCCAGTGCTAAGATAATCTGATTCTGAAGACACAATGACACAGTGGGCAAGGGCCGTTAATTTTTAATATCACTTGCTATCTGCTTAGCAGTCTTTAACGTCAAGACAGTTTTATGACTGTGCAGTACACACAGGCGAAGACAGAACCACTACCTACCATTAGAAAAAACACCCGAAAGTATCCGAAAGTCTTTATTGGCGTCATGTCTTAGAATCCGTGACTTCAGCTATTATAATAAATGACAAAACACCGTCTGGATTAGTTTCTTTTATTAACGAGTACCGGTTTCGACATGCGCTGTACATTGCCTTCAGGTCTAAGTTGTATAAGGAAAAAGAGGATATAAAAATGAAAATTAGTATAATATTACAAACACCACCGAGGGTGACACATATAAAATCAAAACATAATGAAACCCACACCTACCCAGCGCCACGAGATGCAGTTTGTCATCAGTGATGTGAATGATATAAAACTAACGTAAAAATACTAAGAGTGTAACGGTGAACATATTGCATACGTAGTCACGTTGAAATGCCCCTTTTCTCTCCTTGACTTACCCTTTTTACGTCGGTTTTATTTTAAATGAGGTGTTCAGAGGTTCGGCAGCAATTCGTACAATCTGCCTGCCACTCCCACGAACACGAACTCAGCAAAACAAAGGAATATCCTCAAGGCGATTTCACGTCTAAAAAAACATGAGATCTCTACTCGTATAATCATTCATCCACAAATCACTTTTAATTGTGCTAGTTTATTTCGTTGATGTAGAATATACAGTATAATCTGAGCACAACGATACTCATATAAAATAAAATTTGTTGTAAGAGTGGTATAAGAATGAAAAACTAGCTTTAAATTAAAAATCGTGGAACCTTAACTATCCACAAAATGCTCGAATAGTTACAAACTTTGTGTGCAACACTGTTAAAGTAATTATTAACAAAGACTCTTCACAAAGAATATCAATTTATCAAACCAAACAATTGATTGTGATCGTTTGAATAACACACAAATCAGCACGGACAATACCCCAATTATTAACGAGTAATTGAAATTAATAACAAGGAAGACTGCTAGCGGAAGTTGAGGTGGCGTTCCAACAGGTCTGAGTAGCTCATAAATGCGACTAAAGTAAACTGTTGAATACTAAGTCCAACTCTGAATTAATACAAATGCAACACAAATCGCGATTTAAAGGACACGCAAGTTGCGAGTTTCTCAGAAGTAATAGGACTGCACTGCTGCGAAACTGTGACACATACTTACGCTAGGCTGCAGACCAGCGTCTCGGACCTCACGGACACACGCGTCGCTCTACCACCACACACATTCGCTCCAGAACACAACGTTCTCGAAGGAAAAGTATATTACGATAATTCAGGATTTCTCTTTCCGGCACAAATCGCAGGAGAGAAACTGCTAAAATTCTCCGAATAGCGCCCACTGTGTATTCCTTAGTTGTCTGAAAGTTGGCACACCGATTGCTGTCTCGTCGCTCATTGGGTAAACCAAAAATAGTGGCGGGTGACTGATGGAGCTCCCAGAATACGAAAAGTTCTCTCGCGGTGGAAGCAAAAAATGGAGACGTCGCGCACTTCAGACCGGACTGGTCACGCTTGCGAGCACTTTCAGGACTCACCAGTGCTTCCTGAGTTCTGACTTCGAAGAGCGCGCTCTGTCCTGCCGACAAAGTCGGGCACAGGCATTCTGTTAGTTCTCGGAATTTCGCATCCCTTGAGAAGCTTAGGGAAAAGATGCTGTGTTGCGAAGCGACCAGCCCTCTCAGGGACTATGCTACCTCGCCTGAGCTGTCTCACTCGAGAGAAATATACTGTAACTTGTTGCCAACAGTCACACCTGTCCGTTCTCCCAGCACAGTTAAGAAAACGTAGAGAATAAATATCATGTAGCTACATGTAAAAGACCAGTTACGATACAACACGATGTGCAGTTATTGGCTAGTACACTGATACAGCATAAAGGAAATTCTACCATCATAACATAGAAATAATCAATGAAATTAAACACTGAGAAACATGTTAACCTAATAAATTTCAATGCGTATGATGAGTTAAAAAATAAAAGTGAAATACAAGTGTAAGAAAGAACCTAGTAAACTGTACATTCCAAAGTGCTACCAGAATTCCAGCTAGCACAATGACTGTGTGTAGGGAGTTAAAAAGAATGGCCGAGCAGCTGCACATAAGCCACTGACTTGTGTAGTCACAGTTAAACTACACTTGAGGTGGTATGAAGAGCCACGCCACCGGACACTAGATGACTGGAAACGAATTATTTGGAGTGACTGTGGCAATCTGGCAGAAAAGTTTCGGTTTGGTGAATGCCCAGAGAATGTTATGCCAACACTGAAGCACCGACGGAGGATGTGGTGTTACAGTGTGAGAGCTTTTTATGTGGTTATTGTGAGGTTCCCTTTCTGTGCTTCCTAAAACGCTAAATGCGTAAAAATATGAACACATTTTGCACCATTGTGTAATGCACGCAGTAGACGAACATTTCGGAGACGATGATTGTATCAGCACCTTATCATAAAGCAGCACCTCTTAGGAAATGATTTGCAGACAATAACATTCCTACAATCTACTGGTCTAAAACAGAGCCCCTATCTGAACACACTAGAATATCTCTGCGAGGAATTAGAACACCGACTTCACTCCAGACACCAGTATCTGTCATCACTACGTTCTCTGGTTTCGGGCTTGTGGAACAATGGGCAGCCTATATGCGATTTCAGTCTTTCTCGGCGTATTCCAGTGACGAATTCTTCTCGGGTTATCAGCCGCGTGGTGGCGTCGTCTTGTCGCAACTCAATGAGTTTCGTACCCATCGTCTTCTGGCGAAGTCAGAAGATGATGGGTACGAAACTCATTGAAACGTTGCGACAAGACGACGCCACCACGCGGCTGATAACCCGAGAAGAATTCGTCAATGGGCTGCCTTTCAGACCCCACATTGAAAGCGTCCCCAGCACAGTTCGAGGTGAGGTGTGGAAACAGACCATATTAATGTCCACTAGTGCAATTCGTAAGAAGCGAAGAGGAATGTTGTCATTGGACATTATCCTTCTCCATGACATACTCGGCCGCACATCGCAGCTACAACACAGACGCTCCAGCGGCTCTTTCGCTGGGAAGTGCGTGATCACCCACCATGCAGCCCGGACTTGGCTCCCTCCGATTTTTATCTCTTCGCTCACGTGAACTGCTGGCAATGAGGACAACATTTTGGCACAACGAGCTGCAGAGAGTTGGAGGGAAGCACAGGCGGCTGCCTTTTGTGAAGAGGGTATTGGATAGTTGGTACCATCCTACGAAAAAGTCGAAATCGGAGTGGCCACCACGTAGGGAAGTGGCTGGAAGGTGTTGCTAAATGTTGTAAATGAAACATTTTTGATTTTCACTGTGGTTTCCATTTTGCGACCGGTCGGACTTAAAAAGAAAGGAAAAGCCCTCGTATCTCTTTACTCCTTACCGCATGTGTGACGGGAGTACCTCTGTTAACACTATCATTTCCCCCTTTCCTACTCTTTTCTTAAGTGGTGCGTGGAGAGAACGACTGTCTGTAAACTTCCATATGGGCACTAATTCCCGCAATTTTCTGTTCACGGTCACTTAGAGGGACATACATGGGAGGAAGTAACGTTAGCTGATCCTTCTTCGAACGTACGAGCTTCAACATTGACCCTCTTCTTGATACACAACGCCTCTCTTTTAATGACTGGCACTAGAGTTTCTCGAGTGTTTCTGCAACGTTCTCGCGTCGAATAACGATATGTTCTGTTAGTCCTACGTTGGAAGGATCTCACGCTGATGAACAATACTTTCCATTCGGTCGAACGAGTGTCTTTTAAATGGCTCTGAGCACTATGGGACTCAACATCTTAGGTCATAAGTCCCCTAGAACTTAGAACTACTTAAACCTAACTAACCTAAGGACATCACACACACCCACGCCCGAGGCAGGATTCGAACCTGCGACCGTAGCAGTCCCGCGGTTCCGGACTGCAGCGCCAGAACCGCTAGACCACCGCGGCCGGCAAAGAGTGTCTTGTAAAGCACTTCCTTTGTGGCTGACTTACATTTGCTTAAGATTCATCCAATGAATTTCAGTCTTACATCTGTTTTTCTAGCAATTAACTCTGTGACCTTATCACTTGACGTCGTTCCGGTCGGTTACTAGTTCAAATGGTTCAAATGGCTCTGAGCACTATGGGACTTAACATCTGTGGTCATCAGTCCCTTAGAACTTAGAACTACTTAAACCTAACTAACCTAAGGACATCACACACATCCATGCCCGAGGCAGGATTCGAACCTGCGACCGTAGCGGTCACGCGGTTCCAGACTGAAGCGCCTAGAACCGCACGGCCACGCCGGCCGGCCGGACGGTTACTCCCAGGTATTTTACGGTTGTTGCTGTTTCCAGCTAGTTTTCAGCAACAGCTTAGTCTAACAGAAATGAATCTCTTCGCCTATTTACGAGCACTAAGTTACATTTATTTACGTTCTTGCTCAATTGTCAGGCGCAACACCAATCATCGATCCTTCACAGGTCTAACTGCATCTCGCTACAGTTTTCTGGCGTCACCGCCTACCTGTAGAGCAGCATCGTCTGCAAGAACCCTCATGGAGTTTCCGACGTTATCCACTTGATCATTTATGTACACTGTAAACAGTAATGACACTACAACAATATCGTTACCTCAGATGTTTCCTTACATTTGTCGATTTCATCTCGCTAAGAATTACATTGTTGTTGTTGTTGTGGTCTTCAGTCCTGAGACTGGTTTGATGCAGCTCTCCATGCTACTCTATCCTGTGCAAGCTTCTTCATCTCCCAGTACCTACTGCAACCTACATCCTTCTGAATCTGCTTAGTGTATTCATCTCTTGGTCTCCCCCTATGATTTTTACCCTCCACGCTGCCCTCCAATACTAAATTGGTGATCCCTTGATGCCTCAGAACATGTCCTACCAACCGATCCCTTCTTCTGGTCAAGTTGTGCCACAAACTTCTCTTCTCCCCAATCCTATTCAATACTTCCTCATTAGTTATGTGATCTACCCATCTAATCTTCAGCATTCTTCTGTAGCACCACATTTCAAAAGCTTCTATTCTCTTCTTGTCCAAACTATTTACCGCCCATGTTTCACTTCCATACATGGCTACACACCATACAAATACACTCCTGGAAATGGAAAAAAGAACACATTGACACCGGTGTGTCAGACCCACCATATTTGCTCCGGACACTGCGAGAGGGCTGTACAAGCAATGATCACACGCACGGCACAGCGGACACACCAGGAACCGCGGTGTTGGCCGTCGAATGGCGCTAGCTGCGCAGCATTTGTGCACCGCCGCCGTCAGTGTCAGCCAGTTTGCCGTGGCATACGGAGCTCCATCGCAGTCTTTAACACTGGTAGCATGCCGCGACAGCGTGGACGTGAACCGTATGTGCAGTTGACGGACTTTGAGCGAGGGCGTATAGTGGGCATGCGGGAGGCCGGGTGGACGTACCACCGAATTGCTCAACACGTGGGGCGTGAGGTCTCCACAGTACATCGATGTTGTCGCCAGTGGTCGGCGGAAGGTGCACGTGCCCGTCGACCTGGGACCGGACCGCAGCGACGCACGGATGCACGCCAAGACCGTAGGATCCTACGCAGTGCCGTAGGGGACCGCACCGCCACTTCCCAGAAAAATTAGGGACACTGTTGCTCCTGGGGTATCGGCGAGGACCATTCGCAACCGTCTCCATGAAGCTGGGCTACGGTCCCGCACACCGTTAGGCCGTCTTCCGCTCACGCCCCAACATCGTGCAGCCCGCCTCCAGTGGTGTCGCGACAGGCGTGAATGGAGGGACGAATGGAGACGTGTCGTCTTCAGCGATGAGAGTCGCTTCTGCCTTGGTGCCAATGATGGTCGTATGCGTGTTTGGCGCCGTGCAGGTGAGCGCCACAATCAGGACTGCATACGACCGAGGCACACAGGGCCAACACCCGGCATCATGGTGTGGGGAGCGATCTCCTACACTGGCCGTACACCACTGGTGATCGTCGAGGGGACACTGAATAGTGCACGGTACATCCAAACCGTCATCGAACCCATCGTTCTACCATTCCTAGACCGGCAAGGGAACTTGCTGTTCCAACAGGACAATGCACGTCCGCATGTATCCCGTGCCACCCAACGTGCTCTAGAAGGTGTAAGTCAACTACCCTGGCCAGCAAGATCTCCGGATCTGTCCCCCATTGAGCATGTTTGGGACTGGATGAAGCGTCGTCTCACGCGGTCTGCACGTCCAGCACGAACGCTGGTCCAACTGAGGCGCCAGGTGGAAATGGCATGGCAAGCCGTTCCACAAGACTACATCCAGCATCTCTACGATCGTCTCCATGGGAGAATAGCAGCCTGCATTGCTGCGAAAGGTGGATATACACTGTACTAGTGCCGACATTGTGCATGCTCTGTTGCCTGTGTCTATGTGCCTGTGGTTCTGTCAGTGTGATCATGTGATGTATCTGACCCCAGGAATGTGTCAATAAAGTTTCCCCTTCCTGGGACAATGAATTCACGGTGTTCTTATTTCAATTTCCAGGAGTGTACTTTCAGAAATAACTTCCTGACACTTAAATCTATACTCGATGTCAACAAATTTCTCTTCAGAAACGCTTTCCTTGCCATTGCCAGTCTACATTTTATATCCTCTCTACTTCGTCCATCATCAGTTATTTTGCTCCCCAAATAGCAAAAATCCTTTACTACTTTAAGTGTCTCATTTCCTAATCTAATACCCTCAGCATCACCCGACTTAACTCGACTACATTCCATTATCCTCGTTTTGCTTTTGTTGATGTTCATCTTATATCCTCCATTCAAGACACCATCCATTCCGTTCAACTGCTCTTCCAAGTCCTTTGCTGTCTTTGACAGAATTACAATGTCATCGGCGAACCTCAAAGTTTTTATTTCTTCTCCATGGATTTTAATACCTACTCCAAATTTTTCTTTTGTTTCCTTTACTGCTTGCTCAATATAGAGATTGAATAACATCGGGGAGAGGCTACAACCCTGTCTTACTCCCTTCCCAACCACTGCTTCCCTTTCATGTCCCTCGACTCTTATAACTGCCATCTGGTTTCTGTACAAATTGTAAATAGCCTTTCGCTCCCTGTATTTTACCCCTGCCACCTCTAGAATTTGAAAGAGAGTATTCCAGTCAACATTGTCAAAAGCTTTCTCTAGGTCTACAAATGCTAGAAACGTAGGTTTGCCTTTCCTTAATCTTTCTTCTAAGATAAGTCGTAAGGTCAGTATTGCCTCACGTGTTCCAGTATTTCTACGGAATCCAAACTGATCTTCCCCGAGGTCGGCTTCTACTAGTTTTTCCATTCGTTTGTAAAGAATTCGTGTTAGTACTTTGCAGCTGTGGCTTATTAAACTGATTGTTCGGTAATTTTCACATCTGTCAACACCTGCTTTCTTTGGGATTGGAATTATTATATTCTTCTTGAAGTCTAAGGGTATTTCGCCTGTTTCATACATCTTGCTCACCAGATGGTAGAGTTTTGTCATGACTGGCTCTCCCAAGGCCGTCAGTAGTTCCAATGGAATGTTGTCTACTCCGGGGGCCTTGTTTCGACTCAGGTCCTTCAGTGCTCTGTCAAACTCTTCACGCAGTATCGTATCTCCCATTTCATCTTCATCTACATCCTCTTCCATTTCCATAATATTGTCCTCAAGTGCATCGCCCTTGTATAGACTCTCTATATACTCCTTCCACCTTTCTGCTTTCCCTTCTTTGCTTAGAACTGGGTTGCCATCTGAGCTCTTGATATTCATACAAGTGGTTCTCCTTTCTCCAAAGGCCTTTTTAATTTTCCTGTAGGCAGTATCTATCTTACCCCTAGTGAGATAAGCCTCTACATCCTTACATTTGTCCTCTAGCCATCCCTGCTTAGCCATTTTGCACTTCCTGTCGATTTCATTTTTGAGACGTTTGTATTCCTTTTTGCCTGCTTCATTTACTGCATTTTTATATTTTCTCCTTTCATCAATTAAATTCAATATTTCTTCTGTTACCTAAGGATTTCTACTAACCCTCTTCTTTTTACCTACTTGATCGTCTGCTGCCTTCACAACTTCATCCCTCAGAGCTACCCATTCTTCTTCTACTGTATTTCTTTCCCCCATTCCTTTCAATTGTTCCCTTATGCTCTCCCTGAAACTCTGTACAACCTCTGGTTCTTTCAGTTTATCCAGGTCCCATCTCCTTAAATTCCCACCTTTTTGCAGTTTCTTCAGTTTTAATCTACAGGTCATAACCAATAGATTGTGGTCAGAGTCCACATCTGCCCCTGGAAATGTCTTACAATTTAAAACCTGGTTCCTAAATCTCTGTCTTACCATTATATAATCTATCTGATACCTTTTAGTATCTCCAGGGTTCTTCCATGTATACAACCTTCTATCATGATTCTTAAACCAAGTGTTAGCTATGATTAAGTTGTGCTCTGTGCAAAATTCTATCAGGCGGCTTCCTCTTTCATTTCTTAGCCCCAATCCATATTCACCTACTACGTTTCCTCCTCTCCCTTTTCCTACACTCGAATTCCAGTCACCCATGACTATTAAATTTTCGTCTCCCTTCACTATCTGAATAATTTCTTTTATTTCATCATACATTTCTTCAATTTCTTCGTCATCTGCAGAGCTAGTTGGCATATAAAGTTGTACTACTGTAGTAGGTGTGGGCTTCGTATCTATCTTGGCCACAATAATGCGTTCACTATGCTGTTTGTAGTAGCTTACCCGCATTCCTATTTTCCTATTCATTATTAAACCTACTCCTGCATTACCCCTATTTGACTTTGTGTTTATAACCCTGTAGTCACCTGACCAAAAGTCTTGTTCCTCCTGCCACCGAACTTCACTAATTCCCACTATATCTAACTTTAACCTATCCATTTCCCTTTTTAAATTTTCTAACCTACCTGCCCGATTAAGGGATCTGACATTCCACGATCCGATCCGTAGAATGCCAGTTTTCTTTCTCCTGATAACGACATCCTCTTGAGTGGTTCCCGCCCGGAGATCCGAATGGGGGACTATTTTACCTCCGGAATATTTTACCCAAGAGGACGCCATCATCATTTAATCATACAGTAAAGCTGCATGCCCTCGGGAAAAATTACGGCCGTAGTTTCCCCTTGCTTTCAGCCGTTCGCAGTACCAGCACAGCAAGGCCGTTTTGGTTATTGTTACAAGGCCAGATCAGTCAATCATCCAGACTGTTGCCCTTGCAACTACTGAAAAGGCTGCTGCCCCTCTTCAGGAACCACACGTTTGTCTGGCCTCTCAACAGATACCCCTCCGTTGTGGTTGTACTTACGGTACGGCTATCTGTATCGCTGAGGCACGCAAGCCTCCCCACCAACGGCAAGGTCCATGGTTCATGGGGGGAAGAATTACATGCTGAGTTCAATCTCTTGGAAAATCCCGAACTCAGTCATAAATCTGGTCTGATACTACACCGACGGAAAAAATATCGCAACACCAAACAATAATTAATGCAGTGTAATGAAATTTTGGGAATTCATTTGTCTAGGTAGTATATTTAAGTGATTAACATTGCCAGATCGCAGGTTAATGGCAGCACGAGATAAGCCATTGGAAGCGGTAAATGCTGGTACATTAATAACTGGTGAAACTGCCAGAATGTTGCATGCATGCATGCAAACGTGCAAGCATTGTGTTGTACTGGTGCCGGATGTCAGTTTGTGGGCTGGAGGGCCGGCCGGAGTGGCCGTGCAGTTCTAGGCGCTAGTCTGGAACCGAGCGACCGCTACGTCGCCGGTTCGAATCCTGCCTAGGGCATGGATGTGTGTGATGTCTTTAGGTTAGTTAGGTTTAATTAGTTCTAAGTTCTAGGCGACTGATGACCTCAGAAGTTAAGTCGCATAGTGCTCAGAGCCATTTGAACCACTTTTTTGGGATGGAGCTCCATCCCTGTTGCACTTGGCCGATCAGTACAGGTACGGTTAATGTTGTTTGTGGATGACGCCGGAGTTGTCGTCTGATGATGTCTCACACGTGCTCGGCTGGGGACAGATTTGGTAATCGAACAGGCCAAAGCAATATGTCGACACTCTGCATATCGTGTTGAGTTACAACAGCGGTATATGGTCCAGTGTTATCCTGTTGGAAAACAATGCCCAGAATGCTGCTCACGAATGGCAGCACAACAGGTCGAATCACCAGACTGACGTATAAATTTGCAGTCCGTGTGTGTGGGATAACCATGAGGGTGCTCCTGCTGTCACGTGGAATCGCACACCCCGCCATCACTCCAGATGCAGGCCCAGCGTGTCTAGCACGTAGACAGGTTGCTTGAAGGCCCTCAACTCGCCTCCAACACACGGCCATCACTGGCACCGACGCAGAACCAGCTTTCATCAGAAAACACAGCAGACCTTCACCCTGCCCTCCAATGAGCTCTCGCTGTCAAAAATGGCTGTGGGTCGGTGCCAGTGGAATACATGCTACAGGGCGTCTGGCTCGGAGCCATCCTTGAAGTAACCGATTTGTAACAGTTCATTGTGTTACCGTGGTGGACAGAACACTATGGTCTTCCCTCTCGGCAGTGGCACGTGGCCGTGGCCGTCCGGAGCCCAGTCTTCTTTCGACAGTACATTCTCGTAAGCACTGCTGCCAACGATCATGTACTGTGGCTTCATTCGTGCCAAATCTTACTGCAGTATCACAGAACGAACATCCAGCTTCAAGTGTCCCTGTTACACGACCTCCTTCAAACTCAGTGGGTTGTTGATAATGGCGTCTATATCGCCTTAAATACATTCTTGACTAACATCAACTCACCACGTCCAACCTCATAGGTAAGTAACGCTCACGACGGTTACAGCGCGTATTTAAAGCAAACATGCTCTGCATCCTCACAGTAGCGGTACTAGCGCCACTTTTAAGCGACTGGTGTGAAATCTGAATATCCATTATCTTTTGACGTAAAAACACGCCTACAAAGTTTCATTTATGTCGCAAAACTACTCCTTGGTGTGGCGATTTTTTTCAGTCAGTAATTATGGGGCGATCAAAAAATTCAGTTCGAAGGCCGTACATTCCAGAATCGGTATGCCGATCAGGCAAAATCGCCGTGAGCGTTAAGGCAACCATCCCACTAACGCACCAGTTTGAAGGTACCCGTTTGGTAAAACATCGTGTCCTGCTGCGTGAAGAAGTCCGTAATTGCATGCTGCACATCGCCGTCGGACTGGAATCATCGACATTTGCAGACCTTTTTGGGACCGAAGGCGTGGTAATCGCATGAGGATAGACCAGGTGTATAGGGCGGGTGCTCGTGTGTCTCCCACTTAAGTTGGCGTAACTTCTGCTCTACGACTTTGCGATATCCTCCTGTGTCCTGAAGGCACATATAATCCCTTGTTTTAATGAAAGTCTTCTTCTGGGCTACTGCATGCGTAAATCGGCACAAAATGTTTTTTATTTTTATTTTTAATAAAAAATTTTATACCTGGGTGACTCTATTACATAATATAGATGAAAGGAAAAAATACGCACTATGTTCTTACTATACAAATTTAAGCTTAAACTTCAACTAATGAAGTTTTTTTATTACATGCTGTAAAACATCAAGAAACAGTTGCGTTCATTTGTGATGCATAAAAATACCTCGCATTCTGTACAACGAATGAAGGTAAGAGACCCTTACATCCTGTGGACCTACATTTGGATCTGCACTTCCGGTGAGAATTTCTCATCTGTGGCAAGTGTAAAGCGTCTGATGACCAAGACTGAACTGGTGGCACCGCCTGAGGTACTCTCGCACGTTTAGACTCTAGCTGTCCATCATCTGCTTCTGAACTGCAGTCATTTTGTTCAGCAGGCCTCTTGCAATAGATCATATTTTTAGCAATATCAAGTTTAAATGCGTAATACTGAATTATATGCCTTCTTGCTCATTTATTTTTGATAGCATCCTGTCTGTATTCTACCCACGCAGCAGCTAAAGAAAAGTTCATAAAATGAAATATTATCCTTACTGTCCACTTTTTTATTCTCCCTCTCATTGCATCTTCCCTAAAACCCTGTCAAATCGATCTACTCTACCCATAAAATAATTGAACTGGGTAATAGCGTTTGGCCTTCGGATTCTCGTATGTTTTGTATACTTCTTTCATTTTCAGACGAGCCTGCAGGCAATTAGAGTTTGAGTATAACGTCAATTACGCACTTTGCCATCGTAAGAAAGCACAGGCTTTTACAATTTTAATGTCAAAGGCATCATATTTGGACGCAAGTAGTTCAGTGTGGACCTATAAAATTATATCACTAATGAACGTAATTGTAGTAATAGAGCTCCGGGGTATCAGGAGTGACACCATACAGAAACCTGTTCGTTAGAAATAGTAATATTACTTTGAAGCACGAACGGCTACTAGGCATGACAAGTGTAATTACGAGGTATAGGCTGTGCGGTATAGTCGTCAGTAGGCGATGGGATACCTTCCGAGCTATTATAGTTCTGTAGTAAGTTCGTGTCCTCAATAAATTGTTAGTTTTCAGTTAATCATTATCAATTGTGCTGATATTATCAGTTTATGGTGTTTAGTAAGTAAATGCAACATAATGGCATCCCTTTTGAACGTTATTCCAAATAATGTAGCTTCCCGCTTCATCACTTAGAATCACAGAAAGTAGAATTGCACTTTACAAAGAACCCGAAGGCGCTGCTACTGCTTCTGCGAGGCACATAAACTTCGAGAGCTTCTCGGCGAAACAGGCAGAAAGAATCCTACACAACGACTCGCTAAGATAGTCCAAGGACGGAGTGTCTTAATTTCCACAAAACTGTGATGGAACAGCACGGTCAGTCGTACTGTGCCTCTTGTACCATCCTCTACGGACTCACTAGCTAAACTGTGACATTTCTGGATGATTAGTATAAGGCGGCCAACCGTCCCGGATTCCGCGGGACCGTCCCGGATTCTGCAGCACCGTCCCGCATTGAAAGACTTAATAAAAGTGTTCCGCAAAATGCCTAATTTGTCCCTCATTCCGGCAACTTTCAGATTCCACCAACTGCAAATTATTCCCACGTATCGTAAGCACTACGAATCAGGATAAGACCTTAGGATTTATTAGTGTGATTATGTGCAGTACCTTACGTTTGCAGTGTATATAAAAAAAAGAAATTAATATATAGCGCGACTGGGTGAATCACCACTTGCTGTTAGCCCGGGGTGACAACTCTTAGTTCTCTGACGTTGGCAGCGATCTGAAAAACAATAGATTCGCCGCGCGCGGTAGCCGAGCGGTCTAGGGGGTTTTGTCACCGTCCGCGCGGCTTCCTCGTCGGAGGTTCGAGTCCTCCCTCGGCCTTGGCTGTGTGTGTCGCCCTTAGTGTAAGTTAGTTTAAGTTAGATTCAGTAGTGTGTAAGCTTAGGGACCGATGACCTCAGCAGTTTGGTCCCATAAGACCTTACCCCAAATTTCCAATTTTTTTCCAACAATAGGTTCCAGACGAAGCATTCCGGGTAATGCCGAAGTTCAACGGGCGATTGTTTAGGTTGTAAATTATTCCGCGAGGAGACTCGACATTGTTGATTTGTGTTCGCGTGCTTTGCTGAGGTCCGTGAACAAATTTGCTTGTTATACTTAGCAATGCCGCTGACTGTTAAAAAGCGAAGTTGTCAATTTACGAAGGACTTGCAAAAGGAATTCCCTTTTTTGCTGAAGTGTATAACACCTTCAGAAGTGCGGTACAAAAAGTGTAATGGGGTGTTCTCCGTTGCTCACGGCGGTAAACATAATATACAACGTCATTTAACACCTGAAAAACATAAAAGGGCGCAGACTACTGCAAGTACATCATCACTCTCAGCTTATTTCCGTCAGGAAAACTTCGCTGACTACGAAGAACTTGCAAGAGCATGTTTGTGGCTTTCCACACGGTTAGTCACAATCAGAGTTTGAGATCGATGGCATGCACTTCTAATTGATTCAAAAAGTGTTTCAAAAGAAGTTACGCTGCGGGAAAACTAAGTGCGAAGCAATAATAAAGAATGTGATTGCGCCTTTGTCTTTAGATAACCTACAGACTGAACTTAATGACGTTCCATTTATCCGTATCCGTACAGACGTTTTTAACCACAAAGACCTCAAAGTATTTCCAATACTACTGCGGTACTTTCATCCAAAGACTGGAATTAATGTAAAATTATTAGATATCCTGCATTTAACTGGTGAAACTGCAGTTATTATATATAATTCTTTAATGGACATTCTGGAAAAACATGGGCGTAGGGAGAAAGCCATTTGTGCAGATAATGTAAATACAAATTTTGGAGGAGTTCAACGTGAAGGACAATATAATGTTTTCTTCAAACTTCAAGAGGGCTTAGGGAGAAAAATATTTGGAGTGCGGTGCGCAGCGCAGCGCATTTTGCACACAACGCTACACAAACACCAGCAGATCTGTTACCAGTGGACTTCGAATATATTGTTACGAAGATTTATTCGTACTTTTATATTTACACAGTGCACGTAGAGGCTCTCAAACATTTTTGCGAAGAAGCGGAAATGCAATACAAAAGAATCCTGGGATACAGTGAAACACGATGGCTTGCACTTTTGCCTGCAGTAGAGAGAGTCCTGAAAAAAGAAAAAAAAAAAAAAAAAAAAGGTTCAAATGGCTCTGAGCACTATGGGACTTAACTTCTGAGGTCATCAGTCCCCTAGAACATAGAACTACTTAAACCTAACTAACCTAAAGACATCACACACATCCATGCCCGAGGCAGGATTCGAACCTGCGACCGTAGCGGTCGCGTAGCGCCTAGAACCGCTCGGCCACACCGGCCGGCCCTGCAAATGCATGTACCATTGAAATCTTACTTTCTGTCCCAAGAAAAATGACCAGCTCTGCTTCTTTTCTAATGAATTTTCGGAGCTTTGGTTAAAATTTGCCGCTTTATTTATGACTGTGAAGATGATGTAAGGAGATAAAATTTCCTTTACGGAAGTTACACACTTGTTTATCTCAGAAACAAGTACACAAAGCGCTTAGAAAGCGATTATATTCCCCTGAGCATACGAAATAAGTTGAGAAATCTTGTGGAGAGTGGAAAAATCGACAAAAAACTATTTTATGGGACATACACGTAACTCCAATGATAGCTGCATCAAGTACCTACAGAAGAATATGCATCAGTACAATGTATTCAAAGCATATGACTGTATTCAGTTAAAATATAGTCCGAAATTGGCTGATGTGGAGCATACATATGAACAATTAATTGTGGAGATGTCAACGACGGCAGCTTTAGTAGCTAAAGATACATCGTTTGACGAGGTAAACTACATTTCAGATTACGTCAGTCACGACGTTCTGAAGAGATGGGACGATATGAAGAGCAGCACGGAGGAACGGTGGTTAGATGTGTTCAACAAACTTAACGAACAGCACATACCACATACAAACTGCCTGGCCATCGTCCAATATACTCTGGCGTACCAGGGACGAACGTACCTTCAGAACGAGTATTTTCGTTGATGAGAACTACGTGGACATCGGAAAAAACTGCACTTAAAGTTGAAACATTACATGAAATGCTGATTGTAAAGTTCAATGAGGGAACTTGTGAAAATTTTTATGAAATTTTAAATGTCAGAAACATGATTTTAAAAATAGATGAAAAATGAATAAATTATGTTTCATTTCTAATTTTAGCACAGTCAGGATACATGGTCACTTACCCTCAATTCCCATCCCCATGCACAAAACGTGCTACATTGACCTTGGCCGTCTTACGCAAAAATCATTCAAAAATTGCCAGACTCAAAAATTTAACATAGGCCCTTGCGAAAATATTAATGAAACTGTAATAAAGAACTAGAATTAAAAATAGAACGCTATTTATGTTAGATCTATTATTTTAAATGATTTCTTTTGTCGCCTACATTTCTTTCCTAGTTTCAGAATAACCGACACACTGAGTCACGTGTTCATAGTCCCCATCCACATCCTCGAAACGTTCCGCATTGGGATTTGAAAAAAATTGGCCGCCTTACTTTAGTACAAGTTGGATGGGGATGGGGGGGTTCTTGCTTCGTGTCGTTCACATGGCAGAACCAGCACACACATTTTGATTTCACTATACAAGAACTAGGTAAAGTCTTGTTTCATACCCTCTTACGCTACAGCAAATTTGCAAAGTTACTCGCGTTTGTTTCTTCTAAATAAATTACATTTTTAGGATACCGTAGCCAGGTTATAATTTGCAGAAATATCCGTCTAGAGTATGTCTCACGCTTCTATACAGACGGTAGACGATCCTAAACTGAGTATTTTGTGATCAGCAAACAACAGACTGGAACACATATTTCAGGCGATGCAAGATCTTGAATAAGCAATTTATTTGAGATACATGTTTATCCATGCTTGTATTTTGCACCAGCCAACTTGAAAGCCGCCGCCATCTGTTATAATTTAATGACTCCGGTATTAACGTCCTGAAAATATTCCCCTCTGAATGAAATTTGATCCATGCGTCTGACTTCAGTTAATGATATATGAGGTAGTACGTGAAGTTTCGTAACCCAGAGGAACTTATAAAGGGGCCTCTTACATAAATTAATGGAAGATAAATTTCAAATAGGATCTTCAACCATCTTAATATAACCCATCACCATAAATTCATCTCTCATTGTGGAAAATACGCGCGCCATGCAGATATAACTGCAATTGAAGGCATTTAAGTACTTTGTTGTCTCACCTCCAGCTAGTGTGAACGAAGGATAAGTGAGTAAATGTGCCAATTAGCACGAAAACTTATAGGATTGACAAATAACTCCAGGAGGAAAATAAAACGTGAGAGATTTTGAGTTAACATCAGTTATTATTCAGAAAACAGACAGGAAAATTCATGAGCCGCAGACACAAATGTCCTCTCGTGGACCACGTGGGTGTACAATACCACACAATAACAAATAGCAGAAAAGTAACACAAGAACCATATATACTCTACAATCCCTACAATACTATTTAGAGAGTGGGAAAGTAACGTGAAATATAACCTACATCCTGGTTTGCAAAACATAAGGACCCATCATGTGTCACTGTCAAGTAACGTAGCTTAATGAAAGTATGACCATACATAAAAAGCTATAGTATAGCACAGAAGTTGAGGAAACAAATACGCAATGCAAGGAGCATAACTGACACTTTCGTTCAAAAACAATAATTACACTGGAGTCACCGCGATTCATGATGGTCCCTCTGACATTACATGTGGGCAATGCCAGAAGGACAATGCAACACCCCACACGTACAGAACTGCTACAGAGTGGCTCCAGTAGCACTCTTCTGACTTTGAAAACCTCCGCTACCCACCAAACCCCCGAGACATGAGCAGATCTGAGATGCCTTGCAACGTGCTGTTCAGAAGAGATCTCCAGCCCATCATACTCTTACGGATTTATGGACAGCCCTTCAGGTTCATGGTGTTATTTCCCTACAGCACTACTTCACACATTAGCTGAGTCTATGCCATGTCGTGTTGCGGCACTTCGGGGGCCTTGCACGGTATTAGGCAGATGTACCAGTTTCTTTGGCTCTTCAGTGTACAAGCGCTTTGAAATATACCTTACTGTAACATTTACACCATGTCAAGATGTTCCATACTACTTGATTCTGCTTTACTTACAGGGGTGTCAACTTCTTGATTGTGACCTTCGGTAAGTGTCATATCGGTCTTCTCTTAAATGCTGAGCGATCTCTTGTCGTCGGCGAATGACACAGTGTTGCTTGAAGGTGACTGACCTTGTTCGGGGTCTGACGCACTTAGAACTTTCGGAAGGGTAACGAATCGCGATTGGCAGTAATGAACTGGCCTAGTATATTCAGTGAGCTTTACCTCTGGCTCACAGTGATGTTGTAACTGGGGTATGTCTGCCATAACATTACGCAAGTTTAAGCTTTAATCCTCCTGTGTGGACTACGTCACTGACGGTTTCTCAAATCAACATCCTCGAATACAGACTAGTTTTCAGTAGACCATCCTGATACAGCAGCTCACCACGGTATATTTCTAGTGCAATGGGTGTAGAGTCTCCTCCCCCCCCCCCCCCCCCCCTCTCTGGCAACGAAGAAGAGGCGAAGAATCACGTGGGACTGTGCATTTTAGGAATCTACCTGGTGTAAGCAATACCATCGCGTTTAATAAGTCCCTGCGGTCTCGTGAACAGTATAGCAGCAAGAAAGCCAGGATCATCCTGCAAGAGTGGTGGAATAGAGTTATACTTCTGTTTTAGGGAATTTAGTCTTTATGTCCGATTCGAGGCAAAATTTAAGGACTGTAACTAACAACGGTGCCGTATGTTTCGCTCTGCGCACTGTTCTTTAAATTCCAGAACCTCGTCCAGGCAGGCGACGGCCTAATGACATGCAGGTTACAGCCGTGAAACAGCAGCCACGACGCTTCAACATTTGGTTCTTGTGCACCGTTAATTCAGGGCGGCCCTGTGAGGATTGCACTGAATATTCATGCCTTCTGTATGCGGGCCGCGAGCCGTATCAGTGAAGGGGCGTCTCGGCAGAGCAAGTCTTTCCACAAACTTTGCAGCATAAACAGGATCGCTAGCGCTGGCGCCGGCTTCCCAGAAAACTAAATTCCTTCTGACAAAACAAATAGCTTTCCAAATATTACGAGTTAGCTTTATTTTCCTGTCAACATGAATCTGTCGTTTATACATTTATCAATTGGAAAACTTAACTATAAAGAAAGGAAAAGATAGACACGCGCACCACATACTGGCGAAAGTTAGCATTCCTCATTTTTACTGCTGTAGCCAGTGACTAGTTGTTCGCCTGATACGCGCAGCAGGCAGCGAGAGCACAGCAACGGGCCACGTCGCATCATGTGACGAGACCCCGTGGTCTCTAGAGCGGGATCAAAGTTGCCCCGACAACAAGGCAATGTACATAAATGACATTCCAAAACAGGTCGACGGTGACTCAGTCCTCTACGACGACGACCCAGGGTAATTCACCTCCCCTACCTACGGCTTTTTTGCAACCCGCAACGCCTTCAAAAATTACGCGCGAGATTTTCATATTCTCTCGCTCGGTACTTGCAAACTATTAGTCCTACAGGAAAAGGGACCTTTTTATAGGAAAGTTAATGTCGTTAGATTTTGTACTGGGATAAATTTTCGCTGGAGGCCAAGGTTTTCGAGTTATTCACGAAAAACGCATTTGAGCGTCACTTTTGTATGTTTTTCTTGAATAATTGAAAACTGCAGCCTCTAGCGAAAACGTATCCCAGTGCAAAATTTAACTACATTCAGTTTCCTACGAAAATGTTGCGTTCATTTTTTTCTGGAGGACTAATAGTTTGCATGTAGTGAGTGATGCAGATGAATCACACTGTATACCAGAGTTGTTACAACCATCGGAATTTACACGAGACCTGGACCTGGACAAACTTACTCAGTGGTACAACATTTGGAAGGTGAAAACTGATCTGAAAATGCTAAGCTATTTATTTCACCGACCACTCTGTGACAGCCAACTGTCAATTGGCCATTGGAATTCCTCTTAGCATAACTCGGTAACATATTTAGGCTTGGAAATTGATCGACGACTTATCTGGAATAAAAGTATCTCAAAAGTTGGAAACAAAGGTTGCACACTTTCTTTCCGATTTTATTCTTCCCTGAAGTGTGAAGTATTAACAGTGGAACGCAGACCTCTTCTATGGGGCCAGCTTATACTCCCAGTTGTCCTGTACGGCTCAGAAGTGTTATAATGAGCCTAGTGTTTTTAAAACCTCCCGAACTTAGGTTGGAAAGTATGTGTGGGTGATTGATATACAAATTCTTATTACTGTTATAAATTTTTATATCTATGCAATAGTCACCCACACTATCAGCTCTTTTTTATCATTTTATTACTATTTTAAGTAAACAGGTGATGGGGAAAATTAGATTCAAGAAAAGTAAAATAAGTTTAAACTTTCATGTTTATTTCAAAATTCATTAGTGTTCAATAAAACCGATATCACATGCTAAGTCTGTCTCAAAGCTGGTGCCTTGTCTACTGTAGTAAAATAATTAAGATAAGTGTTACTCAGAGGGGGTTCAATTAACATAAAACGCGATTTTCTAAGAATAGGAAACAAAAAAATAGGGAACAGGATGGGATACCGCATTCAAGCAAGCACACGAAGGTAGTTCAAGTGTACACCAAAAAGGAACTGAACCATCACCAATCCATTCTATTTAGCCAAAGAAATTCCGCTCCTCGTGCAGTCGTGTTCCCAATGGATAACCACAGAGTGTTATTGGAAGTTTAGTCAAAGATCACGTGGTTCGATATAACCACAATCATACCAAAATACTCTATAAAAATGCTTCTAGAAATCGTGAAGTAGGAAAAACTGCTCCCGATAGCGATTAATTAAGTTTGAATACGCGAAATATTATGCAAAATAGTAGCTGGGGGCTAGTTTCGGTACTACACCACATGTTCCGCGTGCACAAGAACATTTACAGAAAATATGTAATTCCACAACGATTTTAATGAAGAAATCAAATCCAAACATTAGTTACAAAAGAAACTTTCCAACTGCGTTAATAACGGCATAGTATTGACCTAATGGGAAAACAATTGTACGAGCACGTGGTAATGCTACTACAAAGCATACACCACGTAGGTTGAACACAAAGAGAAATTATTAATTTCATGAATTTCAAAAAGAGAAAACACTTATACGCACATTCACACTAAAGAGTGATGATTTTAATCAGAATTACGCCTCATGACAACGTGCTTCCGCTTTCCTTTGGTTCAAATGGTTCCGAGCACTATGGGACTTAACATCTGAGGTCATTAGTCCCCTAGAACTTAGAACTACTTAAACCTAACTAACCTAAGGACATCACACACAGCCATGCCCGAGGCAGGATTCGAACCTGCGACCGTAGCGGTCGCGCGGTTCGAGACTGAAGCACCTAGAACCGCACGGACACACTGGCCGGCCCCACTTTCCTTTATTGGAGTGGAAACAAAGCAACTACCGCAATACACTTCGAAACCAACACTGAAATCGCACTGTATCCCGATTTAAAATAATATATAAAACATTTACGATGTAGATCTGTAAGAAAAGTGTGGTGTCACCGTCAGACACCACACTTGCTAGGTGATAGCCTTTAAATCGGCCGCGGTCCGTTAGTATACGTCGGACCCGCGTGTCGCCACTATCAGTGATTGCAGACCGAGCGCCGCCACACGGCAGGTCTAGAGAGCCTTCCTAGCACTCGCCCCAGTTGTACAACCGACTTTGCTAGCGATGGTTCACTGCCAAAATACGCTCTCATTTGCCGAGACGATAGTTAGCATAGCCTTCAGCTACGTCATTTGCTACGACCTAGCAAGGCGCCATTACCAGTTACTATTGATACTGAATCATGTACCGTCAAGAGCGACGTTCACCATTAATGGATTAAAGTTAAGTATTCCACTAGCTGCGTCCGTTTTTTCTAAAGTCTAATTTCCTTGTCCTGTTCCAGACCTCACGCCAACCTGCGTGAGCTAAAACGCGTGCCTTTCGGCTTCCTCTAGTAACACGGTGTTGGCTCTCCTGCCAACCCACAACAGAAAGTAATTAATATTTCAGTTAGACTGAAAACTTAAGAATTTCATTGTCCTTCGTACTCACCCAACACGCTTCTTACGTGGAGATGTTACCACTTGAGAAACCGACCGCAGACTGAATAGCGTGGGCACCGTCCGGGGGTGTCCCACAGATACAAAAGAATGTCACCAGAGAGGTAGGTTCCTTTACCATCCTGACAAGGGACTGGCAGAACCACACCTTAGAAATCGTATCTACCTACTCAGACGTTGGTCCTACTGTTCTCTAACAGACAGAACTTCTCAGCTACCACCAAACATGCAACTACAAATACTCTCATTCATTCATCCTTTCACACCAGAAGGGAAGGGGTGACAATATCTTAAGACATCATATACGCTACGTAAAGGAGGCGGATGTGGGTTTCATAGGAAACTGTATGGTAAGAGTTACATATATAATTGTGTTTGAAACTGTATGACAAGTTGTTCGTGTTTATATGTCAATATAACATATTGTCTCAGAAGAAGTTGAGCAGCACCATGGTATAGTGGTTATGATACTAAACTGTTGCATCGAGGGTCAGTTCCGCTTGGGACGCGACAACGACCGGACGTTCCGGTACTTCCGCGTAGTCGTAGCGCCGCAAACCGAATTTAACAACTGAGGTCGCACGTCCCCTAGAACTTAGAACTACTGAAACCTAACCAACCTAAGGACATCACACACATCCATGCCCGAGGCAGGATTCGAACCTGCGACCGTAGCAGTCGCGCGGTTCCGGACTGAAGCGCCTAGGGCCGATAGACTTTCTTGGATTGTGACCTGTGATCTTCTCAGTGCTTCTTCACTACCGTCGTAGACACGCTTATTAATTAACTCACAGCGGTCTCGGCCGCTCATATTGTGCAGTTATGGCTGCCATTGTACCCCGTAAGAATGCCCTGTGTTTTGCATTTGAGAAATCATCCAGGAATGTGCAACCGAGTTTTCTAGACATCCATGACTGGATAGTAGATATTATTGGCATCACGTCCGACCAGGTCCACACAACATATTATTACATGGCGGAATACTGGTTCTTTGTGAGGGTCTTAGATCAGATACAACTGGAGAGAATTTTGGTGAACACTGGTAGGAAATCAGAGTTCCGACATCGTGATCAATCGGTGAGTACAGTTCAATTACTAACGCTGATATCGAATATAAACAAGTGCGAGTGTTCAATTTGCCACCTGAGGTTGAGAATTGTTTTCTTAGAGATGTCCTTGCCAAATACGGTGACGTCCGACAGATCAGAAATGAAAAATGGTCGAGCCGTCACTAACTCCAATGTTATAATGGGGTTCGTTCAGTTGACATGGCCATTAAAGTCAATATCTCATCCTATATAATCGTTTGCGGTTATAAGGCTCATGTCATTTACTATGGACAAGTAGACACTTGTTTTATCTGTAACGCGAGTGGCCATTTACGATATGATTGCCCACGGCGCGTTTTCGTACTTCGAAACAATCTGCATCAACGACAGAGATTAACATTGTCTGATGTCCTAACACAGAATCAGACGCTTTCTGTGATTGAGTCCCAACCAAGTGCGTCTGCGTCAGAAGTCAACGATCTCAATAAAGGCACCTTCCCACCCTTACGTCAGAAAACCGTGGACCCCTTAGCCGCCGGTGTTGCATTATCTGTCGGTAACAAACGACGCTGTACTCGTGACGGTAGCGGCTCCGGTAACCAGGTCGTAAAAAATCAAACAGGTGACGCGGATTCACGGGCCTCCACACAGTACACGCATGTGTCGGACGGCTCAGTTACGACCCGCCAAATTCACATTGAAACTCCAGATGCAGAAACTGTCAATACGAGTGCAGTCGAGTGTTTGCAGCAATCCGTTGCGATGCCGCTTCTCGACTCGTCACAGGTGGTCGACATACAAGAGACGGAAGTCAGTCATGTGATAATCGTAAACACAGATGATGCACGCGGTGTAGAGCATAACATAAACACTCACCACATCGAAACTGCTTCCAAACCACGCGAGGAACCGGAAAGTTGTATACAAACTGTTGTGGACTGGCAAGACAGCCAATCCACAAGGAAGGGTAGCCGAAAGGCACGCATTTAAGCTCACGCCGGCTGGCGTGAGGTCTGGAACAGTTAAGGGAATTTATAGTAGCAAAGAACGTAAGTAACTACTGGAATACTTAACTTTAATTCATAATTGGTGAACATCGGTCTGACGGTACAGGCATCACAAGATAAATAGCAAATGATAATGGCGCCTTGCTAGGTCGTAGCAAATGACGTAGCTGAAGGCTATGCTAACTATCGTCTCGTCAAATGAGAGCGTAATTTGTCAGTGAACCATCGCTAGCAAAGTCGGCTGTACAACTGGGGCGAGTGTTAGGAAGTGTCTCTAGACCTGCCGTGTGGCGGCGCTCGGTCTGCAATCACTGACAGTGGCGACACGCGGGTCCGATGTATACTAACGGACCGCTGCCGATTTAAAGGCTACCACCTAGCAAGTGTGGTGTCTGGCGGTGACACCACACAAACAGCCAGTACTGCTCCAAACAAACACATTGAGCCTACTGAAGTCTCGTCTTCGGACTTGCCGTCACTCGTTCTGAAGCAAGGACTTTCACATACTGCTTACAGCCATGACTCGCCAACTCCGCCGTCTTCTATGACACTTCGGACGACTGTACGACTGCAACATAAAGTTAAAACAAATGACTCCTTGGCTGGAAGTAAGATAAAAATTAAAGTCAGCGCTAAAACTTGTACAAAACCTGCAGAAGTAGGTTCGATGTCCGACGGTGAGATGGACTGGGCTTCCAACACTTCCCAACATCCACATGTCTCTGACGATCATGAGTCAAGCCTATAAGTTTTTGTCCTTGAACATTAATAGAGTTAGGACAGACTGAAAATTAGCAATGCTACGGCTGTTCCTCTGTAAGTCCGAAGCTGATATAGTTCTGTTACAGGAAGTGCCTACCTTAAGTTTTCATGTATCAGGATTCGCAGCAATCGTAAACACCGCGGCGGACGAGGGTACAGGTACGGCCATTCTACCACGATAAGGAATCCCAGTGAGCAATATCGAAATGTTGGACTCCGGTAGAGGCATAGCTTGCCAAATTTTTGACGTCACCGTTGTCAATATCTATGCTCCATCTCGAACGACTATAAGATCAGTAAGAGCTAACTTCTTTAAATAAGACATCATCTACTTGTTACACCGCAACCCAACCCAGTTGATAATTAGTGGTGATTTTAACTGTGTGATCCACAGGAAAGATCAATCGCCAAACTTTAATTACTGTAGGGAACTACATGATCTGGTGTGTCACTTGCAGCTTAAAGATGCGTGGGAACTAAATTTTCCTACCCTAGTAAAGTACACGTACCTGACCTCCACCGCAGGTAGCCGTCTAGACCGTTCGTACATCTCTGAGAACATTTGCCACCATATTCTATACGCCGATGTCATTCCGGCTAGTTTCTCCGACCACCGCGCCCTCTGTGTCACGATAAATGTGGCCAAACAGCATACTAAATGGTATAGGATACCGTGGAGCCTAAATGTTTCTATTCTCGCCGATACCGCGCTGCGAGATGTCATCTCCACGACATGGGAGGATTTTGTTAAGCAATACTGCAGATATCCGAACAAGATAGTCTGGTGGAATGTTGTGGTCAAACGGAAAATGCGATTATCCTTAAAAAACTACAGTTGGCAACGGGCGTAAGATGTCAAACGCATGATTGATTTTTACCAGACAGTTATGAGAGAGTTATATACGACTATGTCACCAACAAACACGCAGCTATCGACCATCAGACAAATAAAGGCGAAGCTTATAGGCATAAAGCGAACGCAGCTTGAAGGACTGAAGATCAGATCTAAAGCAAAATCGCTTCAAGAGGACGAACTTACATCGTTGTATCACCTCATAAAACATCGTGCCAATCGCAAGCGAGCTTTTGTCGGGGAGCTGGACACAGATGATGGACTCCGTTTGACCAGACAGAGTGATATTCTTACTGCAGTTTACCGTTACTTCACGGATCTGTACTCACAATGAGATACACATGGTGATAACGGTGGAGAGATCGTGCGTGCTCTGCCCCCCGTAGTCACGCCTGCGGAGAACTCGGCGGTCGTACACGATTTTGCTCCAGACGAAGTCCCCGAACTGATTTATGGCTCATCATCAAATAAATCCCCTGGCCCTGATGGGTTGCCACGGAAATTTTATGTGCTTTCTGGCCCATAATCGGACACACATTTACAGATGTTCTCAATGAAGTGATGCGAGGGAGTGACGTGCCGGCTGAAATGATACCAAAAAGCAAACACCGAAAAACCTTAAGTAACTTCCGACCGATTACTTTACTGAATTTTGATTACAAAACCTTTGCCAGAGCACTCAACAGCAGATTGTCTCCATTAATGAAGCAAGTGATTCACAACCGCCAATCATGCATCCCTGGTAGCACTATTATGCCGTCCCTCTCGGAAAATGTATGAGAAGTTGTTCGTGTTTATATGTCAGTATAACATACTCCACTGCTCAGTTTCCTCCCAGATAAATTTAGAAATACCACAGTAAATTTAGAGGTGCAAATGTACTACGTAAACAACAATAGATCGAGGAAAATAGCATGAAAGGAATCTAACAGATATCTTTCAGTGTTATCTATGGCGGACGACACGACACTCAAATGCCTCCAAACCCACCTAAATGAAGATTTCAGGATTATCTCAGGTGCTGACAGATACTTCGAAACACACACACACACACACACACACACACACACACACACACACACTAGAGATGTCTTAGGACGGCCCACCATTTAGACCAGATGCGGCCAAGATTTCATCTTGTGCTCGATACCCGAGCCTTAGTGCCAAAGCACTCAGCCTCATTGCACATTTTTCCCACCACCACACCACACTGTCTGGGTGCGAGGACGGGGAACTGTGCCGGCCGAAGTGGCCGTGCGGTTAAAGGCGCTGCAGTCTGGTACCGCAAGACCGCTACGGTCGCAGGTTCGAATCCTGCCTCGGGCATGGATGTTTGTGATGTCCTTAGGTTAGTTAGGTTTAACTAGTTCTAAGTTCAAGGGACTAATGACCTCAGCAGTTGAGTCCCATAGTGCTCAGAGCCATTTGAACCATTTGAACGGGGAACTGTGCAAAACTCTGAATGCGCCTCATTTAAATGGCAGTGCAATCGAGCTGCACATTACTTGGTTTTGTATTTCATATTTGGCAACAACATAGATTACAAACAAAAATATTTTTCACTATTTAATTATTTTTGGCGCACTGGAAGTCATATAAGTTTTTTCTGGTACAAACTATCGGCGTATGGACAGAAGCAGACAATTTCAGAGACCTTCACACTCAAGTTGCCACTTAATCGTGAATTATTTAGCTTCATATTCGAAAAAAGTTATGCACAAATATGTCGATCTAAATATTGTAGCACTTTTGCAAACCTCATTACGGGTACGTGGGATTTCTACCTGAGGAAAGCAATGTAGACACCCTGGATATTTTTATTGCAAAAGGATTTGTCATTAAAACTGAAATTGCTCTGCAGGTCAATCATTCACATCTGCACATACACAGGAGTGCTTTCAACTGAAATGGAAAACAGTCTGAAAAACAGATGTGAGATTGACAGTATCGTCAACACCTTCAGAAAACTATCCTTCTAATTCTCTCAAGGCCACAATAAATTCTTCAAACCTTGCATTTTATTTAACGGCAGTGAGCTTAGGGAACTGGAATGTGTCGCAATCTTCGTTTTGAATGGATTCCCATCAAATCAGAAAGAAGTTATTTCTCACCCTGCAGTGTCTTACTGTAGGCAGTGTGCAGTCAAGTTCACTTAAAATGGAAAGTCTGCAGTCCATTCTGGACATTCTAATTTTCGTTCCTGCACTCCTTTTTCCTTCACAAATTCAGCAATAGCGAGTTTTAAATGGAAACCTCGTTCCAGGTATGTGCCTTGACCTAACAAACGGAATTTGCAGTAATCTATATACGCTCTATAATCTTCTTTCAGTTCCATCGAAAACTGTTGCGAATGACAGTGGAATAATGCATGCTGCTTCATAAATTTTACTGTTACCACCAATTTCTTCATGTGTCGCGTGCCTGAAACTTTAGAACTAAGTGTTTAATGCTGACTGAACAATGAATCCCTACTGTCGATCGTTGTAATCTTTTGCTCTTTCATTGTCAACTACATCTTTAAATTCTTCTACTGTAATATCGTTTCATAGCAAATTTGCAGTAACTGTCAGTTATGCGATTTCGCAATTAATGTTGAGAATTATCATCCGTCTCTTCTGCCATTCCCATTCATTTTCACAGGCTTGTGACGGTAGATTGCTGGACTGCCTCTTTTTGTGCAAACATCCACTGAACCTGTGAAAATCCTTCTTACGATGAGCAAACAGCAAAGGGTAAGCAGCGCTGGCGCCACAATTTTGCCGAACTGAAGAGAGTTGTCCGGACAAAAATATCACGCCGCCATACAAAATGAAATGTGACGCTGTACCGAGTACTTTTGGGAGGGAACAGAGCCGAGACAGGCCGAGCTGTGGCCAGCAAGCAGTCAGCACAGGGTGCCCGTGTGAAGTTTGGAACGTCGTGGCCGACCCTGATTTAGACCTTCTTCAAAACAAATCAATAAAATTCTATGAGCAAGCACAAACTTCGCCGAAATTCTCATTCAAAACCTACCCTGTGGTGTCACCGCCAGACACCACACTTGCTAGGTGGTAGCCTTTAAATCGGCCGCGGTTCGTTAGTATACGTCGGACCCGCGTGTCGCCACTGTCAGTGATTGCAGACCGAGCGCCACCACACGGCAGGTCTAGAGAGACGTCCTAGCACTCGCCCCAGTTGTTACAGCCGACTTAGCCAGAGATGGATCACTGACAAATACGCTCTCATTTGCCGAGACGACAGTTAGCATAGCCTTCAGCTACGTCATTTGCTACGACCTAGCAAGGCGCCATAGCATTTGATATCATTTTATATTGTGGTTATAACATGTACCGTCAAGAGAGATGTTCTACAATTGTGGATTAAAGTTAAGTATTACATCAACTACGTACTTTATTTGCTACTATTAATTCCTTTAACTGTTCCAGACCTCACGCCAATCTGCGTGAGCTTAACGCGTGCCTTTCGGCTTCCTCTCATTGTGACTTGGCTGGCTTGCCGAGTCACAACATACCCTACCGCATCATTTTAGGGATCAGAAGCATATGCAAACATTAAACACAAACAGTTACACAAAACCCACTCCCCAAACGCGTTCTGAAGTCATACGGGCACTGCTCACAAGGCTGTGGTCCAATCCGACATGTCGAAACAGAGCTTGAAACACTTTATACAGTAACAATACATCGCAAGAAAGGCTCTGTCAAAATTTTAGCTGATAAGACGCACGGCAAGTATTTTTTTTAAAAATGTTGAAAATTGCCGAATTCGTAGCTCACCAGGCGGCTGGAGAATTCCGGAGCTGTAGCGGACTGCGCATCCGCAACATGGCAGGCCCATATCCTTGGTTGACGGCACATCGGTAAACAGATAACAGGACTCGGCGCTATCATAATATGTAAATCGAATTTTAGTTTCCGTTGATAGTTTGAAAAAATTACTGCAGTTACTGTTCACTCAAATTTGCAACTCATTTAATATCCATAGTACTTACCAGTTTCTCTAGCGGTAGCGTATGTGTTGACTATACAGATAAAACTGAATTATTAGTCATTGTGTGTAACGCTTAATGTGATGCACTGTGCAGCGTGTTTCGTAAAATCTAACCGTGAACTGTATAAATGGAAGAAAGATTTACACGAAGTAATACATATGCGACAAAATGAAACTAGCAAAAGTATGAAAGAAAAACTGCCCGAAAGATTTACTGCACAGGATGGCTACAAACTCCCATTACCTCCCAGTAACTCTTAAACGTGAATAAATAACATGCACAACAGTTCTTTAGATGCGTTTTCCTGAGATATGAACCATGTAGAGCTGCTCGCGAGTGGCAATATGAACATCGCTGATTTCAAGTCTTCTTCGACCTGTTAAGCAGATTCAAGAAATCATACATCATAGGGAGTCACAAACCGATGAAGTTTACTTCAAGTAAAGTTGTATAGGAGACCCCATAAATTCGCAGCTGTAGTGAAGACGAAGATTGATGTTATGATGTTACCCCCACATCTGATGTGTCTCAGGTTTAGTGAAAGAATTGCGAGTAAACCGCACTTCATCATCCCGAGGCGAAAAAAGACAGAGTCTGTTGTGCAATTGATTAATGTTAGCAAACATTTATATGCAACAACGACAGTGATAAGTATGAGTGGATTACTGTTTCCACAGCTTTATATCTGTCTTCAGGGACCCTAAGACATACTAAGATCATAAATAAAAAGGGTCTGTTCAGTGCCAATAATTTTTAACATTTCATTCGAAACGCTTTCTAACCAGTTGCAAAAATTAATTTACTGCTTTTGTTGGATTCTTGGCCTGGACATAACGATACCTCTTTCATTCAAGAGGACGACAAAAAGATAAAATTCAGATTCCACTTGGAACAACCAATGTGACTCAGGATAACGAATTTTTTCGACTCTAGAAAGTATTTTTAAGGAAATTGTCGGACAATATAATTTCCGAGAGCTCTGTGGCATTTGAGGTTTCTCAGGACAACAATATTCTTAAATTTCACTCATTTGTGCGTTATCAGTTTTACGAATTGCTTTAAGTATGTTCGATATGCCGCACAATAAGCAGAGCAACACCCAGAACCATTTCTTACTATACCGCAATTCTGTCTAAATAAAACTAGTAATTACTGTGCCGTGCCTGAAAGCACTAATTTTTCTTTCGCCAGGTATGTCTGGTGTAAGGAAAATGTTTTCGTCATTCAAATGAAACTTCGCTACACTGTGACGACCATGGGGAATAAACAAGGAACTGTTTCATTGTTACTGCAATATAATATATTCGCCGGCCGCGGTGGTCTAGCGGTTCTAGGCACTCAGTCCGGAGCCGCGCGACTGCTACGGTCGCAGGTTCGAATCCTGCCTCGGGCATGGATGTGTGTGATGTCCTTAGGTTAGTTAGGTTTAAGTAGTTCTAAGTTCTAGGGGACTGATGACCAAAGATGTTAAGTCCCATAGTGTTCAGAGCCATATAATATATTCTAAAATTATCATAAGAACTGTGCTACATGAGTTGTTATATAATGATGTATATGTAACAAATATTTCATTTCAGTGATTGATCACGATTGATGGAAGTGTTTTGCAATGTCACGGCATTGATCTATTTTCCTCCGGATATAAGCACTAGGCGATCTCGTCACGATCGTCGTGCGTTAGACGGGAACGGCTGCACAAACCGCTGTCATAAGCGACAAAAAACGAGTGCCATAAACAATTTAAAAAATACTTGCAATTCATCTTAGCAACAAAAATTTTGAGAGTGCCTTTCTTTTGTTGTGTGCCTCCTGCATAAAAATGTTCAGTGTGCGTTTCGACATGTTGCATTAGACCATTCTCTTCCTAGCGGCGCTTCAATTGAAAAACTAAATAGAGAATCGTTGTAACGTGCCAGTGTCGTATTCATTCTCTGTGCTAACAAAATACGAGCCGGCTAAACCCTTGTCGAAGAGCTTCACTGCGAGCTTGGACTACGTTTGGCGTTTGACACTGGCTGGATTTCTCGGAGAAGTAGAACGGACTTGGTCTCCATTTGAACCCTCCAGTACTTCAAAGTGTTTATTCTTTGAGTAATTGCAGCCAGCCAAAAAACTGTGTTGGGCGCTCAACCGGTACACAACATGTAACTTCAAATGGTACAAATGGCTCTGAGCACTATGGGACTTAACATCTGAGGTCATGAATCCCCTAGACCTAGAACTACTTAAACCTAACTATCCTAAGGACATCACACACATTCATGCCCGAGGCAGGATTCGAACGTGCGACCGTAGCAGCAGCGCGGTTCCGGACTGAAGTGCCTAGAACCGCTCGGCCACAGCGGCCGGCAATCGTAACTAGTGATTCTCTGACACTCCACTCCTTTTCACATTCGTCAGACATCAGAATAAACGCCCTATGAGTGCGATAGCGTCACTAGAATAAATTACTGGGGTTAGGAGTTGACCCTTACTCTACGACAGAGCACATCGATGTTTAGCTGTACAAAATTTGTCTAATTTCTGTATTGTTGTCAATGAAACACACTGGTTTACATATACTGTGACATGAAAATTTCAGGACAATTATCAAGATAATGTATTACGTCCTGATTATCAGAAATAACACTGAACACGACAATACCAGCCGGCCGCTGTGACCGAGCGTTTTTAGGCGCTTCAGTTCGCAACCGCGCGACTGCTACGGTCGCAGGTTCGAATCGTGCCTCCGGCATGGATGTGTGTGATGTCCTTAGGTTAGTTACGTTTAAGTAGTTCTAAGCTCTAGGGGACTGATGACCTCAGATGTTAAGTCCCATGGTGCTCAGAGCCAGAGCCACAACAATATCAAATTTAAACAGAAGGTTCTCTACAAGGTTTTTCTTACATCTAGACAGCGAAGCACTGTCTGAGTTGGCCAATATTACGTCAAATCATCTGATTCTGGTTCTAAGTTCGGTACTATTTAGGATGACAATCAAGTCTATGGAGTATGGTTAGTTTTTGTGACAAGATATGCAAAAGACTACTCAAGGTTGCTCGTGTTCACAGTGGACACAAGCTGGTGATCCAATAATTTTATACCTCTGCCAGCGGCATTTACCTTTAGCTGCGACTTGTTGCCGGTGCATGGCTGCTCTCAACCTCTGAAAATCCTGTAAAAAGCTAGTCAAAATCTTTACTGATTTGATCAGCTGATACTGCCCTATGTTTCTCGTTAGGCGAGAAAACATGTACTCATCCCTAGTCTAGAAAATATGGCGATATACACGTGCATAGATGGAGCAGCATGTATTCTTCAATGTCGTCTCAGTTCTCGCAAGAACAATTAACTACGTGCCTGTTTCGTTTCTCTGCTATCGGAGCTCGACGACTCTCCAGCTAATTTCTAGCTGAATGTCAGCCAAAGTGACACCAGTGTTCACACAAATTCCTCTTTTGGCATCGTGCAGAGCGTGATGCGCACCGTTCTATGCTTAACGCTAGTTCAGAGGAGAGTCCCCCAAACTTTTCGGTATTCTGTCTTTCGTAGCGAAAACTGCCTCCCCCCCCCCCCCTCCCTGTGTCCTTTCGTGATTTGCATCAGAGCCTTTTTAGACAAATAGAAGCGTTCCTTTCATCTCGCGGAAACTACTCTCGCCAATCGCAAAGGGCATACCTTCAAACTGCACCGTAATCTGTCCACTTCTACTCCTTCCGAGTTTACTTGAGCCCATCAGATATTACGCGCCCTCTCCTGACGCCTAAAAGTTACATGTGTACATCACGAGAGCACCACGGACCTTTCACGTGATCAGTAAATGTGACTCTTTTTTAACTGTGTCTCAGGCCTGTTTGTATCCATCTGGAAATTCACCAACGCAATTTTCTAAAGAATTTCTCCGTCACAGGCCGTTACCTGCTACCTTCGATGTATCACGTAGTGCATTCATTGTCTCCCTCGCCGCGGCTCACCGACCGCCTTTTAAAAGCCTTTCGTTGTATGCGTGCCATGGCTGCGCAACCCGAATCTGTCGCAAATTAAAGCATCTCTTCCAGCAGCTTTTTTCACCTTTTGCTCATTGACATGCAGAATTTCGGTTCAGTGTGTTAATACTGTCGAATCGATTGTCATATGTTTTTGTATTACATACCACGCATTTTGATAGCAAATCTGCCCACTATCACCAAAGTATGTCATGTGACATATCCATCTGCTCGTTAAATCGTATAAAATCTCATGTAAGGTGCGAAATTAGCATTCATTCGAGATGCCACCTTACAATTCTGTTAAAGAAAAAAGTCTGAAGCACTGTTCCAACACCTTCAATGCAGTCTGACACTTCCAGTGGGCAGTATTATAAAGGGTTTCACGTTCAAGATGTTTAAAATGTATCTATTCCAGTTAGCGCAGTGCAACCATGAATCTGTTGCGGATGCAGAGCTCCAACAATGTATACGGGGTGTAACGGCATAAAGGCAAGCGCCGACACGCCAGTCAGAAACAAGACAGCAGAGAGGGCTGCGAGCAGGCGTCAGCCAACTGCATGCTGACCGACCTCTCTCCAGGACAACAACGCGACAGCAGCGACCTCTATGTGAAAAGGACATAAGCGCAGCGCTCGACTGGTCGCAGCCCCAGTCAAAGAGAAGCTTCAAGATTAGCGACCTGAATAGAAGCGTCAACTCAACTCCTTCGCTTGTATTAGGATTGTTTGTACTGAAGAACCTTGCTTATGTTGCATGTCGCCCTTTGCTTGTGACACATCAGTTCAACACAAACTTAAGTACTGTAATTGCTCATTTTGTAATAAAACTCGTTAACGTGATTTGTTTGAATGTTGTGTAGCGATCCGAGAAATCAAGTTTCCTAGACACCCCATATTCGACGACTAGGCAAGATTTAACATTTGGTGAAGATCAAAATATGCACGGGTGTACCGCCGGTCTAAAGTGTCCAACGGGCACAATATTTCGGCGATCATACAAGTCGCTATCATCAGGTGAACTGACGGACTGAGCTCCTGTGTTAGCAGCTCAGTCCGTCAGTTCACCTGATGATGGCGACTTGTATGATCGCCGAAATATTGTGCCCGTTGGACACTGTAGACCGGCAGTACACCCGTGTATATTTTGATTATCAAATACCACGGCAGAAACTCAAGAATCACATTTGGTGAAGAGTTATAAGAAACACCCACTGCCTGGCGGCCGCGGATTTTCTTTTGTGTTTTGCTGGCGCCTTATTTCAACTTCGACTTTTTCGTTGCAGGGGTGTGTTTACTTGCTTTAACAGTATCTCTTACAACGTTTTTTCTATTCAGTGTCTTCAGGTGGGCGCTGCAGAAATTTTCGTTAGTTGTGTGCTTATTGTTATTGATGCGTTGTCTGTTCATTGCATTTCCATAGTCCAAAATGACCAACCCACCTCTCCCACCCCCTCCTGAGGCGCCTCAGCTACAAGTGATAGATGCAACGCAGCTAACACAGATGTTTCAGTTTCAGACCTAGCAAATCGCTACGCTGCTAAACACGGTACAGTAGCTCCTGACAAATCAAGCCACAAATACAGTGCAACAGGCAACACCTGTAGTCCAAGTGCTCAAAAATGGGTCTGAGTACTATGGGACTTAACATCTGAGGTCCCAAGTCCCCTAGAACTTAGAACTACTTAAACCTAACTAATCTAAGGACATCAGACACATCCATGCCCGAGGCAGGATTCGAACCTGCGACCGTAGCGGGCGCGCGGGTCCAGACTGAAGCGCCTAGAACCGCTCGACCACATCGGCCGGCAGTCCAAGTGCTATACCGCCTTTTCGTCAGTTTAATGAACAAGACGATCAATGGCACGAGTGGTTGCAACAGTTTGAAACCCACGTAATAGCTCACTGTTGTGGCGTAACAAGTTTGCTACGCCACACTGGGAAGGGAGCCGAAAGAAAGGCACGCGTACACACACGCCGACTGGCGTCAAGTCTGGAACAGGATAACTATTGAATGGTAGCAAGAAAAGTACGTAGCTGCTTTATACTTAACTTTTATTCTTTGATGAATACAGCGTTCTTCTTGAGACATTTATACGATAACTCTCAAACTAGGTAAGGCTAATGGCGCCTTGCTAGGTCGTAGCCATGGACTTAGTAGAAGGCTATTCTAACTGTCTCTCGGCAATTGAGAGGAAGGCTTCGTCAGTATTGTCGCTAGCAATGTCGTCGTACAACTGGGCGAGTGCTCTATCGTATATCGAGACCTGCCTTGTGGTGGCGCTAGGTCTGCGATCACACAGTGGCGACACGCGGGTCCGACATGTACTAAATGGACCGCGGCCGATTTAAGCTACCACCTAGCAAGTGTGGTGTCTGGCGGTGACACCACATTCCTCCCCCGCAAATCGGCGAACGGTCGTGTGATAAGGCTTCCGCCCGCCGTGGGGGGGACCCCATGTTCACGTATGCGATGAGGTGGGGAGCCTAACAACAGGCGAGGCTGTGCCACCCGCACCCGGCCATTCGGTCCGAGGGGATCTAGGAAACGCCTGAAAACATAGGCCAGGGTGCACGTCAACATGCGGTGTATGCGCCCGTAATGAGACAGGAGGGGCCGAAGGGTCGACCTCCATTGCGTCGGGGTACCCGACGCGCGATGACGTCATGTGGTCCGGAGCGGGCAAGAGGTCCATGGCGGAGGACGGCTGGTCACGGGAAGCGATCGGCGGCGCGTGACCCAGGGAGGCGCTTAGCGGCTGCAGCGAAGCGTCGAATGCGGGCGGCGCCGGCGGGAGAACAGGCGGCGGCGGCGGCGGCGACGGCTGCTGCGGCGGCGCGTCGCCATGGGGCAAAATGGAAGGCATCGTCGGTAACACCTGGGGATGAGGCGAGCCAGTAGATGGGTCCCCAGGGCGCTGACCGGACGGCACCGTCGCTGAAAGCAGACGGGGAGCGGCAGAACCCGTGCGACGACAGAGGCGCAGCTGATTGAGATGCCGACGCACCTCACCAGAGGCCCCCAAAACCAAATACATCGCGCGGCCGAGGCAGCGAAGAATGCGCCCTGCGAGCCACGCCGTGAACCTCGATAGTTGCGATAAAATACAACGTCGCCTGGAGCAAAAGCAGGAGTCTGCCGCTGCACAGGAACCTGATGCGGCGGATGCAACAAAGACATCAAGGTTCGATGAGGACGACCGTGGAGCAACTCAGCCGGCGAGCGACCATCTCGGGGCTGAGAGCGATACGAAGACAAAAAGAGCAGCAATGCGTCCTCCCGAGAATGCGACTCTTTCAACTTCAACATCTGTGACTTGAAAGTCCGGACCAATCGTTCAGCGGCACCGTTTGACTGAGGCGAAAATGGCGCGGATGTCAGATGTTGAATACCATTGGCCTGGCAGAATGACTGAAATTCTGCGGACATGAACTGTGGGCCATTGTCTGAAACAATAGTCTGCGGAAGACCTTCAATGCAAAAGATAGCAGACAACGCTTGGATGGTGGCAGAGGACGTCGTGGAAGACATCCGGACAACAAAAGGAAAATTACTGAAGGCATCGACCAGAACCAACCATCGAGCATTCCAGAATGGACCAGCAAAATCAATGTGCAAGCGTTGCCAAGGGGAAGTGGCTTTTGGCCATGCAAAGACTTTCCGCAGAGGCGCGGATTGTTGTTCGGCACACGCCGGGCAAGAAGAACACATATTCGTAATCGCAGCATCGATTCCGAACCAAGTATAGTGCCGACGAGCAAGTTGTTTCGTTCGCACTATACCCCAATGTCCTTGGTGAAGAAGCCGTAAGACCGAGGACTGTAACGAACGTGGGACCACGACTCGGGACTGATCATTATCAGAACGCAACAACAAAACACCACGTCGAACAAAAAGTCTCTCCTTGTGAGCAAAAAATCGGCGAACCAACGGATCCGCAATCCGAGACTTTGACAAAGGCCATTGCGTAGCAACAAAACGCAAAACTGTAGCAAGGACAGGGTCAGCAGCTGTGGCTGTAGCTACACGACGAAAATCAATCGGAAACGATTCGACCACTGCATCGGTTTCCGAATCAATGAACATGCAAGCAAGTTCGGAAGAATCGAATGCTTTATCCTCAGCAACAGGCAAACAGGACAACGCATCGGCGTTTCCGTGCTTAGCAGTGGACCGATACAAGATATCGTAGCGGTATTGCGAGAGGAAAATAGACCAGCGAATGAATTTCTGCGCTGTACGTGAAGGTACAGGCTTGTTCGGATGAAAAAGCGATGTCAAAGGTTTGTGGTCTGTGACGATGGTAAAGTGACGACCATACAAGAAATCATGGAACTCAGTAACACCAAACACGAGAGCCAAAGCTTCTTTCTCTATCTGTGAATAATTTCTTTGCGCAGACGAGAGCAATTTGGACGCAAAGGCAATAGGGCGATCATGCGATCCAACTTTGTGCGCAAGCACAGCACCGATCCCGAAATCCGATGCATCTACCATCAACAAAAGGGGTTTCTGGGGATCGAAAGGCGTGAGGCAAGTATTAGAAAGCAACGCCGATTTCAACTGGCGAAAGGCGCGTTCGCATTCCGTCGTCCAGACGAACGGAACACCCTTACGGCGTAAGCGATGAAGCGGAGCTGAAATGGAAGAGGCATTGCGCAGAAAGCGATGATAGTAGGTAATTTTACCCAACACACTCTGCAGCTGCTTCACATTTTGAGGGGAAGGCAAATCTTGTATGGCACGGAGGTGCTCTGGACTCGGATGTATGCCTTGGGCATTGATGACATGGCCCAGGTATGGTAAGTCACGAGCAAAAAACACACATTTGTCCTTCCTCAAGCGAAGACCATTTTGTCGCAAGACCTGAAATAACGTTCATAGGTTCGCAAGATGATCTTCTTCTGTCTGTCCGGAGATCACTATATCGTCCAGATAGTTTGCTGCAGTAGGGACCGACGCACAAATAGTTTGTAAATATTGCTGAAACAACGCAGGGGCAGATGCACACCCGAACGGCAGTCTTTTGAACCCGTACAATCCAAGATGCGTGTTAACCACCAATACGCGCTGGGATTCGTCGTCCACCGGTATTTGCAAGTACGCATCGGCTAGATCCAACTTTGAAAAATATTTTCCCGGGCACAGTTTAGCAAAAAGATCTTCCGGGCGGGGCAAAGGAAAAGTAGCAGTCACTAGTTGTGGATTCACTGTGGCCTTGAAGTCCACACAAAGTCTCAATTTTCCGGAAGGTTTTGGCAAAATTACTAAGGGTGAGGCCCAGAGAGAAGCTTGCACACGTTCAATTACACCCTGTGATTCTAAATCGTTTAGTGTTCTTGCGACCTCATCACGCAATGCGTGAGGAACATTGCGCGCTCTGAAAAATTTCGGTTGCGCGTTGACTTTCAGTTCCAAATGTGCTTCATAGTTTTTAGCGCAACCTAGGCCCGGTGCAAAAATGTCTGCAATTCTTCACACAGACGAGAAACACTGTCTGAAGGCACAGTTTGATTCACTGATAGGACCTGATTTACAATAGACATGTTAAACAATTGAAATAAATCTAAACCAAACAAGTTCACTGCGGTAGAAGAACGAAGAACGTAAAATGACACAAGTTTTGTTTGTCCCTTGTATGTGGCAAGAAGGCTGCACTGTCCTAACACAGGGATGAGCTGTCTTGAATAACTTTTTAGCGTAACATTTGCGGCACGCAACGGAGGTGTGCCCAGTTGTTTGTACGTGTCGTGATTGAGCAATGAAACTGCAGCTCCGGTATCGAGCTGGAATGGTATGACCTTGCCATTAAAGTCCAATTGTACAAAAAGTTTATTGTCCTGCTGACGACAAGAGCGACTGTTTTGTGCAATTTGAACAGACACTTGTACAGAATCACTTGCTAATTGACGTGATTTCCGGCGACGTCGACGCACACTGTTTGTGGGACGAACACAGTCACTGTTAGAGAAAGTGTCACTGGACGAATTGGAATTAACGACATGAATGTCCATGGGCGAAGGTCCACGAGCCTGAGTGCCCTTGGTTCGATTCCGGCGCGAAGCAAAGGGTCTGGAATGATTAAGAGTGTCTGATCGGAGCTTTTTCTGGCAAACACTTTGAACATGTCCTTTCTTATTGCAGAAAAAGCAAATAGCTTGGCGTGACGGGCAATGTTCACGCGAATGTCTAGTAGCACACCACGGGCATGATTTCACTGCATTTGTGTGCTGGCGCGGCACACGTGGCTTAGAGCGTGGCGGCAGCTGCGTTGGTGTGCGCGAGGGCAGTTGACCGGGCCGCGTAGCTCGCCCGGCGGGCCGGTTAATGTTACACACGGCTGGCGAAGTTTCAAAAGATTCCTGAGCACAGTCAAGTGTGTCTTGTCTATCCAATATGTCTATCACTTGTTGAAGGGAGGGATTTACTAGTTTCAAAATTTGCTCCCGTATGCGAACATCAGAAACGTTCTGTGCAATTGCATCACGTACCATTGTATCTGAATAAGAAAGGCCACAGTCACATTCAAAGGCACAGTCCCTAGTAAGTCCTTGCAATGTTGCAACCCACTCCCTATTAGTTTGACCGGCCGTACGTTTTGTACGAAAAAACGTATACCGTTTTGCAACCACATTAACTGTTTCTTTGAAATAGGCATCTAAAGCAGACACAATTTCCTCGTAGGACAGAGTTGCTACGTGGCGTTGGGGAAACAATTTCACTATCACACGGTAGGTGGACACACCGACACAAGAAAGCAAAAACGGCTGCCGCTCATTACCTTGAATTCTGTAGGCGGCTAGGTGAAATGCGAACTGGTGTGACCATTCTGTCCAAGTCTCGTGGGTTTGGTCAAACTGGCGAAACTGCGGTGCAACTGCATGTTGTGGCTGCGGTAGCGGTGAAGCGGCGGCTGCCGCATCGTGTTGCAGTGCACGTTGACCCTGGACGAGCTGTCCAAGGGCATCCAATAACGCCTGCGTCTGCTGATTCTGCAAGCGATAAAATTCGGACAGTACATCTGGAGATTATGGCGAAGCCATGACACAAATAAATGTAAGCAATCAGAAAGAACAAGACCCTTTCCGTTGCCTCGTCGCCAATCTGTTGTGGCGTAACAAGTTTGCTACGCCACACTGGGAAGGGAGCCGAAAGAAAGGCACGCGTACACACACGCCGACTGGCGTCAAGTCTGGAACAGGATAACTATTGAATGGTAGCAAGAAAAGTACGTAGCTGCTTTATACTTAACTTTTATTCTTTAATGAATACAGCGTTCTTCTTGAGACATTTATACGATAACTCTCAAACTAGGTAAGGCTAATGGCGCCTTGCTAGGTCGTAGCCATGGACTTAGCAGAAGGCTATTCTAACTGTCTCTCGGCAATTGAGAGGAAGGCTTCGTCCGTATTGTCGCTAGCAATGTCGTCGTACAACTGGGCGAGTGCTCTATCGTATATCGAGACCTGCCTTGTGGTGGCGCTAGGTCTGCGATCACACAGTGGCGACACGCGGGTCCGACATGTGCTAAATGGACCGCGGCCGATTTAAGCTACCACCTAGCAAGTGTGGTGTCTGGCGGTGACACCACACTCACAACGTACCAAGTACTGTTGAACTACGAGTACATTACTTTTCTCAACAGTAGGAAGTGCAGTTTTTCGAATCATTCAGAAATTGTTCCCTAACGCTACTCCGAGTGAACTTTCCTATGGTCAGTGTGTAGATTCGCTAACTCACTATTATGACCAACAACTGAATGTGGTGGCAACTAGGTATCAATTTTTTAGTTGCAAGAAACGATCAGAGAAAATTTATCGCGAGAGGATAACAGATTTGCAGGGTACGACGAGGAAATGCAAATTCGAATGTCCTTATGGTGCTTTATATTCAGATGAGATGTTGCGTGATGCGATTGTGTAGAATGTAACTGTTTGTAGAATGTGTAGACTGTGTGTAGAATGTAACTGTTAACAGAGTTTGAAACAGTCAGATCCCTCATTTCAGCACGTAGTGCAAATACTATATCAGTACGATTCAGGTGCCGATAAATTTCAGCATCCACCAATTTGTTGGATCGAGTCGTTCCTTGCTCGTGACCGGTCCATTAGCAGAAACAGCCCGCTCGCCACGCCGCGTAAACAGTTCTCTATACAGGCGGACCAAATTAAGTCATGCCCTCAGTGCTATTCACGGCACAAACGCCAAGACTGCCCCTCCAGACAAGCACAGTGTTACGCTTGTGACAAGAAAGGTCATGTACAATCTGTACATCTGCAATGGAACAAACACAAGAACTCCGCTCACTCACAAAAATCTAGTCACAAGGCTCATGTAATTAATGCAGTGTATTCAAAGCCTGTTGCAGGAATTCGCAACACTAGCAAGTGAACAGTTTCTTTAGTGCTACGCTAGTCCAACAAGCTTCTTGTACATTTGTATTAGTGGAAAACATGTGACATTTAAGATGGACACGGGTGCCTCTGTTACACTGCTGAATCGTAACACATATGAACCGTTAGGCTCACCACGCCTGTCGAAATCTAGTACGCACCTGACGGCTTACAATGGATAAGACATTCCCCTTCTCAGAAAATGTACTTTGCCTGCCATGTATCGCTCGCATACGTGAACTGTAACTTTTACTGTGCTAGAATCATGCGATTGTGAGAACATATTTGGCTTTGATTCGTTTGATTTGTTTGGCTTTCAAATTCAGGAAAATGTGTTGTCAGTGACTGCATTCAACGCTAAAGACAGTGTAGCTCGCTTGCTGAAAGAATTTCCTGAACTCTTTTCTGAAGGTTTAGGCAAGGCTAACAATTTTGTTACACATATTACTACGAAAGACAATGTTCAGCCGAAGTTTTGCCGGGAGAAAACTGTTCCCATTGCATTACGGGACAAAGTCGCTGCTGAAATTAAATAATTGCGAAATTGGAAATTTGTAGTAAGGTTTGTGGGACCAAACTGCTGAGGTCATCGGTCCCTAGGCTTACACACTACTTAATCTACCTTAAATTAACTTACGCTAAGGCTAACATAGATAACATAAACACACCCATGCCTGAGGGAGGACTCGAACCTCCGACGGGGGAAGCCGCCCGAACCGTGACAAGGCGCCGTAGACCGCATGGCTACACCGGGAGGCCAGGAATTGCAAATTAGTGGAGCTATTGCGCCCATACAAGCTAGTCAATGGTTTTGCTCCCCAAATCTTCAGGTCGCATTCGCCTCTGTGTAGACTTTAAGTCTACAGTCAATCCATAATCTGTGACTGATATGTATTCGCTGCCACGCCCAGAGGATTTCATGGACAAATGAAGCGCTGGTCGCTACGTTTCAAAAATTGATTTGCGCGACGCATATCTTCAGATACCACAAGATGAAGACTCTCAAACTGTGTGTGCTGTGAACACTCATTTAGGCTTCTTTAAATATTTGCGTTTGCCTTTTGGCAGTGCTTCAGCACTCGCCATTTTCCAGCGGTATTTGGAACAGCTGACTGCTCAAGTACCTAACTGTTCAATCTATTTGAATGATATCGTCGTGGCAGGTCGTACACCTGAAGAACACATTGCAAATCTGCGTTCTTTGTTTCGTGTTATCTGATGCAGGACTAAAGTGTAGACTGGATAAGTCATTTTTTTTTAAAGTGAGTTGCAGTATCTTGGTCATGTCATAAACAGTCCCGTGTACATCCTCTTCAGTCACATTTGTTAGACATATGTGACCTGGCAGTTCCTCGCAATGTCACAGAATTGCAGTCAGTCTTAGGGAAAGTGAACTATTATATTCGGTTCATACCGAATGCTGCACAAATCGCAGCTCCATTGCATCGCTTGTGTCGCAAGAATGTCCCCTTTGTTTGGACAGATGAGTGCCAAGCAGCTCTTCAAAAACTTAAAGATGCAATGCTCAGTGGTCGATGCTTGGTTCACTTTGATCCTGACAAAGCCATTGTATTGCAAGTTGACGCTTCCTCTTACAGAATCGGTGCAGTGCTTTCACACAGAGTAGGTGATAGAGACAGGCCTAGTCCGAAGCTTAGTGTAACTATTCGCAAATAGAAAAAGAGGCATTGGCTACTGTGTATGGTGTCACCAAATCCCACCACTATTTGCATGGTAGAAAATTCAACTTAGTAACGGATCACAAGTCATTGCAGTCCTTGTCCCATCCGATGAAGCCGGTTACTGTACGAACTGCCCAAAAATTGCAAAGTTGGGCTTTGTTGTTGTCTCAGTACCAGTGCGAGATTGTGTATCGTCTGACAGCTCAACATGGTAATGCGGACGCACTTTCACGTCTTCATATTGGCCCCGATTTAGACTTTGACGCTTCTGCATCTTGTTGTTACATCGATGCTCACGGTTCTGAATTACTTCAATCCTTTCTTTCCTCTGAACTATAGGAAAATTGCACAGGCCCCGGAAGCTGATTTAGGTTTGAACATTTCGCCTAAATACATTCGCACATCTTGGCCTCGCTCATTGAATAGCATAAAGAACTCTGTAGTGCGCCGATACTTTGCACGTCGGCATAGCCTCGCTACATAGTAAGGTGTGATTCTTGTTCAAAATGACACTGGACAGTCATGTGTGTTGATCCCTAAAGCTTTACAAAAAGAAGTGTTGTAGTTACTTCAGCAAAGACACTATGGGATTGTTCGTACGAAACAATTAGCACATCGACACTGTTCTCGGCAGTATATGGACACCCAAATAGGACAGATAACGTCACAGTGTCACTCATGTGCGGAAAATCAGTCCTCTCCACCACAAAAATTCTCTGCTTGGCCTAAGTCGCAGTCACCATGGCAACGTGTCCACACAGACTTTGCGGGACCTTTTTGGAATACTCGTTCGCTGATTGTGGTAGACCCTTATAAGAAGTTTCCTTTTGTTCTGCCAATGAACTCGATAACGACACGTAGCACAGTTCAGGAATTTAAGCAGCAGATGGCCAGACTTCGCACCACACACACCAGAGATCAAGCATTGAAACTGTTTCTCGCCTCCTATCGTTCGCATCCACGAGATGGACCATCGCCGGCGGAATGTTTTCACGACCGCCGCCATCGGACACTGCTCGAACTGACATATGAAATACCGATTCAGATAAGCATCTATACAGTCATTTATTAAGTTCAGCAGCATTCCTCATCGTTATTTTGTAACACCCAGAGTAGACAGAAAACTGCGAACTACCTGCATCCAGACTTTAACCAGTCATACCACTCCTTGTAATAGAACCTCCTATAAGATTTTGCAGCGTCTCTCTCTTCTGATATATCGAAAAGCAAGTATCGTCTGCATATTACATAGACACGTATTGCTCCACTGGTGCAGGTACCCGATGATCGAAGTCGCTTGCACAGACCTGTGTAAAGTTTTGTCGCCTACACTGGAGGAAGAAGACCCTAAGCAGTGGCGTAGCTACCGCAGGGCTGAGCGGGTCAGTGTCCCAGGCCCCCAGGCTCAGGGGGCCCCTCGGTCTCCATCAATGACATGAAAAAATGTTATTTAATATCTTCGTTGAATCGAGAATTGTCGACTTTTAACTTTCTGGGCCCTGACCAACTAATCTCGAATGAAACGAAATGAAACCACAAAAATTTCTCCCACCTCCAGTGTACTGCGTGTCCGCTAAGACGTGGGCCCTGCAGCCGTTCGGTTTTTGTCAGGTGAACTCTGAGTTGCCACAGCTGGCAGTCTTTGCGGCGCTGAATTACTAGAAGTTTGTCTGACAACACAGTGTGTGACCACATTTGAATATGAAGTCTCTACAATGTATTATCACGAAACACTGTTGCTGCCGCACGTCATTTCTAACGTCGAAAGCGATTGGTACTGCGCGCGAAATTGCAGGCCCTGCGAAGCACCGACCTTTTCTCCCCGCGTCTGCAAAGGTCTTGCTCCGCACGGGATCAGAACTCGTAGAAACGAGGGACCAATCCGTAGAGGACGAGCAATAATACAGCACTAAGCATGGTAACTCTACTGTTCGTATAGGGAATTCCCCTAAGCGAAAGATCCCAATAAAGTGTTGTAACTAAGTATAGATATCGAGGGAGTTAAAAGATAACCGGATGAGTTAATGACGGTAGGTAATGCCTTCAGTGGCTTCAATTTCTTTACCTGTTCTTTTGCTGAACTTTCGTATGCTTTCCATGGCTGCTGAAGCGCGTATTTCCGAAGTTTTAAATTTTTAATTTATTTTTAATTTATTTTCATAAAGGCAATTATCATTTGCTGTTTTGTTGTTTCTCTGTCGGTCGTCACTCTTACAAATTATCTCCAGGTATTCACATAACTATAGGTTATGGCACGGCTGGCCAGTCAGCACAAATGTGTCCGTAGTATTTGCGCAGTTGCGAGATTTTTTCGGTCTTGTTGGCGACATTACAGCACAACTTGTCTTATTATCATCTTACTTGAATGTACTCGAGGGGGCTCCACGTAAACGACAGGCCAACGAGGTAACAGCAAACGCGGAAGTACACGTAGCGCATTGTTGACATCAAATTTATTCTTAACAACGTATAGTCAGTGCAGTGCAGTAAGTATTCGATTCGAGCACATACGGGTAACCAAGCATTTGAACTGTTTGTTTAGTTTGCAAATTTTTTGTTGAAGTGAACTAACATCATGGATAAAAAAAGAGAGACCAACTGATGTGTTTAAGCGAAAACAACGTCCGGAAAAAGAAAAGAGTAAAAAAAAGTTGACCATAATTGACAAATTTTTTACTCAGCCTTCTACTAGTACTTCCAGCCAAACATTTATGTTGATTGTGCCTCAGATAATGTGTACCTGTTGAGAAGCCTATTGAAGACTATCCGACAATAATTGCCACGTCGACGCCACCGATTATGTCAACGACATCTGCATGGCATACGAAATAGGGAAATAACCATCGACCTATACATTCTTAGAAAAGGTAAATAAAACTTCCTATAACTTGGAAAACTCCACGAACAAGACACTGAGTGATAAAGGAAAACCTCTAATTCTTGATATCGGACCATTCAAGCGTTCATGACCATTTTCTAGAGATCCCCATCAGAGCAACAGGTGCTCTTCAGCATCGTACTATGTTTCAGTTTCTAAGTGTGGACCATTTAATCGTTTTTGTCTGTGTTATTCCAAAATTCTAGGTGCTGCCTATTGTCAACTTTGCTGGTTGTTTCGCTGCAAAGAAATAATGTATGGTGTAAGAGTGATCGGTACTGGCAGCATTTATAAGTAAGAATTAAAGAACACAGTTTTTCGAGTAGCCACACGGAAGCATGTGCTGTGTACAAACTTTGAAAAACGAGTGACACTATCGACAAGGAATCTGAAAACGAAATTCGTAAAGAAGCGTCATTTTGGAAAATGGTTCTTACAAGATTATTCGATATCATACTTACTCTAGCGAAAAGTTCATTGCCTTTCAGAGGACACCGAGAGAACTAAAGTCAGGAGGAAGGGTACCACAGCAATTTTCCGTCCGTTATAGAGCTTGTCGCCCGGTATGGTCACATTTTGCGGCAAGTTTTGGACATGCCCAAGGGTAATCATTTTCACTTCTAAGAAATTTTTTTAGCTTTTTACTTTGTTATTTTTTCAATTGCTGAGATTCGAAAACATTGTTAAAAATCACGCCTTTTTGTTTTTAGGATCTACAAGGTTTCTTAGTCCAACAATTCAAAATCAAACGATGAGTGCTTACGTAACAAACTTGAATTAAGCCGCTAGAACAAATTAGAGCATCACCGTTTTTTTCGCCATCTTAATTGACACTGGACAGGATATCTCTAATGTAGATCAGCTAAGCATTGTTCTGATACATGCAGTAACAACCAGATCGGAAAACCGACAGCCAATTGATACAGAAGAAAAAGAATTATTTCTAGGTTTTTCTGCAGTCATCAGACATAGCGCAGCAGATTTAGTCAAGCCGATGACTAAATTACTTGTTACTGACAAAATTACAGATTTGAAAAAGTGCGTAGCTGAACGTTATCATGGGGCCTGTGTGATTTGTGGTGTTTATAATGGTGTACAAAAACATATTAAGAATATTCAGCCAAATGCGGAGAATGTACATTGCACCAATCATAATTTGAATTTAGACATAAATGATGGCGTTAGAAGTTGTATGGAACTGCAGATTTTTTTCGCAACAATGCAAGACTCATAAGTTTTGCAGGAATAGCAGTAATCGTTGGGGCCTACTGTCGAAATTCACTGGCGAATCACAAACCACTCTAAAAAAAATTAAAGCCGAGTAGATGTTATTAAAACAGAAATTATAAATTTCGAGTTCGTATTCTTTTGTGAATTCATGCACCAAATACTGAATGACATCAATTATGAGTCCAGAATTTCACAAAAATGCGATACCGACTTGGACGAGGCAAGTAGAGCTTTAGTAGATGTTAAAACAAAATTGATATTTTATAATAGAAACGATTTCGAATCATTCAAGTTCAAAGCCAGTGAAACTGCAAAAAATACGACATAGATCCCAGTGTTCAAGCAAAATGGCAAAATAAAGTTAAAAAACATTTTGATGAACTAGCATCTGACCACTGACTTCGAAATAGGGAAGAAATATTTAAAGTTACTATTTTCAGAAATGTGCTAGGCACAATAATAGCTGAGTTAAATACACACTTTACTAGCTTGGGTTCAGTCTGTCAAATATTTAACTTCCCAAAACACTAATGTAGATTAAGCAACTTTATTACAAAAATATGATCAATTCCAAAGTAAATATTTGGTATGATGGGCCCTAATTTTTCACTTCAGTTTATTAAAGTTTATCACCTTGTTCTATCTAAATTGATTCCGAGATGGACTCTTCACCAATTACGTAAAGAAATTATAACCAAACATGTAATGCTAGATTGCGAAATTACAGAAATGTTTAACAAAATTTTACTATTTTATACAATACCTGTCACTTCTGTGACAGTCGAAAGATCATTCAGCAAATTAAAAATAATCAAAACTTATTTAATGAATAGTATGGATCAAGCTGGACCTCGATATTTGGAACTTATAGCAATCGAAAACAAGGCTGCATCAAGTCAAGATTTAACGGTACTTATTGATCAATTTGCGAACACTAAAGCCAGAAAATGATTGTAAAATCAATTGTTAAAATAAATTTGTCTATTTCGTTTTATTGCTTGCCTATATTATTACCTGTAATCTACTACAGCCACGAAGATATGGCGCCTACCTCCGACGCTTGCCGACAATTACCGATCGGAACTCGTAGCTCCAAACGAAATCAGGCTGATCGGTACGGCGCAGTGAGCTCACAGCGCACTACTTTAGCGAGAGTGAGTTGCCAGCAGTGACAATAGCCTGCCTCTCCACACCTCTCTGCCGCCGCGGATGCACAAGTTCTGACTCTGTTCCCAGTGTGCTTCGTGGATTGGGACCATGTTTTCATGGCTGAGTTATACTTCTTCATTGTTTATTTTTAAATAACTTCTACTTGCGACTTCATTCACCTAGTATGGACACACAGAATCCTTTTATTGGTATGAAAGAATCTTGTGCTCTACCCAGGTCGAACTCTACCTGTGTGCAGAATTTCATCCAAATCTAACCAGTAGTTTTTGCGTGAAAGTTTAACAAACAAACAAACTTTCACATTTATAATATTATCAGGAAGCACAAATAAATATTATCTGCTGGGTTACACATAACGATTTAGTTAGCAGAAAGTGGATTTTCCTTATTATGCCATGCAGTGGGCAGTAAGGAGATGATGATGAAGTAGTTTTGCATCTGTAAACTACTTAGTTTATTTTAAATAGGCCCTAATTTCATTTGTGCCCCAGGACTCTTGGCTACGTCGCTAAGCCACTGACCATATCCCACAGACTATCAATCACAAGAGACGGTTCCTTTGTCGCTCTTACATAAGCAGTTTAATAATGTTTCAGCTGTAACACGCCCAAGCAGTGAATGACTACAGCTTTGTACACAACCATAAATATTGTTTTTCTACCATCACTTTCAGATCTGTGTCAGATAGTAAAATAACATTAACATGTTTCGATCCACTGGCTCCCACAGAAAGTTGGACATCGCACAGTGTAAACTATGCTGCTCCCACAACACACATGATGGTAGAAATAAAACACAGGGATGATGTTTCTTATTGACAAAAATGTGGAAGACATTGTAACACACGGAAACTGGAATAGTTTGTAGCATCGTGGAAAGTTTTCGAACAGCTGTCTGAAGGTGATGACCTATATAGTTAATCTCATGTTTCACAGTGATGGGATAACAGATGTCTGTCTTGGTGTTCCATTTCGAAGAGAACAAGAGCATTGTTTCCTCATGTGTACAAGATCACTGTTCCAGTGCTGACCATCTCTGGAAGGTGCTGTTCACATGCGTGGGGTAGTAGAAATAAAAAACGGTACTGCTATCTTATTGGTAAAAAAATGTTGATGGCGTCATAGCATATGGAAACAGGACGATTGTGCAGTACTGAGGAACACTCCAAACAACTGTCTGAAGGTGATGACCTCTACATTTAATCCCATGTTCCACAGTGACAATTAACAGATGTCCAGTATTCCGTGAAGACTCTCTCCATCTCAAACAAGTGGTATCATTCAATCATTATCTGGCAATGAACAGCGTACCAGTGGATGGATGGAATGGAAAAGACACCATTGATATGGGGCAATGTATTGTAATAAGCACCGTAGTTGACATACAGAAAATAGAGCAAATGCACTGCATCTGTAGAACATATGGAGGTGAGTGCCTGGGTGCATTCGAGTACAGTTATATACTAAAATGGTTCAAATGGCTCTGAGCACTATGGGACTTAACTTCTGAGGTTATCAGTCCCCTAGAACTTAGAACTACTTAAACCTAACTAACCTAAGGACATCACACACATCCATGCCCGAGGCAGGATTCGAACCTGCGACCGTACCGGTCACGCGGTTCCAGACTGTAGTGCCTAGAACCGCGTTATATACTATACTGTTTGACTAATGTTGTGTTCTGTACCATACATAAGAATAATACTCATGAAAGACTGTCTCCCTCCATCCAACGGACATGTAGCACACAAAGTAGCGGAACTGGGATGATCATGTGCCGTCATCATAGGTCTTTATGTGTGAAAAGGAGGCGTAATAGACGCAGAACGATTTCTGGTTTGTTGTTATCACTGGAGAGTGTAGACAACATTGTTGCGGAATATCACTGTTCCAGTGCTTACCATCTCTGGAAGGTGCTGTTCACATGCGTGGGGTAGTAGAAATAAAAAACGGTACTGCTATCTTATTGGTAAAAAATTGTTGATGGCGTCATAGCGTATGGAAACAGGACGATTGTTGCGGAATATCGACAGTACAACTTGCATCGAAGATGTTATGTTCTTTAGAGGAGGAATTTAAATGTGCTTACATCCCTTACACAATCTTTTTACGAAGAGTTTTTCGCTGTTTGCAGGACTGTAACACTGTCGTAAATAACGTACAAGTGGTTGAAATAGAGACTTCAGGAATGGTAATATGCATGTGTGGTCTCTATACGTATATGTGTAGAGCCGTCAGCGGCGGACAGTTGCGGTTCGAATATATAACATATCAGAGCAGCAGTAGAGATAGACTCTGCAGACAGGTCAAATCCCTGTTACAGATCCCTGCACAGTAGAGTGGAAGTCAGATGAATTGTCCCAGACTTTATGTTTCCATCAAGTGCATCGCTACATGAGACTGCAGACAAGCACTCTGATGTGTCGTAGCAGTACACAAAATCGTTTCCACACTTCAAGATTTCAATCTGCACCAATCGTTGACCCGCATCTAGGTATGAAGCGAGTGTTACTATACTTTTCATGATTGTCCTATACAAAATGCATGCATGTAAATCATCGGGAAGAGGGGAATTGCTATGATTTTTAGTAGGTTGGTGTATAGGACACGCAAATATTCTCATATAAAATCAAGCAACGCATAGGTATGCCAACAATATTACTACATACATACGGAAAAGTACCGAAAAAATATGAAAAATGATATAAAATCGTTAAAAATCGAGGAAAACCTGGTATAGTTACGAAAGGTGCGTAAAATTGACCAAATATGTGAAATCGTGAAAATCTTGCAAAGTTACATAAATTGTTACAGAATACATAAAATTAGAGAAAAAGTACCATGAAATGTGGGGAATTTAGGTGGGTTTGAGGTACCTGGACACTAAAGACCGAGAAAAGCTTAAAAATTATGCTCTGGCTGCACACAGCTTTAACCCTCCCCCTGCTCCTTTAAACTATATGGGTTTTATTACCACATACTTCGAAAAAGGCGACATAAATATTACACAAAAGCTCTATATTAAAGCAGGCGAAACATATGTGTCCCAGTCCAGGACTGCGTTCTCACACATGGAGTCGGATATAAATATTACCGAATAACCATTGGTTCTGACAAGCAACGTTATTCCATAAGTATTAAGGAGAATAATTAATGTTTTTATTAGACTTTAGCCATCCCCTAGCTCGTTCTGTAGAAGAGTGGACTGATGCTACATATATCAGCCTTAATAGTGTGAGAAAGGTGTGTTCTAGAGACATGGTGTTACGGCGAAATTACTACATCATCCTACGCATGAGCAAAACTACCTAACATCAGACCATGACTTCTGTGTGCAGGAGGACTGCTGCCAGGGTCATATTGACGCTACCGTAAACAACAGTAAGGCTGGCGGATATACACTGACAATATCTTCGAAGTGAGGAACAGCTCAGTCACTTGCCATGACACCAGAATAGTGTACAAGGAATTAGTTTTATCATTTTAATGTTTGTCACCATAGTGATTGAGGCAGGAAATTTGTAGGTGGTTGCATATCTGATGTTGGACTTAGCCGGCCAGTGTGGCCGAGCGGTTCTAGGCGCTTCAGTCTGGAACCGAGCGACCGCTACGGTCGGAGGTTCGAATCCTGCCCCGGGCATGGATGTGGGTGATGTCCTTAGGATAGTCAGGTTTAAGTAGTTCTAAGTTCTAAGGGACTGATGACCTCACATGTTGAGTCCCATAGTGCTCAGAGCCATTTGATGTTGGACTTACACGTCTTGCATTAGAGTATTAAGAGAGTTGCACTCCACATGACAAACACTTTGGTAATCATACGGCTTTGATATCATCATCATCATCATCATCATTTAAGACTGATTATGTCTTTCAGCGTTCAGTCTGAAGCATAGCCCCCCTTATAAAATTCCTCCATGATCCCCTATTCACTGCTAACATTGGTGCCTCTTCTGATGTTAAACCTATTACTTCAAAATCATTCTTAACCGAATCCAGGTACCTTCTCCTTGGTCTGCCCCGACTCCTCCTACCCTCTACTGCTGAACCCATGAGTCTCTTGGGTAACCTTGCTTCTCCCATGCGTGTAACATGACCCCACCATCTAAGCCTGTTCGCCCTGACTGCTACATCTATAGAGTTCATTCCCAGTTTTTCTTTGATTTCCTCATTGTGGACACCCTCCTGCCAGTGTTCCCATCTACTAGTACCTGCAATCATCCTAGCTACTTTCATATCCGTAACCTCACCCTTGTTGATAAGGTAACCTGAATCCACCCAGCTTTCGCTCCCATACAACAATGTCGGTCGAAAGACTGAACGGTGCACAGATAACTTAGTCTTGGTACTGACTTCCTTCTTGCAGAAGAGAGTAGATCGTAGCTGAGCGCTCAATGCATTAGCTTTGCTACACCTCGCTTCCAGTTCTTTCACTATGTTGCCATCCTGTGAGAATATGCATCCTAAGTACTTGAAACCGTCCACCTGCTCTAACTTTGTCCCTCCTATTTGACACTCAACCGGTTTATATTTCTTTCCCACTGACATTACTTTCGTTTTGGAGATGCTAATCTTCATACCATAGTCCATACATTTCTGATCTAGCTCTGAAATATTACTTTGCAAACTTTCAATCGAATCTGCCATCACAACTAAGTCATCCGCATACGCAAGACTGCTTATTTTGTGTTCACATATCTTAATCTCACCCAGCCAGTCTATTGTTTTCAACGTATGATCCATAAATAATATGAACAACAGTGGAGACAGGTTGCAGCCTTGTCTTACCCCTGAAACTACTCTGAACCATGAACTCAATTTACCGTCAACTCTAACTGCTGCCTGACTATCCATGTAAAGACCTTTAATTGCTTGCAAAAGTTTGCCTCCTATTCCATAATCTTGTAGAACAGACAATAACTTTCTCCTAGGAACCCGGTCATATGCCTTTTCTAGGTCTATAAAGCATAGATACAAATCCCTGTTCCACTCATAGCCCTTCTCCATTATTTGCCGTAAGCTAAAGATCTGGTCCTAACAACCTCTAAGAGGCCTAAACCCACACTGATTTTCATCCAATTGGTCCTCAACTAATACTCACACTTTCCTTTCAACAATACCTGAAAAGATTTTACCCACAACGCTGATTAAAGAGATACCTCTGTAGTTGTTACAATCTTTTCTGTTTCCATGTTTAAAGATTGGTGTGATTACTGCTTTTGTCCAGTCTGATGGAACCTGTCCCGACTCCCAGGCTATTTCAATTATCCTGTGTAGCCATTTAAGACCTGACATTCCACTGTATTTGATGAGTTCCGACTTAATTACATCCACCCCAGCTGCTTTATTGCACTGCAATCTATTGACCATTTTCTCCACTTCCTCAAATGTGATCCTATTTCCATCATCATTCCTATCCCATTCTACCTCGAAATCTGAAACATTACTGATCGCATTTTCACCTACATTGAGCAACTCTTCAAAAATATTCCCTCCATCTGCCCAAGGCATCCACTGGATTCACCAGCAGTTTTCCTGACCTGTCCAAAATACTTGTCATTTCCTTCTTACCTCCCTTTCGAAGACTGCTAATTACACTCCAGAATGGTTTTCCAGCAGCTTGACCCATAGTCTCCAACCTGTTTCCAAAGTCTTCCCAAGATTTCTTCTTGGACGCTGCAATTATCTGTTTGGCTTTGTTTCTTTCTTCAACATAACTTTCTCTGTCTACCTGAGTTCTAGTTATGTAGCCATTTTTGATACGCCCTCTTTTTCGTTTTACAGGCTGCCTTGACTGTGTCATTCCACCAAGCTGTTTGCTTCATCCTACTTTTACACACTACTGTTCCAAGACATTCTTTAGCCACTTCTAGTACTGTGTCCCTGTACCTTGTCCATTCCTTTTCCAATGACTAATTGACTACATTCAACTGACTGGTACCTTTCTGAGATCGCTGTTATGTACTTGTGCCTGATTTCCTTATCCTGAAGTTTCTCCACTCTTATCCTCCTACGTATGGACCTCACCTCCTGCACTTTCGGCCTCACAATCCCAATTTCACTGCAGATTAAATAATGATCAGTGTCATCAAATAATCCCCTGAATACACGTGTGTCCCTCACAGCTTTCCTGAATTCCTGATCTGTTATTATATAGTCAATGACAGATCTGGTTCCCCTGCCTTCCCACGTATACCGGTGAATGTTATGTTTAAAAAAGGAATTTGTGATTACTAAGCCCATACTGGCACAGAAATCCAAGAGTTGTTTCCCGTTCCTGTTGGCCTCCATATCCTCTCCAAATTTACCCATAACCTTTTCATACCCTTCTGTTCGATTTCCAATCCTGGCGTTAAAATCACCCATGAGCAGAACACTGTCCTTGTCCTTTACTCTAACAACTACATCACTGAGTGCCTCATAAAAACTATCCATCTTATCTTGATCTGTCCCTTCACAATGCGAATATACTGACACAATCCTAATTTTCTTGCTAGACACTGTCAAATCTATCTACATCAGTCGTTCGTTTACATACCTTATTGCAACTACGCTGGGTTCCATTTCTTTCCTGATGTAAAGCCCTACACCCCATTGTGCTATTCCTGCTTTGACTCCTGACAGGTAGACCTTGTATTCTCCCACTTCCTCTTCTTTCTCACCCCTTACCCGAATAATACAACGTTTTTAGGTGCAGAACCGTGTAACCATAGGAGTGTGTGTTTATCCTCAACCATCATTTCGTTCCAGTACCTTCTTGGCAATGACTCCAGACAGTGCCAGTACCTTCTTGGCAATGACTCCAGACACTGGACTAATACTCCAAAATACCGTTGATTTACGTAAAATGTTTCAAACTCCATCCATCTGAAGCTTCATCACGTATAAACCACGTGTTTCTTCTTAACCATCTGCTATATCATCACGACACTTTCATGTCAACTATACGTCGATAAAAGGTACTAACCACCTCAGCATGCACACATCTGGAAAGATGTTGTGCACCCACATAAGTGCCACGAGTTAGACTGGTGCAGAACAATCTTTGCTGAACAGCAGTTATGGACTGTGGTGTGCGTACTTTAAGACCTTCGGTACACACACCATCAGATTATTTGACTTGTCGCTCTAACGAAGTAGGCGAGTGTCAGCAATATGTCTCGTGGTCTTATCGTGGCGTGTTTATCTTCTGCCGTTAGGTCAGACGATAGAAATGCCATTTGCACGCTTAGAGTAGCAGACTGACGGTGATCAACTTTAAACAGAACTTGATTAATTTTCACACACATGTATTAAAATAACAAAAATCATAGACATTACGTAACTTGATTCTGGATGCTGTTTACAATTGACAATCTGAAGTTCCTTTGGTCTTGATCATGGAGGTAAGAATAAGGGGAGATGGCGCTACGTATCCCAGCCGTACTACGTTTTGAAGCCTTGGGGGCGTGGCTCGCTGCCATGACACTCTGACCAAAACATTGCCAGTGTGCTATAGCGCTGCGTGTATTACAGTCGCTAATTGCACCATATACGCATGTAACGTCATCAGATTGGTTGTTTCAAAGTTTTTGTTTAAAATAAAATCTCGTAAAGGCAAAATTCCGCGTTTCTTCTGATTAAAAATAGTTTTTAATGTAATATTACGAATAGCTAGCCTTCAATGTAAACGATGCAATTTTGTTAATTCAGTAATAAACGTGTATCACAAACTAAATAATAGAAACTGAAAACTACGTTAGCTATACCCTCCCTCCAAAGCCCCATAAATACATCTTGTTTGTAATACGTACTGGGACATTTCAGTTACGTTACACTACTGGGAAACACTGTTCATTACCACCAATATTTACTGAAATACGGTACATAGAATGGCAAATCTACACAGTGTCCTGTTTAGGCCTATACTTTACGCCAGTCAATGTAGTGTTAGCTTTTAATTTGGTACATGATGAAGACAAAGTGAGTTACTCAACACTTCGATTATCGACGATACGTACGTATTATACTGAAACGTCAACTTGAAAACTAAGAATTTAATTCTTTGAATTAACATACCTTTTGCAAATGTTTTGGGTGTGTAGGGAAAACTGATGGTACAGCATTTTCTCGGAGCCTTACTGTTGAAAGGGAAGTTCGGTCTATGTCCTCTTCTCGGAAATGCTGAGAACATATAGTGTTCCATTTAGACGCACGCCAATTCTTCCTCCTCACGGCATTCTCCCACAGAGCTTTCCGACTTTCATTTTTAGGAAATCTAAAATCATACAGGAGAAAAACACGCTATAGTACAATTACCGATGTAGCACACGTTCATTCACAATGAAGTTGTAAAATCACACTTAACGCGACAACTTACACATGAAATGTTATTCCCTTTTATTTCGCATCACAATCAGAACGATTCGTACATCCGAACACCACACAAGTCACCATTATAGCGCAAAATCCTTCCAAAAGCGAGCGACAGGCCTATGCACGCAAGCTTACAGCAGCAATGTTTTGGTCGGATTGAGATGGCTACCCTCGGCTTCACATAGCTTCACAGCTGTGACGTCACGGCATCTCCCTCTATTCTTACCTCCATGGTCTTGATACGTTAATCTTATTCTCACATATCTCTGATAGTTGACAAAGTGTCTATACCTTTCTCTTCATGGCTATGTACAGGAATATGATAATCTTATTAGGCGCACACTGAAACTTGACTATAGACTAATGCAGACTGACTAATCGGAGGTCTGTACACTCGTTATAATACCTCGAGCGTTCAGGTATCACTGCGCGAGTGTGATCCACGAGGAGAAAAGGTTCTACGTTAGCAGCAATCTCATTGGCTGCGTGACATATTAATACGCGGATCGGTGGAAACAGAATTTGGTCCATCTTTATGGCAGCGCCATCTCGTAGTGCGGAGACGGACGAGCGCTGCGCCTGCGCTGTTATGCTTAGCGGGGCGCGCTCTAGTGGGAAAGTTGTGTACGCGCTAACTGTATCGGTATAAGATGCTAACTGGTGTACTTTGGTGTATATGACTGAATGGATATACTGCACAGTCATCTACCAGCATTCACAGTCTAGTATACGGTATTCACAAAATAGTGATGCGGTGGTTTAGCGAAGATACAGAAATTCGGAAGCATTCTTCAGTGTCATTGGCTGGCATTGAAATTATGGAACAGCTAGTACAATTGCTGAAACTGATTGCGCTATCAACTGCGGTGCTTATTACAGTACATCACCCCATATCAGCAGTATCTTTTCCATCCCGTCTGTCCACTGGTATGCTGTTCATTACCACATGATGATTGACTAGCACCACTTGTTTGAGATGGAGTCTTCGTGGAACACTGGACATCTGCTAACTGTCACTGGGGAACATTGGATTAAATGAAGAGGACATCATCTTCAGACAGTTGTCGGGGGGTGTTCCTCAATACTACAGACAATTCCTATTTCCATATGCTGCGACGCCCTCCACATCTTTTGTTTTACCAATAAGATAACAGTGCCATTTTTTATTTCTACTGCCCCATGCATGTTGTGAACAGCACCTTCCGGAGATGGTCAACACCAGGACAGTGATCACGTACATGACTGCAAAATAAGGAAAAAATGCTCTTGGTCTCTTCGAAATAGAACACTGAGACATCTGCTACCCCATCACTGTGGAAGATGAGATTAACTGTATAGGTCATCACCTTCAGACAGCTGTTTGGAAATGTTCCACAATGCCGCAAACTCTTCCAGTTTCCATATGTTACAATGTATTCAACATTTTTGTCAATAGGAAACATCGCCCCTGTGTTTTACTTCTACCATCATGTGTGTTGTGGGAGCAGCATAGTTCACAACATGCGATGTCCAGCTTTCTGAGAGCGCCAATGGATCAAAATGTGTTAGTGTCGGTTTAGCACCTGACACAGACCTGGAAGTCATGGTGAAAATCAAAATTATGGCGGTGTACGAAGCTGTGGTCAGACACTGATTGGATGTGTTACAGCTAAAAAAAAAACAATGTATTAAACTCCTTATCAAAGAACAACACAAGAACTGTCTTTTGTGATTGATAGTCTGTGGGATATAGTCTCCCTCCTGTACAGGCGACAAAACATTTCAAAACAGACATAGGTCTGTGCAAGTGACTTCGATCACTGGCCTCTCCTCCAATGGAGCAATACATGTATATGTAATATGCTCAATGTCAACATGCAGATGGTATTTCTTTTTAGATACATCAGAAGAGAGACACATGGTAAAATCTTATAGGAGGTTCTATTACAAGAAGTGGTATGATTGGTTAAAGTCTGGATGCAGGTAGTTCATAGTTTTTTACCTACTCTGGATGTTACAAAATAATGAAATCGGTGTAATGCTCTCGTGAAGGTAATTTGTAATTTGAACACACGGAATGCTCTTAAACTACACCGATTTTTCTCATAAAACTACTATAAATCGACTGAATCTATTCTTGCGGAATGATGACCGTTCTTATTATTATCATAACGATTATGTGCTTAAAAATATGTATTACCACAAGTCCTGTGTTATTTCATAGGTCATAACCTCCAATTATAAAGTAGGCGCCACATACATTATAGCTCATTTTGGAACATAGAAATGTGAGTGCTTTTGCTCACATGTGAGTAAAATACGTGTAACAGGCTATTCTGTGATGATCAAATTCCTTACACAACTAGAAGGCAAGAATCTACTCCGATTTCAAATGATAATCTGCTGGATGTGCACTTCTTCTTCAAGTGCGGGTGGCAGAATCTTTACATGCAGGTCGGTTGAGGGGAGTTATCAAGTAAAAATATCAGATGCCAGCATGCAGACTGTATTTGTTTTTGACGTATCAGAGACATCTTACAGGGTTCTCTACTAGGTGACATTAGGAGGTTCTATTACATGGCATGCTCTCACGATTTGTTTCTTTTTACGTTTGGTAAACACCAGTCTGATATAGCATCACATCTGTAAAACAGGACTTGCAAAACAACAACGTCGTCTTGAATTACAGCCTATGGTTGCCGAATGTAAAATTATTGTGTTTTCTCCGACATGTCAACAAATGACATAAAAGGCTGTTTTACGTAAAGTTATTTCTGAAATGTTTGTAATACCTAAGTGCATGACAATTTATTTACAGACACTGATTTGAACACCAGGAACGCTCTCAACGATGTACTTCGGAGTTTAAATTCTCGCTTTTTGTTTTCTCCGATGACAGTTTCGAAATAACCAGGTTATTCTGCAGTGATTGGTAGTTTTTGCAGCAAAGTAGTGTTAGTTTTTTCGATTTCACGCAGGGTGGCCTTGTATAGGAGATGTGAGATAAGTTAATACATTTGGCATATGTATCACTGTAAAGCACTGACCTCTGCAGTTTGGTTATCTATAAGTGGCGGCAGTGCTGTAGTTTTTCTTTTTCACATTATTGGATGTGGCAAAATTATGGGTGGTGTGGGGAGAGAGATGCGCACTGTATCCTGCAGTTGAACATAAAAAACTACTTCGATTTTGCTCATAAAACTGAATGAAGATGGGCTGCGCCCATTTTGGTGGAAACAAGACTGATTTTTACTGTCGTCGCGATTATGTACCTCTTTAATAGATGCTCTCTTATAAGAGGTGCACTGTCGTTAAGTACAATTGTGACAGTAAAGTGTTTTCCCTCGCAGAACTACGGGCGCTCGTGGGCAGAGCTATTGGAGGTGTGAGCGCGTCTTCCATAGCAGGCCACAGCTGCCCTTTTAAACAAACGACCCATGATCAGGATGGATGTCATTTATTTCGCTTTTTTCCGTGGCCCGCCGGCACCCACGGCCAATTGTGTATGTGTAGCTTTTTTCAGCATCGATAGCGCTGACCACCCAGCCATGTACTCAGCTCCCATATATGGCAGGGGGCTGCGGTCAGCATATTTGGTAGCAGCTGCCTGTTCCCCAAATAGCAGATGTTTGAAAAAGCGATCTGGAGAGTTCTACAGAATTTCGTCGTTGTTCCATGGATTTACAGTCTTTCTGATGAATTCGTTTAACAGGTTACAGGAAGTGTCCATCTGTGGCTGAGTTACACAGACCGGAGAAAGTATATCAATGCCAGCAGATGGATCTCTTTGTGGACCATCAGTAACAAGATATAACAGGCTTGTATTTCTACCTACAGTGAGAAGGGGGAGGAATGAGAGGTGGTAGGTGGAGAGGTGGAGGTAAGATTAAGTTGCCTAGTTGGCGGCCGCACATCGAGCAGAACACACATGCAACTGCCGCCCCTCTCTGCTGGTGCAATCTTTTGGGACGATGATTTTTCCCAATCCTCAGTGCATGTGTTGCATTATGACCTGTTCTTTACTATTGCTTACTTTGTTTACAACAATTTCCATGTGTAATTAGGACAGTGAAGCAATTTCCATCAGTTGCAGTAGTGTGTATTGGCAGTCTTGAATTTCAACCACCAGGGCTGCAGGGTGATTATCGAGTGGGAAGCCTCTGTAGTGAAATCTAACATCACATAGTGGTAGACACAGTCCGGTACCTTATGCTTACAGGTAATACACTTATTAAACTCCTCTCTGTCCTATACCAGCATCTCATCAGTTGAACACAATTCCTATCAAAAATGAAGATAGTACCTTCCACTCCAGCCTTTTTCCCGCCAGCTTCTAATTTCGAATAGTACTGTGAAATTTTTTCCCAGCAGGATAACACCAGTTGTATGACATCGTCAATTTTTGAGCTGTATTGCGATTTTAGGCACTTCTTGTGCACCGCTATGCAGATAGACAAATAATTAGGACCGATATTTACGACTAATTACGTAATTAGAACCGATCTTTATTTCAGTTTTCCACCGAAAATAAATGAAGTACACTAACATAACTTTCCTCTCCTGCAGCTGGACAGTTTCCCTGTGTTGGAGTGGGTACTTGGGCTTTCTGTCCAGAAGGACTGGGGTTCGAGTCCCAGAAAGGGCACTGCCATTTTTACTTTCCCACCAATTTCTCAGGGAAGCGGTGAGTGTGGGAAGTCACATGAGCACCACCCTGGGTCAGAGAAATTCCTGCCATTTCTGATATTCCCATAATTCTTTTAATTTCCCTAAAAAATTCGAAATTCCCGCCAAAAATTCGAAATTCGCGCCAAAATTTGAAATTCCCGCCAATAAGTAAGGTGGGGAGGGGGGGAAGCGGAGGGGTGGGAAGGAGAAGGGGGCGTGGACCCAGGTGCCGGCTGCGGAAAATGCGTGATGTCAGCTGGGGTTGGCAGTGGAGAGGGGTGGAGGATAATTAATTGATTAATTTAATTAATTTGTGCATCAATTCGATATCAAAAGTGCACCAGGATCTCCATCATCCTACTACTGTTGTAGTAGTCATCGAAACAAGAAAAAGAAAAAGAAAAAGAAAACATGGGTTTGGGAATGTATACTTTCTGAGATAATTCTAATAAACAAAAAATGTTCAAATGTGTATGAAATCTTATGGGACTTAACTGCTAAGGTCATCAGTCCCTAAGCTTACACACTACTTAACCTAAATTATCCTAAGGACAAACACACATGCCCGAGGGAGGACTCGAACCTCCGCCGGGACCAGCTGCACAGTCCATGACTGCAGCGCCTCAGACTACTCGGCTAATCCCGTGTCTAATAAACATGGGTCTGGAAATGCACACTTTCCGTGATAAACATGTGTCTACAGGAGGCGTTCAACATGGCGTCCATTCATGAGAATGCATCCCTCTGCCCTCTGACATAAGGAATGATGCACCTTTTCAAGTATACCTGGTTGTTGTTATACCTGCTGACATGCGATGAGGAACTGACCATTTAGTGTCCAAACATGATTGATTGTTGTGGCTTAGAACAATTCCTTCTAGCGTCCTCATAACCAAAACAAAGAAAATGGTTCAGATGGCTCTGAGCACTATGCGACTTAACTTCTGAGGTCATCAGTCGCCTAGAACTTAGAACTAATTAAACCTAACTAACCTAAGGACATCATACACATCCATGCCCGAGGCAGGATTCGAACCTGCGACCGTAGCGGTCGCTCGGCTCCAGACTGTAGCGCCTATAACCGCACGGCCACTCCGGTCGGCCCATAACCAAAAGTCTTGGGGATTGTGGTCTGGGGAACGAGCAAACCAAGAATCCAAGGTGTGTCCCCCCTTCCCCCGCCCCCCCCCCCCCTCCTCCTGACCAAACCAATGTTCCTGAATCCTGAAATGTGTGCATCATATGTTCACGCAATTGTGATGAAAGTGTGTTGGAGATAATGTACAGCAGTTAACCTTTGTGGTAGTACATACAGTGCTATTAATCTATCGCCAAGTATGCCTGTCCATATTTTGATTGGGATTTGGTGTTGATACTCTCTTTCCTGGATTGCTTGAGGATTTACATCTGGCTATAAATGTTAGTTATGGAAATTTACAACACCATCTCTTGTGAACCCTGCCTCATGGCCCAATAAAATCTCGCATGTGAACAGTGGATCTGTGACACACTTCTGCAACAGCCGCTGACAGAATCACCATCTGCCATGATGATCTTGTGGCCTTAGGGCCTGGACGCGTTGTAGATGATATGGGTACAGCAACAGTTCACAAATTCCCCGCCCCCGAGATAAGAGGGTGAGACACGCCTTCTGCTGCTGCTCCTCCATGTCAGGCGTGTGAACTGTGCAGGGCCTTCGGCTATCAGTCGCCTGAGGTGAAAGGGTACCTGTGTCCCTCAGACGCTGGAAAAGTCTGCCGAACAGCTTACCAGCTTTTCAGTGTAAGGCGCACGGGCTTGCAGGTTACGTCCCATTTACTAAATCATAGCAGACTATCATATCCTCCATTTAATTTGTTCAGCAGTAGGCTTCCTTTGCTAGCAAGTGGTGTAAGAGAGAAAACGTAAATGTACTGTACCATTTGTTCGTATAGACAGCGCAATAACAGTAAACACATAAGTAAATCCACCTATGGAAGAAGAAAAACACCGTTATACGTACCCAGGGTTGACAATACCGTACAATAAGGCACACAAACACGATGAAAACTAACGTAGCCTACAACACGACTCAAACCACTGAACTGACTGCAGACCACCTAATGGTATATAGAGTTCTGTAAAACATCATAATACCCTGCTGACAAATTTCATGGAGCGTCAGTGCAATGACTGCCACTACCCGCAACCGAGTACTGTGCAGCCCTTCCTATAAACAACTGTTTATCTAGGAGAGTATGAGTTTTTGGGCCCATGTTCATTGCACTTATTTTTCTTATTTCGATTAATACTACCACCTCTCAAAGTATTCAACACTTTTTTTTTTTTGATCACCCAATATTTTGCCACTCAGGTTTCATCTACCTTAATCTGTTTTTCACTTTTACTGGAAATATCGTTTTTATTTTTTTACCAATGCCTTTGACACAATTACAGACCAATTTGTAACTCTTGAGCCACAGTTCTTAACAGAAACAGTTGACTGCATGCTCTTTTCACTGAACATAAAATGTAGTTATCGCCGACCATATTCAGCAACTGTAATACTCTTTGTCTCGTATGTTTTAACTGTGCTGGCAACAGTGTATTCATCTAGAATGGTTGTCTGGTCGAGGAGCATGCACCAGTTGTAATATGTAACATTATAGACGCAAGCTTTCATGTAAGGCATCGAGCATAATGGGTTCCTCATCCTATTGGACTTCTGTCTGTAAGGGTCTGTGAAAGGACTAGTGTATGACATTTGATTGATGTTGCAGATCTTAGAGATAAAATAATAAAATGGTTCAAATGGCTCTGAGCACTATGGGACTGAACATCTGAGGTCATCAGTCGCCTATAACTTAGAACTACTTAAATCTAAATAACCTAAGGACATCACACTCATCCATGCCCGAGGCAGGATTCGAACCTGCGACCGCAGTAGTCGCGCGGTTCCGGACTGAAGCGCCTAGAACCGCTCGGCCACCGTGGCCGGCGATAAAATAACAGAGTCTAAAGAATTGATCACACCGACAGTGCTTGAGAATGCATGGGTGCAGTAGCGTATCACCCACATTCTCCACTATCAAGGACCCTCACGTTGAGGTCTGCTAAAACTAGCTCCTTTTGCTGACTGTGTAAATCCTAATGTAATAAACACAGTACTTACCAGTATATCTCCTTTACTTTTCACCACTTCATTCATGGAAACTCTTTATATTTTTTTGCATGGATCACATTCTGTAAATTTCACAGAATTTAAATACGAGGGGCGTTCAATAAACAGTGCAACACTTTTTCCCCCTGCTAGTTAAGTTTGAAAAAATATGGAATCTGTTTTGGGACATCGTAAAATATACTCTCTTCAGCCCCCGTAGTTCCATGAAGCTCTCATAGATGGTGACTCTGTAACAGTGGTGCGCTCCAAGCAGATGGTTGTCATTGAGTTTCTTTTGGCGGAAAACCAGAGCATCGCAGATATTCAAGAAAAGGCGCTTGCAGAATGTCTTCGGAGACCTGGCAGTGAACAAAAACATGGTGAGTCGTTCGTTGAGGAGTCTCTCATCATCGCAACAAGTTCGCGCAAACCCATTCGAACTGCCCCGTACCGGCCGACCGCACACAGCAGTGACTCCTGCAGTGTTGGAACGCGGGACACTCTGATTCGAGGTGAACGACGGATCACAATGAAACACCTCGCTGCACAGCCGGAGGTCTCTGTCGGCAGTGCTGACACACTCGTCCATCTGTTGGGGTACACAAAGGCGTCTGCTCGCTGGGTTCCTCACCCCCTAACAGAAGACCATTAAGAGCAACAAAGGACATCTGTGCGGAATTGCTTCATGTTATGAGGCTGATTGCGACCATTTTTTGTCGAACATCACCACAGGCGATGAATTATGAGTTCATCACTTCGAACTGGAAACGAAAACCGCGATCCCTTGACTGTCCATCTGTTTGGCCCAATGAAGGATGCACTCTGCAGGAAAAAATGTGTCAATTATGGGGAGGTCATCGGTGCGGCAAGACGTTGCTTCCGACCTGAGCATAGAGGCTCTCCCAGTTTTTATAAAAACAATAATTAAAAAGTGATTACTTAAAATGCTTCATCAAATTCAAGTATCATTTAATCCAAAAATATACATGTGAGGGAGACCAAACTCTTATCAAATATGTATGCCATGTTGGCTGTGACACTAGACCTATTTAATTCCACTTTTTAAGTAGATTAACCAAACATAAATTATTATGTCTTATATTTCAATTTTTAGAATATTTTCCCTAATTAAAAATTTTATTACTCTATGGTTTAGTTGAACCTGCAATAAAGCTTAGGTCTCCTAGATAGTATCGGTAATTTCAAATTATAACAAAAATTAGTTCGATACTTTATAAACTTAATGATATATGTGTACCTACATTCTGAAATGTACAACTTGAGGCAATTTGCAAATTAAGATTTGAGGCATATTAACATGTACCACAGAACATTACTGAACCATAGACATCCTCCTGCTATATTTATTCATCTTCAAGCTTCCTCTTGGCAATCGTTTCAATACTTATTGCTTCATTGGTGCACGTATAGTAATTATGTTGTGTCTACATACTCCAGAAAAAGAATAAACAGCTACTACAGTGGACAGTTTTATGCAGTAATGGATTATTAGCATTTTTCTCTCAGCATTTCAGTTTATTTCATGAGTGAAATTAGAAGTTTCTCTTTTCTGTCTGTAAAATGACTATCTGGATAGATGAAAGAACTGAAATTGTAGAAGCGTATGTAAAAACAGTTTCAATTAAGGAAACTTGCGAAAGTTTCAGGATCAAGTATCTGGATAGAGGACTGCCAGCAAAGAGAGCAATACGGAGTCCATTTAATAATCGGCACATCTACGGATCTGTGCAAAATTTAAAACGACAAAGACTTCCCTTAGTTCGCACAGCAGATGTTATTGCAGACAGTCATCAAAGAATTGTTCAGAGCTCATAGAAATCTACATGTAAATTTGTTAGGTTTTGAGGACACAACATGAACTGTGTAAGCTGTAAACATTTTTGGTTTACTGTTGCAATCTTATCACAGAAATACATGCATTTACACAGTTTACAATGTGACTGTGGTGTCACCGCCAGACACCACACTTGCTAGGTGGTAGCCTTTAAATCGGCCGCGGTCCGTTAGTATACGTCGGACCCGTATGTCGCCACTATCAGTGATTGCAGACCGAGCGCCGCCACACGGCAGGTCTAGAGAGACTTCCTAGCACTCGCCCCAGTTGTACAGCCGACTTCGCTAGCAATGGTTCACTGACAAAATACGCTCTCATATGCCGAGACGATAGTTAGCATAGCCTTCAGCTACGTCATTTGCTACGACCTAGCAAGGCGCCATTACCAGTTACTATTCATGCTGTAAAGCATGTACCGTCAAGAGCGATGTTCACCATTTATGGATTAAAGTTAAGTATTCCACAGCTACGTCCTTTCTTGCTAGTCTCATTTCCTTGACCTGTTCCAGACCTCACGCCGGACTGCGTGAGCTAAAACGCGTGCCTTTCGGCTTCCTCTCATAGTGGGTTGGCTCTCTTGGCAATCCACAACAGTGATAATGTTACGACAGTTGTCAAACGAAAGCATCTCGTCCTCAGAAAGTGAAATAATCCTAAACACAACATTGTAAATTTTAACTAGAAGTTGTTTTACAAAATTATTCTTATGATTACAACATGATGTTGGCGAGTACTACGATAAATCATCTGATTCTGGTTCAAACTTCGGTACTATTTAGGATGACAATCAAGTATACGGAGGACAGTTACTTTTGTGACAAGTTGAGCAAAAGATTACCCAAGGTCGCTCGAGTTTACAGTGGACGCAAGCTGGTGAACCAACAAGTTTACGCCTCTGCTCGCTGTATTTACCTTAGCTGCGATGAACTGTCATCTGCATGGCTGCTCTCGTACTCTGACATTCCTATAAAAACTAATTAACCCTTTGCTGATTTTTTCAGCATAAACTCTCCCTATGTTTCTCGTTATGTGAGAAAACATGTACAAATCCCTAGGCTTAGAATGTGGCTATATGCATGCGTATGGCTGGAGCAGTGTGCTTATTAAAATGCCCTCACAGTAATGGCAAGAACAATTAACTAACTGGCTGGTTCATTTCTCCACAGTTGGAGCTCAGTGATGCTACGGCTAATATCTAGCTGGATTTCAGCCGCAGTGAACGCAGTGTTCATACAAATTTCTCGTCTGCGTAGTGCAGAGTGTTACGTGCCCCATTCCGCACTTGACGCTAGTTCACAGAAGAGTCCTCGAAAATTTCGCTCCTGTCTTTCTCATAGCCGAATTGTCTCCCCACCTGGGTTCTATTGTTCTCCACGTCACAGCTTTTTTCGACCAATATGCTCTTATTTTTGTGGAAACTTTCTCTGCCAATCGCAAGGGCCCTACCATTAAACTGCGTCGAAATCTCGGCACTTTACTCTTTCCTAGTTCGTTTCCGCCAATCGGACGTTTTTTGCCCGCTCCAAACGCCTAAAAGTTACACGCATACATCACATGTGTACCACTCGCTCTCCACGTGATAAACTGCATCACTGATTTTGTTCGTATCCATTTAGAATTTTGGCACACAGTTTTCTAAAGCTTCGTCGTGCTTCTGTTGGCGCATTACTTGCTCTCCAGTACGCGTCACCGGTCCGGTCGCTGAGTCCTGCCATGGGAAGCCCCCTAAGAGCTTTTCGGGGTGCCTGCCATGGTGCGGCCTCTGCTTCTGCCCTCGCCTGCTTCCACACAAAACGTTTCCTCTTGCTGCTTGTTTCACCTTCTGCTCATTGCCATGCATTATATAGGATTGGTGTGTTAATATCGTCGATTGAGTGTCATCCCTTTTGCATTACATACTTATAGGCAAATCTGCTTATTACCACTGAAGTAAGATAGGTGTCATATTCACCTTCCCATTATGATGTATAAAATTCGTATGTAAGGTGCGAAATTGACCTTCATCTATTCTGCCACCTTACATATCCTCATCCTTCCATGTTCAATTTTGGGCTGGGTCAATCAGTGGTTGAGAAATTGATTGAAGTCAGTGCAAAATTGTTTGCAACTGTTGACTCTAGCAATTGACATATTTACTGACCAACTTCCTATTTTAATATTTTCTATACCTTAAACAGTGGTTCGATCTAGTCTCCTTATCGTTCTGTTTTGCAATGTACTTGATTTCATGTTTATGGTTTTGAGCTCTTAACTAATGTTCATTTTTCTTTCAAAATTTAACATTCTTTATAATTTTCTGATTTTTATACAATTCTATTTAAATAATCTATGGTCCTTTTCTTTCAATATAGTTGTCTACATTTTAATTTTAATTTAAATTCAAACAATTTGAGCTTATCTATAAATTTGTATCATCCATAAAAATTTTAACTATATAAGAAACTATCAGCCTCGATTGTGGTAATGAAACCAACCTTTACCCAGGTTTCAGCCCAAGTAATTGAGCCTTCTTCAGAAGATATACCTGAATCTACAATATGTCTAAAAGGGCATGGTCTAGAAATAAAACTAGAACAGCCTCAATAGGTGTAATCATATTTTAAAAATCAGTGCATATTCAGGTTGTTCTAGTTTTATTTCTAGACCATGGCCTTTTGGACATATTATAGATTCAGGTATATCTTCTGAAGAAGGCTCAATTACTTTGGCTGAAACCTAGGTAAAGGTTGGTTTCATTACCACAATCGAGGCTGATAATCTCTTATATAGTAGATTATTACGATTGCTGACCTTGCTGCAACATTGAAAATATAAAAATTTTAACTTTGAGACATCTGTTTTTTTATTACCTAATCTATGTTAAATGACGATTGATATGTATTGAAGTTGAGGAAACCTTCATTTAACATTCTCTTCCACTTTTTCAATAATTTTCACTTTTATGTCCAGCTTTCATATCAATCATAATCTAAGAAAGTTTCATTTCTGATAATAAAGCTTTATGATCTATATTAAACTCAACTGAACCATTCCCATGGCTTTACAGGCATAATCCCATTCATAAACATGTTTATATTCCCCAAAAATCTTAAATTTATGCATTATAACATAAAAAATTTCTAAGTTGACTATTACAAATATATTAAATTTCTAATCCTACTAATTACTTTACAAAATTTAAACTGACATCATGGAGTAACTAAACCCATTCATACTTATGTATCCTCTACTTTGACAAACATATGACACATTAGACTCTTACCCCCCCCCCCCCCCCCAAAGAAATGCTAATATTAGGTTTTCTTAATTTAAATATGTTGAAAACTTTGAAATATATGGAAACATTATTGATATGTCAAGATTAAAGTTTTAAAAACATCATTAATAAAGATCTATTGTTAACACATAAGTCTTCAAATTGAATTTCTTTTCTTTACACAATTGTAAAAATTATCCCTTTTTTCAGTATGTTCGGACAGTAGTCTGTCACAGGCAGTTCCTTCTCCTACATCTTTAACATGGTTCATTGAAATCGTCACTTTTTTTTCATGTGTTCAGACATGCCTCCGTCGAACATGGAATGACGGTCGGCCGTGGGCCTCGTTATGTCTCCGTTGAGCATGGAATGACGATTGGCATGCGCCTCATTTCTGCTGAGCGTGGAGACGCGATCGGCAGAGAGAAAGGTTGCTGAAGGTCTACTCGTTTCGGCTGAACAATGAGACGCGGTTGACAGAGAGAAAGGTTGTTGAAGGTCCGAGCGTGTTGTGAATGCGTGGTTGACTTTGTTCCATTTTTCATGTGGCCATGGTGACATTGTATTGGAGATCCATTTTTGGCGGCATACAACTTTTCTTCTTCATTCGTCGAATCTTCATGTCGCTTCATCGTTGGTTTATTCGTCTCTAGGTATTCATACGAGTAGTCATCTCCTATTTCTCGGCATGACATCTGAGGATGTTGCAACTTTCGATAAGGAATGTCGGATACTTACACTGCTGGAACAGTTAAATTCGATTCTTGTTGGTAGTTAAATGCAATAATGGTATTGTATGGGAAGGGATTTGAAAAGGTTTTTTGATCTCTTCTGGTCCAGGCTCTACCTTCTTCCAAATCTTCTGCGTGGCATCTTCTGTTCTTAGTGCATCTTGCTGTGTTCTCACTTATGTCTTCGTTCTTTTCTGGACTGGGAATTAGGATTGAAGACCTCTTTAATCTCGTTATCGTTTAATCTGTTCTAAAGGCGTCTTCTTTGAAACTGTTGTGTAATCTTTTATTGTATTCGGGTCGTTCATCTAGATAGACTGGACATCATTCCATCGTTTTCTTGCTTCGTTCCATTAGTATTCAGGGATTGTTTCGCAGTTGTTGAACTCCGTATGGTCTGATAATGGTTTCATCTATTCTGCACATTGAGTTACAGAAACGCATCTCTTCTTCATCCTGTGGTGAATTTAAACACCCTCTCGTCCTTGCTGTAATATGTCCGCCTCCGTTCCGGTTCGATGGACTCCCATCATCTCTCGATATGCTGCTTTGAACAGTTCGCGATAGAAGTGCCAAGTATCTAACACTTTCGCAAAACCATTGTTATAACGCTTGTATGTGGCTTTCGTATGAATAAAACTCACGTCAGGGTACATGTTGATTGTATCCAGGATGCGTTATAGCTCTCCAAACTTTTCCCCAGAGGTGTTATCTTCTTGGACCGTTGCTTCCACCAAAGCCTCTTCTTTCGTCATCTCGTAAGGTGACGTACCAGGCACACACACTCAGTGTCCCATCCTCTCACGCCTAATCACGCTCCTCAGTCCTACCGTCGATCTGGCCGCAATGATGCTGCACCTTGTATGCTGACTTCATATCTAATACAATGTCTGTCCCTGATTTGATTATCTTACTTCTCTCACATCCCAACCTATTCTCTCTTTCACATGATATCATTATCTATTTTATTATAGCACTTAGTCCTTTAAATTACGCTACAACTTTACAAACATTAAAATTTGTAATAAACTTTACTAAAGTTATCATTTACTCTATGAAAATGTTTTTCTTATCACTGTTTTTATTTACTCATCTCCTCTCCCCACTCTACTTGATGTCCTTAATATACAGGTAATGGTTTCCTCATCTTCATCACGATGGGTAATAAGAGTGAAATTGATGGTGATGACGGTTAGTAAGTTAGTTAATTCCTTCCACCACTTCATATTATTCTAACTACAAGTACTTCATATTATTTTTGGATACTTCGCACCTTGACTCCGACTCCTGCGTCTTTTTCTCTGCAATCTCTTCTTTTTGGCATTAGCTGTAACAGAACTTCAAAATATAAAATACATCTCTCCTCTTCTCCTTGCCGTTTCAAAAATATTCTCTGTTTTTCTATTGCATTGTTTTAAAGCTATAAAATTTTTTTCTCAATTGTACTTATCCCTTTCTCCTTTTTCTCGATAGTAAACTTTTATGTTCCTTCCTTTCCCCATCATACTCTCCTTATTGAAATCTTTTCTGGGTTAATCTTACTTCCTACTCTTTACCTCCTTCCACGAAATAAGATGTTTCTTGCTTAACTTAATAATTCAATTCTCTTTCCTAATTATTTCCTCATAACGACTTCTTCTAGGCCTATTTATTTCCCTCATATCTTTATTTCAGTATCAGTTTATGATACCTTCCACGAATCATATACGCTTCACATATTCCCTCAAAATATCTCCTCAGTTATTTGTTCACTGTCCTCTACGGAACAAATTAGAAATGACTATCTCCTTCTTACCAAAAAATGTACAAATGTGTGTGAAATCCTAAGGGACCAAACTGCTGAGGTCAACGGTCCCTAGACTTACACACTACTTAAACTAACTTACGCTAAGAACACACACACACACACACACATACACATGCCCGAGGGAGGACTCGAACCTCCAGCTGTAGGGGACGCGCAATCCATGACACGGTGCCCTAGACCGCGCGGCTCCTTCTTACCTAAATCTTTATTTCTTTCCTACTTCCTTTCATCCACAAAAATCAACTACCTTCTCTTTACATTACGTCTTTAAGAGAGAATGTACTACTATTTCGTCCAACTATCCACATGCTGATCTCTATCTTCCTCCTTGCTTTCTATTCTTTCCCAAGAACACATTTCGTACGCAGAAGAGTTACTTTAGTTGTTACTTTCCTGTCTTTTCTTCGTAATATCCTTTTACATTCCTACGAATTTGTTTTATTTATTTAACTGAGATAAGTACAAGTTAAAAGTTTTATTTGTAACCATTTTGTTATCTTTCATACTCGTTGATTTCTGGACATTTAATACAACTAAATTCTCTTGTGGAGTTACTCTTTATCTTTTCTTTTGTTTACCCTTCATGCAATTTCAAATGACTCACATGGTGCAAACCCAACGAATTTCCCGTTTTTGGATTAATCAGTTCGACTGCATTGTCATGGACTACTTAATTCTCTTCCACGGGGATTTTGTATATAAAAAAGAACTTGTTTTCGACGCCGCAACCTTCCTATTGCTTGGTGCTAATTTTACTTGATGTCGATGTTTTACTTTAGGTACTAGTGGGACTTCACTTCTAACTTGGGTATCACTATTGGTGTTATCAATGGTGCATTATTCTCCTGGCATACCATTTCTCTCTGTTTCGTATAGATGAGCTACATCTTTTACAATTTGGTCATCATCAGTTTTTGTACTACTATCTATATTCACCGTTAATAACTCCTGTTCCTTATCATCGGTCGATTCCCAGTCAACTGAATTATTGGTCTTTGTATCTGATTACCCCTAAACCCACTTCAGAATCTCGCTGATCAAAACTAAGTCTATTTACACGTTTAATTATATAAGTAACTTTATTTTGCGATCGAATCACTTGTGACTGGTCTTCGTACCGTTCATCTCGTCAATTCTGTCTTTTACCTGGGTTTGGTGGCCTCAATTCGATTTCCTGTACCGGTTCATTTCGCGCCTTTTCTCCTGCTAACGCTTGATTTTCCCAAACTTTCTGCGTTCTGACCATTCCATTTCCACCTGAGTAACTTTGATTTTGTTGCTGAAAACCTCTAAACCATCCTGACTCGTTTGCACGATGATTATATCTCGGATTATAGTTACCACCCTAGTTTCTAGGACCAAATCCACTATCGTAATACCACGGCCCACCAAAACCATAATTATTATTCGACCTCTGTGAGTTTCCAAAACCATAGTTATTATCGTTATCCCATGGGCAATTACCATTATTTCCAAAACGATTACCTTTTCCTACGTTATTATTGCCACTGTAATTACTGTTAAAGCCTAATCGGTTGCTATTATCCCCCCTACCATTGTTTTATCTCACTGTACGTTGTTTCTTCGCGTCATCTTCATTGAAGATGAACTGAAGTTCTCTTAACATCCATTTAAATACTTGTATATCATCTCATGCCCTACCAACCAATGACTGCTGATAACGTAACGATAACTTCATTGTGCACATACATATCAGTTCCCATCACTGTATGGATTATCTAAACACTGATTCTTTTTTGTCATTTCTTCGAAAAATCTAACTGGTTTCTTTTCCCCTGAATTTTCGAATAACTCTTTCAGTAACAACTCATACTTTACTCTATTTTGGGTTTCAGTGGACCAGTATCGCTCCAAGAATGCGGATTTAAGTTGCTCATACGATTGACAGTTTGCAGCTTCTCTTTGCATGGTTTTCGCTATTGCCCACAAATGTAGTGAAGTTTATGTCTAAGTGGCCAATGCTCTGGTAAACCGATCTGGAATTGATTTATACACGTGCGTGAGTGTAAGCCGTTCCCGCTTTCTTTGTAATGTTGAAATTTTCTGACTGTCAGTAATTGATCATTATCAAATTTTTCTCTTCCAACCATACGGCGTTTGTGTTTTCATAACATTATTCGTTCCCGTGAACTGTGCCATGTTTTCTTGTATTCGTTCTAGCATATTTGGGTCTTGAGATGACAAATTTACGTCTCATCTAGCATCGCATCTACACAGTGGTGTGCAGTTATCTCAAACGCACCGCTCCTCGTGTATCGAACTGAAAAATTCGTTTGAATTTCTCGTTACTAGATCAGTGTTTTGTCTTCCTATTTGATTTATATTGACTTGCAGTCTCTAACGTGTTGTACTATAACTTGGTAATTGAGAAATTGGTACATGTGTCGTCGCAACTTGCTTTGTTCTCGCGTCACTCGCGTACCTTCGGAGGGTCGGCTGCCGCTCTGTTGAAATGCGCGCGCTTACCGTTTCTCGCTCCATTGTCTGTTGTGACCGCACATTACCTGCTTCGCTCAACTGTGTTAACTCTTCTCTTCCCATTTGCTTCTGTTTCGTTTCGGTAATTATTGGCGCAACCTCTTGTGGATATACGACTGTGAATCTCATGACTTTTTTGTGTTACCGCTACTACTACGGAAGATTGCACAACTAACTTGTTCAATTCTGGATTTCTGTCCATCACTATGTGGGATGATACTACTGATTCCGTTGCCTCACTACTGCTTTCTGTACGGTTCTCGATACACTATTTCAGTTATGTACGAAGCTGTTCATACTGTTTCTGATTTTTCGAGATCTTTTTATTGCGGCTCGCGTGACACGTTTTCTGACATTGAGCTCTTCCATGATTTGTTGCGCCTTACCAGACGTCCTACGTGCTAAATTATCAGCTCTCTGATTAACATTAGACACTGCATCCTGCATCTGGTCAACGTCAGAACGCATCTTTTTCTGGTCAGCCATTAACGATTGTATAAGCTCTCGCGAGTCTCTCGCCTCTCTCCGGATTTTAGTAAACTGTTCATTAACTTCCGTTCGTAGTTCGCGGACTTTTTCTAGTCCAGCATAGGTTTCAAATATGAGACTGTTTAAGCCAGCATTTGTCTCTGTTTTTAAATCTGCTAACCATGCATTTGTTTCAGTTTTTAAATCTACTAACCCCGCATTTGCCTCAGGTTTTAAGTCTGCCAACCCTCAATTTGTCTCCTTTAGCACCATAGTGAGTTGCTTCCATATTGCGACCATACTATCTGACTCTTCGCCATCGTCACCTGTCACTATATGATGTAAATTTTGCCGTTCGCGTCTTTCACGTGGCGTCTCACCGACTTCCGTACATAGTGCGGACGCACTTACACACATTCTTTGCGTTGGTAACTGTCCCGTATGATTTAGAATTACTATATTTGGTTCAACGTACTGAAATTGCTCTTCATCTGATTCTACTTCTGACCCACTAGATCTGTCATTTGTTTGTTTTTATGCATTCCCAGACTGTGATACCAATCGCAAAACTACCACCATTCCCTCTGCACTATCATTACGTTCTGTTCTGTGACTCGCACTCGATACTTTTTGTTGTACATCAATCTCAGTGCTGTCAAGATCTTCAGTTTGCCCTGTGTGCGATAATCTCCGTTCTTCCTCCACCTCCGATCGTCTTACTAACCACTGTCTTTCTGGAATTGCGCGAGCCTGAGCTCTCGTCAACATCAAGTTATATGATCTTACACGTTTCCAAAATATCGTAGAAAGTTTCTTAGACTATGTACACATCATTAGCAACGCCGTTCACTGATGGCAGAATTTCAAAACAACTCAACAAAGCCGTGAATAACTTCGCGCTCGACAGCAAGGTCATGCACAAGCCACTATTACACCAACATAAACATTATCTTATTTATTAATGCAACTTTTCTACACTTTGGATCACACATATACTGTAGTCTGACCACTATACATACACAGACATTGGGTAACCTCGTTACAAAAACAGCAAAACAAAGAAAGAAAAATTTGTTTTCAATTCAAAAATTTAATTTCCCTTTCTAATTTGACTAATTACCATCCAGGCAGACCAATTGCCATCCTGGAAGGGTCGCCATTCTGTAAGGTTTTGAGGACAGAACATCAACTGTGTAAGCTGTAAACATTACCTTATAAATTGACCCAACAGGCGTATGGAAGCAACAGGAGTTGCCAGCGGATATTGAAAACTCTTAATTTGAAATCATATTGTGTGACAGTTGTGCAGCAATTGTGGGAGGATGACAGTGAGAAACGTGTAGAGTACAGCATGTGGCTTTTGAATAACATCAACGATGATTTGTTAGACCATTTCCATTACTTCATGAGTGATGAAGTATGTTTCCATCTTTCCAGTCAGGTGAATTTAGAAAACCCGAGGTACTGGGCAACGGGTAACCCTACCACTGTGTGTCAGCAACCACTCCACAATTAATAAATCGGCGTTTGGTGCAGTGTAATAGGAGTGCGCATCACTGGACCAATATTTTTTGATACTACCCTCAACACGGTTTCATATATGGATATTTTTGATACATTTTTATGCCAACTCACTGAATATGAAAGACGATACTGCTTCTTCCAGCGAGATGGGGCAACATGCCACACGTCTAAGGTATTTCTGTAACGAGTCCATGATGTCTTCACTGGGAACGAACTGTCAGCACACATTAATGGCCATCACGTTCGCCAGATCTAACAACATGTGATATTGATTCCTGTGGGGTCACTTGAAGAGCAAAGTTTATGAAACAGGTCCACACACCATACAGGAACTGAAAGACAACATCAGCTGTGAAGTTGTCCTTAGGTTAGTTAGGTTTAAGTAGTTCTAAGTTCTAGGGGACTGATGACCTCAGATGTTAAGTCCCATAGTGCACAGAGCCATTTGAATATTTGAACATCGCTGTAGTGGAAGACATCAAGCATGAAGGGATGCCGGTGGTTCGCAGCTGTCAGCATGTCTTCGATTACTACCGCAGGTCCTATGCAAGCGTAGGAGAATGTCTCCCATAGTATAATACTTCTCCCATCAGCCTGCGTCCGTGGCGCGCTGCACTTTTCGAGCCGCCGTTCACCTCTATGACGGCGTTTGTGGAGACGACCATCGACCTAGTGTAGCAAAACTGAGATTCACCCGAACAGCCGACAAGTTTCCATCGATCGACGGTCGAATCCTGACGGTGCCGTGCTCACTGCAATCGTAACAGACGAGGTCGTCGGGTCAACACGCGAACGCTTAGGGATGGTCTGCTGCGGAGCTCCACGTCCAGCAATGTACGATGTACGGTGTGCTCACAAACACCTGTGCGTGCATCAGTATTGTGCTCTTTCGGCAGAGATGCCACAGACCACCACGAATCCTGCTTTACAGAGCAGACGAGCCTCCAAACACCACGTTCTGTGAAGAGTCGTGCACGGTCAACCATTTAGCGCCTCGTGGTAGTTTCACAGTCCTTCTATCTCTTTCCGTAGATGCTCACGATAGTAGCACGTGAACATTCGACTACCTTCGTCGTTTTCGAGATACACGTTCACAGGCTCTGCGTAAAAATAATCTGCCCTTTGTCGGAGTCGTTTATCTCAATGGATTTCCCCATTTGCAGCCCTTACCTTCGCTATGGGGATTCCCTGTTCGTGTCTCCTCTGGTGACAAACTACTGTTAGCGCGTCACGTGCCCGCAAAGCCACCAGTCGGCATCTAACGTTGCGGTGGGCAGTGGTCATAATGTTTTGGCTCGTCACTATGTATATCAATGTAATCAGGAAAGACAATATAATTTAATAAAGTAATAAAAATAATTCGATTTTTCCACAATTCCATAGTGCCTCGTGTCCTTAAAGCACACTCCGTCTAGAGCAGAGTAAAGGGTGGCGGCCAGTCGTACGTGGCATTGGAAAGGTAATGTAATACCGGGCACGAAGGCGTACGGACTGATGTAGACCTGCGGCGAGCAGTGGACTCGGAGTCGTCAGGCGGAAATGTGATAGCGAGCGGCGGGCGGGTCGCGGAGCCCTCTCTGGCCCGGCGTATCGTTAGGTGTAATGACCGCGGGCGCGGCCATTGTGCCGTGCTGCCCTTTTGAGTCCGCGCCGCTGGGCGCCGTGACGGGGCCGCCGCCGCCGCCGGCGCATTCCCGCACGCCGCCGCCGCCACTCGATATGGTAATAGCGCCGCGGCATCCTCCAATTATTGACGTCGCCTCGGTTTCGCCAGCTTCGCCCAATTACGGGCTGCGAGTCCGGGCGGCGCAGAGCGGAGGGCAAAGGCGAGTGTCCTCACGGCAGCGCACCGCGGCGCCACAATTAAAACGCGACGAACGTCCACCTCATTACAGCGCGGCCTCCGCGATGCGCGTTCTGCAGCGCCAGTTCCGAGGACGCGTGCTCCTCTGAATCGGCCGCCCGCGCCGCGACTCGCCCCGTTTCATTAACACGGAAATTTTCATAAAGGGTGTAATCGTGAAACGAATCACTTAGTTAAGTGCTCACTTCTTCGCGGATGCGCGGAGACGGGTGTCGGTAGCAGTCGAATATGCGTCTCCCATCAGCACAGCTATCGATCCCACACAGCATCTCAGATCGACATTGACGCACGCACTTCAGAAAGTAAATTACATACAATGCCCGGAAAAAATTATTACTTCTGGTAATACGATGTCGATCTCGATCCGATGACGACATATGCCACTTGGGAGATAGTAGATGTACCGTAACGGTTTAAACGTCGTCCGCCGACAGATAGGATGACGGTATAGCAATCAGAGTGCCGTCTGTGTCTACCCTTTAACAGGGAATGCTTACAGCCAGAAGGCTAATGCGGTGCACACGTTTGAAGCAAGCGGGCAAACCACGCCACGGAGACGAACTCGTGCTCTCTTCAGCCATCCGAGCGAGTTTAAAACGGGTCAAATTGTTGCCTTTCTAGTGGCGGGATGGTCCTTTCGGAGAACTGCCACACAAGTTGGACGTACTGTGTCAGTTGTAAAACGATGCTGATATCAGTGGTCACGAGAACATTCTCACACCCGTAATGGAAATTTGTGGTAAGGACTGTGGGACCAAACTGCTGAGGTCATCGGTCCCTAGGCTTACGCACTACTTAATCTAACTTACACTAAGGACGACACACACACCCGTGCCCGAGGGAGGACTCGAACCTCCGACGGGAGGAGCCGCGCCATCTCACTCTCGTACACGAGGTTCTGGATGTCCACGCAGCACAGACACCCACCAGGATCGTCTATTGTAAGGGCAGCTGTGGCAGACGGTACAGCTACCACAGCACAGGTAAGAGGCCTTCCGAGCCCGGACGTGTCAAAGTGAACTGTTGCGAAACGCTTATAAGCAATGAAAGTACGGGTATGCACTCCACTCGTGCCGCAGCAATGAAGTGCACAGCTCGACTTGTACCGGCAGATCACTCGGTATATGCACTGGCGCGCCGTCGTCTACAGCGATGGAAGCAGATTCCGCTGCACGCAAGTGTCGGTCGTCAACACGTACGACGTAGACCAGGTGAGTGCCGTCTTGTAGAGAGCAGACGCACTGCCCCCCCTCGTAGGTCTTATGGTCTGGGGTGCGAGAAGCTACAGCTCTCGTTCACCTTTGGTGTTTCTGGAAGGGACGCTAACCAGTGCTCAACACGCGCTGAATATTTTTACATCATTTCTTTGCCGTTCTTGCAATAGGAAGGTGATGTGTTGCTCCAACAATATAAAGTTCGCCCACACGTTGTCCGTGAAACTCGACACGCTCTGCAAGACGTACAGCAACTTCCCTCGTCAGCACTATCTTCGGACTTCTCTCGAATCGAGCAGGTGTGGGATTTGATGGGACGAGAACTGACTCGTGCCACTCGTCGACCGACAACTTTCACAGAACTACGTCAACGTCCTGAAATTTTGCTCGAGCACGCGTGCCATAACGTATCCCAGGGTAGAATCCGCCATCGACTGGTTGCGAGAGTCAGCGCCTGCACCGCCACCCGCGGAGGCTACAACACGTACTAATACCAATGTTTCAGCATGGGTCGATACCTGCTACCTCAGAACCGCTTGTGCTATTCACCAGTAAATGTAGTTATTTGATGCCATTTGATACACTTCATATGGGCTGTCGCAACAACGAATCTTGAGTGAAATGATAACCTCTAAAAGGATGTATTATTTTTGTTTCCGGCAGGGTACGTCGTCCAACGCTAAGAGCACTGCGCAGTAAGAGTGGCACATTGTCAGAAGGGTGTACATATTCTAGGTTTCCTGCAGACACAGTTCTGCTACAGTACAGGTAACAGCTGCAGTACAGTGTTGGAGGGAAATGATGCGGCAATTGGAAACGAACTCGCGGTACAGTACAATTCCTGTGAGCAAAACGTCTGAATTGCACACAAATTCGTCCTGAAATTTTGTCAGTATATTAATCAAATGTAATGACTTCTCCAGCTGTTATTAAATGGTGCCAACAATTCGACCAGGACCGCACAGACGTGGGTGATGTTGACTGGGGAAGGAGACCATCGACATCGACATTGATCACAAAGCACAATGTCCAGACGATTGAGGACGAACATCTGGGGGCAAAGGGGTTTCCAACGATGAGGACGTTCGCACAGTGGTCCTCAAATAGCTCCGTGAGATAGGAGCGTATTTCTATCATCGAGGAACTGAACGATTGATAGAATGTTGCGACCGTTGTTTACAGGGAGTGTGTGAGAGTGTTGAAAAATAGTGTCATTTATTTGTGTCACTTTAAAATGCAGTACATCATTCAATATAAGTTACTTGGCTTGCCATCGTAATTTTTAACTTACTTTTTGATGTCCCCTCGTACATATTCAGGGTGATTTGGAAGGTTGGTCACAAACTGAAGAAACCTATAGTGGAGTCCAAACACAACAACTTTGAGAAAGTTTTAGATTTCAGGAGCAACAGGGACAATTCTTGCACACGTGCCTCAAGTACAGGAAACATGATATACTGTTCTCTCAACAACGTCGTAAATTGCAGATAACATCTTTGTAGAAATCTCTGGTACACCAAATACACCAGGGACGGAGCAAAACTCATCAGGCGCTGCGAGTTGGTCTGTCATGGTAGGTACTATTTTTTCTTGGGGAATTGGTGTCACGTACACGAGGCTTTTGAAACGCCCCCACAAAAAAGAGTCGTCACGTCAAGAGAGCAAGCTGCCCATGCAGTTAGACTCCCCTTCCGATCCAATGTCTGTGATATTTGGCATTGAATACGTCATGTATAAAAGTGTGCAGGTGCTCCGTCCAGTGTCATCTGCATCTGACGTCCTATGTTAACAGTTAAATCATGTACCAGTTCTGCAAGACCTTGTTCAGTGAAGACTTAGCATTAATTGTCCTTGTTTTTCCCGACATTCCAAAGCTTTCCCTGGCTCAGGGTTACTTCAAGGACCTAAGTACCTATTAGAGAGCTGTTACACTTCGACTCCTCTATCAGCTCCGTCAGGTTGTGCGCGATATTTTGAATCGGTCTGTCAACTTCGCAAGCTGCTGTGCGATGTATGTAGGAGGGTACTTCGTATCAATATATCCAGGATTATTCGAGTATTGATAGAGGGAAAAATTAGTGTATACAGGGTGGTTCATTGATAGTGACCGGGCCAAATATCTCACGAAATAAGGATCAAACAAAAAAACTACAAAGAACGAAACTCGTCTAGCTTGAAGGGGGAAACCATATGGCGCTATGGTTGGCCCGCTAGATGGCGCTGCAATAGGGCAAACGGATATCAGCTGCGTTTTTTAAAATAGGAACCCCTATTTTTATTGCATATTCGTGTAGTACGTAAAGAAATATGAATGTTTTAGTTGTACCACTTTTTTCGCTTTGTGATAGATGGCGCTGTAATAGTCACAAACGTATAAGTACGTGGTATCACGTAACATTCCGCCAGTGCGGACGGTATTTGCTTCGTGATACATCATCACCCGTGTTAAGGTTCTAGGCGCTCAGTCCGACTGCTACGGTCGCAGGTTCGAATCCTGCCTCGGGCATGGATGTGTGTGATGTCCTTAGGTTAGTTAAGTTTAAGTAGTTCTAAGTTCTAGGGGACTGATGACCACAGATGTTAAGTCCCATAGTGCTCAGAGCCATTTGAACCATTTTGCACCCGTGTTAAAATGGACCGTTTACCAATTGCGGAAAAGGTCGAGATCGTGTTGATGTACGGCTACTGTGATCAAAATGCCCAACGGACGTGTGCTATGTATGCTGCTCGGTATCCTGGACGACATCATCCAAGTGTCCGGACCGTTCGCCGGATAGTTACGTTATTTAAGGAAACACGAAGTGTTCAGCCACATGTGAAACGTCAACGACGACCTGCAACAAATGATGATGCTCAAGTAGGTGTTTTAGCTGCTGTCGCGGCTAATCGGCACATCAGTAGCAGACAAATTGCGCGATAATCGGGAATCTCAACAACGTCGGTGTTGAGAACGCTACATCAACATCGATTGCACCCGTACCGTATATCTATGCACCAGGAATTGCATGGCGACGACTTTGAACGTCGTGTACAGTTCTGCCACTAGGCACAAAAGAAATTACGGGACGATGACAGATTTTTTGCACGCACTCTATTTAGCGACGAAGCGTCATTCACCAACAGCGGTAACGTAAACCGGCATAATATGCACTATTGGGCAACGGAAAAACCACGATGTCTGCGACAGGTGGAACATCAGCGACCTTGGCGGGTTAATGTATGGTTATGGGAGGAAGGATAATTGGCCCCCGTTTTATCGATGGCAAACTAAATGGAACAATGTATGCTGATTTCCTACGTAATGTTCTACCGATGTTACTACAAGATGTTTCACTGCATGACAGAATGGCGATGTACTTCCTATATGATGGATGTCCGGCACATAGCTCGCGTGCCGTTGAAGCGGTATTGAATAGCATATTTCATGACAGGTGGATTGGTCGTCGAAGCACCATACCGTGGCCCGCACATTCACCGGATCTGACGTCACCGGGTTTCTTTCTGTAGGGAAAGTTGAAGGATATTTGCTATCGTGATCCACCGACAACGCCTGACAACATGCGTCAGCGCATTGTCAATGCATGTGCGAACATTACGGAAGGCGAACTACTCGCTGTTGAGAGGAATGTCGTTACACGAGTTGCCAAATGCATTGAGTTTGTCGGACATGATTTTGAGCATTTATTGCATTAATGTGGTATTTACAGGTAATCACGCTGAAACAGCATGCGTTCTCAGAAATGATAAGTTCACAAAGGTACATGTATCACATTGGAACAACCGAAATATAATGTTCAAACGTACCTACGTTCTGTATTTTAATTTAAAAAACCTAGCTGTTACCAACTGTTCGTCTAAAATTGTGAGTCATATTTTTGTGACTACTACAGCGCCATCTATCACAAAGCGAAAAAAGTGGTCCAACTAAAACATTCATATTTCATTACGTACTACACGAATATGTAATAAAAAATGGTGGTTCCTATTTTTAAAAAATTGCAGTTAATATCCGATTGACCTATGGCAGCGCCATCTAGCGGGCCAAACATTGCGACATCTGGTTTCCCCCTTCAAGCTAGACAAGTTTCGTTCTTTGTAGTTTTTTCGTTTGACGCTTATTTCGTGAGATATTTGGCCCGGTCACGATCAATGGACCACCCTGTATATGCCTCTGTATGTTCCCTAATCACTTTTATAATACGAGGGTCGTCTTAAAAGTAAAGAATGTTTCTTTCGCAAGACATTTTTGTTAAGTTCATGAAAGAAAACTTATTTAACGACAGATTTTGATATCTTAGATACTTTTCTACGAAGTCGGCTTGCAAACTTAAACATTTGTCATAGCGTTCCACAAATCTTCATGTATCTGTTGAAATGGTTCAAATGGCTCTGAGCACTATGGGACTTAACATCTGAGGTCATCAGTCCCCTAGAACTTAAAACTACTTAAACCTAACTAACCTAAGGACATCACACACATCCATGCCCGAGGCAGGATTCGAGCCTGCGACCGTAGCGGTCACGAGATTCCAGACTGAAGCGCCTAGAACCGCTCGGCTACCGCGGCCGGCCATGTATCTGTGATCATGATGTCGTCATAGTGAAGATGGTTACTAAAGTTAATAAAAATATCTAGAAAGCTCGGAGAGTATGTTTGCTAGAAAGAGTAGATAAACTATTTCTAGTATCTCACTTAGACAATGAATGAACTTCCTGTAGTTCCAGTATCATGGACGTAGAGTAATGATAGGCAAAGTTTAAACGGATTGTAAAACACGTTCTAGAGAAATACGTGCCAAATAACTGCATTAGAAACGGAAAACAATCACCGTGGTTTAACAACAAAATTCGGGAATTTCGGTTCAAAAACGAACACGCAAACGACGAGAGGCAACAGTTAGTAGAAATTCGTGTGTCTGTAGAAAGATTGATGCGCGAGGCGGGCAACATCCACCGTCACATTCGAATAAAAGATCTTGCCGAGAACCCGAAAAAATTGTGGTCTGATGTAAAGTCACTAAGCGTGTCGTAGACTTTTGTCCAGTCCTCGTTGACCAGTCTGGTGAGGCAGGAGAAATAGCAGAAGGAAAGACAAAGTTTTAAATTTCACTTTTAAGAAATAGTTCATGCAGTAGAATCGAACAAACATACCGTAGTATGAAACTTACTGGCAGATTAAAACTGTGTGCCGGACCGAGACTCGAACTCGGGACTTTTGCCTTTCGCGGGCAAGTGCTCTACCAACTGAGCTACCCAAGCACGACTCACGCCCCGTCCTCACAGCTTTACTTCCGCCAGTACCTCGCCTCCTACCTTCCAAACTTAACAGAAGCTCTCCTGCGAACCTTGCAGAACTAGCACTCCTGAAAGAAAGGATATTGTGGAGACATGGCTGAGCCACAGCCTGGGGGATGTTTCCAGAATGAGATTTTGACTCTGCAGCGGAGTGTGCGCTGATATGAAACTTCCTGGCAGATTAAAACTGTGTGCCGGACCGAGACTCGAACTCGGGACCTTTGCCTTTCTCGGGCAAGTGCTCTACCAACTGAGCTACCCAAACACGACTCATGCCCCGTCCTCACAGCTTTACTTCCGCCAGTACCTCGCCTCCTACCTTCCAAAAGGTTCGCAGGAGAGCTTCTGTTAAGTTTGGAAGGTAGAAGGCGGGGTACTGGCGGAAGTAAAGCTGTGAGGACGGGGCGTGAGTCGTGCTTGGGTGGCTCAGTTGGTAGAGCACTTGCCCGCGAAAGGCAAAGGTCCCGAGTTCGAGTCTCGGTCGGGCACCATTAAAAAAAAAAAAAAAAGTTGGTAGAGCACGTGCCCGCGAAAGGCAAAGGTCCCGAGTTCGAGTCTCGGTCCGGCACACAGTTTTAATCTGTCAGGAAGTTTCATATCAGCGCACACTCCGCTGCAGAGTGAAAATATCATTCTGATACCGTAGTACGGTCATCGCACAGACTCCGGTGTGGAGAACATAGTAATAGGCGTCCCTTGAGTAGAGAAACGACTGAAAGAGCTGAAAACAAATAAGTCACCCGATCCGGATGGAACCAGAATTAGGTTTTACAGAGATTGGCCCCTTACTTAGCTTGCTTTTATCGCGAATTTCTTGCAGAGCGCGAAGTCCCAATACACTGGAAAACTGTGGGTAACTCCTGTTTATGAGGAGCGTAAAAGAACGGACCCGCAGAATAAAAGACCAATATCCTTAACATCGGCTAGATGTAGAATTTTTGAACAGAGTTTCAATATAATAAATTTCCCTCAGACGAAAAAGCTGTCAGAATACGGCACAGTTTTAGAAACTCAGCTTGCCTTTTTCTCACATGATATCCTGCGAACCTTGGATGAACACAGATTCCATATTCGTAGATTTCCGAAAATCATTTAACAAGCCGCCTCACTGTAGACTGTTAACTAAGGTAAGAGGCCGGCCTGGGTCGCCGAGCGGTTCTAGGCGCTACAGTCTGGAACCGAACGACCGCTACGGTCGCAGGTTCGAATCCTCCCTCGGGCATGGGTGTGTGTGTGATGTCCCTAGGTTAGTTAGGTTTAAGTAGTTCTAAGTTCTAGGGGACTGATGACCTCAGAAGTTAAGTCCCATAGTGCTCAGAGCCATTTTTGAAGGTAAGAGGATACGGGGTAGGTTCCCATCAGATATGCGAGTAGTTCGGACACTTCTTAAGTAATAGAACCCAGTATGTTGTCCTCGACGGAAAGTTTTGATCACAGACAAGAGCATCGTCAGGAGTAACACAGGGAAGTGTGATAGGAGCGCTATTATTCTCTACATAGGCCTACATACAGGGTGTTTCATATATGACCGGTATGTTTGAAACGGCAATAAAAACTAAACGAGCAGCGATAGAAATACACCGTTTGTTGCAATATGCTTGGGACAACAGTACATTTTCAGGCGGACAAACTTTCGAAATTACAGTAGTTACAATTTTCAACAACAGATGGCGCTGCAAGTGATGTGAAAAATATAGAAGACAACGCAGTCTGTGGGTGCGCCATTCTGTACGTCGTCTTTCTGCTGTAAGCGTGTGCTGTTCACAACGTGCAAGTGAGCTGTAGACAACATGGTTTATTCCTTAGAACAGAGGATGTTTCTGGTGTTGGAATTCCACCACCTAGAACACAGTGTTGTTGCAACAAGACGAAGTTTTCAACGGAGGTTTAATGTAACCAAAGGACCGAAAAGCGATACAATAAAGGATCTGATGAAAAATTTCAACGGACTGGGAACGTGACGGATGAAAGTGCTGGAAAGGTAGGGCGACCGCGTATGGCAACCACAGAGGGCAACGCGCAGCTAGTGCAGCAGGTGATCCAACAGCGGCCTCGGGTTTCCGTTCGCCGTGTTGCAGCTGCGGTCCAAATGACGCCAACGTCCACGTATCGTCTCATGCAACAGAGTTTACACCTCTATCCACACAAAATTCAAACGCAGCAACCCCTCAGCGCCGCTACCATTGCTGCACGAGAGACATTCGCTAAAGATATAGTGCACAGGATTGATGACGGCGATATGCATGTGGGCAGCATTTGGTTTACTGACGAAGCTTATTTTTACCTGGACGGCTTCGTCAATAAACAGATCTGGCGCATAAGGGGAACCGAAAAGCCCCATGTTGCAGTCTCATTGTCCCTGCATCCTCAAAAAGTACTGGTCTGGGCCGCCATTTCTTCCAAAGGAATCATTGGCCCATTTTTCAGATCCGAAACGATTACTGCATCACGCTATCTGGACATTCTTCATGAATTTGTGGCGGTACAAACTGCCTTAGACGACACTGCGAACACCTCGTGGTTTATGCAAGATGGTGCCCGGCCACATCGCACGGCCGACGTCTTTAATTTCCTGAATGAATATTTCGATGATCGTGTGATTGCTTTGGGCTATCCGAAACATACAGGAGGCGGCGTGGATTGGCCTCCCTATTCGCCAGACATGAACCCCTGTGACTTCTTTCTGTGGGGACACTTGAAAGACCAGAAACAATTGAACAGCTGAAGCAGTACATCTCATCTGCATGTGAAGCCACTCCGCCAGACACGTTGTCAAAGGTTTCGGGTAATTTCATTCAGAGACTACGCCATATTATTGCTACGCATGGTGGATATGTGGAAAATATCGTACTATAGAGTTTCCCAGACCGCAGCGCCATCTGTTGTTGAAAATTGTAACTACTGTAATTTCGAAAGTTTGTCTGCCTGAAAATGTACTGTTGTCCGAAGCATATTGCAACAAACGGTGTATTTCTATCGCTGCTCGTTTAGTTTTTATTGCCGTTTCAAATATACCGGTCATTTTTGAAACACCCTGTAAATGAATTGACGGCCACGGTGAGCAGCAATCTCGGCTGTTTGTTGACGATGCTGTGGTGTAGGGGCAGGTATCACCGTTGAGTGACTGTAGGAGGATACAGGATCACTTAGACAAAATTTATAGTTCGTGTGATGAATGGTAGCTAGCTCTAAATGTAGAAAAATGTAAGTTAAAGCAGATGTGTAGGGAAAACAATGTCATACACTCCTGGAAATGGAAAAAAGAACACATTGACACCGGTGTGTCAGACCCACCATACTTGCTCATGACACTGCGAGAGGGCTGTACAAGCAATGATCACACGCACGGCACAGCGGACACACCAGGAACCGCGGTGTTGGCCGTCGAATGGCGCTAGCTGCGCAGCATTTGTGCACCGCCGCCGTCAGTGTCAGCCAGTTTGCCGTGGCATACGGAGCTCCATCGCAGTCTTTAACACTGGTAGCATGCCGCGACAGCGTGGACGTGAACCGTATGTGCAGTTGACGGACTTTGAGCGAGGGCGTATAGTGGGCATGCGGGAGGCCGGGTGGACGTACCGTCGAATTGCTCAACACGTGGGGCGTGAGGTCTCCACAGTACATCGATGTTGTCGCCAGTGGTCGGCGGAAGGTGCACGTGCCCGTCGACCTGGGACCGGACCGCAGCGACGCACGGATGCACGCCAAGACCGTAGGATCCTACGCAGTGCCGTAGGGGACCGCACCGCCACTTCCCAGCAAATTAGGGACACTGTTGCTCCTGGGGTATCGGCGAGGACCATTCGCAACCGTCTCCATGAAGCTGGGCTACAGTCCCGCACACCGTTAGGCGGTCTTCCGCTCACGCCCCAACATCGTGCAACCCGCCTCCAGTGGTGTCGCGACAGGCGTGAATGGAGGGACGAATGGAGACGTGTCGTCTTCAGCGATGAGAGTCCCTTCTGCCTTTGTGCCAATGATGGTCGTATGCGTGTTTGGCGCCGTGCAGGTGAGCGCCACAATCAGGACTGCATACGACCGAGGCACACAGGGCCAACACCCGGCATCATGGTGTGGGGAGCGATCTCCTACACTGGCCGTACACCACTGGTGATCGTCGAGGGGACACTGAATAGTGCACGGTACATCCAAACCGTCATCGAACCCATCGTTCTACCATTCCTAGACCGGCAAGGGAACTTGCTGTTCCAACAGGACAATGCACGTCCACATGTATCATCCCGTGCCACCCAACGTGCTCTAGAAGGTGTAAGTTAACTACCCTGGCCAGCAAGATCTCCGGATCTGTCCCCCATTGAGCATGTTTGGGACTGGATGAAGCGTCGTCTCACGCGGTCTGCACGTCCAGCACGAACGCTGGTCCAACTGAGGCGCCAGGTGGAAATGGCATGGCAAGCCGTTCCACAGGACTACATCCAGCATCTCTACGATCGTCTCCATGGGAGAATAGCAGCCTGCATTGCTGCGAAAGGTGGATATACACTGTACTAGTGCCGACATTGTGCATGCTCTGTTGCCTGTGTCTATGTGCCTGTGGTTCTGTCAGTGTGATCATGTGATGTATCTGACCCCAGGAATGTGTCAATAAAGTTTCCCCTTCCTGGGACAATGAATTCACAGTGTTCTTATTTCAATTTCCAGGAGTGTAATTTTCAAGTACAATATTAGTAGTGTGCTGTTGGACACAGTCACGTCGATTAAATAGACGTGACGTTGCAAAGCAATATGAAATGGAAGTAACATGTAAGGAGTGTAGTAGGGATGATGAATGGTCGGCTTTGGTTTATTAGGAGAATTTTAGGAACGTGCGGTTCATTTCTAAAGAGACCACTAGTGCCACACATTCTTGAGCAGTGCTCGAGTGTTTTGGACCACCACCAGTTCGAATTAAAAGAAGACATCGAAGCAATGCAGAGGTGGGCTGCGAGATTTGTTTCCGGTAGGTTCGATAAACACACAAGTATTACGGAAACGCTTCGGGAACTCAAATTGAATCCCTGAATGCAAGACAATGGTCTTTTATAGAAAGACTACTGAGAAAATTTAAGAACCGGCCTGTAGAACGATTATACTACGGCCAACGTACATTTCGCGCAAGGACCACGAAAATGAAACAAGGGAAACTAGAGCTCGTACAGAGGCATATAGACAGCTGTTTTTCCTCGCTCTGTTTGCGAGAGGAACAGGAAAAGAAATGACTAATAGTGTTACAAGGCACACTACGCCACGCACCATTAAGTGGCTTGCGGAGTATATTCGAGGGCCATTCAGTAAGTAATCCAACACATTTTTTTCTCGGCCTATTTCGGTTGAAAAAAATGTGGAATTTGTTGTGGGGCACGGTGGAATATTCCCGTTTCAGCCCCTATAGTTTCACGAAGTTACGATAGGTACTGGCGCTATACCTATCCTTCAAAATGGTGTCTGCATCGGAAATGCGTTATAAGCGGAGAGCTGTCATTGAGTTCCTTTTGGCGGAAAACCAGAGCATCGCTGATATCCATAGGTGCTTGCTGATTGTCTACGGAGACTTAGCAGTAAAGAAAAGCGAGGTGAGTCGTTGGGTGAGGCGTCTGTCATCATCGCAATAAGGTCGCGAAAACCTGTCCGATCTCCCTCGCACTAGCCGGCCACAAACAAACTTAGGAGACTGAAGAAACGACTTGAGCGTGCTTGTCGCCAAAAAAATTGAAACGAACTTCTACTTCTTCATGACAACACAAGGCCTGCGCACGCGAGAAGAGCTCGCTAAACTTGATTGGACCGTTCTTCTCATCTAGCCTACAGCCCGGATCTCAAACCTTCCGACTTCCATCTGTTTAGCCCAATGAAGGGGAGCAGCACGTGCATATTGATGTAGCAACACGTTGGCTACGACTGGTATCAGGTGGGTGCTCGAATACTTCAAACTTAAACTGCTTAAGTAAATCCTTCGGGCGAACGTTTTGGTGAAGAAGCGTTACACCGCTGGTCAACAATCCACGCCGTTTGTTTTGAACGGCGCGTCGTGGTCTGTGAGGATACTGACAGCAGGTCTTCTCTTTTATGCTCTCTTCTCAACGCTTGAAGTTAATGAGTAGGACGCTCATCGATCTCACACCAACTGTGGCCATAACCTTTATGATGCTCGTAATTTGTTTTGCTTTTTTTGGTTTTGTCGAGGATCATGAATTATGCGATTCCATTGGCTGTGTAACTCCCATTTGTTGTTTCTTGTGTTCGTCTGCCAAAAGGCGAGAAACTAACCTGGAACACTCTTTTAAATTTGATAAATAAATTTAGTGAAATTTCGGGAAAGCGCAAAGTCAATCGATCAAAACAGAAACGTCTACCCTGTGGAATCTTTACCGCAATCCTTGATTTCACTTCGCCAGTAACAACTGCATGTCGGTCTCATAGTTATTCATCTTGAATATTCCTTCGTCTGCCATGAAACAATTTGCACCATTTTCGAACTGAAGCTTCATACATGGCATTTCCATAAACTCCGGTTATCTGTCTGTCAATTTAGACAAAGTGGAGTTCTTGACGTTCAGAAACCATATTACAGCAGGAACCTCACACTTGGGGTAGGGCAGATCGTTTATTTTGCCACACATTTTAAAACCGCGCAGATAAACAGTAAACGATCATTCCTGTTCGCTGTTAACGTTATATTGGGGCCAACGATTCAGAGGGTCTATGACATGGTGATGGGGGTGACTTGGTGGGGGGACAATAGCGTCACATCAAAACTTTCCTTACTTTTGGAATGACTCTCGTATTATCATGAGCTGTACGTGAAATATAAGTTTTGGCAGCAGAATGGTGGCACGTTCTTCCTCTAATACTGGTTCTTTAAATGTCCCCCACAAGGTTTCGCGAGGATTACGTCGTATTTCTTGCAAGGATTCCTATGAACGTTCTCCGAACATTTGTGCTGAACTTTTATCTGTGCTATATCGACCTGTTACGACCCAAACAGCTCGTCTCTGAATTTGTTAGAGCCGGCCGTCGTGGCCGAGCGGTTCTAGGCGCTTCCGTCCGGAACCGCGCTGCTGCTATGGTCGCAGGTTCGAATCCTGCCTCGGGCATGGATGTGTGTGAGGTCCTTAGGTTAGTTATGTTTAAGTAGTGCTACGTTCTAGGGGACTGATGACCTCAGATGTTAAGCCATTTCATTTCAATTCGTTAGATGTCTATTTTCGTGCCTGCTTGACAAGGACAACAAAAACTGGGAAAATACTCTACAACTTGCCGCACTATCTTCTTCACAGATGCACTATACACTCCTCGAACCCTTCCAAAAAAGCTACGCTTTCTTTTCATCTTTCCCACTACTGATGAGAGTTGGCAATACTCTCTAAGGATTTAAAGGTTGGCTACAGCGCGCATACACAAGCTCTGGAATCTAAAATAATGTTCTCGCGCTTCGCAGCGCACGGATTAATTAGTGGCAGTTTGGAAGCCTGTGTAGGAGCCCGCCTGCTGCGGTGCGCACGTGTGTTGGGCGAGGGGTCGTCGCCGAGCTGCCGTACTGCCGTGTCCGCCAGCAGCGACACAGGATTTGGTATTGAGTTGATATTTTTTATAATTTGCAGCGCGCTTATTAATTTAAAGGAAAGGGTTTGTGTATGTGCATACTAGCAGACGGTAATTTTGATAATGATAGGAGTTGAATTCTTAAGGGAAACCATTGTTAGGCGAATAGATTAAGTATTGATTTTTGTCAGTGATTTATTTCGTAATTGTCAGGGAGTTGTTTCAATATGTATTTAATTGAGAAGTATTTCAGTCTGTCTCAAGAGTTTGATTAATAATGCTTTAATGCCACTGGAGGCAGATTTACATACGAAGCGATTGTTCAAAGAGCTTCTAGCGTTTTGTTAATTGAATGAGAAAGAATCGCTTTCAGAATATAGTTTTTGAAAAAAAGGAATTACTTGCTTGGGTTATCATTTATCGAGTTTAGATTTGACCAAACCCTTTCTCTTGAATTATATGTAGTTGTAGTAAGCAGCAGCAGCCGCAGCAACAGCAGGAGCCGCCATACAGAACATGCATTGCACTCAGCATGAATAATAGTTTTTTTTATGTTTTTGTTAAATAATGGAATGCACAGATCAAGCAGTGGCAGCAGAAAAACCAAGTAAGTTATTTGTTGCGCACAGGACCAATAAAAAAATAAAGTTCAGGCGATCTCTGTAATAGTAAAGTTAACAAGAGTACAAGCACGAGATTTTCAGTAGAAAAGATAAGAAGATAGAGCTCGCGACTTTCACCTGTCAACATGCCTGCCAGGATACTTTTTTTTTAATGAGTCGTAGTTAGATATGCTTCGTCTTTCTACTGCCAACAGCAAGCTTACGCAACAGTAATCATTTGTGGCGGCACAGCATTTTGATCGCTTGCACACTGCTTTGTATTAACACAAAATTTTATTTCAGCAGTTTTGTTTTTTGAATTTGTTGGTGCATTGTGTAATAGTTAATTGAACATTGGTATTTTTAGCATAGCGGTGTATTTTAGTGACATGTTTTCGTTCGTATTGCGACAATGATGACGCGAGCACACAAGAAAATGGAAAAGAATGCAGATGCTATAACAAACGCGAACGTAGATACGCTTCCGAACATGAATGTAGAAGCGGTTTCAAACGCAGTTTCCGAAAATTCGGAACAGAGAGCAGAAAACTCTTTTGAGAATATTGAGATACGGGAATTTTCGAACAATACTGCGGAGAATCGGAATGTAGGTGATCATTTGCCAACAGTGCGTGATGAACAACTGTGTGCTACACGCGACTTAGGTCATGACTATACAGTGACGCAAACCGAACTCATTACCAGAAATTCCAGCGTTGCTTCCGCCTCGAAAGTGCAGAGCAATTTTGTTTTCCCCACTTTTGGTGGAAAGTTAGGTCTCGTTGTCACTCCGATACAGCGGAGTAATTTTGCCTTTCCTTCTGTTAGTGGACATGCAGGTACTGGTTCTGCTTTAACAGAGAACAGTAACATTGTACTCCCTGCCCCCAGTAATGATGTCTTACAATTATTACTGAGTAAACTCACTGAAATTAATGACAGACAAGAGAGTAAACTCACTGAATTTAACAACAATAATGCAAAGAATTTCAAATCGCTTCAGAACGAAATTAACGAGAACCTCACATTGTTTTGGGGTGAGGAGAATGACAATTTAAATCGTAAATTTGAAGAAATGACCACTCAGTTTAAAAGTGAGGTACATGAATAGTTCAAATCAGATATTAATAATCTTGTATCCTGACTTGATCACGTACAAAATGTTGATATTGTTGAAGTGAAACGACAGACGTCACAACAAGATCTGCAAGTAGAGGAATTAGCGAAAAATGTCGAGTCATTGCAATTACAGAGCACCAATGAAGTTTCAAAGATAGAAACTCAGTTAATAACAGTAGTTAAACAGGTAGATGAATTATCCATGAAAGTGACGGAACTGAGTAGCGGGTTAGAAACGAGGTCAGATAACACTCAGCCGGTACCGATCGCGAATACCGAATAATTTCAGTCTCTGCTACGTTTTAAACAAGGGCAGATGACAATTAATCGGCAAAACAAACGTGACGTGAAAAATATACAGGAACAGCTTGCCAGAATCGAAGAAAAGATCGATCGCAGCAATGACACTGGTAGATCCGATAATTACCAAATTGGTAACGACAATGAGCGCGTTAATTATGGAAATGCTGACCACTTTTCTCGTGAATATGACACGTTTGCGGGACGTAATGAAGGAAACGTGAATCATGCTGTAAAAGAAAACTCATCCGCTAAGAAAAATGACGAGTCTGACTATAAGCATTTTCTCACAGTTAGGAAATTTAAAATTTTTCGGAATGCTAGTCACGAAATCCACCCTCGAGAGTGGTTACAACAATTCTTTACTACCAACATGGCCAATTAGCCACAAACTGGAATTCATTTGCAGTTATCTTGAAGGAGAGCCTGCAACAAGAATGCGCTCAATAGTACGTGAATGTCACACATATGGTGATTTTTATCACGCATTCTTATCTGCTTACTGGTCAGAGACTACACAAGATCGTGTAAAATATTACATCATTATGATGCAAAGTTATGAGCAGTCAAAATTTTCAACTCCAGTGCAATATTTTTAAAACATGATGCGCATGAACACATATTTAACGAGTCCGTACAGTCAGTCGGAATTAATTCGTATCTGTTTGACAAAACTGCCCATCAGATCATGCCACATAATTTTGGCAGCTGGGTGCAAAGATGACTTGGAGGCATTCCAAGCTCTTTTGCAAGAATTAGAATTTGACAACTATGAAAACACACAAAGCGATAATAGTAATCAGTATTCGGAAAATAATAATCCGCGGCGTGACCGTAAACGCGTATGGAACTCGGACGAACCTCACGAGTACAGGGCGGAAGAAGACAGGCGCGATATACGGCATCAACCGTATAAAACAGATCATAGACGCCAAAGAAATGATTTTTATGATCATAAGAACTCTCAGTACAGTAACAGAGATCGCGGACCGCGAGAGCAAAGGCGTTATGAAAATAAAAATTATTTTAGGAATGGTCGCGGTAGAGACAACCGAAATTGGCGCGGACACGTAAATTACAATTCGGAACGCGGTGCTCATGCAGAATACAGAGCATCCAGCCCACGTGATAATTATGGTCATAACAATTATGAGAACCAAAACAGTTATGATGAGGGGACAAATCAAAATTGGCAGGATCACAGAAATTCCAATTTAGAGCGTGGCGACAATGTAGAAATCAGACCACCCAACCCAAGCAATAATTCGCGGCAACATGAGCCGGCACAACAATGACCAGCAGCAAGGACTACAGACGAACCGTTTGTAGCGGTGGAAAGCCGACACACAAATTATGTTAACTTTGTTGAACTGGAGGACATAAGAGACACATTATTACAAGAAAATGACAACAGCGAAATTATGTATACTCATCCAATTATAAAAATATCGGTAGGAAATATTCTACTTTCAACTGTACTTGATTCTGGCAGCCCTGTGAATGTAATTAGCGAGACAATGTTTAAGAAGTGTGAACAGGCATCTGTTTGTCCAACCTCGCCATTTTTAAAGACCAAATCAAAGGGAGTCATTCAAGGAAAGAGTGTAGACGTACGCAATCAGACTTCTTTAGTTTTCAGGTGTCAAAGACACGAGTTTTCTGCAAATTTCGTAGTAGTCCCTCTTTAATCAACAGAAATGGTTTTGGATGTGGAATTCCTACGTGAATATAAAGCAATGTTAAACTTTTGTAATGCTGAAGTCATGTTACGAGCGAATCAAAAATGCTAGTCACACTTAAATTTCGAGGATGATTAACAAAGGAGGCACAACAGTCACTGAATTTGTCTAGTTGTTGCACAGATAACATCAGTACGTTTTACTGTGAAACAGAACAACCCATTAGTACAGAACGATTAATTAAAAGGAATGTTTGCCGAGACGAAGTAGATTCTAATCCAGGAACTGATGAGTTATTTGAAATATTACAAACAAATTGTGAAGTTTTTTCTCACAAGACAGGAACAATACATAACTTTCCTTATGAATTCAAGGTCAAGGAACATAATAAATTTTTTGTACCACCATTGACATACAGAGACAAAGTCAAACAGGAAATACAATCCATGTTAGAGCAGGGAATCATCGAACCTGCTGTGAGTTCATATAACAGCCAATTACATGTGGTTAAGAAAAGGGATCATTCGATTAGACTGGTTCTTGATTCCAGACAAATTAACACAGTAATCCAACCTGAAACCGATAGACCACAGACACTAGATGAACTATTGCAAAAAATTCCGTGGGGTGAAGGTGATGTCATCTTTGGACTTACAAAGTAGTTTTTGGCAAATAGAATTAAATCCGAGGTGTAGGAAATACACAGCTTTCCTCTGTTTTGCAAACTGTTACCAATTTCGAAAATTGCCATTTGGTCTCAACGTTTCGCCATCTGCATTTATCCGTGGTTTGAATACAATATTACCGACACACTTAAAAGACAGAATCACCACTTATGTTGACGACATTTTCATCGCAGAAAATTCATGGACAAAACACAACCAAGTATTAAGTGAATTATTACAAACATTTCGGGAACATGGCATTACAGTCAATTTAAAAAATCGGACTTTGGCAGAACACAAATCAAATTTCTTGGCCACATTGTTATAACAAAAGGCATTCTACCCGATCCAGAAAAATTAAATGCAATCAAAGAAATGCCCCTACCAACAAACAAGCGACAATTAAGAGGATTTTTGGGACTAATAAATTTTTATCGTCGTTTTATTAGCCTACAAAGCTTGTCAACACCTAGATTATGTCAACTAACAGGTAAGAACACAGTTTGGGACTGGGATCATGTTGCTCAAACAGAGTACCACGATTTGAAAACTGCACTACTGAATGCACCTATATTGTCACATCCTGATGTATCTCTTGATTTTTGCCTTTCGACAGATAGCTCAAGATCTGGGCTTGGTGTCCATTTGTTCCAAGAAGTTGTTGAAAATGGAATTCTTACTCAGAAAAGTATAGCTTTTGACAGTCGAATATTAAGAAAGTCAGAGCGCAACTATTTAGTCACGGAGCTGGAAGCATTAGCCATAGTATGGGCGTTCGATAAATTTCGCTACTATTTGCAAGGCAAGCACACCAAAGTATACACCGACCATCGGGCGTTACAATTCCTCATGTCAGCCAAATTAAATCACGACCGTTTAAAACGTTGGGCTTTGTTTCTTCAGGAATTTAACTTCGCTGTTATATATATTCCAGGTTCACAAAACATCATTGCTGATGCGCTTTAACGAGCACCTCTTGGTTTAGCTCAAAGTAACGAGGAAGATTGCCTAGAAAATAATTACAGCTTACTCTACATGCAGAAGGTTGCTTTTGAAAACTTCATTTCATCCTCATTAAGTGACATTGCTCGTGAACAAGAAAAGGATTCGATTTGGAAGGCTATAAAAAGGAAGTGGGAGAATAAGTCACATCCTGCTATAAGACAGTTTTATATCATACGTGATAACATCTTATTCAGACGCAGACGTCCTGACAGTCCTTGGGTTTTATGCATACCAGACGAACTTGTAAATAAACTCATTTGGTACACACATCTCAGTTATGTCCACTTTGGAGCGAAGAAATGTTTTCAAAAATTACGAGACTCATGTTATTTTTACAATATGGGAAAGAGAATCCGTAAAGTCCTGGCCATGTGCAAGTTATGTCAGAAAGCAAAACCACCAACAGTGACACACAGAACACCACTATTTCCAATCATCCCAGTCAAATTAAAAGAGATGGCTGCCGTGGACATCTTCAGGCCAGTAATAAGATCTAGACAAGGCCATTCATATGTTTTCATAGCTGTTGAGTTTACTTCGAAATTTGGCTCATTCACACCTTTACGAAAAGCTGCAGCAAAATCAGTTTCTACAGCATTCGTCAAGAATCTCTTGAAGGAAGTAGGGCACGTTGACAAGGTGATTTCTGACAATGGCCCACAATTCCGTTCCAACAGTTGGGTGAAAACCTTGCGACGCAGGAAAATTAAACCAGTATTTATATCACGTTTTATGCCATCATGTAACCCATCAGAACGTATCATGAAGGAGTTAGGTAAACTTTGCAGATTGTACTGCCATTGCCAACATAGAAACTGGGACGTACATTTATCCGATTTCCAAAACATTATTAATGAACTACCTAATGATTCCACTACCCTGCCTCCACTACTCGTGAGGAAAAATAAACAACCACCAGATAGGATAAAACAATTAGTAGCCTTCCCTGCACAGCGACGTTTAAGACACCATGAAGTGGTAAATATAGCATTACAGAACATCAAGAAAGTTGCAGACAGAAGAAAGAAGCTGCATAATCGGCGAGTCAACGTCAAGAATTTACAGGTGGGTCAAAAAGTATTGCTTAGATCACATCGACTATCTCATAAGGGAAAATATTTGAGTAGGAAGTTTTTCTTAGAGTATGAAGGACCCTTCCGTATACGACGCATTACACACACAAACGCTGTGGAAATTGAGACAATACGAACACATAAATCGCGAGGTCTTCATCACTTATCACACATTAAAATATTCAAGGAATAAGGCCCTAGGGGATTTACTGATCTTTATTAAATATATGTTTGGCGAACATAGGTGCCCCAGCCGTTACAGTATATTCTTCCGATTTTAATTTTCAGTACTGTTTCATAATCTTTGACTAACCTGTTTATCTATTAATCTTTTACTATCAATCTATGCTGTATGAAAGACCAAGAATGAATGATTATGAATGATTTGTATTGTTTGAGAGAATGAGAACTTTGCAAAGGGACATTTCTGACAAGAAGATTATACCAGCTGTTGACATCTTGCGATTGTTCACTGAAACAATGAAATTTTCGTGACTTATTTGAAGGAAAATGCAAGAAATAACTATGTACGTTTTTAGGGAGAAATAACAGAAACTGTTGACATTATCTTGAGGTAAAATATAGTGCATAAGTGGCTCTGAATTGAGAAGGTATATTTGATGGGCAATAGTATAATTAGCAAACCTTCGAACTGACACTTGTTCTGATTTATGAGGTAGTTTGAAGAGTGATGATTTATGAGGATTTTTCGTGTTTATTAGTTTGCCAGGTAAGGCGTATTAGGATTTATGGACCACTCATGAATAGTGTGACACAACGAGGAAGCATTTTGCAGACATTCATAGGACAAGAGAAGGTAAGAAAGATACACTTCTAAACGAAGAAACCTACACAGTAATGTTAAGGTAGAGTACACACTTACTTAAAATCTAAGTCACAGTAAAGTTCAGACATATCTATGAGTCACGAAAGGAGTTCTGATACAAATACATAGCAAAGTGTTGAATTATGTGATGAATGAGTGCCAAGAATATTTTTTGCTCTGTGAAATTGTGGAATGGTAAGAATGATACTGTTCTAGAAACGAAAGCACTTAACGTGACGTAATTTTGTGTAGTAGACGATATTTTCAGATCGGAGCGTAGCACGCTTACCGTCAAGGGTCGCGAGAAGAAAGACGTTCCAGAAACAGTCGGTCGTGACAAAAGAAAAAAAAAACCACTGAGCTATGACCTAGATAATTATGTCGTTCATTAAACGATTTCTTTTCTCTTTCCAGAGTGAAATGAGTCTTACGCCAAGAGGCGATAGTATCTGCCATATTTTATGAATGTGTAAATAGCAGTGTAAAATAAGTCAATTTAATATTTATCTTTTGTTTTTCTATTTCATGATTGTCATTTAGTGATGCAGTGCCGGTTCCAGTACGAGGTTATTTGGAAGGTGATGATTTTTCTCTTGTCATGTCATAAATAAATTTTTTGTCACCTTGATGAGTAAACCATTTCTTTCAGTTTCTACTGTACAGATGGAGAGGTTTCGTGTGTTGTATTTCGTGAATAATCTATTTTTTTATTATTTGCTTTGTAGGTTGTTTCTTTTTCTTGTTGTTTGTGACCATCCAAGGTATGACCACACAGATTCATTCAGAGACTAGGGAGGCCTCCAAACAGAGACAATGAGGACTCCATATAAAAATGATTGAGACACTATACCACATACATTGACGTTTGACATCAGAAATATTGACAGTCATTACAGACTGATAATTATAAATATGGTATAACTTAGTAATTGGAGTGTAAAAATTCTGACGCAGAGTCACGTAATTATTCACTAAATTTTGTACATATTCATGAATTGATTTGGCAAGCCGTTGGCTAGACTTTTTCTAAATGATTCTGTAACTTTTATTACATAAAATAGCATCACTATGGAATTACTTTTCTATTTGTAGGATTACTTAAATATTTTATAACCAAAATGTACATAACAATTATTGTAACAAATATTGTAACATTCTTTTTCAACATCACTAGTAATGTAAAAATAGTAGGTAATTAGAGTTCGACGGCACAGTATTTATGTCTTGAAATTAAAATAATATTTTTTGTGTAGTGCCACATTTGTAATGATTCGTGGTCACAATCAAAACTTTGCCACTGTTACTGGCCAAAGTAATCGTAAGAAAATTAACTTACCACCGTGGGGTGAGCTTCATATTATGGTTCAAATGGCTCTGAGCACTATGGGACTTAACATCTGAGGTCATCAGTCCCCTAGAACTTAGAACTACTTAAACCTAACTACCCTTATGACATCACACACATCCATGCCCGAGGCAGGATTCGAACCTGCGACCATAGCAGTCGCGCGGTTACGGACTGAAGCGCCTCATATTATGACTGAATTGAAAAATACATGCTACAAATATGTGATTACTGTGGCAAGAAATTTAAAGAAAATTGACTTTATCACTGTGTGGTGAGCCTCACATTATTCATGACTCGAGATATATGCCACAAATCTGTAATTGCTGTGGCAATAGAATTGAAGAAAACATTTAAATGAGCTCAGAGCTCACATGCCTGTTTATATGATGTAATATTATTCCTTGCTTAATTTCTGTAATTAGGTTAGAGATATCGTATTTTAAAGGGAGAATCTATTTTCTATAAAATATGACGTTTCCAGTATACAGAAATACTCGACCGAGACTTGTACTATATAAGTTTGAGGAGGTACTTATGCAATAACGCAGTGACGTGTGGTTGTCAGTGGACACGAGGTCCCTGAGTCTGCCAACACTGTCAAACTGTGTCATCCTGGGAGAATGGACGTTACGTGTGGTTGTCAGTGGACACAAGGTCCCTGAGTCTGCCTACGTTGTTAAACTGTCTCACCAGAGGAAAATTTGACTTCAGGTTTGGTTTTCAGTGGATATGAAGTCTCTGAGTCTGCCTACACCTTAAATTAACTGATGATGGAAAACAGGTGTGGTTGTCAGTGGATACGAAGTCCCTGAGTCTGCTTACACCGTAAATTAACTGATGTTGGAATATTAGTGTGGTTGTCAGTGGATATGCAGTCCCTGCGTCTGCTGCACTTAAAACATGTAGACCTGGTTCTTTTGACCAGAGGGAACTGCGAGCACAAAAACATAAAATATCATGTACTCAGACCACTACTGATTTCTGTCATGGAAACATAAGTGCCCAAATGCACAAAATAAAATATTATTTTTTACTGGTTATTAGGTTTTCTTAGCTTATTAAAGACTATTCAATGCTCAAGTAGTTATTGTTACACATCTGTTAAAACTTATATGAGCTTTTTTATCTACTTATGTAAGAAACTTGTTATATTTCCTTTGATGTTTTCTTATTACATACATACTAGGCTAGCAACATTTTCGTATTATTTTTGTAAAAGGAGCCATGTTTTCTCCTTTTCAATCAATTAGGCAAGCAACGTTTCTGCCATTTTTGTATAAAATTTTAACATTTTTCTCTTTCCTATATGCCATGCAAAAAAATTTTCGTCATTTTGTAAAAAAAAAAATTTTACTTAGATGCTAAGCAAGAAATACTTTTAGTCATTGGATATAAAGTGTAACATTTTTCTCTTTGTTTAATTTTTTGTCGTTTTGTAAAAAAATTTTATTGTTTGTTCCTTACCAATATGTTAGGCAAGAATCAGCCCGCAAAATTTTCGAAAATGAGGTTGGGGGTTATGAGAGTTGGCAATACTCTCTTAGGATTTAAAGGTTGCCTACAGCACGCTACACAAGCTCTGGAATGTAAGATATTGTTGTCGCGCTTCGCAGCGCACGGATTAATTAGTGGCAGTTTGGAAGCCTGTGTAGCAGCCCGCCTGCTGCGGTGCGCACGTGTGTTGGGCGAGGGGTCGTCGCCGAGCTGCCGTACTGCCGTGCCCGCCAGCAGCGACACAGGATTTGGTATTGAGTTGATATTTTTTATAATTTGCAACGCGCTTATTAATTTAAAGAAAGGGTTTGTGTATGTGCGTACTAGCAGACGGTAATTTTGATAATGATAGGAGTTGAATTCTTAAGGGAAACCATTGTTAGGCGAATAGATTAAGTATTGATTTTTGTCAGTGATTTATTTCGTAATTGTCAGGGAGTTGTTTCACTATGTATTTAATTGAAAAGTATTTCAGTCTGTCTCAAGAGTTTGATTAATATTGCTCTAATGCCACTGGAGGCAGATTTACATACGAAGCGATTGTTCAAAGAGCTTCTAGCGTTTTGTTAATTGAATGAGAAAGAATCGCTTTCAGAATATAGTTTTTGAAAAAAAGGAATTACTTGTTTGGGTTATCATTTATCGAGTTTAGATTTGACCAAACCCTTTCTCTTGAATTATATGTAGTTGTAGTAAGCAGCAGCAGCCGCAGCAACAGCAGGAGCCGCCATACAGAACATGCATTGCACTCAGCACGAATGATAGGTTTTTTATTGTTTTTGCTAAATAATGGAGTGCAGCAGATCAAGAAGTGGCAGTAGAAAGGCCAAGTAAGTTATTTGTTGTGCACAGGACCAATAAAAATAAATAAATAAAGTTTAGGCGATCTCTGTAATAGTAAAGTTAACAAGAGTACAAGCAAGAGATTTTCAGTAGAAAACACGAGATAAGAAGATAGAGCTCGCGACTTTCACTGATTTTATGTGATCGTCCCTTTTCATATCGCTCCTTAGTATTACCTTTAACTATTTACACGATGTTACCACTAACCTTGTAATAGTTCTTTCTTTTTGTTATATGCATTCGTGTGACTTAGTGCCACATTGTAGATCGTTCACGAAGATCCGAGAATACCGAATGGGTTCAGATATGTGAATGGTTCGAAAACTTTTTAAATAACGGAACCCAATACGTTGTACTGTGTGATGGGTGTTGATCAAAGACAAAGGTATGTTTAGGAGTGTTCCAGGAACGTGAGATAGGACCGCTCTTGTTCTCGATGTGCATAAACAAACTGACGGGTAGGTCGAACAGCAGTCTGCAAGTATTTGCGATCACGCCGTAGTTTTAGGGAAAGAATCGTCGTCGAATGACTGTAAGGGGATACAGGATGACTTGGACAAAATTTCTATTTGGTGTGATGTATGGCACTTGCTCTAAATGTGAAAAAAAAGTAAGTTATTGCACATGAGTAGAAAAACAGTCATGTAATGTCCTAATACAGTACTAGTGGCGTGCTGCTTGACGCAGTCACGACAACTATATATGCGTAACGTCGAAAAGTGACATGAAATGGAACCAGCACGTAATGTCGATTGTAGGGAAGACAACTAGTCGACTGCGGTTTATCAGGACTATTCTAGGTAGGTATAGCTCACCGATAAAGGAGATCGCGTGCAAAGCACTTGTACGGCCCCTTTCTGAGTGCTGCTCGAGTGTTGTCCGATTAATATGAGACAACGAAGGCGTGCTGCTGGACTTGTCACACATAGGTTCGATCAGCAAGCGAATATTACAGAAATGCTCCGTGAACTCCAGTCGGAGTACGCAGAGGAAGGAAAACGTTCTTTTCGCGAAACATTATCGAGAAAGATGGAGAATCGGTAGGTTAGGACAGCACGGGCAAAATGCGCTCTTGTGTTATCTTGTTGAGAGATACACGGAAGCCTCTAAGATAGGGTATAACCATCGGCCTAAACACGTGACACATGTAAAGTATGCTGTCTAAATTCGAACCAGAGATAAGTATGTTGCGTACCCAATGGATCCTCACAGCATCGCGCCAGGTTCTGAGCCTGTATGACAATGATTAATGATATCTGCCAGTGTTCGTTCTCCTGAGAGTTTCAACACACGGGTACGTCTATCAGTATTCTGTTCCTAGAACTGGTACTCGCCTGAAAAGACGACGTGGTGTCACCCTCGTGTCCAGTGTTATCGTGGGGCGTACCATTTACGCAGCGGCTCAAATTCTCATTAAGTTCTGATGGCTAATTCTATGTGTATTGCAACAGTTAAGGTTCAAACTGCTTCAAATGGCTCTGAGCACCATGGAACTCAACGTCTGAGGTCATCAGTCCCCTAGAACGTAGAACTACTTAAACCCAACTAACGTAAGGACATCACACACACGTCCATGCCCGAGGCCGGATTCGAACCTGCGACCGTAGCGGTCGCGCGGTTCCAGACTGAAGCACCTAGAACCGCTCGGCCAGGAACAGTTAAGGAAAAGATCCACAAATTACATGGTGCATATTAGAACTATTCCGTCTCGTAAACTGACAAAGGGCCGGGAGAGCGGTGTGCTGACCACATGTCTCTCCATATCCACATCCAGTGACGCCTGTGGGCTGAGGATGACACGGAGGCCGGTCGGTGCCGTCGAGCCTTCGTGGCCTGTTCAGCGGAGTTTTCCATACAATAACTTTTATTACAGTAATGTTAAGATATCATTCTGTTCCTTAAAACGCTAGTCGAATTGTCTACCTCCGTAACTACGACACACCATATACTGACGCAACATGATCTGTCTCACCGAATGGAGTTTCGTAATCCAAACTCTTCATCCAAAGAACTTAGTGTCATCGTATGTGGAACTCGAGTTGACCACGGGAGGGATTAGTACGGTCGATCCGACGTTTCCTGCCCATGAAGCTGGCACCAGAATCCGTATACATATTTCCGGCATTCAGTCACGTTGAAATCATAAAAAGCTACCAATTACCGAAGGCGTTTCCTGCAGGAATACGTTCAAGTAATATTTTTCAGACGTCTCCGATCACTTTGTCTCTGCCAACGAGAGAACTAAGTGAATAGAAGCTGGACACTAAACATCTCTTAAATCAAAACACACAAAAAGTCTCTTACCAGCCTTTGCAAGTTTGTATGTAAAGTTAATTTCCACCCTGCACATAAACCTTTTACTTGAAATTTGGGGTAAAAGACCCTAAAATGATGGTGCAAGAAGAAAATTTTGACGTTGTCACTATAATTGATGGCATTATAGTATGTTATGACACTTACTCAGTATTGTACATGCGCCTATCCGAATGTACCAAAATTTGTTTTGGGGAATTACGATTACTGTCCATATCCATGATAGGTGAGCACCACGAAAACAGGTAAAACAGCAATACACTGAACAGAGATACAATTAACCATGAAGAGCGGCCATCCACGTTCTCTATTTCAAACACCACGTTCCTCCCTTTCACGATGGAGGTTGAAATGAAATGTTCACGATCAGCCTCTGAAATGAGTCAGAAACGGTAACAGGTTATGAGTATTAATCGGAGCAATTTGAGGTGTAAAGAGGATATACACTGAGGTGACCAGAGTCATTGGATAGCGATATGCGCTTATACAGATGGTGGCAGTATCGAGCACACAAGGTATAAAAGAGCAGTGCATTGGCGGTGCTGTCATTTGTATTCCAGTGATTGATGTGGAAAGGTTTCCGACTTGATTATGGATGCATGAAGGAAATTAACAGACTTTGAGCGCGGAATGGTAGTTGGAGATAGACGCATGGGACATTCCATTCGGAAAATCGTTAGGGAATTCAATATCCACAGTACCAAGAGAATGCTGAGGATACCAAATTTTAGGCACTATCTGTCACCACAGACAACGCACTGGCCGACGGCCTTCACTTAACGACCGAGAGCAGCATTTCCGTATATTTGTCAGTACTACCAGACAAGCAACACTGTGTGAATCCACCGCAGAAATCAAGGTGGAACGCGCGACGAATGTATCCGTTAGGGCAGTGCGGCGAAATCTAGCGTTAATGGGCTACGGGAGTAGGCGACCGACTCAAATGCCTTTGCTAATAGCACGACAGCGCCTTTAGCCCGTGACCACATCGCTTGGACACTTTTTTTTTTTTTTTTTGGTGCGGTCCGCCACGAATTACGATCCTGTGCCAGCCTCTTCATCTAAGAGTAGCACTTGCAAGATAAGTCCCGAATTATTAACTGGATGTATTCCAATCTCTGTCTTCCTCTATGGTTTTTGCCCTCTACAGTTTCCCCTAGCACCATCAGAGTCATTCCCTCATCTCTTTAACAGATGTCCCAATCATGCTGTCTCTTCTCCTTGTCAGTGTTTTCCATATATGCCTTTCCTCTCCGATTCTGTGCAGAACCTGCTCATTCCTTACCTTATCAGTCCATCTAATTTTCTACATTCGTCCGTAGCACCACAGCTCAAATGTTTCGATTCTCTTTTGTTCCGGTTTTCCCACAGTCCATGTTTCACTGTGCTCAAAACGTACATTCTTAGAAATTTCTTCCTCAAATGAAGACCTATGTTCAATACTAGTAGACTTCTCTTCGTCAGGAATGCCCTTTTCGCCAGTGCCACTCTGCTTTTGATGTCCTCCTTGCTCCATCTATCATTGGTTATTTTGCTGCCTAGGTAGTAGAATTCCTTAACTTTATCTACTTTGTGAGCATCAATGCTAATGTTAAGTTTCTCGCTGTTCTCATTTTTCTACCTCTCATTACTGTAGCCTTTCTTCGATTCACTTGCAGTCAGTATTCTGTACTCATTACACTGTTCATTCCATTCAGCAGATAATGTAATTCTTTTTCACTTTCACTCAGGATAGCAATGTTGTCCATGAATCCTATCACTAATATCCTTTCAGCTTTAACTTTAATTCCATTTCTGAACCTTTCTTTTACTTCTATCATTGCTTCTTCGATGCACAGGTTGAACAGTAGGGGAGAAAGACTACATCCCTGTCTTACACTCTTTTTAATCTCAGCACTTCATTCTTGGCCGTCCAATCTTATTATTCCCTCTTGGCTCTTGTACCTGTGGTGTATTCCCCGTCTCTTCCTATAGCTTACCCCTATTTTCCTCAGAATTTCGAACATCTTGCGCCATTTTACATTGTCGAACGCTTTTTCCAGGTCGACAAATCCTATAAACATGTCTTGATTTTTCTTTAGTTTTGCTGCCATCATCAACCGCAACGTCAGAACTGCCTCTCTGGCGCCTTTACCTTTCCTAAAGCCAAACTCATCGTCATCTCACACATCCTCAATTTTATTTTCCATTCTTCTGTATATTATTCTTGTCAGCAACTTGGATGCCTGAGCTGTTAAGCTAATTGTGCGGTAATTCTCGCACTCGTCACCTCTTGCAGTCTTCGGAATTATGTGGATGATATTTTTTCGAAAGTCAGGTGGTATGTCGCCAGACTCACACATTCTACACACCAACGTGAATAGTCATTTTGTTGCCATTTTCCCCAATGATTTTAGAAATCCTGATGGAATGTTATCTATCCCCTCTGCCTTATTTGATCTCCTCCAAATTCTGATTCTAATACTGGATACCCTATCTCTTCTAAATCGACTCCTGTTTCTTCTTCTATCACATCAGACAAATCTTCCCCCTCATATAGGCCTTCAATGTACTCTTTCCATCTATCCGCTCTCTTCTCTGCGTTTAACAGTGCAATTCACTTTGCACTCTTTATGTTACCACCCTTGGTTTTAATTTCACTGAAGGTTGTTTTGACCTTCCTACATGCTGAGCCAGTCCTTCCGACAATCATTTCTTTTTCGATTTCTTCATATTTTTCATGCAGCTATTTCGTCTAAGCTTCTCTACACTTCACATTTATATCATTCCTCAGTGACTTGTATTTCTGAATTTCCCTAAATATTTTTGTACTTTCTTCTTTCATCGATCAACTTAAGTATTTCTTCTGTTACTCGTGGTTTCTTCGCAGTTATCTTCTTTGTAGCTATGTTTTTCTATCCAACTTCTGTGATTGCCCTTTTTAGAGAGTTCATTTCTCTTCAACAGTTCTGCCTATTGAGCTATTCCTTATTGCTGCATCTATAGCTCTAGAGGACTACAATCGTATCTCGTCATTCCTTGGTACTTCCGTATCCCACTTCTTTGCGTATTGATTCTTCCTGACCAATCTCTTAAACTCAGCCTATTCTTCATCACTACTACATTGTGATCTGAGTCTATACTTGCTCCTGGGTACGCCTTACAATCCAGTATCTGATGTCGGAATCTCTGCCTGACCAAGATGTAATCTAACTGAAATCTTCTCGAATCACTTGGCCTTTCCCTTTTCTTCTTGTCATTCCTGAACAGAGTATTCGCTATTCCTAGCTGAAATTTATTATAGAACTCAGTTAGTCTATCTCCTCTATCATTCCTTGTCCCAAGCCCAAATTCACCAGTAACCTTTTCTTCTACTCATTCCACTACAATTGCATTCCAGTACCCCATGACTATTAGATTTTCATCTCCCTTTTCGTACTATATTACGCCTTCAGTATCCTCATATACTTTCTCTATCTCTTCATCTTCAGCTTGCGACGTCGGCATGTACACCTGAACTATCGTTCTCGGTGTTGGTGTTGGTTTGCTGTCAATTCTGATAAGAATGACCCTATCACTGAACTGTTCACAGTAACACACTCTCTGCCCTATCTTCGTATTCAAAACGAATCCTGCTCGCGTCATACCATTTTCTGCTTTTACCTGTACGCATCTGAAAGGAAATCCTTCTCTTCTTTCCATTTCGCTTCACTGACCCCTACTATATCTAGACTGAGCCTACGGATTTCCTTTTTCAGATTTTCCAGCTTCCCTACCACATTCAAACTCCTGACATTCCATGCCTCGACTCGTAGAACGTTATCCTTTGGTTGGTTATTCAATCTTTTTCTCATAGTCACCTCCCCTTTGGCAGTCCCCTCCTGGAGATCCGAATGGGGGACTATACCGGAATCTTTCGACAATGGTGAGATCATCATGACACTTTTCCAATTATAGGCCACATGTCCTGTGGATACACGTTATGTGTCTTTAATGAGTGGTTTCCACTGCCTTGTGCATCCTCATGTTGTTGATCATTGCTGATTCTTCCGCCGCTAGGGGTAGTTTCCCGACCCAAGAGACTTCTCTGGACCTCTGTCCGCTACTCCGCCATCTTTGACCAGGCCGTTGACAGAATGAGCGTGACTTCTTATGACGGAAGTCTTCGGACCCTAGGCGACTGGAAAACCGTGGCTTGGTTAGATGAGTCCCGATTTCAGCTGGTAAGAGCTGATGACAGGATGTGTGGAGTAGACCTTGCAAAGTCACGGACCCAAACTGTAAACAAGGCACTGTGCAACCTGGTATGGGCTGTGTTTACATGGGATGGACTGGGCCACAATTCGCCACGAATTGTTTGAAGAATTTTCTGGAACTCTGGCCCTTAGCTGAAGCAACATGGACTTTTGTACCATTATCTGCCATCCAAGATAAGTTCGATTCCATGCGCAGTCGACTGTATGGAATCAGCGCAGTAAGAGGGGTCGACGTAGAGACGAGACAGAATGGTAGAAAAGACGTATCGTATTTGGACGTCCCCATGACCAAACCATGAATCAAGATGTTGGTCTCATCGTGGACTGTGCAGTGTGTCTATGTGGTGTATGGTCAGTTGTCAGAATAATATTCTAACCGACAGAGACCGGAGACAAATGTCAGGTTTTATTAATGAAAATCGGTTCAAAGACCGACAGGAATTGCAGTTATCAGTGAATGCAGGTCGAGAGAGAACACTGCGAACGGAGTAGCATCCAGTGATCATTTGCCGTCGGGTTCCTCGCACGTGACCATTACTAATAGCAGAACATAAAGCTCCACGTCTTCAGTGGGTCAAACAACACAGAAAGTGGGCAGTAACTGTCTGGAGACACGTAGTGTCGTCTGGCAACTCTATTTTTCCGCTTTTCAAGTGATACGAGGCGACGAGTGCGATGATGCCTCTATGAGACATTTTGCCCGTTTTGTGTGGAGCGTGTAGTTGAGGCCAAAGGTGATTCTTTGATGTTTTGTGGATATATCTCGTACCGTCGCTTGAGCGCACGTATTCAGGTACCGTGGACATGAACCAGTATGTTTAAATTAACCTTCATGTTGAGTATCCTGTGGATAGGCGCGTGTTTCAAGATAACAGCCCCGCTCACAAGGCTACACGCATACGTTCCTGGTTTTCCGAACACTCAGGCACCCTAACGCACATCGACTGGCCCGCTAAGTCATCCGATCCTAATCCCATAAAAATGTCTAGAATAAATTAGAACAGCGGGTGAAACGTAGCAGTCGACATCCCCACATTTTTTTTAGTTCTGCGGTATCTAACCACGAATGAGTGGCTTCAGCTGTACATGGCACAGATGAAAAAACTTGGGGACACACGGCCTCCCCGAATTGAGACCGTTATCAAGACCAGAGGCAATGTTCCCCGGTATTAGCATCACGTCTCCTGGGAAGTGAGTAGTTTGTTGTCCAGCGTGCTTATGAAGCTCTCATCGATTTCATATCAGGAGACACAGCTAGGCACAGAATGGACTAGCACGACCGGTAAGTCGCTACTCACACTGTACATCAAGACGATCCCTAACATCGCGTTCAAAATGATCCGGTGCCCAGGATCTCTTAAAACACCTAAATCTACGAATTATCGACTGCACTTCACAGGAAGTGTGAGAATACAGTACATGTAGAACATTTTGCAGACGTCTGCAAACAAGCTTAGGCTTGACTAGACAGCAGCGAACAAGGGTTCCTTTATTAAGATCACATTAATAACTAAGAGATCGTTAAAGATAGTCTTCATAATTTCCCGAGGACACCATGCTAGAGAGGTGTTACGCATTACGGATAATCTCACTATACAGGGTAATTCCGTGATGACGTTAAAAACTTTCGGCGATGAAGGAATAGGGTAAATGTATCAAAAAGTCTAGTAAACATGGACTCAAAAAGGCATAACTTAAGAGCTATGAGGACTTCTACTGCAATCCCTTTGGTTTCCATATTTTCGGAGGAGGCAGTATGGATCAAAACAAGAAAAACAAGTATAATAAACGTGGGCTCTAAAATGCATGTCTTAAGAGCTATGAGCACTTCATCGTTAGGAGAGACGTGTTTGACAGTAGTGAAGACGAACAAGTTCTCTTAGGTCATGTTTACTGGACATTTTTTCTTGTTTTCGTCCATACTAAAACCTCTCAAATTATACAAATCAAAGAGCTTGCAGTGGAAGAGATTTATTTCACAGCATCGAAGAAGTGCGTAGCTCGTAATGTATGCACTGTACAGCTCACGTTTACTAGACTTTTTGATAGATTTACTCCTCTCTATCGTTCTTGAAAATTTGTAACATCATCATGGACTCATCCTGCATACGCGTTTTGAGAGAAAGTAGTGTTATTTATTACAAAATGTATCTTTCAGCAGGATTACGACGACAAAATTGAGGGAAATTTTCTGTGGTCTAGCGACTGCCTCTTGAATGTCAGTTAGAAATACAATCGTCCTCGAACTGTGATAGTTTTACTTACAGAGGGACACCGACAATAGTTTTTCCAGAGGTAGAACCGAGAACGGTGAAATCCCACTGGCTTACCATTTACTCTCCGCTGCGCACAGTACGCTCACTTGCGAAACACAGATGTGAATTTATTTTCAGTTCTGCCCACATAAATACTCGTAAGTGATAATCCAGGTGGGAAGAAGCCCACCAACAGTAGATCCCTTGAAACAAATTGCAGAGTGTAAGCACATTAGACTACGCACATCTACATCGTACACTCGCAGTCACAGTGCTGTTAATGGATGAGGATCAATGGTGTAAAAACTATCATCCCTCTCCCTTTTCCTACTCGATTCTCATATCGTGTGTCGGAACAAACGACTGGAGGTAACTTTCTATACCGGTTGTCTCTCCTATGGGTCGTCAGACACATTACCTCCAGTTTTCGGAAGATATCTGCAGTTTCGTTTTTGCAACGTCAGCCCAAATAAGAACTGCTCATCGCGTACTTCGTACGATTCCCGTTGTCGACGGAAAGTGTTCGTTTGTTTCTCATCACAAACAAAGTTATTTTTAAATGGGAATTTTACGTGCCCATTCGAAAGAGCGGCCCCAAGTCAGTCTACAGCGTTAATTGTTTTATCGATACGTATGAATGTGAAAAATACACTGAAGCGCCAAAGAAACTGGTATAGGCATGCGTATTCAAATACAGATATATGTAAACAGGCAGATGACGGCTCTGCGGTCGGCAACGCCTATATAAGACAACAGGTGTCTGGCGCAGTTGTTAGATCGTTTACTGCTGCTACACTGGCAGTTTATCAAGATTTAAGTGAGTTTGAACGTGGTGTTACAGTCGGCGCACGATCGATGGGACACACCATCTCTGAGGTAGCGATGACGTGGTAATTTTCCCGTACGACCATTTCACGAGTATACCGTGAATATCAGGAATCCGGTAAAACATCAAATCTCCGACATCACTGCGGCTGGAAAAATATCCTGCAAGAACTGGAACAACGACGACTGAAGGTAATCGTTCAACGTGACAGAAGTGTAACCCTTCCGCAAATTGCTGCAGATTTTAGTGCTGGGCCATCAACAAGTGTCAGCGTGCAAACCATTCAACGAAACATCATCGATATGGGCTTTCGGAGCCGAAGGCCCACTCGTGTACCCTTGATGACTGCATGACACAAAGCTTTACACCTCGTCTGGGCCCGTCAACACCGACAGGGACTGTTGATGATTGGAAACATGTTGCCTGGTCGGACGAGTCTCGTTTCAAATTGCATCGAGCGGATGGACGTGTATGGGTATGGAGATAACCTCATGAATCCATGGACCCTGCATATCAGCAGATGACTGTTCAAGCTGGTGGAGGCTCTGTAATGGTTAGGAGCGTGTGCAGTTGGAGTGATATGAGACCCTGATACGTCTCGATACGACTCTGACAGGTGACAAGTACGTAAGTATCCTGTCTGTTCACCTGCATCTATTCATGACCATTGTGCATTCCGACGGACTTTGGAAATTCCAGCAGGACAATGCGACACCCAACACGAACAGAATTACTACAGAGTGGCTCCAGGAACATTCTTCTGAGTTTAAACACTTCCACTGGCCGTCAGACTCCCCAGACATGAACATTATGGCGGTAGCAGTGAGCGCGGGCCAGGGCTTTCCTGACGCTTCTGGAGTACTTGTTAGTCTTCGTGTTTTAATGTCTCTGTTAATACACGTCGTTAAAACGAAAATCGCGCTAGACCAATTTGGGACTGCTCTGTCGAATGGGTACGTAAAATTCCACTCGAAAAAAATTTTTGTTTGTAACGGGAAATAAACCTACGTTTTTCTAGCTGCTTTGGGCGTCGCATGAAAGATGTGATGGGCAGTATTTGCTTGGGCTGACTCCAGCTACATGTTGCGAAAATGAAATTGCAAATATCTGCTGAAACATGAGAGAAAGTGCGCCTGACTACTCTTAGGAGGGACCCTGTATACAGGGCGGTGGAAAAAGTTTAAAAAGCTTGTAAGGGCGTTGCAGGGTAAGTTGTGCTGAGAAAGATTGTTGAGATAAAAATCGTATACATTGCGCCGTTCTCGATTTAATTAGCATTGAGGTTAGCCAATCAGATCGTTGCGTGCGCAAATTCAAGCACTTACACGCGCTAAAATGCTGTAATGCACAAACATCTGTGGGACCCTGAATTATCACTTGTTGAAACGCTCATTATCAGTGCCTTTCCGGAAGTGATAAATTTAAGCTAGGTGACCAAAAGCTGCATTTGTCCGGCTTGACGAAACGAAACGAAAAACAAGTTTGGCGATACTGTCTCTGGCAAGCTGCTTGAATTTGCACGCGCAACGACCAGACTAGCTAACTTCAGTGCTAATCAAATCGGAACCGTGGCAATGTATCGAATTTTTTTCTTAACAATTATTTCTCAGCGCAACCTACGCTGCAACGTCGTTACGAGCTTTTCAGAGTCTTTCTGATCACCCTGTATAACGGAATTTTTTGATTTTATATTCGTTTCCATTACTCGTGATGTATCTTAAGGAAGCCATTTTTCTTTAAGTTATATTGTGATGTGAAAACACAGAGTTTTGAGAGTAAGGCTCTATGCGACGTTCAGTGCCGGACTTGGAATTTCACACTTTCGCATTGAATCTCATCTGTCTCTATGCGGATATCTCAGTTCAATCCGACGGGCGACCAATGGTAATAAATAGATGGAACGATGCAATCTCAAGTGAATTCCTTCACTGGTGAATAACAGCTGCTCAGGATTCTATCAATAAATCATTCGACCTCTTCCTTCCACACGATTTGACTGACGTAGCTTCTGGCAGATTCAAAATGGTTCAAATGGCTCTGAGCACTATGGGACTCAACTGTTGTGGTCATCAGTCCCCTAGAACTTAGAACTACTTAAACCTAACTAACCTAAGGACATCACACACATCCATGCCCGAGGCAGGATTCGAACCTGCAACCGGAGCGGTCGCGCGGTTCCAGACTGTAGCGCCTAGAACTGCCCGGCCACTCCGGACGGCTTCTGGCAGATTCATTGGACATTTCTCGAGTATCTGTCCTTATACTTGTTCTGACTTTCTTCGGGTTTTATTGGTCGGTTATGTTTATTTATATTACTAAAAGGCTAAAACGGTCAATCAGTCTAATTTGCAGATTGACTCTCTAACGGCTGCCATGGGAAACAAACATTTGACTTTCAGTACTTCATATAATTATTTATCGAATATAAAAATTTCAGTGCTGCCATAGCGTTCTCATTAAGGGGTATAATCCTAGGTGCAAGCGCATATTACCCAGGCTATATTCATGTAGTATTTGAGAATGAAAGCACTTAACGACTTCCAACACACTTTACAAGCAAATTCAAAACTTTCAGAAACTTTTCCCCTCAACCCTTCCCCCTCACCCACCCACAAAGTAATGAAAGTAGAAAAGTTTATCGTTTACTACATTTAAAGTTCAACGACAGACATATCGTTTTATTTATAACATCTTTACTATTAATTCTATTTGCACCACATTTTGTAAACAATATCCACATACACCAATGAATGTTATTGGATATAGGTTCCTCCTGTTACGCAGAATCCCCCCGTTGGAGTTTCGGGTCCTCTCTCGGGCATGGTTGTGTGTATTGTCCTTAGCGTAAGTTAGTTTATGTTAGATTAAGTAGTTTGTAAGCCTAGCGACCGATGACATCAGCATTTTGGTTCCATAAGAACTTGCCACCACCACTTTATGCAGAACATTGTTTTTTCTTGTTACCCAAATGCGCGACTGCTACGGTTGCAGGTTCGAATCCTGCCTCGGGCATGGATGTGTGTGATGTCGTTAGGTTAGTTAGGTTTAAGTAGTTCTAAGTTCTAGGGGACTGATGACCACAGCTGTTAAGTCCCATAGTGCTCAGAGCCATTTTTGTTACCCAAATATGTTTCGGTACCATAAAAAGTGAACATATTTTAGGTTGTAACTGATCCAACGAAGTGAGGCCTAAAGAAAGTTTTTGTTCGCTTTTGTTCTTACCGTCATTTTACATTAGATGGTTTTGCAGGACCATCTGTATGGTGTCCTGCGCTGATAGCTTGTCATCTGCAAATGAAATTCATGTTTACGTTGTTTGGTTTGCAAGTGACACGCTATCACTGCAGGACATCATAAAGATGGTCCTGCAAAACCATATAATGTAAAAACCACAGTAAGAACAAAAACGAATAAATCTTTCTTTAGGGCTCACTTTGTTAGATCAGCTACAATATAAAATATGTTCACTTTTTGCAGTTTTCAATAAACAAAACCCACTGGTGATGGCTCAGAGGTGGCCAAACATGTTTGGGAAACAAGAAAAAAAACAGCGTTTTGCATAACAGGTGGAACAGACATCCGATAATTTAACTGCAGAAACGGAAAGAAAGACAAGAGCTGCAGATCCAAAAGATGAGCTGCAAAATTACGTAAATTTACGATACATAGTTTAGGAGATATGACGCTATATACATTGAGATGTTTGACATACTAGCCTTTATTAAAACGTTGACATACTAGCTGCTGTTATTAATATGTAGTGCAACTTACACAGACTACAAGCATCCAGTGTTTGACACTGAGAGCACTGTTTTTTAATGTGATTTCGATTCTTTAAACAATCGGGGTGGGGTTTCTGGTATCTGCTAAGTTCTGTGTGCTTCTCGCGGTAACATCTTTCCTACCTTCAACTTTTCATGCAACACAAATGATCAATGATGCTGTTATTACCGTCGCGCCCTCCATCTATGTTCACTGCATCCAAAATTCCTGACAGTTTTTTGCTAGCAAATTCAAAACGTTATTTGTAACGAATGGGTTGGATTGCCAGATGCTTAAGATAATTTTTGAAAATGCGTTTAGTACAAAGTCGTAAAAATTTTTGACCCTGTTTTCTATTTTAAATGCGCGTATCTCTCAGTCTACACCTGGCTGTTAGAAAACTACTCCTATCATTACAGCGTAATCAGGGAATTTAATACTAGGTTTCTCTTAAGATAAACATTTCGTACTTACATGACATAAAAATGTAAACTGTGCGAAAATTCTCGGGGAATCCATTGTTGTTCGTTCAAATGTTCAAATGGCTCTGAGCACTATGGGACTTAACTTCTGAGGTCATCAGTCCCCTTGAACTTAGAACTACTTAAAGCTAACTAGCCTAAAGACATCACACACATCCATGCCCGAGGCAGGATTCCAAACTGCGACCGTAGCGGTCGCGCGGTTCCAGACTGCAGCGCTTAGAACCGCTCGGCCACCCCAGCCGGCTGTTGTTCGTTCTTCAGATGTTATCCATGTAATTAACTAGAATTAAAAGTGTTCCTATCGCAGCACAAAAAAGGCGAATCTATCCTGGGCAGAGTTATGGATGTAGAAGAAGCGCACTAGCTTTTCGACTTTGGTTGCTTCAAAGACATTTAAATCAAAACATCTTGATATATTTGCGCTTTTTTACTTGTTAGTCATGTAATATAATGCATAGTGTCAAGTACAGTAACATGATACATGATATCATGTCATATAACATGACACATGCCATCATGTCATCCAAAATGGCGTTCGTCATGTCGTGCAATATAACACAACGTATCATTAAATTTTAGTATGCATGCAACCTCTCTATTATAGATATCTATACTATATCTATATTATTCGGATACTTGCATCCTGCTATCTAGAAGCTCATAAATTTTAGTCTATTCGTTCTTACGTCCTTCACGATGCATTTAACACGGGGTGGATCTGAGAGAGCTCACTGCGCTGTGAAAGGGTACGGTTAACTCGTGAAAAAGTGCGAATATGTCAAGCCGTTTTGATTTAAATGTCTTTGAAGCTGTCAAATAAGTCTAAAAATTAGTTCCCTTTTTTTACATCCCTAAATATGCCCAGGACTCTCTTGTGCTGCGATAGAACCATTTTTCATTCTGGTTCCCAACTTTTACTGTACCACAATTTTAATATTAGACCTCCACAGCTTGGCAAGCGATGTAGATTTTTGTTGACTCGGGAGACGACTGATCCGGTATAGATTTTTTTATTATCTCTAGAACCAAGTTGCTTATATCGCGGCAACGGATAAAGCTTTCGCAGAACAACGGGACGATCATTAATTACGGGTATTTGTGCATCTTCTTACAAAATTTGAACAGATTCGCAAAAGTCTGAGACAGAACTGGTACGCGTAAAATAAACTCAAAAATTAGTCTTCTTTTGCACGTTAAATCCAAAGGAAGCAGGATTTTCTCAAACGGTTAAAACTTATCTTAGACCAAGGTCCGATACACCGGTTAAATTAGAACCATCAGTCTTTCTCCAGTCCGCAGTTATTAAAGGGCGACAGTTTTTGTACGTAAAATCCGAACTAGGGCGACTATTCTTGCACGAAAGGTGCACGTACGATTAGCAGAGTTTTAATTTCAGCCCAATCAGAATATTTTGCAGAAGGAATTAATCGATTCGCACAATTTGCCTCAGCTACAGGACGACAGATTTTCGAATGGCTATACAAATGGTCGCTGGCCCGGGCTAAACCAAAAACTTTTTAATCCATGTCCCTAGCCCAAATAGGAAGCGACAACCAAGACAGCCCCCGCCCCCCCCCCCTCCCCTCCCAAACCGGCAAATCATGGTTCTGCTCGCGGCCGTTTCAGATAGATTTGTTACAGCACTTCCGCACTAAAACGATAAGAGCTTAGAACCTCATTTTGCTACTTTTACAGCAGTTAATTTACGGGGAATTATTTCCACTAAGTTCTAATACATCGATGGTAGGTTTTCTTTCCATTCGTGATGATCTTTGGGGAATAACTGTTACTGAGTTTTAGACGAATGGTTCAACCTCTCAAAACACGGAAAGAAAGAACGCCCCAGGCCACCACATAGTATCCATTGTGATTCACTCTCCTCACAACTTTCATGTAAACATCTACATACATACTCCGAAAGCCACCCTGTGGTGCGTGGCGGAGCATACCTGGTAACACTGCTCGTCATTTCCTTTCCTGATCCACTCGAAAAGATACCGAAGGAAAAACGACTATCCATATGCCTCCCTCGTGCGATCCCTAATTTCTCTTATCTTAACCTCGTGGTCCTTACGTGAAATGTACGTTGGCGGCAGTAGAATCATTCTGCAGTTAGCTTCAAATTCCGGTTTTCTAAAATTTTGTCAGTAGCGTTCCTCGAAAAGAACTTCACCTTCTCTCCAGGGATTTCCATTTGTGTTCCCCAACCATCCCCGTAATACTTCTGTGTTGATCGAAACTATCGGCAACAAATCTATCAGTTCGCCTTTGGATTGCTTCGATGTCTTTCTTTAATCCGACCTGGTGGCGATTCCAAACATTCGAATAGTACTCAAGCATGGGTCGGACTATTGTTCTATACGAGTCTCCTTTACAAATGAACCACACTTTCCTAAAATTCCACCCAAAAAAACCAGTTCCACTATTCACCTATCCTACTCAATCCTCACGTGCTCGTTCCACTTCATATCGCTTTGCAACGCTACGCTACACACCGGAAGCAGCTACTAGGGTAGCAGAGTACGTGTGGCGTGCACACGGGGGTTTTTTAGGTTAGAGGGACCCCCCCTTGGGCGAAACGATAAAATACCTGACGGCTTACCAGAGAGGACATTATCATCGTTGATAAAGAACGTCCGTCCTCAGAGACCAAAAACAGGAAAAGTTAACGTAATATTGGTAAACTGCAGGAGTATCCAGGGCAAGGTTCCTGAATTAGTATCTCTTATTGAAGGAAATAGTGCGCATATAGTATTAGGAACGGAAAGTTGGTTAAAACCGGAAGTGAACAGTAACGAAATCCTAGACACAGAATGGAATATATACCGCAAGGATAGGATAAACGCCAATGGTGGAGGAGTATTTATAGCAGTAAAGAATTCAATAATATCCAGTGAAGTTATTAGCGAATGCGAATGTGAAATAATCTGGGTTAAGTTAAGTATCAAAGGTGGGTCAGATATGATAGTCGGATGCTTCTATAGACCACCTGCATCAGCAACCGTAGTAGTTGAGCGCCTCAGAGAGAACCTGCAGAACGTCGTGAAGAAGTTTCGTGATCATACTATTGTAATAGGGGGAGACTTCAATCTACCAGGTATAGAATGGGATAGTCACACAATCAGAACTGGAGCCAGGGACAGAGACTCTTGTGACATTATCCTGACTGCCTTGTCCGAGAATTACTTTGAGCAGATAGTTAGAGAACCAACTCGTGAAGCTAACGTTTTGGACCTCATAGCAACAAATAGACCGGAACTTTTCGACTCCGTGAATGTAGAAGAGGGTATCAGTGATCATAAGTCAGTGGTTGTATCAATGACTACAAGTGTAATAAGAAATGCCAAGAAAGGAAGGAAAATATATTTGCTTAACAAGAGTGATAGGGCACAAATCGCAGAATATCTGAGTGACCACCATCAAACGTTCATTTCTGAGGAAGAGGATGTGGAACAAAAATGGAAAAAATTCAGAAACATCGTCCAGTACGCCTTAGATAAGTTCGTACCGACTAAGGTCCAAAGCGAGGGGAAAGATCCACCGTGGTATAACAATCATGTACGAAAGGTACTACGGAAACAAAGAAAGCTTCATCATAGGTTTAAGAGTAGTCGAATCATAGCTGATAAGGAAAAGCTGAACGAAGCGAAAAAGAGCGTAAAGAGAGCAATGAGAGAAGCATTCAACGAATTCGAACATAAAACATTGGCAAACAATCTAAACAAGAACCCTAAAAAGTTTTGGTCATATGTAAAATCGGTAAGCGGATCTAAATCCCCTATTCAGTCACTCGTTGACCACGATGGCACCGAAACAGAGGACGACCGAAGAAAGGCAGAAATACTGAATTCAGTGTTCCGAAACTGTTTCACTGCGGAAAATCGTAACACGGTTCCTGACTTCAGCCGTCGCACGGACGCCAAAATGGAAAATATTGAAATAAACGATATCGGAATTGAAAAACAACTGCTATCACTTAGTAGCGGAAAAGCATCCGGACCAGACGAGATACCCTTAAGATTCTACAGTGATTATGCTAAAGAACTTGCCCCCTTTCTATCAGCAATTTATCGTAGATCGCTGGAAGAACGTAAAGTACCTAGCGACTGGAAGAAAGCGCAGGTCGTTCCCATTTTCAAGAAGGGTCATAAATCAGATGCGAATAATTATAGGCCTATTTCGCTTACGTCAATCTGTTGTAGAATAATGGAACATGTCTTGTGTTCTCGTATTATGACGTTCTTAGATAATACAAATCTCCTTCATCATAACCAACATGGATTCCGCAAACAGAGATCATGTGAAACTCAGCTCGCCCTATTTGCCCAAGAAATTCACAGTGCCGTAGACACTGGCGAGCAGATTGATGCCGTATTCCTGGACTTCAGGAAGGCATTTGATACGGTTCCGCACTTACGTTTAGTGAAAAAAATACGAGCTTACGGAATATCGGACCAGGTTTGTGATTGGATTCAGGATTTCCTAGAAGAAAGAACACAACATGTCATTCTTAACGGTTCAAAATATGCAGATGTAGAGGTAATTTCGGGAGTACCGCAGGGAAGCGTGATAGGACCTTTATTGTTTACAATATACATAAATGACTTAGTTGACAACATCGGTAGCTCCGTGAGGCTATTTGCAGATGACACGGTTGTCTACAAGAAAGTAGCAACATCAGAAGACTCGTACGTACTCCAGGAGGACCTGCAGAGGATTAATGCATGGTGCGACAGCTGGCAGCTTTCCCTAAACGTAGATAAATGTAATATAATGCGCATACATAGGGGCAGAAATCCATTCCAGTACGATTATGCCATAGGTGGTAAATCATTGGAAGCGGTAACGACCGTAAAATACTTAGGAGTTACTATCCGGAGCGATCTGAAGTGGAATGATCACATAAAACAAATAGTGGGAAAAGCAGGCGCCAGGTTGAGATTCATAGGAAGAATTCTAAGAAAATGTGACTCATCGACGAAAGAAGTAGCTTACAAAACGCTTGTTCGTCCGATTCTTGAGTATTGCTCATCAGTATGGGACCCTTACCAGGTTGGATTAATAGAAGAGATAGACATGATCCAGCGAAAAGCAGCGCGATTCGTCATGGGGACATTTAGTCAGCGCGAGAGCGTTACGGAGATGCTGAACAAGCTCCAGTGGCGGACACTTCAAGAAAGGCGTTACGCAATACGGAGAGGTTTATTATCGAAATTACGAGAGAGCACATTCCGGGAAGAGATGGGCAACATATTACTACCGCCCACATATATCTCGCGTAATGATCACAACGAAAAGATCCGAGAAATTAGAGCAAATACGGAGACTTACAAGCAGTCGTTCTTCCCACGCACAATTCGTGAATGGAACAGGGAAGGGGGGATCAGATAGTGGTACAATAAGTACCCTCCGCCACACACCGTAAGGTGGCTCGCGGATTATAGATGTAGATGTAGATGTAGATTTAATCGACGTGACTGTGTCATACAGCACACTACTAATGCTGCATTCCAACATTATGGGGTTACTTTTCCTACGCATCCGCATTAACTTTTCCAAGTTTAGAGCAAGCAGCCACTCATCAGATTAGCTAGAATTTTTGTCTAAGTTATGTTGCACCCTCCTACAGTCACTCAACGACTACACATGTCCGTACACCACAGCATCATCAGCAAACAGCTGCAGACTACTGTTCGCCCTGGTCATTTGTGTATATACGGAATAAAAGCTGTCCTATCACATTTCCCTGGGCACTGCTGACGACACCCTTGTCTCTGACGAGCACCCGGCGCCCAGGACAATGTACTAGGTTCTATTATTTAAGAAGTCTTCGAGCCACTCACATACCTGGGAAGCTATTCCGTATGATCGTACCTTCATTAACATCGTTCGTCACGCATCCTACTGGTTTCGACAGGCTCATTAGAATTTCACGTGTACCATGACTAGTCACTCCGTCAAACCTCATTCTGCTGCCCTGCAGAAAAATAGTGGCACCAGCGTTTGCCAAATAAGAATGGTCGAACATGTTGTCCTTAAGCGTGAATTTGAAATGTGATTCTTTCATTTTGCAGTCAGGTATTGCATTGGGTTCTGCTCGTGATCCCACCTGCTACGAAGAGCGATAACCCTTATCACTTACTATTATTGCTGCTGGAAGTAGAATTTCTTCCAAATTTATCCTGATGTGGTACTCCCTGGCAACAAAATCTGTTCTCCGAGGCAGTATGGTACTCTACAGACCACTTTACCGCAGCAGCATGCTTGTGTTCGCGTCCTCCAGTTCTTAACACCAGCAATCTACAACATTAGCAAGTGAGTGATAAATTACAAAGCACAGTAAAATAGTCTTCCTTCATCATTTACGCAATTAAAATGGTTCAAATGGCTCTGAGCACTATGGGACTTAACATCTATGGTCATCAGTCCCCTAGAACTTAGAACTACTTAAACCTAACTAACCTAAGGACATCACACAACACCCAGTCATCACGAGGCAGAGAAAATCCCTGACCCCGCCGGGAATCGAACCCGGGAACCCGGGCATGTACGCAATTAAATTCCAGGTGCGAAAAATTAGAAAAAACTGCTGAACATCATACCACTGACATCACAAAATGTAAGTTAAGCTTAATATAGTAAGAAATTATGTAATGTGTATGATCGTTCGAAGATGAAATGAGGCTCTAAGCGCCTAGCGATATTTTTACCCAGTATTAAAATGTACGCAGTGTAAAACAATGCTTGTTTTGCGACTGATATCATTATTGCAGAAATTTAATTTCCAGTGGACAGCCACGAGCGCTCTACCGCCCACAACAGCAGCAGATTTATTTTTTAATTTTTTGAAATCGTCACTTCTTCACTCGTTTCTCCCTACAAATGGCTGTATAAGATAGTTTTCACTTAGGACGGAGCTAAGTACATACCACCTCTAATAGGACAATGCACTGTGGTATTCTGACCAACCTTCAGGTTTTTAATCACGTGACTTATAAAAAATATGGCGAGATCCGACCGTGTAGCTGAGTTCTATTTCACGTGTCCGCTTGACGAGTGTGCTGTACAGGTGCAGAGGGAGGCCTGGTCAGGTCGGCGAGGATGTGGACATCTGACGGGATTAGTTAACAAATTAATAAACTCTCTACGTTCAGTAAATGGCATACAAATGGGCGTGCCCAGGTCGATCTATGAGGCCTTCAGGCGCTCATGGCGATCGTAAGAAGACGTTCAAGTCCGAGAAGAAGGTTTAGGAGAGGATTCACGGGGCCGGAGAGAGGACGCAGCTTCGAACCTACGCTCCAGGCAACGGCTAGCAGTTAACATAAGATTTCTCTCCTACGCTCCTTATTGGCTACCTTCAGAGAGTGCATAGTGTTCATGGTGTCAGCAGATCACGTTGCACAGGAACAACCTTTGCAAAAGCGATGATCCTACGCGACACGTAGGCCACAATGAATTGCATTTCAACATTACCTAAAATTGTTAAAATGTACATTTAAAAACTAAATAAAAAAATTAAATTCCGGCCAGTCTAACTAGGCAACCTGCAAGGTTATATTAGTTTTTAAGCCCTGCACAACATTTCGACCCCTGTCAAAAACAGTTAAAGGGAGTTTGTTGTAGAAAGTAACCAGCCATATATATATCCGAAAGCTATCCCAGTGCTTGCTCATTTGTGTATGTAAATGTCATCACAAGTTTGGAAGGGAGGACAGAGCTACTAAAGGATGTAAAGCTGTCAGGGTGGGTTGTGAGTCGTGCGTGGATAGCTTAGTCGATAAGAACATTGTCTGTGAAAGGCAAGGTTCCTGGTCTGAGTCGCGGTCTAGCACACAATTTTAATTCTTCCAGGAAGTTAAAAATGTGCTTCTTCTACCTCTTTAAACATTTTTTCATTGTCTTAACGGCACTTGCCTGCGATTATTTTATGCACAGATAATCCTCTGAAATCCTACATTTTTAATTACTAGAGAGAGAGAGAGAGAGAACATCCCGAGCCTAGTGACGAAAAGTATGGATGTTTTTCAGCTCAAAACTGCACTTTTGCCGGTGCTTTATCGATAACTGGTTTTCACACCAGAATTGAGTTTCTGAAATGTCTAAAATGTTTATCTACGACTGTCATAATTTCTACCCCCTTCTGTACCCCGGATTCCAACCGCACGCCTATGCTGTGGCGTTCGACTCGGAGATAAGCCAATTCCAATTCTGGTGGCGGGTAACTTTCACTTCCAATATTTGACCACCAAAGCGAAAGAGGTCGTGGAGTAAAGTCCCTGATCACCAGTCTTTGCGCGAAAAAAAAAAATGAAATAGGCGTATGGCATTGTTGGCCGGGAGTCCCCATCCGGGGAAGTTCGGCAGCCAAGTGCAAGTCTTATTTCAGTCGACGCCACATTGGGCGACTTGCGTGCCGTTGATGAGGATGGAATGATGATGAGGACAACACAACACCCAGTCCACGAGCGGAGAGAATCTCCAACTCGGCAGGGAATCGAACCCGAGCCCGCTTTCATGGGAGGCGAGCACGTTACCACCCACCTAAGCAGGCGGACTTTGCGCCAATATCCTGGATTACATTCCAAACCTCTCCACAATATCTCGTGAAGTCAGGGCGTGTGACGTGTTGATGGTAACCCATCCGTCGGGATGGGACGTTAAGATCGACGGCTCTCTCGGTGCTATTCGAGAGGATTAGGCTATGTGACGGCACCATGTTTCACCTTCTCCCTTCCCTTCATGCATAACAACACAAACACAACACTGTACTGTACACGTAGTCATCACACTCATCCACATAGCAAAGATACACGTGCAAACCATTTATACTAGAACTCTGACTAGGATGTCGATGCAGGATTCCTGCATCTGGTCCCCAATTCTCATTTATGGAGTATGGAAGTACTTTCACTTTGCCCCCCGGGGGGGGGGGGGGGGGGGGGGGGGGGGCTCGCCGCTCTTTGGCGGGTTCGTGCTTGGCTAACACGGGGTCCCAGCCTTTGTAGCATCGTTTTCCTTACGTCCTGCATGTCTGTCCTCTTGCTTTGCTTTTTCCCCTCCCGTGTGGAACATGTCTGGGATGTTTTGGAAATGTGTTTTGCATATTCAGTAGTCGATATCAGAACAGTCTCTCCACTGTTATTAGTTCCTTTTTCTTTCTTCGTTCCCCTTCTCCTATCCTTCCTTTTTCTCTTCTTCCCCCTGTGAGGTCCTGAAGGCCAGACCATGCGTCTGGTGCATAACAGGTGACTGGCTAAGGCGTAATACCCAGCCCCGGGTTGACAGGTAGGGTTGGCACGTACCCCTGGTACAGGCCAGGCCCTGAGAGGGGTGATTGCCTGAGCTGCTATCTTGCCAAATTGCAGATTGGTCCCTCTGTCAAGTGTTCAAGAGGTGTGACCTGAGGTGTCAACAGCCACTTAAGGTGGGCGTGCCCTCTTCTCACGGAGGTCCTCAGTTGTAAGGAGCACGCCATCGGAGACACTGGCAATTGTGGGGGATTTTCTCGCAATGAGACAATCATCTTCTTCACAGTGAATGCCTACCAAACGTAAATGGAGAGAGGCGAAGGTTTCAAAGACCCTTCCAGCTGCACTACGGTTTCTCACGATTTCACATACTGAAGGCAGTCAGTCCTTTGCTATGGAAGATCCGTTTATTGTTCAGAAAGGTGTTGTTGCAATTGCTGGCCCTGTGAAACCCAGCTCTCATTTACGAAACGGCACTCCTGATCATTCAGCACAACAACTGCTTGCAGCTTCGCTCTTCCACAGCTATCCTGTTTGTGTCGAGGCCCATCAAATGCTGATGGTCTGACCAACGCAAAAATCCAAACATACCTCTCTGATCAGGGTGTCACTGCAGTCCATCAGGTGATGAGAAAGGTAGATGCATCCTTAATGCCCACACACATTCTTTTTCTCACTTTTGATAGGGTGGTGCTTCCATCAAAGATCAAAGCAGGCTATGAAGTTGTCACAGTCCGACTGTACATTCCAAACCCGATGTGCTGCTGCGAGTGACACCTTTACAATCGCAATCAAATGTCCTGTCCACACCTGGACAAATGTGTAACCTGTGGTAGGTATGCTCACGAGAGCAATCGTCCGCCTCCTTCTCCCCGCTGTATCAACTGCAATGGCGACCATGCCGCCTCCTCCTGAGATTTTCCAAAATGTCTCGATGAGAGGGCTGTCAAGGAGATCCATGTGAAGGAAAAAGTGCCTTAGCCAGTCGCTCGCAAGTGATTAGCTACTCAGAAACTCTACATTCTACCATCTGGCACTTACAGTACTGTTCTTGCTACATCTCGCTATATGAAGGACATGGTCATGCAGACATGTGACGTCAAATTCAGCACTGCTATTGTAAAATCGCCCAGTGTCATGGTAGCATCCCTGTCTCCTCCTCCAGCTGTGCAACAAGCCACAAGACTTTCGCCTCACGGGGCGAAGTCACCTGCTACACAACCAGCAGGCCGGAAAGGACAGAAGGAATACTCCCGCAAAAACTTCCAATGTCCCTCCAGCCAACAAACATCTGAGTCTTCCACCGCCAACCGGAAAGGCGCCGCGAAGTCAAACAAAGGCATTCCTTTGCTGACTCAGAGATCCTCTTCGACGGTGTTGCCATTTGATACCCTCGGCCAGCCAACCTCTGTGTCGCCAATGGCCAACACCCACTGTTGTTCTGCCCTGGACTCCACAGATTGACAGAGGGAAACAGCTGATGCCTCTGTAGATCTCATGGATCAGGATCCTCCAGCCTCTGCGCCCTGTAGCAGTTAGTCTTCGAAGGCTGCAGCTGCTGAGGTGACATCCCTTCCTTTTTTCCTTCCTCCCCTTTCACCATTATGACTCTTCTCGAATGGAACATTTGTGGCCTTCGATCCCACAGAGAGGACTTATGTCTGCTTTTAGAATCGCAGAGCCCACTTGTCCTCTGCCTCCAGGAAACAAAATTGTGTCCTCACAACTTCTTTGGCTCTCCCATTTCTTACCGGCCCGCCCGGGTTCCCGGGTTCGATTCCCGGCGGGGTCAGGGATTTTCTCTGCCTCGTGATGACTGGGTGTTGTGTGATGTCCTTAGGTTAGTTAGGTTTACGTAGTTCTAAGTTCTAGGGGACTGATGACCATAGATGTTAAGTCCCATAGTGCTCAGAGTCATTTGAACCATTTTACTGGCCCGCTTTGACCATCCTCCCCAAGCATGGCATCCCATTTCGTGGGGCAGTCATGCTACTCATCCGGGATGATGTTCATAGTCAACCCATCTCCTTGACTACCAAGCTTTGAGCTGTTGCAGTATGCATTTTCCTTCCTAACTTGACCTTTTCCCTTTGTACTGTCCATCATTCAGTGTCACCCGGGCAGACTTCCTCCGGCTTATTGGGCAACTCCCTCACCCTTTCTGCTGCTCAGTAAGTTTAATGTGCACAATCTCTTTAGGGGCACGCCTAGAACCTGTCAGAGAGGTGGCTTCTTGGTTCACCATCTTAATCACCTTAACCTCACTTACCTTAACATGGGAGCACCCATGTTCCTTTCAGACTCCACTCACACCTATTCCCATTTCGACCTCTCCTCCCACACTGCCCAGCTTGCCCAGCATCTCGAGTGGCCCGTTCTCTCTGAAACATACTCGAGCGACAATTTCCTGTGTGCTATTCAACTGCTGACTCCTACCCCGCCTAAGGCCGACTGGAGGCTTTACTCCTCCCTGACAACCTTCGACGAGCAACATTTCCCCAGCTGTGATGACCAGGTAAAATACCTTACAAACTTTATCCTTACCGCCGCAGAACCCTCTATTTCTTGCACTTCCCCTTTGCCGCGCTGTATCACGGTTACATGGTGGATTGAGGCATTCTGTGACGCAATTCGTGCGTGGAGACATGCTCATCCTACGATTGCCAGCTGCATTCGTTACAACCAGTTGCGTGCATAGTGTCCTCACGTTCTTCGGGATAGCACAAAAGTTAGCTGGGTTTCCTTTACACGTTCTTTTAACGATTCCACACCATCTTCCGTAGTGTCGGCCAATCTCCGACTGCTGTCTGGGCCCAAGGTCCATTCCCCAATTTGCAGCCAGACGGTAGCAGATGATGTCATTGTAGGCCCTACTACTATCTCCAACACCTTGGACCACTATTTTACGGAGATTTCAAGCTCCACCCACTATCGCCCTGCCTTCCTCCATCGGAAACGAGTGGAGGAGACTCAGGCGATAGCCTTCTCTTCTCAGAGACGTGAGTGCTACAATGCCGCATTTACTATGAGGGAGCTAGGTCACGCTCTCACTCCACCTCGATCCTCCGCCCCAGGGCAGGGCGATGTTCATATTCAGATGTTGCAGAACCTTTCTCTTGCGGGCAAGCACTTTCTCCATCACATGTACAATCGCATCTGGGCAGAGGGCACGTTTCCCAGACGCTGGCGTGAAGTCACTGTGATACCCATACCTAACCACGGCAAGGAAAAACACCTTCCTTCTAGTTATCGTCCCATTTCTCACACCAGCTGTGTTTGCAAGGCTCCGGAATGTATGATTCATGCCCGGCTGGTATGGTGACTAAAGTCTCGCAATTTATTATACGGGCCGGCAAGAAAATAGGGCTTCAAGGTCATCTCGCCATCTTACAGTATTGCCAGTTTTTTTATAGTGATGATTCCGTATCTTCGTAAAAATTTAGAAAACGAAATATTGGGCAACTCTATTTTTAGTCTAGAATATGATGGAGTACTTTCCAAAAGATAATTCTCACTAGCTGCTCGGAAACAAATGAAAACTGACGTTACGAGAAATTTTGCCATTAGTTGGAGTAATTATCTGAGAAGCTGGCGCTTTGCAACCAGACCTGTTGACGCGGCGGTGCGGGCTGAAAGTGTATTTTAGCGTTATTGGAACGGTGATCGCGGGTAGGTGTCGGCGGGGCGCATTCTGGTGATTGGGAAGGCGGCTAAGGTGACGGCGCCGGGAGATGCGGCCTGGCGATTACACGGCCAGCGCACAAAGCGGGACCCATTCACTTATTTGCATGGCCCGCTTTGTAGCCGGCGATGCTATCGCCACCTCTCTCGCTGATTAGTCAGGAAAATTCGGGGCGCGCGCGCCGCTCTTCTACACGTACTCCCCCGCTATCTGCTATCTTCACGCCTGAAATTTCATCTCACTCCTCGATGCCGCTCTTCGATGCATTTACTGCGTATCTGCGCTTTTCCCTCTTAGCTATCCTAAGGCCGTACGTGCCAACATAAGGCAATAACCTGACGTGTTTCTTTTTTCATTAATCTTCCCATTCATAAGTGCTATAGTTCTGTAAACAGAGTGCTACTTTCTTGGTACATCTACGCATTTCGGCATATCACACTGTTACCTGTATAATGTTGACCGTTATATCCAACATTTGTTTCTGGAGTAAGCAGATTCGTGTTTATATTTTTATATCTGCTGTTTCATGAAGAAGAATGATGTTTCGCTGCACGCAAACTACGCAAAATGGCGCAAATTATACTGCCGTAGAGATATTCGTTCACCTCCACTGTGCATCAAATGCGGTGCTGAACGATAAAAACATTATTTTAGAAGCAAACTGAAAAAAAATGTTTTGCAGTTCCTTCCCCTTCTTGCAGGAATCCTTAAACATATAATATGTGCTCGCTTCTGAGTGTGTTTAATCACGTTATCTAAACAGAAGCTGAGTATCGTGTAATAAAAAATCGAAACAGTCAGCACGCACCCAGATATACTCTGGAAAAACGTATTATTTCTATGAACCAGTTGCCACGTAGTACATCGCAGGGAGGTACTGCCAACATGAGTCATATATGGAAATACCTAACAACCAGCGTTAGAACTTCAAAGGATATCGAAGCTCCAAGAGCGGCGCTGCAGAGAAAACTAAGCAAGCATTCACGGAAAGCAGTTAGAGATGTCATTTCCAGACTAACTGTGTAGCACATTTTTATAGCTGCCTTGCAGTAATGTGACAATTTTGCTTAGTTTAAGAGCTGATAACATAACACCAAAGAACAGTCTTCACTGAAAAGGCTGTGAATCAAAACGAACTGTTCAACAACGTTCCTCACATGCGGTATGTTCTCAGCAGAATATGTTGTAGAAATGTTAATGTATTGTTCTTGGATTCAGAGATGTGTTAGGTTTTCAATAAAATATGTATTATGCTCCAGGAACTACAGTAGTATATGGGGTTACCACAAATCATGAACTAAGACAGCAGTTTTTTTCTTGAACAAAGTCAACAGAGAACATTATCTTTACATATTTCATAATAAATGTCTCAGGGTCTTCTTAAACGATTTAAAGTAAAACCAAGAGGTTTCCGCAGTGTGCACCAGCAAACATGCATATAATATTATAGAGAATTTATAAAAAATAAATGGTTTAATGCAGTTATTTGCTCATTGTTTGGTTTTCAATGTGCTTTTAATCCGTGTGACTCTTTTCATTGGCGTTTTCTTCTTGATAATACATTCTAAAATAAAAAGAGACAAGTATTGTAATAGAAGTGCGTGTGCTGATCACTACAACTGACAGTGAGATAACATTTTTCTCATCGATTAATCAACGATATCGTTACACATATTAAAGCAGTTGTTGGATGTCATGGTGCTCAAACCAAACTTGTAATTCGGAACAGGAAAGTTACTCAAACGCCATGAATTTCTTCTGGAAATAATATACTGTCAGCATAGACTGCCGATTTTGCGTCCACGCGTCCACACTTCAACACTGGCCTGCTGCGCAGGGGAAAGTATGCATTAATGGCTTGCTCTTCCCGCATGTACTTGGGGGTACTACCGAACCTAAAAACATACAACTTTTAATAGCTGCCGGCCGAGGTGGTTGAGCGGTTCTAGGCGCTACAGTCTCGAACCGCGCGACCGCTACGGTCGCAGGTTCGAATCCTGCCTCGGGCATGGATGTGTGTGATGTCCTTAGGTTAGTTAGGTTTAAGTAGTTCTAAGTTCTAGGGGACTGATGACCTTAGAATTTAAGTCCCATAGTGCTCAGAGCCATTTTTTTTTAAGTAGCTATAATTATTAGTCTTCAAATGAGGTAAATACTGACTTAACGTTTTTCAGTCCACCGACCATAGTCGCCAATAGAAATATCTGCTCTTAAACCCATTACACCCTGGATATGGATGAAATGCAGCTATATCTGAGTGTCAGCAGAACATTGCTCCTGCCATCTGAGGCATGAATATTGACATTTCTTCGGTATCAAGCTGGGTAACACATTTGAAACGCTAACAAGTCATAGGTGTCAATTACCCCACACTGACATTTGGTAAGCGATCATTTACGTGAAGCTTTTATTTGTGCTCCTTGATAATTCTCTATTACTCCACCCAAAAATAGTAAAATATTTCGGCATAATCATACAAGGACATCCAAATGGGACAGCCAATATCCTCTGACTACCAGACGTCCTGAGCAGTCCGCAGAAAATCTCTTACTTTGTAGGGTAATTTAATGAACATCGGTTGGTAGAATACAGCCATTGCATTAATTAGAGGGTTTATCGTAGATTATGGTTCTTTAGATTAATACCTAATTATTCCATTGCTTTCGTGCATGTCTATAATAAAAAAATGTAAAAAATTTGAAGTATTCAACATATGTGTTACGAAGACTAGGATATGTTTTAATCAGTAGATTGTCCACTAGATTAGAGATTAAATATAATGTTAGTTATGAAGTTAGGCTTGGATATTAGCCGTCGTTTGTTGCAAATTCTTATGACTGACTTTACAAATTCTCCTAGATGCCTTGGGGTCGTTATTCCCTTGACAGTCTTACGATGAAAATGATTTGAGTAACTAGGGTCATATTACTTCCATTTTCCGGCGCAGTTCAGCCTCTTAGCCACTAACAATCAAGAGACTGCATGACTAAGCAGAAAAAAACTGGTTTTATATTTTCAAGTGAAAAACTACTCACAACGTATTTTTACTCCTCCTGGTCTTAGAATAAGAAACACCATTTTAAAATTTAGAGAATTAGTGATATTTCATGGCCTCATTTTCGATGATAAACTTAGTCGGTTGCTTCGTTTGATGGCCCCTCCTCATATACGACAAACATTTAAAATTGGTTCCAGATCTCAGACAACCTGTAAACAACTTGACTTCTTAGCATTCGTGCAAAAGAACTACTTTTTAGATATCGCTGTAGCAGATATTTATGTAGGCTGCTAAGGTAGGGTTAAGGCTTAAGGCGTCATTTTGGCTGCTTGCAAGGCACACAATTTAGATTTCATAACTTTTGAAAAATTTAGTTATAAATTGAACTTTTAAAAATTTTTAGACGAGTGTCGTAGTGCAGAGAGACATGCCTGAGTACGTTTCCCATTCGTTTTCCCTTGTCGTGTCTTACGGATGCGCTGCCAGATGAACTTCCAGTTTGCAGGACGTAACTGTATGCGATCCTGAGGGAATTGGAGCATATGAGGCAGCATCACGAAAGGTAATTCCTTATCTGCCCTGATTCATTCTACGCCCTCCACGTCATTTATGCAAATGACCCCAGAACATAAATTGATTCAAGATTGTCTTATCTTACAAAAGCAGGGAAATAAATATCGGAATCCAGGTTATTGAGAAATTTGACAGCCAAGGAAACTTGTTGAGGACACATTATAGTGTAATGAGCATTCCACCTGTGAGAGATCATGTCGCAGTTTTGTCTGAAAGTCACGCACCACTGGGAGGGGATGTGGCTAGGTACGACAACCAGCTACAATCGGTACAACTAACTATTCGAATGTCATATTCCTCCTCCACTCACAGAAATGATATGAAATGACAGTAGACCACCTACTTATAAGGAACTACCTGAGTACCAAGCGTTGCCTGGGTATGTATCTACTCCAGTCCTGTCAGTCCATCTCCTCTTTCTCCCTCTCTCTATCCAATTCCTCTGCCCTCCTCTTTGTCCATCTCGTCCTCCCCCTCCTCTGTACATCTTCTCCTCTTCCCTTTCTCTGTCCATTTACCCACCCCCTCTCTCTGTCCAGCAACTCCTCCTCCTTTATACCTATGTCCACGTCCTTCTTCCCCCTCTCTGTCTGTCCATCTCTCCTACTCGCTTCGTTCTTCATGTTATCATCTCCACACCAACAAGAGGTTGTTGGTTCTTACCCCACAGTATTTCTTTCCAGAGTTACGTGTACTGAGGTGATTAAAGTAATGGCATAGCGATATGCACATACAAATATGGTAATAGTATCGCATACACAAGGTATAAAAGAGCAGTGCTTGGTAGAGTTTATATTTGTACTGAGATGATCAATGTGATAAGGCGTCCGGCGTGATTACGACCGCACGGCTGCAGTTGGAGCTAGATGCATGGGACATCCCATTTCGGAAATCGTTACGGAATTAAATATTCCGAGATCCACAGTGTCAAGAGTGTGCCGAGAGTACCAAACTTCAGGCATTACCTCTCACCACAGGCAACGTAGTGACCGAAGGTCTTCACTTAACGACCGAGAGCAGAGGCGTTTGCGTAGAGTTGTCAGTGCTAACACACATGCAACGCTACGTGAAATAACCGCAGAAATCAATGTCAGACGTACGCCGAGCCTGTCCGTTAGGATAGTGCGGCGAAATTTGGTGTTAATGGGTTATAACAGCAGACGACCGAAGCGAGTGTCTTTGCTAACTGCACGACAGTGCCTGCAGTGCGAATGGAAAACCGTGAACTGATCAGATGAGTCTCGATTTCAGTTGGTAAGAGCTGATGGCAGGGTTCGTGTGTGACGCAGACCCCACAAAGCCACGGACCCACGTTGCCAACGAGGTACTGTGCATGCTAGTGGTGGCTCTACAACGGCGTTGGACTGAGTCTACGTGAAGAGGACTGGGTCCTCTGGTCCAATTGAACCAATCGTTGACTGGAAATGGTTGTGTTCGGCTGCATGAAGACCATTTTAAGCAGTTCACGGATTTCATGCTCCCAAAAAACGGTGGAATTTTTGTGGGTAACAGTGTGTCCTGTCATTGAGCCACAGTTGTTCGCGACTGGTCTGAAGAATATTCTGGACAATTCGAGAGAATGATCTAGCCACTCATACAGCCTGACCGCCCGACGTGGGACATAATCGAGAGATCAGTTAGTATACAAAATCTTGCACCAGCAACACTTTCGCAATTAGTGACAGCTATAGAGACAGCATGGCTCAGTATTTCTGAGGGGACTTGTGGAGTCCACGTCGCGTCGAGTTGCTGCGCTACGCCAGGCAAATGGAGGTTCGACACGATATTAGGAGGATCCGATAACTTGGTCAGTTCAGCGTAATGTGGATACCAAATCTGTCCAGGAGTTTATCAGGAGCTTTTTACCTCGGCATTACTCGCATAAGCATAAGTCACATATATTTCACCTGTGTCTCTAGCGAAATTTCGCTCTGCAGTATTTTTTACACACAGTTCAATGTTTATGAAGTCATATCCCCTGCACTTTGTGTCGTACAGTGATATATTTTTGTAGGTACAGCGGAATCTGTGGATACTCTTCGGGAAATGTTTTGCGAAGAGAGTATGAAGCAAAGAAATAATAAATTTGAACGTCATCCTTGTTGCGGCAGTTTTTCACGCATCTCAGTGTTTATGACGTCGTATCTCCTGAACTATTTGTTGTACAATGATATAATTTTGCAGGTACATCTTGTTGTTATGTTAATACTGTCTGCAAAATGTGTCGCGTATACGGTTAGTAGTAAGGAAGTCATAAATTTAAATGTCATACCTGTTGCTGCAGGTTTACTGCGTGAACAGAGAAAATTTAGTAAGAACTAAACATTTTTCCTTCCACCATTTTGTGGAGGTTGTTAGGGAGAAAAAGTTTCTTAAGGTTTGAAATTAAGGGTAAAGTTTGTTGCAAGGCACTAAGTGCTGGATGAATAAAGTGTGGGTACTGGCGCGTCGTGGACTACACTACTTTTTCTCCGCCACCCGCACCACTTTGATAGGCAGGTGGGTTCTGAAGCCCACAGCGACTCTTTCTAGACAGTAAGTGACATTTATGCCAAGTTTGGTTGAAATCGGTACATTGGTTAAGGAAAAAATGTGGAACATACATACATACATACATACAAGTATGCATGCAATTTTATAATATCTATGAACCCTCCTATTACTCGTGTCTACCCACTCTAGCGAGCGAACCTGCCTGTCTGTGACGTCTTTGGTTAACCTCTTCCAAAACGTTCCACTTTTACGGTATGCATGCGTGTACTCTAACAAGACTGCAGCAGTGGGGAACTGCTCTATATCCTGGCTGACGACAAGACAGATATGTTACGAGTTTTAAAATTTTGTGAACTGTCTGGGCGCCAGGAAATACTTTTAAGTTCGAAATTTCAGTGTGTTACGGAGTGTTTTTTAGTTTGGTCAGCAAGGCATAATTAACTGCTGTATTTGACTCTCTTCACTGCAGTCTTCTTATTTTAGTCGTATGTAAGAACTGGCACAGTCCAAAGGTGTGTGTGTGATTGTCATAAACTTTTAATAATCCCCGCGAAAAATTAAGTTACTTGCTGACATTTAGATTTTTGCATTTATATTTAATAATGCACATCTTAAGTTAGATGCCTGACAGAAAAGTAAGCCACCCAGAAAAGGAGAAGGACATGAAATGCGTCTCCACGGGTTGAGATGTCGCTGTATCTCCTCCTGAGGCAAGCTGGCCTACAACTGTTGTAACTTCTCCTTGATATCTTGGATACTGGCACTGGGATGGAGTTAACGTTGGAGCTAGTCCCACATGTGTTCCAATTGAGTCACATCTTGGGATCTTGCTGGCCGTTGGAATACCACAATATCTCGCAGACAGTTCATAGAGTCAAGTGCCACATATGGATGGGCGTTATCCTGTTGAAAAGTGGTGCTACAATACTGCCGCACGAGAGGTAGCGTACGAGAACGCAGGATGTCCGTGATACAACGTTGCGCTATCAGAGTTTCCTCGACCACAACCAACCGTGACCTGTGGTCGTACCTGCAGGCTCCCCACACCGTCGCGCCTTCCGAAACATTGGAAGGGTGGGTGGGACCTCTCACCCGTTCGCCGCCACACTCGCCGATGTTCATCTGGGTTACTGCAGAACTGTAATTCATCACTGAACGGTGTGATGGGGTTCATCAGCACGGCTGCTGATAGTCTCTGATCAACAGTGCGAGATGACACAGGACGTTGAAGAGAGCCCATTACTTTTTCTCAGGTGGCAGGCACAGATGTGAAGGAGTTATGATGTGCTCGGGCACAAGACAACTGTCCTCCTTAGTGGTAGTCAGAGGTGGTCGACTGGAAGCTTCACGGCGAGTATGGCTGCTCTCACGTTCTCATACAACCCAACATCGGGCCTCTGTCACATCCCAATGTTCCACAAATCTAGATACTGCACGATTCTACTAGCCACACAAATGCAGCCCCATTCAGTTGATAACGCTGTCTCGCACGGGTATGTGGCATCTCCGTGCCCTTCAGAGTGCTGACTCAACATCAGACGCTGTTATATCCTACGAAGCCTGGTAACAACACTAAATACGAAAAAAAAAACTAAAATACACTGATGGACGTTCTACCGGTCACAGAGAACTGCAACTCTAGTCGTCTACATATCCGCCGATGGTTGTGCGTCTACCAAGTTAATATTGACATCCGACAACGTCTTCCATGTGCCTCACTTTTTTGTCAGTCAGCATATGTCGTGCATTTTGCATGCGGAGCCGTTTGCGGCATAAAGGTACAGCTAAGATCATTTTCGTCTGCAGCGGGGAGGGGGCTGGAAGGGGCACTTGCTCCCCCGCTCCCCTGGAATCTTGATTTTAGAGCTTTTACTCGTTATTGATATACTTCTAGAAGTGAGAGATAACTGAAAACCATCAGTTCTCCGGGATATAATAGGTTTTTTGTGTAACCTATAAAATTTAATTCTTGTGACATGATACGTTTCGAAACTGACCAACCCATTTATAGCAAATTGTCCCTGTCCACCCCAACTGGAAAAATTTCTGCGCACACCGGTGGCTGCGATCTAAAGTATCTTTCTGCGAAAACTGGTTTGAATCGCAGTTGTAAGGTGGTAACCCAAGGGATCCTTACATCCAACCAAAAGAATCTTTTGGTGAAAGTAGGTCATTATAAATATGGTAGAAGAACACTTCCCATGAAGATAATGAAAAACCACAACGTGGCTAACTGCGCAAGAACAGTATCAGCACAGGTTCAAGCCACTGCATCAGAAGTTTACTAATTCCTTATTACATTTTAAACAATGATGAATTTCACAACGACACTAACCAAAGGACATCATATTATTATTTACATTACTGTATGACTTGCCTACATACGAGGGCTGTTCACAAAGTAAAGTGACTTTTCAAATTGCGCGGGCAGCGTACATTCGATTATCGATCTTTTTTCGTTATGTTGGTACACATCTCCCGAACATATGCTCAAGTTTCAAGTGTACAACATACTTCGTTTGATTTTGACAGATGGAAAGGTTAGACGTGTTTTAGTGTGCTCGGCGATTTTCCATTACTATAAAAAAATGAAGCAAAGAATTTGCATCACATTTTGTGCGAAAAATGGAATCAAGCGCTCTAATACACTTGAAATGTTGACAGTAGCATACGATGAGACTGCTCCAAGTAAAAAAAAAATGCTTACAAGTGGTACAAGCTCTTCCAAGATGGCCGAGAAAATGCCAATGACGAACCTCGCCGGCCGGAGTGGCCGTGCGGTTCTAGGCGCTACAGTCTGGAGCCGAGCGACCGCTACGGTCGCAGGTTCGAATCCTGCCTCGGGCATGGATGTGTGTGATGTCCTTAGGTTAGTTAGGTTTAATTAGTTCTAAGTTCTAGGCGACTGATGACCTCAGAAGTTAAGTCGCATAGTGCTCAGAGCCATTTGAACCATTTTCTTTGTTTTGGTTATGAGGACGCTAGAAGGAATTGTTCTAAGCCACAACATTTGACGAACCTCGCTCTGGACGCTCGAGCACAGTCGATAAAAGTCGAAGCTGTGAAGAAAATTGTTTTGGACAACCATCTAATTACCATAAGACAAGTTCCTGAGGATGTTGGTATATCGGTCGACTCGTGTTGTACAATTTTGTTGTTGTTTTGGGCATGAGACGTGTGTCAGCGAAGTTTATTCCAAAACTTCTCAATTTTGATCAGAAGAACCGTCGCACGAGCATCGCTCAGGAGCTCTTGAATGACTTCAATGATGATCCTGATTTGCTCAAAAGGGTCATAACTGGTGGAGAAACATGGGTTTACGGTTATGACGTCGAAACCGAAGCCAAATAGTCCCAACGGGAGCATCCCGGAGAGACAAGACCGAAAAAAGTACGCCAAGTTCGATCAAATCTCAAAGTTTTGCTCAATGTTTTTTTCAATTACCGTGGCGTAGTGCATCATGAATTTTTGCTTCAAGGTCGTGCGGCCAATAAGGAGTATTGCCTTGACGTCATGCGCCGTTTGCGAGAGGCAATAAGCAAGAAACGTCCGGAATTGTGGAAAAACAACTCATGGCTTTTGCATCACGACAATGCACCTGCTCATTCATCGTTGCTTGTGAAAGATTTTTTGGCCAAAAACAACACGACAATAATTCCTCAGCCACCATATGCACTGGATTTGGACCCCTGCGACTTTTTCCTGTTCCCAAGACTGAAGAGACCTATGAAAGGACGAGGATTTTCGACGATCGAGGAAATAAGAACTGCATCGCTGGAAGTAATCGAAACTAAAAAGTGCATATGAGAAGTGCTTCGAGGATTGGAAGAAGCGTTAACACAAGCGTTGTGTATCTGAGAGGGATTACTTTGAAGGGGACAACATAAATATTGATGAACAAATAAATATTTTTTTATAAAAATATAAAGTCACCTTACTTTTTGAATACACCTCGTACATGAATAGTACCTCGCGTCTTGTATTACTGACGTGGTAACGTATGACAAATTTAGACGTTTATTCTTATGTCAGTCATGGATGTCATATATTGTCAGTTTAATTTATATGTTGACGGAGCAAGGGATCTTCCGGATATCGAGCGAATCACTACTGACAGTACGGGAAGTGCCTATCATAAGCTGGCGAAATACACTACTGGCCATTAAAATTGCTACACCACGAAGATGACGTGCCACAGACACGAAATTTAACCGACAAGAAGAAGATGCTGTGATATGCGAATGATAAGCTTTTCAGAGCATTCACACAAGGTTGGCGCCGGTGGCGACACCTACAACGTGCTGACATGAGGAAAGTTCCCAACCGATTTCTCATACACAAACAGCAGTTGACCGGAGTTGCCTGGTGAAACGTTTGTGTGATGACTCGTGTAAGGAGGAGAAATGCGTGCCATCACGTTTCCGACTTTGATAAAGGTCGGATTGTAGCTTATCGCGATTGCAGTTTATCATATCGCGACATTGCTGCTCGCGTTGGTCGAGATCCAATGACTGTTAGCAGAATATGGAATCGGTGGGTTCAGGAGGCTAATACGGAACGCCGTGCTGGATTCCAAGAGCCACGTATCAATCAGCAGTCGATATGACAGGCATCTTATCAGCATGGCTGTAACGGATCGTGCAGCCACGTCTCGATCCCTGAGTCACCAGATGGGGACGTTTGCAAGACAACAACCATCCGCACGAACAGTTCAACGACGTTTGCAGCAGCATGGACTATCAGCTCGGAGACCATGCCTGCGGTTACCCTTGACGATTGCATCAATGACAGGAGCGCCTGCGATGGTGCACTCAACGACGAACCTGGGTGCACGAGTGGCAAAACGTCATTTTTTTCGGATGAATCCAGGTTCTGTTTACAGCATCATGATGGTCGCATCCGTGTTTGGCGACATCGCGGTGAACGCACATTCGAAGCGTGTATTCGTCATCGGCATACTGGCGTATCACCCGGGTGATGGTATGGGGTGCCATTGGTTACACGTCTCGGTCACCTCTTGTTCACATTGACGGCACTCTGAACAGTGGACGTTACATTTCAGATGTGTTACGACCCGTGGCTCTACCCTTCATTCGATCCCTGCGAAACTCTACATTTCAGCAGGATAATGCACGACCGCATGTTGCAGGTCCTGTACGGGCCTTTCTGGATACAGAAAATGTTCAACTGCTGCCCTGGCCAGCACATTCTCTATATCTCTCACCAATTGGAAACGTCTGGTCAATGGTGGCCGAGCAACTGGCTCGTCACAATACGCCAGTCACTACTCTTGATGAACTGTGTACCGTGTTGAAGCTGCATGGGCAACTGTACCTGTACACGCCATCCAAGCTCTGTTTGACTCAATGCCCAGGCGTATCAAGGCCGTTATTATGGCAAGAGGTGGATGTTCTGGGTACTGGGTTCTCAGGATCTATGCACCCAAATTGCGTGAAAATGTAGTCACATGTCAGTTCTAGTATAACATATTTGTCCAATGAATACCCGTTTATCATCTGCATTTCTTCTTAGTGTAGCAATTTTAATGGCCAGTAGTGTACTTGCATACTAAGATTAAAGACAATTTCGTTTTTAGTAAAAACTATTCCGTTAAAAGTTCCATTCATTTAGCTGCCAGTTTACACGAGGTATCTTGTTCTGAAGATTCTAAACTAGTATCGTTTGACGTAACAAGTTGATACACTAATGTACCGGTCGACCACACTCTGCAAACACTAGAGTGTAATTTACGTTGTAACGCTACCGCCCTGCTCGGACGTACGTTAGCTCTATAAAGCCTGTACTGTAATAAGTTCACGGGCTTCACCTTATAAACAAGGATTTTAGTACATTAGTTGACCGCGTGTACCTAATAGAAGCAAGATCGGACTTATACTCAGTCAATAACTACAGTGATGCATCAAGCAAATGTAAAGTATAATTACCCTTTAGCATAGACAAGAAATACACACAGTAGATGCTACCTATAATTAATAATTCGGTCGCCAGCCTACTTAGGCAATGAGTAAGTTTTTCCTTGTACAAGTGGGTGCATGTACAAGCATAGTAACACGTAGTAATGATGCGTTATATGGCAAAGTTTGGAACCGGAAAAATCCACAGAACTAAAGTTTTCTCCTTTGGTACTAATTTGAACGAGCTATAAATACACAACACCACACAGCAATGATTACTACGAACTGCATTTTGTATATTGATCAGACCGAAATCGGGCATAGATTGCCCTAGCATCGACAATCTTGAAAGTACACACACAATGTCACTAATAAGGATGGAAAAACACTAATACACTTAGGATTAATATAGAACTTAGCTTTACTGGACAAATCTGATCAGTACACTTCAAGGTTTGAAAGAATGGACAAGAGAACGGGGGGGGGGGGGGGGGGGGCCTGAAACTGTTATGGTCGTTATACTGAAATTATTAAGTACTGAAGGCAAATTAACACTCAAAATTATCAATCTATGGATAACTACTCTTATGTCTTACTTCTGAATAATTTAACTGTCATTATTTCTGTCTCAAATTAATTAAATAACATCGCTAACTCAATTAAAAAAAAAAAAAAACTCTCTTCCAATTAGGTCATACTTTTGTTCTTTCTCAACATTTGCAATAACACACAGGACTTTAAACTTCTTTATAGCATAGATTAATCTGCCAATAGTTTTCATTAACACTAACATTAAACTTTCAGTTCAGGATACTCGGGTTGCACAATACGAGGTAAGGACCCTGTCTAGGACAGTGATCAGGATCAGTAATGGCTAAGGCAATTCTGGTAAAAGTCACGTTATTATTGAACAGTTAGAAACAGTTTCGACACTGGTCCACACAGATACACTTCTAAAGATGAAATAAATGTTTGACCTGTGCAAGTGGGTGCGGCGGTTGGCGGGCAGCGAGATAGCGGGCAGCACGGCACACATACAAGCACGGCCAAGGCTCACACAACATCGGCACTTTCCATCTTCTTAGCGTCGTAATCTTTCCAATTTTGTGCCTCAGAATATAGCCATGCCAAGTAGTCGTCGGAATCGGTTCATCCGAGGCTCAATGGAATCCACTTTTCCTGGATAGCCGCCTCGGTACAGTACGTGTTCCTCTGACCGATTCACAACTCCGACTGTTGCTCGCCTCCGACTGTAATACTGTGTCCGCTGTGCCGAACCGCGCCTGTGTGCGTTTTCCCGCCTCGCCTACCTCCACCTTTTCCCGCTCCCCTACAGGTAGGGTATTCACCGCAGGTTTTCTACTACACATATCCTAATGCATTACCTACATATGGACCAAGTGTATAAATTACAATTTTCACATCTTACAATAGTTTTAACATTAAATACACTTTCCTTTGATTACCACATTATTTGAAATCTAACATAAATAATAATATTCATTTCAAAAGTTGCTCACAGTCTCTTTAACATAACGATACGAACCGAAAAAAAGTTCAAAACATTGCTTACATTAATCTATCTAAATTCATAAAGAAAAAAATTATTATATGTACAGTTGTCGTTACACATGCCCCTGTTTCCAGAAAATTTTCTTAAGTCCAAATTTTATTGGAACACTAAATCTTACAATTATACAGTGGTTCTGAATCTTTACTTAAATGTCCAAAAAGATTTACGCTACGTATTTCCTTTTACTCACTGTATATAGGTTTACACTTTTTTAACACATCAGGAATAATTACTTGTCATTTACTCAAGTGCCTTTTGCACAGTCCAACTTCCCATCATAACATCACTAAAATAGCAATTTAATCATTTTTGCTAAATTTCTCAAAGAAATAATTTAAAATTCTGGAATACAAACATTTAACTACAAAAACAATTGCATATTTTGTATACCCTATAAGATAATTTGTCGCTGCTTGCTTTGAATAGCAGTCCATTTCCTTACTCACTAAACAAAACACACACACATATATTCAGAAAATAAACTATACATATTTGCTGCCTATTGTGCGGATTTGGGCAGTCTTTTTCACTTCATATTGTCACATCTCCTGGATCACATTTACAATTTTCCATCGCCTATATATCTGCCTCATTGGTATTTGGCAGTCCTTCATATTATGGTTCATACACTGCCCATTTTCATTTTTGACAGTCCCATCTTTTATCTGGCTGATAGCATTTATCCTTTCTTTTCAGTCCTTTTCTCCATACATTTTTACAGTTACAGTACAATTGGTGATCTGAAACTCACATAACTACATCAGCACACTTTCAAGGGTATACAGACATTTACAAAGATTAGTTACATTTAGAATAACTTGGGTTCAGCATAAGATACAGCACATTTACTCGTTCCTAGGAACATACGGTTTCCGGTCCACAATATTTCTTACACCTAAAGGTCTTTTGGATTTTGGGTAGATCAGGTAGTAAGCATTGTCGTGTGGAATATTCTGTATTATATATGGTCCATTATAAATATATTTAAATTTTGAAATTTCATGGTTTAGTTCACTAGACTTTTCGTGGGTTTTTAAAAGAACATAATCTCCAACTTTAAATTTTGAAACTTTTAAATTTTTATTCAGCTTTTTGCTTTGCCCTTTTTATCACCAATTCTTTTTTTTGATCCAATCCCAAACTTGTACAAGGTGGAAACTCTAGTTTTTCTTCAATTAAACTTTTACTACTTCTGCCTAACAAAATTTCTTCCGGTGGAAATCCTGTAGTTTCATGATGTAATGTGTTCATGACAATCTCAAAATCCGATATAAACCTGCTCCAGGCTCTAAATCATGCCCCTTACTTCGTTTTTCGCCACAACGCACCTTGGTCGATTGTGACAGCGTCCCAAGATACGTTCTTGACCTGTGAATCATTTATATCTGGCGGCTTTTTCGGTTTCTGGAGTTCAAAGTCTTTGCTTACTTGAACTCTTTGCAAAATAAACACTGAGTCGTCCGGTGGCTCTTTCTTTCTTTGTTCAGTCTCAACATCTGGGTTTTGTTTTGAAACTTCGTCGTCATTAGTTACAATATCACAATTAGCTGTATCCCCTTTATTTTCACTGATTTTCTCATAACCTCTTTCAGTAAAAGTATATTCATTTTCCTTTACACCTGAAAATTCATCTTCACTAGAATCACCACTACTCTCTTCCTCAACATCAGATTCACTATTTGCACAATAGGGATAGTTAGTACATTCATTTTCGTCTGTATTTGTGTATCTTCCATCATCCGAACTATCGTCGGAATCCGACCATTCCGGATCGCTTTCAGGTTCTAACATAAAAGCTTTTCTGAGACAGGCACTAAGTTCTTCCTCTGTATTGTCGTCAGGCATGGATTTTAAATCAATCTCCTCTTTTGGCAAAACGGCCTCATCATCAGCTTTATTTACATCTACTGTGACTTCATATTTAGTGTAATCCTCGTGGACTTTAATTACTTTCAGCTAATCATCTACCCCTTCTCCACGGTGCCTCTCGGTAGCAGCTTGTACTATTGGCGGACTGTTAGCAGAAGTTATTTCTTCGTCAATGCTGAGGATTTCATCCTCCAAATCCTTCCTATCATTAACCTTCCCCCTATCGGCAGCACGCGTACTTTGCGCGGCGCTATTTATTCTCCCCTCTTCAAATTTGGGCCACGTCACTTTATGGACGTCCCTACTACCTCTCTTTCCACCAACTAATTTATTCTCCCCTCTTCAAATTTGGGCCACGTCACTTTATGGACGTCCCTACTACCTCTCTTTCCACCAACTAATTTCTTCGCCTCATACTCCCTTTTAAAATCCTCCCACTCACATTGCTTTAGGCCCTTGTACAGATCATCGATCTGCACACGCCAATCAGTTACTTCTGCTAATTCATCCTCGCCTTTAATCTCATTGCAAACACTACTAACCGCACCTCTCTGTGTATTCACAGTTTCATTTATTGTTTCCTTTGCCACGGAATTACCACTCGTAAAATTTTCATTAGCTCTGACGGCTATGTTCGTATCTACTGCTGCCGTATTGCTAGCGACTTCTTTCCGAACAGATGTTCTGCTAGGCTGGGCCGTTGCCCTCTGATGCTCCACTCGCCTGTTAACACGTAGCGCTCTGTGCGGCAGAGATGACTCATTCTGGCTCGCACCTGACGCTTGTTTCGCCACAATACGTCGCGGCGTTCCATGTCTGTCCCTAGCCTGTCTCACTGCATTACGGTCGGTCCGGTATCTTTTCTCAAATCGGTGCCTGTATGTGTTGTCCGCTTCCGTTTGGCCCGCAACGTTCGCGGTAATTAGTTTCCCGCGTCGTTATTATTTTGCGCGGTATACTCTCGACCGCGACCTGGATAATTTCCTCTGCCTCTTCCTCTGCCTCTTCCTCTCCGTATTATATTGACACGAAATCCATCGCCGTCGTTTCGTTCGTCATTGTGTCGGTTATTATGGTTACCAAAGTCTTGGTAATTGGCACGACTTGCGCGCCAATGGTCTTCGTCTTCGACCCTTTCTAGAAATGCTTGGAAGCTACGATGATTGCTTCCTACATACCTCTTTGAATCCTCCGGAAGCTTTTTATATAGCTCCCAGATAATTTCCGAATCTGATCTTCTACCTCTTAAGTGTGTCAATTTTCGGTACCAATACTCACAGAAATCTTTCAAAGAATTTCTGCCCCGGTTATCATGCTGTTTGGCCATGATAAACTCGCGCCATAAATGGTCCTGCTTTTGTTCAGACCAATATTCTTCCGTAAATCTTTGCCTGAATTCTTCGAACGTCATTCGTTCGGTATTTAAATTTATACCCCAGCGCTTAGCGTCACCTGCTAAGGCGCTAATTACAACGTTTATCTTTTCCTGATCAGACAAGTGCTCAGGAAATACTCTCTCGCAATTTTTGATAAAATCTAACATTTGCCACCCGTTATGTTTCTTGGCTGGATCGAAGCGTTCCTCGCCTTCTAACAGCTTCGTAATTGGTGTGCCATTACAGACAACACCAGGCCTATCTTTAATTTTGCTCTCCAGGTCGAAAATTCTGCCTTGAATTTTCGTAGTATTTTGTTCACAATTTTGAACACATCCGGTTACTTTTTTACTTAAATCACTTTCAGTGTCCAAAACTACCTTTTTCAATTGTGATATCCCGTGTTGACATTCGTTTACGATCTCAGTTTTAAGACCGAAAACTTTTTCGTCTACCTTAGTTTCAACCAGAGGTTCTACTTTCTCTTGGATGTTGAGAATTTCAACATCGAATCTACTATTAATGTTTCCAATTTCCTCCTGCATAGTATCCATATTTTTGTTAATGGTATCAATTTCAAGTTTCAGTGTATTTACCACAGAACTTAAATTACCCACTTTTTGTTCTACCTGTTCTATTTGTTTACTAATTTTAATTCCCTGTCCTTCGACCTGTGCTTTAATTTGATCCACGTGTGTTTTAAGCTGTTCATTCTGTGTTTTGAGCTGGCTTCCCTGTATTTTGAGTTGCTCGTCAACGTGCGTTTTAAGCTGCTCATTCTGTCCTGCAATTTGTTTGGTTAATTGTTCAAATAAGTCGTTCATACTTAAAATTTTTATACTGTTTTGTTCTACAGGATCGATGTATTCCGATTCTACTTCCGAAGTTTCTTTCGGTTCTTTCTTTATCTGTTGTGAATCAAACATGTCAGTGGATTCGTTCACGTACCCACTATCATCTACAAAATCACCCTCTTCTTTCTGTTTTGTCCCTTGCTGTATTCGAGACGATCTCGATATTTCAATCTGTTCGTTGACGTGTTCATGGTATTGTATGTACGCCAATTGTCTTCCGCTAACGCCATCTGTTATCTGGCCGCGTAAACTCCGGCTACTGCCAGCCGCATTCTCCATTTCGCTTGGCGCACCTACCCCGTCTACGTTTCTGTCCATACTAAATGCCAACTACACCACACTATTATACTTGACTCACACTGCAGTTTATTTGTTTCACTGAATACTATTGCAATACGTGCCACTGAACATCCACTGTTCGATCTTTACATTAATTTGTAACCGACAACAACTGGATGTCCTGTCACCGGGAAGCCACTTGTAACGCTACCGCCCTGCTCGGACGTACGTTAGCTCTATAAAGCCTGTACTGTAATAAGTTCACGGGCTTCACCTTATAAACAAGGATTTTAGTACATTAGTTGACCGCGTGTACCTAATAGAAGCAAGATCGGACTTATACTCAGTCAATAACTACAGTGATGCATCAAGCAAATGTAAAGTATAATTACCCTTTAGCATAGACAAGAAATACACACAGTAGATGCTACCTATAATTAATAATTCGGTCGCCAGCCTACTTAGGCAATGAGTAAGTTTTTCCTTGTACAAGTGGGTGCATGTATAAGCATAGTAACACGTAGTAATGATGCGTTATATGGCAAAGTTTGGAACCGGAAAAATCCACAGAACTAAAGTTTTCTCCTTTGGTACTAATTTGAACGAGCTATAAATACACAACACCACACAGCAATGATTACTACGAACTGCATTTTGTATATTGATCAGACCGAAATCGGGCATAGATTGCCCTAGCATCGACAATCTTGAAAGTACACACACAATGTCACTAATAAGGATGGAAAAACACTAATACACTTAGGATTAATATAGAACTTAGCTTTACTGGACAAATCTGATCAGTACACTTCAAGGTTTGAAAGAATGGACAAGAGAACGGGGGGGGGGGGGGGGGGGGGGGCCTGAAACTGTTATGGTCGTTATACTGAAATTATTAAGTACTGAAGGCAAATTAACACTCAAAATTATCAATCTATGGATAACTACTCTTATGTCTTACTTCTGAATAATTTAACTGTCATTATTTCTGTCTCAAATTAATTAAATAACATCGCTAACTCAATTAAAAAAAAAAAAAACTCTCTTCCAATTAGGTCATACTTTTGTTCTTTCTCAACATTTGCAATAACACACAGGACTTTAAACTTCTTTATAGCATAGATTAATCTGCCAATAGTTTTCATTAACACTAACATTAAACTTTCAGTTCAGGATACTCGGGTTGCACAATACGAGGTAAGGACCCTGTCTAGGACAGTGATCAGGATCAGTAATGGCTAAGGCAATTCTGGTAAAAGTCACGTTATTATTGAACAGTTAGAAACAGTTTCGACACTGGTCCACACAGATACACTTCTAAAGATGAAATAAATGTTTGACCTGTGCAAGTGGGTGCGGCGGTTGGCGGGCAGCGAGATAGCGGGCAGCACGGCACACATACAAGCACGGCCAAGGCTCACACAACATCGGCACTTTCCATCTTCTTAGCGTCGTAATCTTTCCAACTTTGTGCCTCAGAATATAGCCATGCCAAGTAGTCGTCGGAATCGGTTCATCCGAGGCTCAATGGAATCCACTTTTCCTGGATAGCCGCCTCGGTACAGTACGTGTTCCTCTGACCGATTCACAACTCCGACTGTTGCTCGCCTCCGACTGTAATACTGTGTACGTTGTGCCGAACCGCGCCAGTGTGCGTTTTCCCGCCTCGCCTACCTCCACCTTTTCCCGCTCCCCTACAGGTAGGGTATTCACCACAGGTTTTCTACTACACATATCCTAATGCATTACCTACGTATGGACCAAGTGTATAAATTACAATTTTCACATCTTACAATAGTTTTAACATTAAATACACTTTCCTTTGATTACCACTTTATTTGAAATCTAACATAAATAATAATATTCATTTCAAAAGTTGCTCAGTCTCTTTAACATAACGATACGAACCGAAAAAAAGTTCAAAACATTGCTTACATTAATTTATCTAAATTCATAAAGAAAAAAATTATTATATGTACAGTTGTCGTTCCAACGTCACCATAAATAACTTTTGGATAAAGAGGTCAATGAGTTGATGTCGCTGCTACGGATCGTTTTAAAACACAACTAATTTACATTCAACGGGAGATTTTACTTACAACCAAGAGGTTTGGCTATGGGAAGCCCTGTAGCTGGGATTTTATCAGAAATTTTTATGAACTACTTAGAGTCTAATTTGTTTGCCAGTGACAGAGAGATTCTTAGGAGAATAAAATTTTACAAAAGATATGTTGACGACATTCTATTAATAATTGATGGTTCTCAAAATTACGTAGACCATATTTTTTCGATTTTTAATGTGCTTCACCATAATATCAGTTTTACAGTTGAGCGAGAATCCGATACCAGGTCCTTAAATTTTTTGGACCTCACTTTAACTGTGGTTGACAACCGCATTGAATTTAATATTTTTCGGAAAAACACGTTTTCCGTCAATATAATACCTGCAGATTTGGCCCATCCGCACGCCCATAAGATGACCTTTTTTCATTCTAATATTCATCGAGTTACAGCTATCCCTCTTGCACCAGATGCGGTAGAAACTGAACTGGTCACATTTGAGAATATTGCTATAAATAATGGCTATAGGCCTCAATTGGTAAGACAGATGTATAACAAGAAAATAAATAAAAATAATATTACGTCTTCCACCCTAGGGGATGCGTTAGATGACCAACAGGTGGCAATGATATCTATCCCTTACATAGGCAATATAAGTTACAAATTGAGACGTTTACTCAGAGCCCATAATTTCAGAGTCGCCTATTCTACTAATAATAGTTTACATAGGAATTTAATTCACACCTTGCAGAGTAAGAGCGATAAACTTTTCCAATCAGGAGTATATAAAATTACATGCGGGGATTGTCCAAAATTTTACATCGGGGAAACGGGGCGAGCTCTGGGTCTCAGGTATAAAGAGCATATTCCTACTAGAAGCGGTGGCGGTACTAAGGGCTCTACTTATGCGGAACACCTTGTGCAAACGGCTCATGCACCGAGCCCTGCAGTTAATATCGAGTTACTTCATGCCGAGGTTAAGGGCTTAAAACTGGATGTTTTGAAAGAAACGCAGATCTTTAAGCATCTGCAACATGTTAAAGACAATATCCTCAATGACCAACTGCTACTAAGAAACAGAAAATTTTTTGAAGGTTTCGCGCCTTTACTTTGTTCTTCATACTTGTAAATCTGATGATCTGGGGATTATCACATGCGCGCGCTGATTGGCGATCGCGGTTGGTTAAGCTCTTCATCTTCTTTCTTTTTACCCTCATTTTCCTTTTACGATGAAGGTGATTTTAGTCCGTTGAACACCTCACGTTTTATCCCCATAGTTTTATTACCACGACGTCTTCAGATTACGTCCTATCCACCCCCCTCCCCCAGGCTAATTACTGGCTTTAGGTATAGTTTTTAAGAGTTCATTCTGTTGTCATAGGTAGCTTCATATATAAGTTTCTTTGCAAGCATAAGCAACCGTGTGCGGTTATTTTTAGGTTTCATCTCCTATTCAGCTCGTCTCTTCTTCTATACATTTCATTTTTTGATATACGTTGATCCACGGTTGGGAATATATGGGCTATTTAGCCCCGACCCATGTATAAACTTTCTCGTATTCGTATGCGCATGCGCATTCAAGTAACTTCCCTTGTCTTGCGCATGTGCATAGTTAGCGGGTCAGGCTTGTAAGTGAGCGACCGTTTGTAGCTGCAGTTTATGGCAAGTCATGGCCCATCGAACATAGGCCGGTGTGAGGTGGAGCCTACACCATTAAGTTAAGTAGTGGTTTTGACTTTGTACACATGTACTGTTTGGGTTTTCCTTTTCTTTTTCATTTATAAATGTATAGCTATGGTGTTCTTTTAAGACAGAGGTCTTCTTAGGCACTTGTGGGTTTTATTGTTGTTCTGAAGAAGGTGTAGTTATCTACGCCGAAACCTGGGTTAACACTTAACACTAGGTGCTTTTTTCGCAATCGAGGCGGGTTATTAGCTTTTTAATATACTACTGAATCGGTTTTCATTTTTAAGTTATTATGAATTCTTAAATTTTTCAAAAGCCATGGAGCACTTAATTTTATTATCAGTGCATTGTTTTGGACAGCCTGGAGTTCTTGAAGTGGGTTGACGCAACATATACCGATATGTGGCAGGCATACAGAATTACTGGTTTTACTATCGATTCTTAAATTAAGGAATGACTGATGGATTTCCATTTATTAAGGGATATAAGGCAACTACCACTCTTTAAGCTTCATCCACTGCTTCTATTACGTTTTTTAAAGGAAAGGCGTTTGCCCCAAAAATCCAAATAAATTTGGCGGATTTAGTACATGGAATGTTTTCATTGATTAGTAGCAGAGTTCTATCTGAATCTTGTCTTTTGTTACAGAAATTTTCGTGACATTCTGACTCGCCATTCTGTAAACAATTTTTCAGTAATACAAGAGCTCCTCCTACTATATCGTGAATGATCATTAATTATTGTCTGAGTGACATACTGATATATCAGCAAATGAATTACTCGATGGGTAATGCTAAAGTTTTAATCATCACGTAATTATTTTGTTAAAGAATGAACTCACAAATTGCGATTATCGTCCCACATTAGCTGTAGAATATTTCAGAACAAATGAAAATTTTTGCCAGACAAGGTCTAGAAAATCCAGATCTTCTGCTTGTCGCGAGTGATCGCCTTAACCACTTTTTTAAAAATCATATATTGTTTGTTAATGTTCGTTTTATTTGTTCGGGGCGGTCGTCCCAAGACACCCTACAAGTTCATCGTTGATCCATTCACTCAGTTTTTTATTACGCACGGCAGCTAACCCTCTGACAGAGCAAGTTTTTTTTTTTTAATTGAAGAAACAATGTTACACATTCCCAATACATACTAAGTACATATACCAACCATGTACACATGTTATACATGAAATGATTTAAACAAAAACAGGTTGATCATTGCAACAATGCTGAAGTTAAAGAAATACAGCAAAAGATTGTGTTACTTACGAAATTACAAGAAAGAATTAATTTAAACATCAAGAAAAGATTTTTAAAGACATTCAAACTTCAAACATGAGTAAATAAAAACTGCACTTTGAATCACATGGGCTCCGATCTTTACAGAAGCGTAAATAGTTCTTTATGAAGGATATTAATATACACAAGGAAATTGTCTTCGTGAGAGGCAGGTGAAGGATAGAAATTGATTTTTAACCTTTCAGCACAGTCAGACTATCTATGGACATTCCACACAAATGTATGGAAATCACCAAATACAGAATGTTGTGACTTGGCAAGACAGCCAAGTCACTATGAGAGGAAGCCGAAAGGCACGCGCTTAAGCTCACGCAGGCTGGCGCGAGGTCTGGAACAGTTAAGGGAATTAATAGTAGCAACTAAAGTACGTAGTTGATGTAATACTTAACTTTAATCCATAAGTGGTGTACATTGGTCTGACGATACAGGCATCACAAGTTAAATATCTATTGATAATGGCGCCTTGCTAGATCGTAGCAAATGACGTAGCTGAAGGCTATGCTAACTATCGTCTCGGCAAATGAGAGCGTATTTGTCAGTGAACCATTGCTATTAACTTCGGCTGTACAACTGGGGCGAGTGCTAGGAAGTCTCTCTAGACCTGCCGTGTGGTGGCGCTCGGTCTGCAATCACTGACAGTGGCGACACGCGGGTCCGACGTATTCTACCGGACCGCGGCCGATTTAAAGGCTACAACCTAGCAAGTGTGGTGTCTGGCGGTGACACCACACAGAATATGGAAGATTTATACCCATCGCACATAATAATAATTTAATAATTTTATTAGATAATTTCTGAAATACTTGAGAGTGGCGGAAAAGAGATGTGATAAAGTTTTACCAGCCTTCCAACTAAACTTTCTGGACACGAATGGAATGTTAAGTACCTGAAGTGATCAGACCTATACAATAAGTCTTTCACTGCAAAACTGACTTACACATCTCAGTGCAAAAATGAACAGGGCAATGTGCCAGCCATTGAATATTTCATTATAACAGATAGAATCTTATGGTTTTAAGTAATGTATAAGGACATTTCCATAAAAACTGACAGTTTCCATGTTGTTGTTGTTGTGGTCTTCAGTCCTGAGACTGGTTTGATGCAGCTCTCGATGCTAACCTATCCTGTGCAAGCTCCTTCATCTCCCAGTACCTACTGCAACCTACATCCTTCTGAATCTGCTTAGTGTATTCATCTCTTGGTCTCCCTCTACGATTTTTACCCACCACACTGCCCTCCAATGCTAAATTTGTGATCCCTTGATGCCTCAGGACATGTCCTACCAACCGATCCCTTCTTCTAGTCAAGTTGTGCCACAAACTTCTCTTCTCGCCAATCCTATACAATACCTCCTCATTGGTTACGTGATCTACCCACCTAATCTTCAACATTCTTCTGTAGCACCACATTTCAAAAGCTTCTATTCTCTTCTTGTCCAAACTATTTATTGTCCATGTTTCACTTCCATACATGGCTACACTCCATACAAATACTTTCAGAAACGCCTTCCTGACACTTAAATCTATACTCGATGTTAACAAATTTCTCTTCTTCAGAAACGCTTTCCTTGCCATTGCCAGTCTACATTTTATACCCTCTCTACTTCGGCCATCATCAGTTATTTTGCTCCCCAAATAGCACAACTCCTTTACTACTTTAAGAGTCTCATTTCCTAATCTAATTCCCTCAGCATCACCTGACTTAATTCGACTACATTCCATTATCCTCGTTTTGATTTTGTTGATGTTCATCTTATATTCTCCTTTCAAGACACTGTCCATTCCGTTCAACTGCTCTTCCAAGTCCTTTGCTGTCTCTGACAGAATTACAATGTCATCGGCAAACCTCAAAGTTTTTATTTCTTCTCCATGGATTTTAATACCTACTCCAAATTTTTCTTTTGTTTCCTTTACTGCTTGCTCAATATACAGATTGCATAACATCGGGGACAGGATACAACCCTGTCTCACTCCCTTCCCAAGCACTGCTTCTCTTTCATGCCCCTCGACTCTTATAACTGCCATCTAGTTTCTGTACAAATTGTAAATAGCATTTCGCTCCCTGTATTTTACCCCTGCCACATTTAGAACTTGAAAGAGAGTATTCCAGTCAACATTGTCAAAAGCTTTCTCTAAGTCTACAAATGCTAGAAACATGGGTTTGCCTTTCCTTAATCTTCCTTCTAAGATAAGTCGTAAGGTCAGTTCTGCCTCACGTGTTCCAACATTTCTACGGAATCCAAACTGATTTTCCCCGAGGTCGGCTTCTACCAGTTTTTCCATTCGTCTGTAAATAATTCGCGTTAGTATTTTGCAGTTGTGACTTATTAAACTGATAGTTCGGTAATTTTCACATCTGTCAACACCTGCTTTCTTTGGGATTGGAATTATTATATTCTTCTTGGAGTCTGAGGGTATTTCGCCTGTCTCGTACATCTTGCTCACCAGATGGTAGAGTTTTGTCAGGACTAGCTCTCCCAGGCCGTCAGTAGTTCTAATGGAATGTTGTCTACTCCCGGGGCCTTGTTTCGACTCAGGTCTTTCAGTGCTCTGTCAAACTCTTCACGCAGTATCGTATCTCCCATTTCATCTTCATCTACATCCTCTTCCATTTCCATAATATTGTCCTCAAGTACATTGCCCTTGTATAGATCTTCTATATACTCCTTCCACCTTTCTGCTTTCCCCTCTTTGCTTAGAACTGGGTTTCCATCTGAGCTCTTGATATTCATACAAGTGGCTCTCTTTTCTCCAAAGGCCTCTTTAATTTTCCTCTAGGCTGTATCTATCTTACCCCTATTGAGATAAGCCTCTACATCCTTACATTTGTCCTCTAGCCATGCCTGCTTAGCCATTTTGCACTTCCTGTCGATCTCTTTTTTGAGACGTTTGTATTCCTTTTTGCCTGCTTCATTTACTGCGTTTTTATATTTTCTCCTTTCATCAATTAAATTCAATATTTCTTCTGTTACACAGGGATTTCTACTAGCCCTCGTCTTTTTACCTACTTGATCCTCTGCTGCCTTCACTACTTCATCCCTCAGAGCTACCCATTTGTCTTCTACTGTATTTGTTTTCCCCATTCCTGTCAATCGTTCCCTTATGCTCTCCCTGAAACTCTGTACAACATCTGGTTTAGTCAGTTTATCCAGGTCCCATCTCCTTAAATTCCCACCTTTTTGCAATTTCTTCAGTTTTAATCTACAGTTCATAACCAATAGATTGTGGTCAGAGTCCACATCTGCCCCTGGAAATGTCCTACAATTTAAAACCTGGTTCCTAAATCTCTGTCTTACCATTATATAATCTATCTGATACCTTTTAGTATCTCCAGGATTCTTCCATGTATACAACCTTCTTTTATGGTTCTTGAACCAAGTGTTAGCTATGATTAAGTTATGCTCTGTGCAAAATTCTACCAGACGGCTTCCTCTTTCATTTCTTAGCCCCAATCCATATTCACCTACTATGTTTCCTTCTCTCCCTTTTCCTACTGTCGAATTCCAGTCACCCATGACTATTAAATTTTCGTCTCCCTTCACTACCTGAATAATTTCTTTTATCTCATCATACATTTCTTCAATTTCTTCGTCATCTGCAGAGCTAGTTGGCATATAAACTTGTGCTACTGTAGTAGGCATGGGCTTCGTGTCTATCTTGGCAACTATAATACGTTCACTATGCTGTTTGTAGTAGCTTACCCGCACTCCTATTTTTTTATTCATTATTAAACCTACTCCTGCATTACTCCTATTTGATTTTGTATTTATAACCCTGTATTCACCTGACCAGAAGTCTTGTTCCTCCTGCCACCGAACTTCACTAATTCCCACTATTTCCATATTTATAATACACTCCTGGAAATTGAAATAAGAACACCGTGAATTCATTGTTCCAGGAAGGGGCAACTTTATTGACACATTCCTGGGGTCAGATACATCACATGATCACACTGACAGAACCACAGGCACATAGACACAGGCAACAGAGCATGCACAATGTCGGCACTAGTACAGTGTATATCCACCTTTCGCAGCAATGCAGGCTGCTATTCTCCCATGGAGACAATCGTAGAGATGCTGGATGTAGTCCTGTGGAACGGCTTGCCATGCCATTTCCACCTGGCGCCTCAGTTGGACCAGCGTTCGTGCTGGACGTGCAGACCGCGTGAGACGACGCTTCATCCAGTCCCAAACATGCTCAATGGGGGACAGATCCGGAGATCTTGCTGGCCAGGGTAGTTGACTTACACCTTCTAGAGCACGTTGGGTGGCACGGGATACATGCGGACGTGCATTGTCCTGTTGGAACAGCAAGTTCCTTTGCCAGTCTAGGAATGGTAGAACGATGGGTTCGATGACGGTTTGGATGTACCGTGCACTATTCAGTGTCCCCTCGACGATCACCAGTGGTGTACGGCCAGTGTAGGAGATCGCTCCCCACACCATGATGCCGGGTGATGGCCCTGTGTGCCTCGGTCGTATGCAGTCCTGATTGTGGCGCTCACCTGCACGGCGCCAAACACGCATACGACCATCATTGGCACCAAGGCAGAAGCGACTCTCATCGCTGAAGACGACACGTCTCCATTCGTCCCTCCATTCACGCCTGTCGCGACACCACTGGAGGCGGGCTGCACGATGTTGGGGCGTGAGCGGAAGACGGCCTAACGGTGTGCGGGACCGTAGCCCAGCTTCATGGAGACGGTTGCGAATGGTCCTCGCCGATACCCCAGGAGCAACAGTGTCCCTAATTTGCTGGGAAGTGGCGGTGCGGTTCCCTACGGCACTGCGTAGGATCCTACGGTCTTGGCGTGCATCCGTGCGTCGCTGCGGTCCGGTCCCAGGTCGACGGGCACGTGCACCTTCCGCCGACCACTGGCGACAACATCGATGTACTGTGGAGACCTCACGCCCCACGTGTTGAGCAATTCGGCGGTACGTCCACCCGGCCTCCCGCATGCCCACTATACGCCCTCGCTCAAAGTCCGTCAACTGCACATACGGTTCACGTCCACGCTGTCGCGGCATGCTACCAGTGTTAAAGACTGCGATGGAGCTCGGTATGCCACGGCAAACTGGCTGACACTGACGGCGGCGGTGCACAAATGCTGCGCAGCTAGCGCCATTCGACGGCCAACACCGCGGTTCCTGGTGTGTCCGCTGTGCCGTGCGTGTGATCATTGCTTGTACAGCCCTCTCGCAGTGTCCGGAGCAAGTATGGTGGGTCTGACACACCGGTGTCAATGTGTTCTTTTTTCCATTTCCAGGAGTGTATAAACCAATAACGCCGCTTTAATGTTTTGTGTTTTGACACTATTAGACACAGAATCTGACTGTCACATAAGTTTTGTACATTAGCTTATAAAATTTCAAAAACTACTCTCTGAAGTAGAAAACGCACACACCAAAAATTTACAGTAAAATTTTAAATAATATCCTTAAGGTAACTACAATGCATCACTGTCGACACAGTCTTCTTTTTTATATTAACTAATGCCCATTCTTTCAAATATAATGTTTAACATATTAACAAACTTTTTCTTGTGATTTGAATACCTTCTAATTTCGTGGAATTCACACAGCATGTGTACCTTTAACTCTATTGTGCTGTCGGATCCTAATTTGTTAAGGACGTAATTAGTAAAATTTCCCAGCAACCAGTACCCAGCGTTATTTTTTGCCTCTGGGAAATAGTCTGCTTCAGATCTGTGTATCAATGACGGTCATATATACTCAGGGGATTTCCTAGTAATCAGAGCTATTTGCTCTCGGATCCACTTACAACTATTCATGTGACCGCTGCAAGTATACCTATGAATTATTGTGTCAAATAGATGGCATTGTTGACATACATTTGAGTCACAGAGTCCGATTTCTTACAATCTTTCATCGGTGCTAACTATGTTGTTAACTGTCTTGTACCATGACGTTATTATATTAGACGTGAGCACATTAGAACTAATATTTTTCCAAACCTCAGTCCACTCAATGTTTGGAAACTGTGGTCCTATTTTGTTCCTTCCTTCGCTTTTCTTTCGTTCCCGCATTATGGCTCTTGATGTTAAGTGTCGTGACTGCCCGAGTTCGACACTTACATAACTGAAATCAACATGGAAAACCCTCAGATGCTGTAAACGACTGTTGATATTCTGCACATAAATCGGGGGAAGCAGGCTTAGAGGTTTAATGATCTCGAAAAGTTGGGTGGTTATGCTTTCTCGCGAGTCTCTTATTAAATTAACTTGCCTTTTGATAAAAAGTGCAGAGGCTTTATCCGTTATATCAGTTAATCCTAGTCCACCATATTCAGGATCTAAAGTGGCTACTCTAAAGACTTCACCTCTTCACAAAAAGTTTGTGATTTTGGACATTATTCTCCTCGCTATCATTCTCGGTATTGCAAACAACTGGGCAGTATAATAAGCTTTAGCAAGGACGCATGAGTTGACATACTTTGTTCTTTGAACTTGATTCATATATCGAGTTAAATTCTCTATAATGGCTCCTTGCACTTTATCTGCTGCTACTTTCTAATTTAAAGCCTCCATTTTCATGGGGCATGCTGTCAGGCTGATCCCAAGTGTTTTATATCGTCGGACTAATTTTGCCCACTGGACGTTGATATTATCAAAACCTCTGAGTTTTAACATCTTACTTTTTTCGTCTGCATTGGCTCCAGATGCTCTACCGTACGAATCAATCACTGTTGCTAGCGTGGTTACCTCGTCATTATGCCTTATAATGACACCTATATCGTCAGCATAGGCTCCTATAACTGTTTGATTTCCTGATAATGTTAAGCCTTTTGATCTAGCATGGACATGTCGGAGGAAAGGTTCCAGAGAAACATGGACAGAGGACTTCCTTTGTATTTGTATCGGCCTGGATTGTTGAAAATTCACCGCTATTTTAACATTTATTCCAGTTGCTGTGTTCTTTATCAACTGCATGACCCTATCGTTGAAACCTGTTTTCTTCAAAGTCCGTAAAAGTTATTCATGATTTACTACATCGAACGCTTTATAAAAATCTAAAAAAAAAAAAAAAAGCACACTTTATGTTTGTTACAGAAGTTATTGCAATGATATCCCTGAATTCTGCTAGATTTTGAAAAATGGTACTGCCTTGTGTGCAGTTCTGTTGTTGACTAATAATTTTATCTGTAAGGCAAGAAATTCTCTTGTTTACTATTCTAGCTATTAACTTATAATCAAAATTCAGCAGTGAAATTGGACTAAAATTATTTAAATCTTTGTTTCCATTATTTTTTTGGCACCAGAAAAATTTTACTCTCCTTAAACTCAGCTGGAATCATTTTACCCTCAATAACCTCATTTAAATGTCTGCGATTTTCGCACTTACTATTGGTCAGTAACGGATGTAAAACTCTGTTGGCAGACCATGCGGTCCTGGGGATTTTTTTGGTGGTGAGGCGCACAGAGTCTCATACACGACCTCTTCACTGACAACGTCGAGAAAATTTTCGTTGTCATCTTCTGTCAGCTGTGGGGCTATGGTGTCAAAGTATTCGTCCAAGGAAGAATCACTACTTCGATTTACAGAATACAGCTCGCAATAATATCGATAAATCTCGTCCATGATATCCTGTTGGGTTCTGAGAATCCTACCGTGTTTTGTTCGAATTTCATCAATAAAAGTCCTCCTCCCGTTTTTCGTGTGCTTCACCTAATGATACAGGGAAGTAGTTTCATCTTCTGACACCGAAATTGCCTCCGATTTTATTTTCAACCCTTCCATTTGACTTCTCTTGATATTAAGTAACTTGACTTTGACTTTTCTTATGTCTGCCATCCGAAGTGAGGAACCTGCTGAGACCTGATCATATAGATCTCTCAAAACGGAATAGTAATATTCTATAGTGTATTTCATTTCTCTTGCGCTCTGGGCACTGTATTGAAGAAGAACCTTCCTTAACTTTGGGTTCGCCATTTCAACCCACCAGTCGATAGCAGTGGCATATCTACTACGAGCACGCAGGCATATTGCCCATGCTACTTTAATCAGGTCTTCTAAATCATAATTTACTAAAAAGGAAGTGTTCAAATTCCACTGATTCTTGAATCGGCGAACTGGCTGTGTTGTTAGATTTATGCAAGCTAAGACACTTGAATGGTCGGAAAAGTACGTATGAATGGTTTCTACTTTTGTCACGGAAGTTTCAAGATTTTTATAAATATATAATCTATCAATCCTGCCTGCTACGAGATGTTGCCGTGACATGAGTGAACTCAACAATGGAGGTGTATTTGATTTCCCACATATCCTTTAATTCTAAACCAGTAACTAGTTGTTTTAGTTCACTTGAGAAATTAAAATTAGGTAACTGAACTTTTCGATTTAATACACATTTAAAATCACCTCCAAGTAACAACTGGCTTGGAGTTTTCCTTAACAAGTACATCAGGTCATCTTTGAAGAAACGTGCTCTGTCAGCTCGGTGAGAACTTCCTGAAGGGGCATACAAGTTGATGATAGTCACATCACAGATATTTATTCCTGTTCCCCTTCCGGATTCCAGTCGTTCCAGCTCACTTACTGTAATACCTTCCCTCACCAAAACAGCTGTTCCAACACTTGTTTGCCGGCCGCGGTGGCCGAGTGGTTTTAGGCGCTTCAGTCCGGAACCGTGCGACTGCTACGGTCGCAGGTTCGAATCCTGCCTCAGGCATGGATGCGTGTGATGTCCTTAGATTAGATGGTCTGGTATTGCGACCATTGCTAGAGATCAATTATAGTTAAAACGTAACGATTCCCTGCCGGTGTTTTTTTATATGGCCCGCAGATAAGTAGCCCGATAAACTCGAAAGGTTCCGAAGCCTCTGGTAACCGTCGCAGTGGAATTCTTGCACACGTCACATCCACTCGCTGCACACACGGTACACAATTTGCTACGTATTGTTCCACATCCCTTCTCCGAGTGCGCCAGCAAAATCGTTACTCATCTTTCCGTTGCTCGACGACCCCCATGCCCTGAAAGCACATGATCATGGGCCTGCTTTAAGACTTCCTCTCTCAAACTCTTTGGTACCACTGCCCGTGGTCCACACCTGGAAACTGGCCGAGCGGTTCTAGGCGCTTCAGTCTGGAACCACGCGACCGCTACGGTCGCAGGTTCGAATCCTGCCTCGGGCATGGATGTGTGTGATGTCCTTAGGTTAGTTACGTTTAAGTAGTTCTAAGTTCTAGGGGACTGATGATCTCAGAAGTTAAGTCCCATAGTGCTCAGAGCCATTTGAACCACACCTTGTAACTCTCCACAACAAATTTCCCTCCACAATGAAATGTGGTTGAGTTCTAAAACCGTGGCACTCCTACTCCGCTTGTGCCCTTTGCAATTCCGCGACACTCTTACCCATTACTTCTAATGCGCCTAACTTGCAACTTAATGCATCTGCATTCCCGTGTTTCTTCCCTGGCTTATGAATTACTTCAGTCAAACTCGCTTAATTTTAGAGCCCACCGTGTTAAGTGACTAGAAGGATCCTTGAGACCCAGTAACCATCTCAACGCTGCATGATCTGTCACGACCTTAAACTTCCTACCATAAAGATAACAACGAAAATACGCTAGTAGCGGTTACATATGACGTGCTACCCTATATGGTTTCCAAAACATTGGTGTATTATCCTCCGTTGGTATGTGATGCTTCGTAATCGATGTTGCCGGTAACTTACCCGCCGTTCCGAATAAATCGCTAAATGTCAATAACAGTTCCTCCAACGCGACCCTGTCGACTCCCTGCAAATGCTGTAACTTCCCCTCAATTCCGCTGCATCGACGTTTTGCTTACAGCTCGCCTCTAAATCCTCCCTATCGAGGTCATCTTCATCAAAACCTCCCAATGTGGCCAATAACAACCCTTTCGACAAGCTAAAATCCGCTCTGCCGAAGTTATCTTTACTTACAGGAACCCTATAATCCCCTTCCACATAACTTGCTTGAGCTAACCTCCTCCACACAAAACAGTGCGCATTATCCAACTCCTCATTACTCGAGCGTGGCTCCACCATGTGCAACGTCTCCTTTGGTAAGTCCGTATTTATCGAAACCTAGACTACCTTCTCTGTACCTGCCGGTATGTTATCCTGCTGGTCGATCTTTAATGAATCCGTTCGCAGTTTAGCTGGCGTCACCTTCGCGTTTAAAGTGCGCCATGCGACATTCGTCCATTTGCAACCGTTTCCCCCATGCAAAACAATGTTCCACTGAGTTCCACTGTTTGTTGCCATAGATCTACCTTCGCACGATGTTTGTCAAGGAAGTGCAGTCCGAGAATCACCGAATACCCCTCACCCACACATGGAAACACGTCTACCTGCTCACTAAACTTAGTTCCTGCGATCACAAATTGAAGTACCGTCGTACCCAATGACTCCACTTTATTATCTCCCACCCCACGTAACCTATAACGTTGCGGCTCAAGCCTTCTCCTGCTAAACAGGTCTTGACTAATAAGAGACAAATGTGCCCCCATGTCAACCAGAAACCTGTGTTCCCTTCCGTTCACCAAGCCTAATAAGCAGTATTCCATCTGTGCACCTACAAGCGTATTACCTAATTTCACTGGGACCGCCCTCCGACGGTTGAAGCAATCCCGTTCTCGTTTAACGGCTGCTGTCGCCCAGGTTCCCCCCTACTTTTACTCCTGCAGTTCACTGCCCAGTGGCCCATCTTCCCACATGAGTAACACTGCAAACAAATCCTGACACTGCCTCCTAATATGCCCTACCTGGCCACAACCAAAACACTTAATTTCCGCTGCCAGAACTTTATGCTCCACCCTTTGCTTCGTCGCATAATCTACCTCATCTAAGTACGTGGCAATCCTTAGAGCCGCTGCAAGATCACTGGGATTCTCCATTCTCATCTGACGTGACATCTCCAGCGGTACTCGCCGCAAAAACACATCTAACACCCTGTTCTCGGCCTCCTGTAACAGCACTCTATTCGTCTCCCCATTTGGTGACAGTTGGAACGTTTGTGCATTCAGCTTTCGAATCCTGTTTGAGACAACCTCCACAGTCTCATTTCTTCTCATAACTAACACACTTAATTTTTCCCGAAAAAACCTGGTAATATTCTGTTTTCGGTACCTCTGGCGTAGCCCAGCCTCAACCTCTGCAAATGTCCCCATATTGTTCAACGTTTCATGGTACAGTACGTACGACTTGGCATCCCCTATCAGGCATAACTTTGCCACTTTCAACATTATAACATACGACCACCCATTGGCCTCAGCCATTGTGATAATGTCATTAAGGAATACCGACACATCCTCCGTTGTTTCACCTGAAAAGGGATTAATCAGTGCCGCGATTGGCGGGTCAAATGGTCTATGACACTCCCCGACCTGCAATTTACTTTAACCCGACGTCCCTTCCCCTACTTGCAATGCCTCAAATCTCCCCGTTATTTCTTCATATTTTTCTTTGTCCCTTATCCTTGCCTCTGACAATACCCGAATTTGCTCAGTTAGAGTGGCTACAGCTTCTGCTGTATTCACTGCCGCATCTTCCGCTGCTTGCCGTGTTTCCACCATATTATAGCTCTACTGTTAGTATTAATTCCACTCTGCTACGCCTAAAACTTAGTTCTTGCGGCGAATCATCGCCCATCTACATTCTGAAGAATTGCGCGCCAAATGTCCAAATCTGATACAAATAAAACAACTGTTTGGCACCCACTGTGTACACAGTAATCCCTGACCTGACAGGTTACAAAAATTACATCGCTTAGGCGCTTTGTCGTCATGTCCCCCATTTACCCTGAATTAAGATAAATCTACAGGCTCCTCTGGCCTTACAAAAGATACCTTCAAAAAGTCCATCCCAATTGACACTTAACCCCTTAAAACACAAAAGAATGACCATCCCCAACGTGCTCTTGCGCAGGTGACAGTCCTGCTTTCCTCCCTATAGTGGTATGGACGAACACTTCCCGAACGACAAGACGTAACAAGAAGTGTACGACCACCCGTCACGAACGCAACCAAACATATCAACTACCGCTCTACACAGGCACACCTCAACGCTGCTTGCTCGACATTAAGATGTGGGAGTGGAAATCCTGAACCAGCGTTGTAACCGGCATCAATTCTGATACCACTGTTCCGGACCGTCAATGGTCGTACCCGGGACTCCAGATGGCCGACCTGAAGCTGGGCCTCCCACACCGTATTTCATTTGGAGGCCGAGCAGGTTCAATAGCTTCAAGGGGCAGTGCAGAGTGATACAGCGGTATTTGGAAGTATTCCTTCATTCAGCTAGTTTACAGAAGCGTAATGTCGGCGCGCCACCCACGCACTGTTCCTCGAGTCCAGACGTCTCAGCACACCTGGACTACCGACACCGCTACTGTGGTCATCGAGGCCGCCCGACGATGGAAGTCAGCCACGCTCTCCCGGTCGCCGCCCACCGAGGCATCGCGTCTTGCGCTGCATAGCTGCCCGCGACTCCGGAGACTGCTACAGTCCCTGGTCCCCACCGCCCTGCGCCCTGTTTGGCCGACCACGGTACGAAGGCGGTTGTACTGGTCGCCCGTGACCCTCGGCCGCTGCTGCTCCCAACGCAGGACCGGAATATAAACCGCGCCCTCCTGGACGTCATGCTGTAACTTGCTGTTACTGGTGCTTGCCGGATGGCAACACCCGCCGCCGTCTCTGGCGCTGCTGCAGCGCTGCCACGCCGCCCGCAGCATACACCTCGCCCGGACCCCGGTACACCAGGTGGGGAGCGAACGTGGCCCGTCCTGGGCACCGCTGCAGACCGCTGTCACTGCCCTCCTTCAGGCAGACCGTGCAATCTCCAAGTACCCAGCTGCCGTTCCATCCCACCCCGATGTTGTGTCCCCGGAGGCGAAATACAGCCCGAACAAGTACATAGAGACAAAGTACAGGTTTACACAGAATATTTACAACATCGCTGCCAGACTGAAGCGTAAACCACCACAGGCCCGACCCGAATCTCGACTGACCTGGCACACCCCTCAAGATAAAAGTGCCTGACTATTTCTACTGCCTTCCCCCTGGCTTATGACGTAGTGTCAGAGAGAGACAGAAACTGTGGCAGGGGTAAATTCCCGTACGTCAGCCACTTACACGTCGCCACTCCCGGCTCTGGCCTACTGCCTCGCCTCCTGCATAGCAGTACTTAAAGCAACGCTGCAGTTCCCTGCCTCGCTGTTGCTCCACACCTAACAAATCGTACGTGCAATACGCCGCTGCAGCTCCGCGCCATGTTTACCCTATCTGGTCTACTGGCTGCCGACTATTACCACACACTACCAGCGGCCCCAGACTACATCGTCCAACCGCGCCTTTACTGAATTTTTAACAAAATTCCCCTTTCCTACGACTAAGACTAATACTAGCGCAGCACACAGTATTTTTTCTGATACAGCTGCCAGGTACGGACGGTTTAAGAATTGAGACCAATTACCTGTGTAATCCAGTCATCTATTTCCAGGAATTTCGGCTGAACAGGACGGGATTCCTTGTCAAAAGCGAATACCAGGGTATTCTTCCTGAGTTTTGTAGCCATGGATAATACAGCGACGAAATTTCGGTTAAACAGCCGAAATTCCAAATAGAAGCAGCACGACCAGTAGGAGCGATCAGATCACAAGGAATTTCAACGAACACGGAGATTAACGGACGGACAGCACTCGGCGAAGCATAAGTACAGCGATGTAAACACGGAAGTGCAGAGCAGCAGTTAACAGCGTCCATTCGCTAGCGCGGCTGAAATGGTACTGAACATTTTACAGTTCAGGTGAGTTTTGAACTCACGACCCTTCATGCAACAGTCTAGTATCGTAACCACTACACCACGATGACTGTGCTACTCGTCTCCATAAGGCTCTACTGAATTAGCGTTACCTTTCACGGGCTAGTTTGAGAATTTTCTGTCTTAAATTCAGGCTTATTCATTTGCGGTTAGTACTAGCTGTGGCCACTGCACTTACGGTTGATGGCCAATTAAATCCATGAAAGATGGGATATCTGGTGAGAGAAACTGCTAATGTCTTTCAGCAGAACAGAAACGATCAACTGTTATTAGGTCATCAAACTTTATCAATGAACTGTAAGCCCCATTTAGCTCCGAAGATTTATACTACCATAAGTCAGAATAAATTAATGAGTGCCTTTCACAATATCTAAGTAAGTTATTGCACTGTTATTGCTATCATTACTGACAACAAAAATGGTTCAAATGGCTCTGAGCACTGTGGGACTTAACATCTATGGTCATCAGTCCCCTAGAACTTAGAACTACTTAAACCTAACTAACCTAAGGACAGCACACAACACCCAGTCATCACGAGGCAGAGAAAATCCCTGACCCCGCCGGGAATCGAACCCGGGAACCCGGGCGTGGGAAGCGAGAACGCTACCGCATACTAACAACGACGAGGACAAGCACATACGGTAAGAAATGGATATGTTTCCGGAAGGACTGAGACGTAGTAACACATTGGTAACTAAATACTGTTCATTAATTTTTTCAAATAGTTCTGATACTGAAGTAATCTGGGAACAACAGTTATCAAAATCGCAGTTTTAGTTCATGTATTTATGGCATGAGGGAAAATTCTGAAAGCGGAACAGATTACTCTGAAAGCGTTTCCTGAAACTCTGCACGCTCTCACATCATAATGAAATGTTCGTGTTCTTGCGTCTTCCAACATTTGCTTTTCGCAGTTTGGTTTCGTGACATGTTTGTTCAGCTGAAAGGTTTCATCACCTATACACATGTGGTAGCAAGATATTAACCCTGTGGAATGTTTTTTGGAAGGAACCATAGTTTCATTTTGCACCAAAGTTCCATTTTCAACTTTAAATATTGCAGGATCACCTTCATTACCATACAAATCAACATCAAGAACCAAAAATTTGCAAATGGCATCAAACTTAGCAAAAAGCACTATCGAAAACCATCTCTATAGTTGAAGAAAAAACTTCCCAAAACTTTTTACTGTTTCTTTCACAGGGTGTTTGGTCATGGAGTGGTAGAAATACCGGCACAAGCGTTTTTCGAGAGCTGTCAGTACTTGTGGCACAAACGTGCGTGTAGTTGGGGGAAAGATGCGGTAAGCAAACACCAATGACCGATACGATTCTCTTATGGCAAGGAACCTGAAACGAAATTTATTTGCATTAGTTATCTTTTGTATAAATACTTCGTGGAAAGAGTATTTTATCACATATAGATGCCATAAGAGATGATCAAAAGTTAACATTTAGTAATGCTTCTATAGGTTTATTATATTTATTAGCTTTAATATAGTTCTCTACATTAAAAACCATATAGGTACCTTTCCAAAGCATATTTTTTCTTCTGAATAAGTCGTATTTATTTATTCCACTACTTACTTAATCATTTGTTTATATAAACTACTAATCTCATGTACAATTTTATTATCTAGCAAGTAAAGCGACTGTACGTACATTTCATATTAGGGCCAATGACTTCACTATGTGATGATAAAATATAAAAATCATATTTTATGTGATTAGAAATGTTATCTTATCAGTTATAAATTTAATATGTTATTTACAATATTAACTTTTGTTTTGGAAGAGTATCCGTGATCACTACTGAAGGCAGAGAAAAGAAAAACTGGGTATCACAGGATTTGCTGCAGAAATTAACCAGCTACTGGGACAAGCTGAGGTTTCTAAAATTTATGGGAGATAAAAGGAATACTTTTTCAGGTGTTACACCGCGCACTAAAAACATGGAAAATAAACGTGTCAGCGCAATCCAATAATCGCCTCTACAGGTACACTGACGGTAACTGTGCAGAAACAACTGAAAACGTACCACTTTCCCGGAATCTCAGCACACGTCGGACACCACCTTTAGCCACATGCCAAAGTCCTCCGACCAAAAGAGGAAGGAAAATGATGCGCTCCTCAAATATTTAAATGAGAAGAAAGAAGACAGACCCCACTTCAAAAACTGTCTGGAAGAGCTGCCGAAATCACCACCACAAAGGATGAAAGAGGCATGTTCTTCGAAACCATAGTTATGACTGAAAAGATTTTGCACCAATCTCGCTACGCAGACCCAGATTGGAGTTTTCCGAAAGGTCGCAAAGATGAAAGTGTTAAACCAACAGCGTCAAGGCGGTTGCCGTTCGTAGCTGTCGATTGTAATAGAAGTCAAGGTCGGGACACACATGTCAGGACCGTGTCCGTGCCGAGACACGTCCGAGTATCGGCCGTCACCCGGACTACGAAATACAACATTAAAACAAATGCAGCGGGCCCCACTTGACCGGGCCGTGCACGGGGAACGTCAACGGGCCTGGGCCGGGCCGGGCGGGATTCGCCGTGTTTAAATTTTCACGTGACGGACACGGCCTGACGGTGGGGTTGTCTTGTGAGCTGTGCAACTGCGCAAAACTGTTCTGTGTACAAAACATGGATGTGGAACGACTAATAGAGGAAGTTCGTAAGTTTCCTGTTCTTTACGATCAGGGAAGTGAAAATTACAGGAATATCGAGTACAAAGACAGAGTTTGGAAGACAATTGCAACAGATCTACAAGCCAAAGGTAAGATAAAAACTATACAAGTTTTAATACCCGAAAGATATTTATTTACTTTTTATTTTACAAACAGATGTTTGGTTTATGTCATCGTTATATCGCCAAGGCGACATGTTCTTGCCATTCCACAGTCCCTTGTGGAGAGTTCAGGAATTTTTTGAGTTGTTCTCGTACAGCAAATGCAGCATCTGTTGATCTCCCACGAATTCGAGGTAGGTTTCGAAGATTTGATGAACTTCCGGATCCCTCAGCAGTTTCCGTTTGATCCATCCTCTGTTCGGGCACCCTATAACCTTCCATTTTTCGAATAAAGTTGTACAGTACACACGCAGCCGTCACAATCATTGTAAGGTTATTAGGATCTCCCTGAAGGATTCTTCTAAATATTCGAAATTTCTGTTGCAATATACCGAATGCATTTTCGGATATTCTTCTTGCCCGACTCAAACGATAATTAAATATAGCCTTGCCATTTGTTAAGTTCCTGCCAGGATATGGTCGCATCAAGTATGTTTTGAGAGGGAAAGCTTCATCGCCTACAATTACCATTGGAAGTTCAACATCAGTTCCGGGTAAAGTTTTACTCTTTGGGACGCTAAGCGTATTGTTTTCCAATGACTTTCCAAGATTTGAATTTACTAGAATGCCTCCATCCGAGTTTTTTCCGTACGCTCCCACGTCTATTGCAATAAAATTATAACATGGGTCAACCAGATGGAATATGTTTTTTTGTAATTCCAATAGAGACTTCCTGAGTTGTTTGGAGCCTGTATTGTTACGTGCTTTCCATCTAAAGATCCAATGCAGTTTGGAAACTGCCATTTTGTCCAAAACTCCTCAGCTATAGCATTCCATTTTTCTTCATTCGGCACAGGCATCACCTCTTCTAACAATAAATCGATAACTGTTCTAGAGGTGTCATGGACGATAGCTGCAACTGTGGATTTTCCCAACCTGTAGCTGAAGGAAATAGTTTTAAAGGAATCTCCTGTAGCAAGGAACCTGAAAAAAATTGAATGTATAAGATGAGAAATACTGTATAATCTATAAAATATTTGCAGCATTTTAAACATTGTAATATAAATACGCGATTTAAAATATTTTTGCTACAGGTGGAATAGAGGAATGCAAAAAAAAAAAAATGGGCATCTGTTCGTGACCAACTAAGGAAGACCTTGCAGAAAAGGAAAACTGTTTCAGGACAAGCTGCTGTTCATCAACATAAATACAAGTATGAAGATCTCTTAACGTTCCTGCTACCTTACATGGTAGAACGAGAAACAGTTTCCAATGTTCCTTACACGCAAGACAATAATGAGCATAAACAAGAATCAAATACAGATTCCCAAGAGGAGCAGTCGATTGTTGAAAACGAAAAAGTGTCTACACAAGAAGACATTGCAGATGAAGAATGGATCATTAAAACCCAGGATAGTGAAACAGAGAATTTGATAGAGCGCACTCGGCATTCCCAGACGCCCTCAGCTCATTCGTCCGTCACTTCAAAGAAGAACACGTTTATGAAACCACCACTGAAACGAAAATTTCAGCGTGAGGTTAAACCACAAGAATCTGCATCAAGCCAGCTCATGGCTTACATTTTGGCAGAAAAAAAGCTGAAAAACAGAGAGATATACAAAACCCAGTTGATGCTTTTTTGGCTGGTATAGCACCAGCCCTAAAATCATTGCATCCACTACTGTTTCATCAAGCTAAAAGTAGGATTTTTTCAAATGTACAAGACTTTGAACTGAAGCAACTCATGAATGACGTATCAGTCCATCAATTCACTCCATCATCCTCCAATTCCTCAGCAAAATCTGTTTCAACACCATATCCTTCACCTGTGGGAAACGAGTCAACAGAACCTACACAGCAGCTTTTGGACCTGCAAAGGGATTCGCACAATTCGTATATAAATAACCAAAGCCATCATCCTCCAAGTTCCCCTGCATCCTCATCAGCTTCAGAAACTAATTCACTGAATAGTCCTCATTTGTTTTTCTTAGTGTAGTAGAAATTTAACTGTATTATTTACTAACTTATGTATTTATCTTTCAATTACTAAAGTAATAAAATAAAAATGCTGTCCTTAAAACTTCTTATTTATTTGTGTTCTGTGTACTTTTCTTTAACCTACCGTAAAAAAACAGCCAGTCGTTCTTTGGGTGAAACTGATACTCTCCAGAACGTGTCATTTTTTCTCAGCCTTGGTTCTAGTTTCTTTAAAAGTTCACAGAAGGTGTACTGCGTCATCCTAAAATATTCATAAAACTTAGTCTCATCATCTACGAGATGAGAAAATAGTGTTCGAAACTCTCCCTGTACTGGTCTTGTTTTCCAGGCACTGTGGATCCATAATTTTCTTCTTCTTGTTTGCCTTCGTTCGTTTTCCTCTTCGTCTAAAGCAAGTGCTATAAGTCCTAATTCACTATTACGAAAATTAGTGAACATGTTTTACAGCTTTCACAAACAGAAACACAGTTCACCGCGTCCGAGTCACTACAAGGAACAACAGAGACACGGACGTGCCCCGGTCATGTGTGGCCCCTGAAGGAACGGACCGGAGTACGGCCGTCACTCGTCCGACGCTCGGCCCTGACACGGCCCGGACGTGTGTGTCCCGACCTTCATTCGTTATCGCAGCACTCCTCAGCATCATTCACCACTGACACGTCCACATAACTTCTTAGTAAAGTCACTCAAACAAGTGACATTTTCACTCAAGAACTCGGTTTTTCACTAAACGACGTTACTAATGGCAGTACTAATACAGCAAATAATATCACAATAGAATGTTTTGTACAAGGTGCCATACTTTATTTTCTTTATAAAACTCACGGTAATATATGAAAATTGTTTGATGGTTGTATGTAGCCGAGGTTTTTTGTGTGTCAAAGTCTTGTAAAGCGTTTATTTCTTTCTTTATACACTCCTGACGCTGTCAGTCTAGAGACGGTCTGCATTGTATGGTAACTGAAGAAAACTTCACAAGCCAAGATCGCTAAAAAAGCATTTTATTGGATGATCGGTTTCAATAGAGCTATGCTGTCATCATCGTACCTTGTGCTTTGAAATTTTTACAACATATTGCCCAACAACGTAGCAAGTTGCTTCGCACTGCATGTGCACTTCACAGTCCTATGAAGATCACTACACATCGGCATATCAAATATAAAAGTATTATGTACAAACATAAACATAAGTACCGTATGTTGCGCCGATTACAGGACGTCATGTTCACCACTAGATGGCAGAGTTGCTTTTTTTTTTTGTGGGCTGTGTGCTTGACTAGTGTCGCTATTTTGTTGTTCGTGTGTAACCATATTCGTACATTAGTTTTATTGTTCGTGTGTAACTGTATTCGTACAGTTGTTTTATGAAAATTATCAGTTATTCTGTCTGATATAGCATCAGAATAAGGTAAAGCAATGTATACCGTTTCTTCTTGTTCTGTTGTTAGTGTTATTTTTTATCTTTATTTGTGTTCTTTTATGTATTTTTAGTATTCATTATGTTTACTACATCAGCATTGTAGGTGTTATTTGTTGATATTTGTTTTAGTGTACACAACTCTTCGGTAAACCCACAAAACAAAACCACTTACACCATCAGGGATTTATAACATCAAGTTTTGGTGAATGCGAAAGTTTCTATGTGGGGCAAACAGGTAGCTGATTCTTCACCAGATTCAGACAACGCACACATACATCTGCGAGAACTGTAAATCTGTATTCAGTACACATCAACAGATCTTGGAAATAAAACTTTTCTCGATTGTTTTGAACATGTATTCTAATGTATTCTAAGTGAACACTTTTAGATGTCTGATATATACAATCCACTCAAAATGCAGTACTGCACATATACTGGCTGAAAATGACTTGCAAGTTCGTGGCGCCCTCCATTGGTAATTCTGGAATTCAATATGGTGTTGGCCCACCCTTAGCCTTGATGACAGCTTCCACTCTCCCAGGCATACGTTCAATCAGATGCTGGAAGGTTTCTTGGGGAATGGCAGCCCATTCTACACGGAGTGCTGCACTGAGGAGAGGTATTGATGTCGGTCTGTGAGGCCTGGCACGCAGTCGACGTTCCAGAACATCCCAAATGTGTTCCATAGGATTCAGGTCAGGACTCTGTGCAGGCCAGTCCATTACACGGATGTTATTGTCGTGTAACCACTCCGCCACAGGCCGTGCTTTATGAACAAGTGCTCGATCGCGTTTAAAGATAGAATCGCCATCCCCGAACTGCTCTTCCACAGTGGAAAGCATGGTGCTTAAAACATCAATGTAGGTCTGTGCTGTGATAGTGTCACGCGAAACAACAAGGGGTGCAAGCCCCCACCATGAAAAATACGACCACACCATAACACCACAGCCTCCAAATTTTACTGTTGGCACTACACACGCTGGCAGATGACGTTCACTGGGCATTCGCCGTACGCTCAAATGGTTCAAATGGCTCCAAGCACTGTGGGACTCAACATCTGAGGTCATCATACACTAGACTGAGAACTACTTAAACCTAACTAACCTAAGGACATCACACACATCCATTCCCGAGGGAGGATTCGAACCTGCAACCGTAGCAGCAGCGCGGTTCCGCACTGAAGCGCCTAGAACCGCTCGGTCACGGCGGCCGGCTCGCCGTACCCTCACCCTGCCATCGGATCGCCACACGGGTACCATGATTCGTCACTCCACACAACGTTTTTCCACTGTTCAGTCGTCCCACGTTTACGCTCCTTACACCAAGCGAGGCGTCGTTTGGAATTTACCGGCGTGATGTGTGGTTCATGAGCAGTCGCTCGATCATGAAATCCAAGTTTTCTCACCTCCCGCCTGTCATAGTACTTGCAGTGGATCCTGAAGCAGTTTGGAATTCCTGTGTGATGGACTGGATAGATGTCTCCCTCTTACACATTACGACCCTCTTCAGCTGGGACTGATGACCTCAGAAGTTAAGTCCAATAGTGCTCAGAGCCATTTGAACCTCTTCAGCTGTTGGCGGTCTCTGTCACTCAACACACGTGGTCGGCCTTTACGTTTTTGTGCTGTACGTGTCCCTTCAGGTTTCCACTTCACTATCACATCGGAGACAGTGAACCTAGGGATGTTTAGGAGTGTGAAAATCTCGCGTACAGAAGTATGACACAAGTGACACCCAGTCACCTGACCACATTCGAAGTCCGTGAGTTCCGCAGAGCGCCCCATTCTGCTCTCTCACGATGTTAGGGTTAGGTTAGTGTTGTTTAACGTCCCTTCGACAACGAGGTCATTAGAGACGGAGCGCAAGCTCGGGTTAGGGAAGGATGGGGAAGGAAATCGGCCGTGCCCTTTCAAAGGAACCATCCCGGCATTTGCCTGAAACGATTTAGGGAAATCACGGAAAACCTAAATCAGGATGGCTGGAGACGGGATTGAACCGTCGTCCTCCCGAATCCGAGTCCAGTGTGCTAACCACTGCGCCACCTCGCTCGGTCTCTCACGATGTCTAATGACTACTGAGGTCGCTGATACGGAGTACTGGCAGTAGGTGGCAGCACAATGCACCTAATATGAAAAACGCATGTTTTTGAAAGTGTCTGCATGCTTCTGATCACATACGGTAGTGTAAAATGTAATATTGAGTAGTATCGCTGACTACCCGTTTTCTGATGTGTACATTACGTAGATATCACTGCCTAATATAAAACTATACGTCAAAATCTTGTAACTGCACTCTAAGACATAAAAATAGCACACCATGAAGTAGTTATGCAAACTGGTCACAAATTGATACACATATAGGCATCCACGGAATACGCAAAACTGTGTGACACAGCAGTGCTATTTCACTGTGCAGCCGGCAAGGTACTAAACAAACACCCAGACAAACAAAAACACAAAGAGAAGTCGTAAGCTCCCATTTTCTCTCTTACACTTACATTTATGTTACTTTGCCTACCAGGTCTACGAATAGTAACGGCAATCCTACCATTTACTATATCATTTATGTAGTGCACCAAAACTTCCGAACTATAGTTTTGGCATTGCGCAACTCTAGTTTGGCATAAAGGCTTTACGAATTTCATTCAGTGAGCTCAGCTGGACAATAACTATGCCTCACAGACAGGTACATAAACTATACACGCAGATGTCAGCATTTGAGAGAAGATATGTAGTTCGGCTCAAAGAAGTCAGTTGGATATCTCAGAGAATCACTCGACATTCGAATAGCAGACATGTCACTATTCGACAGTGTTGGCAGGAATGGGTGAACCATGGCTGAACACAGCATCAAGAAGGAAACGGTCAACCTAAAGAGACGACAGATCACAGGAACCGAACAATCGGCAGAGACGCACTCACAGCCTTGGATTCATCATTATCAGCAATCCAACGTGCAATTGGTGCTTCAGTGACCGCTAGGACCATGAATAGGTAGCTCACAGCAAGAGGGCTTAGCTTACAGGGCCACTTGCACTGACAACCATTGACCTCTGTACGCCAACAAGCCTGTTTGCAGTGATGTCGAGCACCTTCGACGTGGAATCTCATTGACTAGAGTAGAATTGCCTTCAGTGATGAGTCCCTCTTTGAACTGAGCCCCGATAACCAGCGAAGATGTGTCTCAAGACGCCGCAGACAGCGATGGGACCCCATCCTATTAGCCACCACATGGCCCCACAACCGCGAGTGACGGCCTGAGCTGCTATTTCATTTCATAGCAGGATCTTCTTGGTTGTCATCCGCAGCATACATACACCAAAACAGCATATATACGATATTCTACATCCCGTTTTGTTGTCCTTCATGTCAAGCCATCCTGGGCTTACATTTCAGCAGGATAGTGCCTGCCTTTACACGGCGAGAGTTTCTGTTGCTGGTCTTGGTGTTTGCCAAAACCTGCTTTGGCTAGCAACGTCGCTGGATCTCTCCTCAACTTTTTTAGCAGTGCGGGCAGGGCCCTCCAACTAGCTTGGGATTTTGACGATCTAACGCGACAGTTGGACAGAATTTGGCACTATATCTCAGGAGGACATCCAACAAATCAATCAATGCCAAGCCAAGTAACTGCTCATATAAGGGTTAGAAGTGTACCAACGCATTTTGATTTGCTCAATTTGTGAAGCTCTTGCTCTTCGATAAACCATTCAATTTTTCTGAAATTGTAATCATTTCTGTGTCTGTGAAGTGATAAGCCAAAACATTATGACAACTGCCCACCACGTCACTGGATGCCCCCTGATGGGTTTGCAGGCTTATGACACAGTGACAAAAGTATGTAACAGGAGCAGACCCTGACAGGGGATCACCCTAGAGAAGATATGGGCTGCAAATTGGGAAATGCATTGAGATAATCGACTCTGACAAAGTGCAAATTATTATTACACAGAGCCTGTGAACGAGTATCTCCAAAACTGCGAAGCTGGTCAAATGTTCACATGCTACTGGCGTAAGCATCTATGGATAGAGGAAGAAGGGGAGTGAAACTACCATTAGCTGCTGAACGGTTGGACCCACAACTTTTCAGAGAACGGGGTTTTTGAAGCTTGTCTGCTCTGTAAAGTGGGATAGATACTGACATGTGGCACCTCTGCCGAAAGAGCAATGTAGCAGCACCACCATTTAGGAGAGGGAAAGATAGTTTTGTGCGATATTCGGAGCATGAGTTACATCCAGGTGTGGGCCGGATTGCAGTAGGTTACGCATACCAGCCGTTGCGAAGGCAAATAGAGGCCACAGGGGCATGGAACTGCCAGAGAGGGCTTACACAGCAGTTTCCATGGCGCAAGTCACAGGCAGAAGAGGCCCACTGGCCAACCTAGCATGTTATGAATACACGACGCAAAGCGGCGCACTTGGCAAAACAGAGATGCACAACCAAGTATAAATATGTGCCGTTTTCTAACGATATTCATTCAAGTGTGGCAGCTCTCCTGGACGGGGAGGTGTGTCACACCGCTGGGCTACACGCAGCAACAGATGGGGTGACAGCGTCCCACTCCACGGCAGGTCGTTGGTTCGACCCTCTGAGGCCGATGCGGGGTCTGCAGCCAGCAAGTGGCGGGCCACTCTTTGGCTCGCTACCGCAGGCAGTCGTCTCGGCTCCCAACACACGTCAGAGACTTCCTAGGCGAGGGCCGTAGATTCGGATGCCGGATCGCGGGCGGTCGTTGCCACCACATTCTCAGCTGCGCCAGCAAGGAAGTAGCAGCAGTGGGTTCGGCCTACAGCTCCTGGTGGAGCAGCGCGGAGTCAACAGGAATGATGGCCACTGAGCCGGTTGCTGGCGCGCCATCCTAACATCATGCCAAAGCCGGCATCACACAGCATTGCGTTGCACAGGCGGCTGGGGTGCTTCCTCAGCATTGGGGGGCCCTGTGATGTAGACTGAGGTGAACAGAGCACTGTAGTGGAAAAAAATAAGTCATTTGGAAAGTTCTCCTGAGTTTTAATACGGCACCTCCTGCCACCCACCCATTACATTTGGTGTCTTCCTGCTACATTTGGTCATCCTGCTACATTCGGTGGCAGAAGCTGCCACAACATTTGGTGTCAGAATAGCAGACGTCGTCTGTCCAGTATGTTCAGTATGACGTTTGAGCCCACCGCCTGCATTACAGTCACAAGATGTGGTGAGTGCTGACAAAGTGTTGGACATTTTCTTTCTTTTTTGTTTGTGTATGAGTATGAAGTGTCAAAAGCCACATTGTTGATGTTTTGCATAGGCATAGTGTTTTTTGTTGTGAGAGTAAGTGTTAGTGTATTTGAGGCAATAAGATTTATTATTTTTTTGTGGCATTTAATTACTTTTGTATTGGTTTATGATGATACTCAGTATCATGATACAGAGCTGTAGGAAGTCAGGTTGTTCTTGTACTTAAATGTTTTGTTTCGGGACTAACTGGGAACGAAAGCAACACAATGGCAGAGTCAAGGACGCAAAGTGTGTTGGAACCAGAAGTGGTGCGGATTTTGGTGGAAAAGGTAGCACAATTGATAGCAGACAATATGCAGTTGAGAAGTGAATTAGCATCTAGAAGTGAGTGGGAAACTGCATCTGATCAGTCATTGTTGCCTAGGGTACAGTAGATTGATCAAACTGCTGCGAGTCTGATTATTCAGTTTTCTGGCAAAGCGTCGGAGGATGTGCGTTCAAATGTGGAGGAATTGGAGACTTCACCGGTGATGAATGGTTGGCCTGATAAGCAGTTGTTACCTATAGCCAAGATTAGATTAATGGGTGAAGCGAAAACATATGTAAGGTGTTCTGAGGCCTTAAGGAAGGCAGGACAGTTTAAGCAGTTAAGGAAGGGCTTTTACAAAGGTACAAGAAACAGAATAGCGCTCGGTACTTTAGAGAGAGGTTAAGTACAATGATGAAGAGACAGGATGAGACAGTAGAGAAATTTGCAGACAGAATAAGAGAAATTAATGAGTGTACTTACGAGTTTGGTAAGACCGATTAAGCGAATAGTGTTTTGATGCGGGAGGCCGAGCAAAGGGCACTTGATGTATTTTTGAGAGGGTTATCGGCGCATATGTCATGGAAAGTGCGTGAAGGGAATCCGAAAGATTTGTATTCTGCCATTCAGCTGGCAATTCAATGTGAGGAAATAGACGTGGCAACAGGGGCACACGAGAGGCAAACAGTGTTTACAGTGGATATAAAATGTTATAAGTGTGGTCGTGTGGGAAATGTGCAGAGGCAATGTACCCAGTCACCAAGGAATAGAGGAAGGGGTGGAAATCACCAGCGAGGAGGATGGAGAAGTGGAGATAGGAGAGGTGGACAAGCGTTAAATGGCAGAGGGGGCGCAAGATCCACCTAAGGGAGCTCCCGTTTAATTTCAATGCTACGAATACGTATGCAGAGGTGGAATGTTCAGTGGTAGGAAACGTAGGAACTAAAAAAGTTTAAGATTTTGTTGGACACAGGGGCGAAAATGTCAGTGACTACTAAGAATATAATGGGACGAAGGAAGTTAGACCCACCACGTTATAGGTTGCGTGGAGTGGGGGATAAGGAGGTCACACCTTTGGGGTTAGTAGCAGTTGACTTCAGAATAGAGAAAGTCCGATTTAATGCATGCATGGAGGTGGTACCATGGGTAAGCGAGGACTACGACATGATCCTAGGAGTAGGGTTCTTGCATCAACATCATGCCAAAATTGACCTTGGACAACGAACTGTGGAACTTGGTGGAATGTTATTTCCGTTAGGGGAAACTGTTGTCAATGCAGAGCTGTCGCGAGGGGTGTTCAACGTAATGAACAAACCAATTGAACAGCGTACATTAGCATTAAGGCTTAATTCGCATGAGTGTGTGTCTAGTGGCACCGGGAAGTCGTTTTGGGCAAGTGTGGAGTCGAATCTACCTGTGGGTACAGTATGTGTTATTGAACCACTGGAGAATTATGAAGTTTTGGGTTCACTGGGTTGTTTTCTGAAACGTAGTGTTGTACTCATACAGTAGGGGAATGCCGGACGAGTAGTTCCCGTGAACGTGGATAATTTTAGCGCTGTAGACGCGAATTTGAGGAAAGGAGTTTTAGTAGCAAATCAGGATGTGCCAGATGACGAAGACTGGTGTTCGAGAGGTAGTCGAAGCGATCAACCACTGACTGCCGATAGAACTGCATTGCGTGACAAAATTAAGTATTTGAAAGGAGGCGAAAGAGAGTGTATGGAAGAATTGTTGAGGGAATTTAAGGATTTGTTTTTTCCACAAGGGTCGTTACCAGCAACTCCATTAGTTCAACATAGGATACCAACAGGGAATGAAGCACCTGTTTACCGGAAACCATACAGAATACCGAGGTATTTCCAGCCGATTGTGGAGGATTTCATTGATCAGCAGCATGCGGACGGTATTATAGAGCATAGTAATAGTTGCTGGGGAGCGGGCATTGTTGTTGTGGCTAAAAAATCTACAGATGGAACTAAGAAATACAGGTTCTGTTGTGACTACTGATACTTCAATAATAAGACAGTAACGGGCGCATACCCCATTCCAAACATATCGGAGACTTTGGATCACTTAGGACAGTGCCAGTGCCGCGCGGGATTAGCCGAGCGGTCTCAGGCGCTGCAGTCATGGACTGTGCGGCTGGTCGCGGCGGAGGCTCGAGTCCTCCCTCGGGCATGTGTGTGTGTGTTGTTCTTAGGATAATTTAGGTTAAGCAGTGTGTAAGCTTAGGGACTGATGACCTTAGCAGTTAAGTCCCATAAGATTTCACACACATTTGAACATTTTTGAACAGTGGCAGTACTTTTCTACGATGGATTTGACAAGTGGTTATCATCAGTTAGAGGTGGCTCCAAAGGATCGTCCAAAAACTGCTTTATCTACATCTGGAGGCCATTAACAGTACATTAGAATGCCATTCGGATTGAAAAACGCTGCGGCAACGTTTCAGAGGTTGCTAGACGGTGTCTTGAGGGGTTTGAAGCCACGGCAGTGTCTTGTCTATTTGGATGACATTATAGTGTTTTCAAGTAGTATGGAGCAACATAGACAGCGGTTAAGCGAAGTCTTTATGAGGTTAAGAGCAGCTCGTTTGACGTTGAGTCTAGAGAAGTGTCATTTCGCATTGGAAGAATTAAAATATTTGGGTCATATTATCAGTAAGGACGGAGTGTGAACAGATCCGAGGTTGGTACAGGCTGTAAGGGATTTTCGGGAACCGAAAACAGTTAAGGAAGTGCAGTAATTCATCGGAATTTGCAATTTCTATCGAATGTTCGTGAAGGGTTTTGCAGATTTAGCACAACCGTTGACACGATTGTTACGGAAGGGTGTGAAATTTGAGTGGACAGAAGAGTGTCAGAAAGCGTTTAACGAACTGAAGGAAGTGTTAGCATCAAGTCCGGTTCTTGGGTTTCCAGATTTTGGAAAGGAGTTTACACTAGCATGCGATGCATTGAATCAAGCATTAGGGGGTGTTCTTAGTCAGGAAATTGATGGGAAAGAACATCCTGTAGCTCATGTGTCTAGGCAGTTGAATGCAGCAGAGAAGAATTACTCAACAACAGAGAGGGAAATGCTTAGCGTAATCTATGGAATCACATATTTTAAGTGTTATTTATATGGGAGAAGATTTCGGGTAGTGATGGATCATGCAGCGTTGAAGTGGTTGTTGGAGTTGAAGGATCCGTCTACTGGACTCGCTCGATGGGCTGTGAGGCTTAGTAAATTCGACTACGAGGTGGTGCACAAGCGTGGGAAGAAGCACGGTAATGTGGATGCATTAAGTAGGAAGGTGGCAAAAGTAAAAGTCATTGGTTATGACCTAGCAGTACGGCAAAAATTACAGGACACGGACAACGATTGTAAATTGTATCGGGCACAACCACAGTTTAATGTGTACGACGGTCTTCTGTGCAGGGAAACGAAGTTAGGGCCAAGAGTAGTAGTGCCAGCGAAGTTGAGGGATGAGGTTTTAAAGGAAGCACATTATCACGTGTTACCCAGTAATGGAGGGTGTAGAGAGACGAATAGGAGAGTGGCGGAGAGGTATTGGTGGATACGTAGGAAAGGAGATGTAGATCAGTATGTCAAGAATTGTGTACCATGTGCGCAGAGAGCAGATTTGAGTCGGAAACAGATACAACTACAACGATTACCGGAAGTGACACGTCCGTTCTCTATGCTGGGGATCGATGTCTTAGGACCTTTCAGGTGAACACCATAGGGGAACCGATTCTTTCTGAAAATAATAGACCATTTTTTGAGGTACGTGGAGATCGTGGCTATGCGAAATCAACAGGCAACAATGGTCGCGCAAGCGTTAGTAAACAACTCGATTTTTGAAGTTTGGTATACCGGAGACAATAATTACTGACCAAGGGACCAACTTCATGTCTGATTTAATGAAGGAACTGTGTGAATTGTTGAACATAAGGAAGTTGAAGGACAGAATGGGTACACAGAACAATCGGGAAGATGATGAGTTTTTATGTGGATTCTCATCACCATCAGTGGGACGAGTATCTGTAGCATATTGTGTGCCTATACAATGCAAAAGTCCATACAAATACCGGTTTGTCTCTACATGAGGTAGTGTACGGGCGAAAAATGCCATCACCGTTTGATTTAGTGAAGCTACAGAAAGGAAGAACTGGTGAATCTGTACGTCAATTCGCAAGGACAATTCGGGATGGTTGGAAACAGGTACAAAAGGCGAATACAAAGGCTTTGGAAAGGCAGGAAGACGCAGTAAAGCGGAAAGGAAGTTTACCGCAGTATAAAGTGGGGCAATGGGTAATGCTGTCCAGCCCCTATACGCAAAAAGGGAAAACGAAGAAGTTCCTCACGAGGTATCAAGGGCCATACCAAGTTATTGAAACCACATCTCCCGTTAATGTTAAACTTCAGCTGCCAACCAGAACGACGATAGTACACATTGGGCGGTTAGAGCCATTTAAGGGTTGCCCGGATGTCATTCCAGGCGTGTCACAGAAAGGAAAGAGGAAGAAAGAAAGAGTGAAGAGAGGTGCTAAGCGCAGAGAAAACCAGGAAGATAGAGTACTGCATGAAGTATGCTTTGCGATCTAGAAAGTAGCAGAGTGTTTGTAGTTTCTTTTTTTTTTTTTTTTTTTTTTTTTTTGTTTTCGTGTCATGTATCATTGGGCAGGCATAGAATAATTGGCCAGTGTATTTTATATGTGTTTTTGAGTATTGTGAGCCTGCTATGGGCAGCAGTCTTTTTGAAGAGGGAGGAAGAGTGATGGTGATCCCTGTCCTCAGGTCACTGAAAAGGGAAGTGTAGCGTCTGACGTATGTGGAGTGTTCTTGGAGGAGAAATGAAACGCAGTTATGGAGAAATAAATGCGTCGGAGTAAATTTTGTGGAAAAGTCGTAATAAATATGTGTTGAACGATGTCAGAGTGGTACGATTGCCTGTTTAAATTTTTTGTTATCGACAGTGTTGGGTCAGGAGAGTTGTGTTTATTGCACCACTTCATATAATGTAAATTTAAAGATGAAAGTAGTCACACAATTGGTGTTGAGTTTGAATCAAAAACAGTGAATGTTGGAGGGAAATCTGTGAAACTACAAATATGGGACACGTGCACAGTGCAGTTATTTTTAGCCAGGGAGAAAGGAATAGACTGTCCAAGAGACATCGTGGAGCCAAAATTGAACTTGCAATGGGTCGGGATGCATTGGATCTTCTCCACCTATGAGAATTTGGTAGTAGTAGCAAGTTGTTTTGAGCAAGGAGTGTTTACGGAAGCGAAACGTATAGAGCTCGAGGGGAGAGGAATTTTAATCAATGGAACTAAGTGTAACATAATAGGACCAACCTTCCATCTGCCAGTGTCAATTTCAGGATTCACGCAATTGAATGTTACGCAGCACAGCTGTACTGGCCAGAAACCACTCTAGAGTTTTTGCCAAGGTAGAATCTGACCTTGTTAAATCAAATTCTGAAGCCAGGACTGTTGGGATCCGTAAACCAGTTCATTTTAGAGCAAGAGGGACGCATATCAGCCGAACAGCTTGTTCAACATGTCGCTCAGTATAGGGAAAGGCAACGGCAAATAACGATAATTTTGAGCACCTCTGTGCCAAGTGTCATCATAGCCTTATCTTTGTTACGTGTTGTTTTCTTTCTGATCAGGCGGAGATCCAATTCCCAGAGGGATCCCAGAGTAGCCCAAGTCCCAGCAGATTGGATACCAAGGGCGTAGGTAAGGGGTTGAACGAGCGTTCAGCAGAGTAGTCATCCATTAAGGAATTTTTTTATGTTTTTCTCCTCATGTAATGTGCTTAGGAGCACTAGTCCACGTCTAAGTTTTCTAATAGTAAGTAAGTATGTCATAAGTGCCAATCCAAACAAATTTAAGAGTTAGTTAAAGAACGACCTGGGGACCAGGTCTTTCCGAAGAGGGGAATAATGTACCGGCACCACCATTTAGGATAGGGAGAGTTAGTTTTGTGCAATATTCGGAGCATAAGTTACAGCCAGGTGTGGGCCAGATTGCAGTAAGTTACGCATACTAGCAGCTGCAAAGGCAAATAGAGGCCACAGGGGCGTGGAACTGCCAGAGAGGGCTTACACAGCAGTTTCCATGGCGCGAGTCACCGGCAGAAGAGGCCCACTGGCCAACCTAGCGTGTTATGAATACACGACGCAAAGCGGAGCACTTGGCAAAACAGCGATGCACAACCAAGTATAAATATGTGCCGTTTTCTAACGATATTCATTCAAGTGTGGCAGCTCTCCTGGACGGCGAGGCGTGTCACACCATTGGGCTACATGCAGAAACAGATGGGGCAACAGCATTCCAGTCCACAGCAGGTTATTGGTTCGACCCCCTGAAGCTGACACGGGGTCCGCAGCCTGCCAGCGGCAGGCCACTCTTCAGCTCGCTACCGCGGTCAGTTGTCTCGGCTCCCAACACACGCCAGAGACTTCCGAGGCGAGGGCCGCAGATTCGGACGCCGGATCGCGGGTGGTCGTTGGAGGCGCGTTCTCAGCTACGCCAGCAAGGAAAAAGCAGCAGCAGAGCCGGCCTACAGCTCCCAGCGGAGCAGCGCGGAGTCAACAGGGATGGTGTCTGCTGCGTCGGCTGCTGGCGCACCATCCTAACATCATCGGAACTCAGCGGACCGACCAAAGCCGGCACACCACAGCGTTGCATTGCACAGGTGGCTGGGGTGCTTCATCAGCATTGTGAGGCCCTGAGACTCAGACCAAGGTGAACAGCGCACTGTAGTGGAAACAAATAAATAATTTGGAAAGTTCTCACTGAGTTTTAATACAACACCTCCTGGCACCCACCCACTACATTTGATGTCTTCCCGCTACATTTGGTCATCCTGCTACATTCGGTGGCAGAAGCCACCACAACAGCACAATGCTGGTGCACACACAAGTGTTTTGGACCATACCATTCATTGAACATTGTTGAACATGGAGCTCCACAGTAGACCACCCCTATGTGTTCAAATGTTGACCCCACGACATTGTCAATTACGACTGCAGTGGGCATGAGATCCTGGGCTTTGACTGTTTATCATTGGAAACGTGTCAGTTCTTCAGGTAAGTCACATTATCTTTTTTTTTTTTTCATTAGCTTGATGATCGTCTCCACAAACACTGTCTTCAAGGTGAATGGCGGTTCGAAACCTACAGCATACCACGGATTCAGGCTAGTGGGGGCAGTATTATGCTATAGGAGAGATTCTCCTGTGCTCGCATGGGACCTGTGGTAATAATCGAAGACACGCTGACGGCTGCAAACCACCTGCATCCCTTCACGCTTGATGTCTTCCCCGATGGCGATGTCATCCTGCAGCAATATAATCATCCATGTCTCAGAGCCAGAACCACGCTACAGTGCTTTGAGGACCATTATATTGAACTCGCGTTGATGTCTCGGCGACCAAATTCGCTTGTTGGAAATCCTGTGGAACCCATATGGGTCGCTATCGTACACAAATCAGTGGCCCATTATTTACGTGAACTACATGACCACATACCTCTAAAAATCTACCAACAACCTGTCGCATCTCTGATACATAGAATCTGTGATGCATTTCGTTCTAAAGAGGGACAAACAAGCCATAAGCAGTTGATTATAATTTTTTGGCTCATAGGTGTATTTGTAGCCTTTTGCCGATAGAGGGTTCCGAATCGAAGTGTGAAAGAATTTGAAGAGTTCGCCCACGCCGGCCAGAGTGGCCGGGTGGTTCTAGGTGCTTCAGTCTGGAACCGCGTGACCGTTACGGTCGCAGGTTCGAATCCTGCCTTGGGCATGGATGTGTTTGATGTCCTTAGGTTAGTTAGGTTTAAGTAGTTCTAAGTTCTAGGGGATTGATGACCTCAGCAGTTAAGTTCCATAGTGCTCAGAGCCATTTGAACCATTTTTTTGAAGTTCGCCCACACATGGACCGCCCTCTCCTTCAGCATGACAATGCCAGACCACACACAAGTGCTGGGACATCTGTAACAATCCAATGCCTTGGCTTCATGTCACTGATCATCCTTCACACAGTCCTGAATTGGCCCCATCTGATTTTTATCTGTTTCCAAAACTTAAACACCGCCTTCAAGGACTTCACTTTGATAGTGATGAATGAGTGGAAGCAGAGGTGAGGTTGTGGCTCTGTCAACAAAATCAAACGTTTTGCATTGGTCTCTCGTTGGGAGGAATATGTTCGTCATCAGGGTGATTATGTAGAGAAATATACATGTAGGCATGAAAAATAAAAATGTACAATGTTAATAACGTTTGTTTTACTTAAAAAGATTTAAGAGTTTTCACATAAAAAAGTTCGGAGGAATTACTTTCCAGCTTTCCCTCATGCTATCATTATTGTCGTTTGGGATAAGCTTCATTATGTTGCTGGCAAATAGGTCTGTTTCAAATACCTAGTCTGAGACTTGCAAACGACATTGTAATGGATCACGTCGATATATCCAACACCTTGGGCTGGCGCTTGAGCTCGACTCATTATCAGTCCACCTTCTTATCTCGAAAGCAAGTGGCAAGGCTTGGGTGATCTCTTTTATTTCCCATAATTGTGAATACTACAAAATAATTTTTACTATAAAGGAGCTAAAACATGCCCTTTCATCACCACATTCCTCTAGCCTAGGACAGAAATTGTTAACAAACTTTCAAAATGGCTTTCATAGCCATTGCTCTGCAGTCAACCATCTCGTCACCCAATCAATCCACATCATCGACAACTTTTTGCGTAAGAACCAGACGGTACCTAATTTTTGATTTGGAAGAGGTATATGACATTTGATGGAGAGTGGGAAGGCTCCATGCATTATACAGATGGGGCTGCCGAGGCCACCTACCATACATTACAAGGGAATTCTTAGAAGACCACGTTTTTAATGTTCACATGGTTCTGCCTCCATCGGACCATTTACTTAGGAGAATGGGGTATCTCAGGGCTCTGTACTGAGTGTTAACCTTATCCGCTACAGCAATCAACGTTATGATTTCACAGTGTACCGTTTACTTCATCACTGTCTCGACAATCTAGATTTGTGAAGCATAGACAACAGTTTCCACTTTTCCGCCGAAAAATCGTCTAAAAACGTCTACATGAATTTCGGGTAGCGAAACGAATTTCTCCTACTGTCCTTACATCTCAGTTCCACTGTTCTTCCATTTGTCGAAACCACGAAATTTTTGGGGTTAATACTCAACAGAAAACTGTGTTGGTACTCCCATATAACGTACTAGGAAGCTCACCTTATCCGTCCTCATAGTGCCCTGCACGTTCCACGTGGCACTTCATGGATAGTAGACCACATAGTCGTTCTTTGTTTCAGTGGATCTTTAGTCTGATTAAAGCCTGACTATGGATGCAACATATACTCGCCTACGCACGCATCCCTTTCACGTTGCCTTAATGCAATTCACCATCGCGGAATCCATTTCGCTACTTGTGCATTACTACCAGTCCAGTTATTAACCTCTATGCAGAAGCTGCCGAATTACTGCTGTCATTCTGGCGCTGTGCATTCTTCTGCAAATAATTTTGCCGATTGTCCTCTTTGTCCAACCACCATCTTATGCTTCCTTCTTTATTATTCCCACGACCATCAATATGAGATTACTTGCTTCCTTGTCACATCCCGGAGTCTGGTTTCATATCCTACTTTACAAGCTTTATCTCCAGTTACATGCTATGTTCTTGGGGGGGTGAGGTTTCCCTCTCCCCTCCCCCCCTCCCTCTCCACTCCTCTTGGCACAAACGGAAATGCATGCCCATCTAGGACCTATTTCGCTTCCAAAGAACACTAATCTACCTTCAGTCATTCGCTCGAGATTTCTGGAGCTTCATACTGAGTTTGAGAAGAACACCTTCATTTACAGCAACAGCTCTAATTGCCTTTTAGACCACTGTCTGATTTTTACTGCAGAGCTGTTTTCCCTCTATCAGACCACCTTGTACATCCAGTGATATTGAAAATCTAAATCTCTATCATTATTCTGATTTCCACAGTGCTCTACAGAGCCTCTGTGCAATGCACTTATACTACTCATTAGTACAATGGGTCCATGAACGCCTTCACTAGCTCACTAATATTGGCTTGGGGTATGAGGCTGCTGGTATTTCATAAAACCTGCAACTCTACTGTCTCCCCGGACAAACGCAATGGATCTCTCTGTGGCAACAAGCACAGGGTATGCTTGCCCCCCCCCCCCCCCTTGATATGGGTGACTTCCTCACACCCATCTCCTCATAAGGAGATAATTTCAATTACATTACAGACTGAAACTTCCTGGCAGATCATATCAGCGCACACTCCGCTGCAGAGTGAAAATCTCATTCTGGAAACATTACAGACTGTACACTGTCTTTTCAGCTATCGTCAGCTATCTGTTAAGCAGCAATTCTGCACCACATTGCTCTCATCGTAAGGAACCATGGACACTGCACCACTTTCTAACACAATGTTATTTTTTTAACCCCTTATGCTTTAATGTGCATTTGTCATCTCAGCTATATGAGGTTCAGAAGATACAGCGCAGACTGTTAGTGTGTGTTCTACCCTTTCCTCGCCGTAGCAGAATAGCAAAGGATATTTAAATTTAGACCACGGACATCAGTTGTCATAGAAATCCTTACCAAATAGCCTCTCAAGACAGACAGTGTCATTGGAACCGCTTATTTCATCATTCTATTTCGTTTCCAGCCTTTTAACAAGTGCTCCAAATTCACTGCCATTATTCATTACAATTTTATCCGCCAAAAATAGCCCCTTTCAAGTCATGATCTTGACGCTTATGACCTCAGCTTTTTGTGACCCAAAGCGCAAAAAAAAAGTCTTGCCTAATACTTTCTCATAGTTAATTCTTCATGTAAAATGTACAATTATCTTTCCTTTAATACGCCCACTACATCCACTATTTCATAGACCTTTAATACTTTAACATACATGACCATCTGCACACTTTATCAATATGTACATCTGTTGTTGCACTTTTGGGATGGCCTTTATATGGACCACTTTATACAGAAGCAGGTTTTCATTCTAGTAATAAGACTGTAAAAAATGAAGCGGGTTCAGTGTAAATCTTCACCACCTTTGGATGATTTTCTCCTGCTGCAACAAGCTTCAGAAATGAATTCCGTGACGCTTTAGGGTTAAAGGTTTATTCATTTGCATTAAAAATATACAATAAGACTACTGTGATAACTTGCATGATATTGAGGCATGCGCTGGGTCCGAAAAATGTGGAAAATCTTGCAACATGAAGCCCTCATTGGACGCTAAAATGTGCTGAATGGTAATTTTTTGGTGGGAATAGAGGGAAAAATTGATTCCTTATTTTCTGGGCTGCAGGCTTGATCGTAATTAACAAAACCAAAAGTCATCTCTTCACTGTACGTGTATAATACAACTGAATGGCTGAGAAGTCACCACAGATATGATAGCAGAACAATTTATAAAATCAACAAGAAAACAAACTCAGTAAACACAGGGTCTCCGGGCGCTTGGACTTGGCAAAACGCGATATAAATGGGTTCTCTGAGGAGCTACCTTAGCAGTTAGATCTCTCCAAAGTCTTAAATCAGCTGTTGGAGTACCGTGTGTGTGTTCATCTCTGCAAGGAGGCAGTGTCTGGTGGATGACTGACAGCTGTTGGTGGTTAAATGGCTCGTTCCTCTTGTGCACACACAGAGGATTAGTACCGCATTCCACTGGCAAGGACTATACCACTGGCGTATTCTCATGTGGTCAGCCCACTGACCGAAGTGAAGTTTTGTGTGCACCCAGATTACAGGCGTGACATCCAAGAAATCCAAGTTGAACTAGATGACAGAGTTCATGAGACTGACGCATGAGCAGCAGAGTCAATACTTGGATCAGTGTTGAAATCAAACTACAAAAGCAGAATCAAGAGAGGGATGGAAGGCGCTTAAGAAAGGAAAACAGCCGAGTGATTGTGAGAATAAGAACTGGAATGCAAGGCAATCGAGAGAAGACTGAAATGGTGATCATAACAACATGGAGTAGATTATATGTACATCTACAGTCATACTTCGCACACCATCGTATGGTGCGTGGTGAAGCGTCCCATGTATAACTACTGGTCACTAATTTTCCTGTTTCACTCGTACTAGGGAAAAACGACCATCTATGTGCCTCCACATGAGCCCCAAACTCTCAATCTTAATCTTGTGGTTCTTACGCGAAATGTACGCTGAAAGAACTAGAATTGTTCTATAGTCAGCTTCAAATGTAGGTTCTCTAAATGTTCTCAGTATGGTCCTCGATAAGAACGTCGCCTCACCTTAATGGATTCCCATTTAAGTTCTCAAACCATCTCTGTAACACTTGCATGTCAGTAGAAGCTACCGGTAACAAATCTATCAGACCGCCTCTGGATTGCTTCAATGACGTCCTTTAACCTGACCTCTTAAGATTCCTAAACACTCCAACAGCACACAATAATGGATTACGCTAGTTTTCTATACACAGTCACTTTTACAAATGAATCACATTTTCCTAAAATTCTCCCATGTATGTTCTCTGCTACAACCCTTGCGTGCTTATTACATTTCACACCACTTTCAGACGTCATGCCTAGATACACTGTAAGACAAAGAAAAGGCGCACCATGAAGGAATTTCCACATGGGACGGAAATCGGTAGGTGTGATGTACAGACAAACAAATGATTACAATTTCTGAAAAAAATTTATCATTTGTTTAAGAGAAAGAGCTTCATAAATTGAGCAAATCAATAACGCATTGGTCCACCTTTGGCCCTTACGCAAGTAGTTATTCGGCTTGGCATTGATTGATAGAGTGCTGGATGTCCTCCTGAGGGATATCGTGCCAAATTCTGTCCAACTGGCACGTTGCATCATCAAATTCCGATGCTGATTGTAGGGCGCTGCCCATAATGCTACAAATTTTTTTCAATGGCAGGGAAATCCAGTGACCTTGCTAGCCAAAGCAGGGTGTGGCAAGCACGAGCAATAGCAGTACAGACTCTCGCCGTATGTGGGAGGGCATTATCTTGCTGTAATGTAAGTCCAGAGTGGCTTGCTACCAAGGGCAGCAAAACAGGCCATAGAATATCGTCAAAGTACTGCTGCGTTACCAATGCAAATGGGCTTGTTGGTGTATAGAGGTCAATGATAGTCGGTGCAAGGGGCGCCGCGAGCTCAGCCCACGTTATATGAGTCGCCTATTAACTGTCCTTGTGGTCACTGATGCACAAGCTGCACGTTGGATCGACGAAGACGACGACGACGACGACGACGACGACGACGACGACGACGACGATGATGATGATGATGATGATGAATCCAGGGCCCTGGGTGCTTCTCTGACAATTACTCGGTCCTCTCGTTCTGCCATCTCACTAGATCGACCGCTTCCTTCTTGACACTGTGTTCAGCCACGTTTCAGTTTGTCATAGCCCTTTCCTGTTAACATCATAGAATAGTGACATCGCTCCTATTCAAATGTCGAGCGATTCGTGGATTACTCCAATTGCCATTTATCACACCTACTAATAATTTTGTATAAGTCAACATGTATCCTCCAACAATCACTCGATGATGACACCTCCCGTATGCCACAGTATTATCAATGAATAGCTGCAGATTGCTGCTGTCCATCAGGTCATTTATGTACACTGAAGTGACAAAAGTCATGGGATACCTTCTAATATCGTGTGGGACCTCCTTTTGCGTAGTGTAGTGCAGCAACTTACCATGACAGGGAACCAAAAAGGCATCGGAAGTTACCTGCAGAAATACTCAGCCATGCTGCCTCTATAGCCGTCCACAATTGCGAAAGTGTTGCCGATGAACGATTTTGTGCATGATCTGACCTCTCGATTATATCCCATAAATGTTCGATGAATTTCATACTGAGCGATCTGGGTGGCCAAATCATTCACTCCAATTGCCCAGAATCTTCTTCAAACCAATCGTGAATAATTGTGGTCCGGTGACATGGCACATTATCATTCATAAAAATTCCGTCGTTGAATGGGTGCAAATGGTTTCCATGTAGCCGAACATAACCATTTGCAGTCAATGAACGGTTTATTTGACCCAGAAAACCCTGTCCTTTCCTTGTAAAAACAGCACACATCATTGTGGAGCCACCACCAGCTTGCACAGAGCCCTGTTGACAACCTTGGCCCTTGGTTTTGTGGGGTGAGCGCCACACTCCAACCCTACCATCAGCTCTTACCAACTGGAATCAAGACTCATCTGACATGGCGACGTTTGTCCACTCGTCTAGGGTCCAAACAATATCGTCATGAGCCTAAGAGTGGTGCTGTGGGCGATGTTGTGCTGTTAGCAAAGGTACTCACATCAGTCATCTGCTGCCATAGCCCAATAACGCCAAATTTCGCTGCACTGTCCTAACGGATACGTTTGTTGTATATTCTGCATAGATTTCAGTGGTTATTTCACGCAGTGTTGCTTGTCTGTTAGCACTGACAATTCTACGTAAACGCCACTGCTCTCGGTCGTTAAGTGAAGGCCATTTGCCACTGTATTGCCTGTGGTGGGAGCTAATGACCAAAATTTGCTATTCTCGGCACACTATTGACACAGTGTATCTCGGAATATTCAATTCCCTAACGACTTTCGAAATGAAATGTCTCCTTAAGAGTCTCTTAATCTCCATCGTGCAGCCATAATCACATCAGGAACCTTTCCGCATGAATCACTCACAATATTTCTGCCCTTTTATACCCTGTGTAGGTGATACTACAACCATCCTATGACTTTCGTCATCTGTGTATATAGGGAGTAATAGCACTCCTTACCACATTTCCCTGGGTCATTCCTGTTGATACCCTTGTCTCTGATGGACACTCATCACCTAGAGCAACATATTGAGTTTTTGACTTAAGAAGTCTTGAAGCCACTTACATACCTGGGAACTTACTCCATACGATCACATTCCTATTATGTCTGCAGTGGGGCATCATGTTAAATGCATTTTGAATATCTACAAATATTGAATCTGCCCATTGCCCTTCAACCATGGTTTGCAGGACATCGTGTGAAGAAAAGGCAAGCAGAGTTTTGTAGGAGCCATGCTTTCTAAAACCATACTGATCTATGGACAGAAGCTTTTCCATCTCAAGGAAATATACTGGATTTGAACTGAAAATACACTCCTGGAAATTGAAATAAGAACACCGTGAATTCGTTGTCCCAGGAAGGGGAAACTTTATTGACACATTCCTGGGGTCAGATACATCACATGATCACACTGACAGAACCACAGGCACATAGACACAGGCAACAGAGCATGCACAATGTCGGCACTAGTACAGTGTATATCCACCTTTCGCAGCAATGCAGGCTGCTATTCTCCCATGGAGACGATCGTAGAGATGCTGGATGTAGTCCTGTGGAACGGCTTGCCATGCCATTTCCACCTGGCGCCTCAGTTGGACCAGCGTTCGTGCTGGACGTGCAGACCGCGTGAGACGACGCTTCATCCAGTCCCAAACATGCTCGATGGGGGACAGATCCGGAGATCTTGCTGGCCAGGGTAGTTGACTTACACCTTCTAGAGCACATTGGGTGGCACGGGATACATGCGGACGTGCATTGTCCTATTGGAACAGCAAGTTCCCTTGCCGGTCTAGGAATGGTAGAACGATGGGTTCGATGACGGTTTGGATGTACCGTGCACTATTCAGTGTCCCCTCGACGATCACCAGTGGTGTACGGCCAGTGTAGGAGATCGCTCCCCACACCATGATGCCGGGTGTTGGCCCTGTGTGCCTCGGTCGTATGCAGTCCTGATTGTGGCGCTCACCTGCACGGCGCCAAACACGCATACGACCATCATTGGCACCAAGGCAGAAGCGACTCTCATTGCTGAAGACGACACGTCTCCATTCGTCCCTCCACTCACGCCTGTCGCGACACCACTGGAGGCGGGCTGCACGATGTTGGGGCGTGAGCGGAAGACGGCCTAACGGTGTGCGGGACCGTAGCCCAGCTTCATGGAGACGGTTGCGAATGGTCCTCGCCGATACCCCAGGAGCAACAGTGTCCCTAATTTGCTGGGAAGTGGCGGTGCGGTCCCCTACGGCACTGCGTAGGATCCTACGGTCTTGGCGTGCATCCGTGTGTCGCTGCGGTCCGGTCCCAGGTCGACGGGCACGTGCACCTTCCTCCGACCACTGGCGACAACATCGATGTACTGTGGAGACCTCACGCCCCACGTGTTGAGCAATTCGGCGGTACGTCCACCCGGCCTCCAGCATGCCCACTATACGCCCTCGCTCAAAGTCCGTCAACTGCACATACGGTTCACGTCCACGCTGTCGCGGCATGCTACCAGTGTTAAAGACTGCGATGGAGCTCCGTATGCCACGGCAAACTGGCTGACACTGACGGCGGCGGTGCACAAATGCTGCGCAGCTAGCGCCATTCAACGGCCAACACCGCGGTTCCTGGTGTGTCCGCTGTGCCGTGCGTGTGATCATTGCTTGTACAGCCCTCTCGCAGTGTCCGGAGCAAGTATGGTGGGTCTGACACACCGGTGTCAATGTGTTCTTTTTTCCATTTCCAGGAGTGTATGTTCAAGGATTTTACAGATGGTTCAGATGGCTCTGAGCACTATGGGACTTAACTTCTGAGGTCATCAGTCCCCTAGAACTTAGAACTACTTAAACCTAAGTAACCTAAGGACATCACACACATCCATGCCCGAGGCAGGATTCGAACCTGCGACCGTAGCAGTCTCGCGGTTCCAGACTGTAGCACCTACAACCACACGGGCACTCCGGCCGGCAAGGATTTTACAGCTAACCATTGTCAAGGATAACGGTCTGTAGTCCTCATAACAAGAGTCACATGCACTTTTTTCCAATTGCTTGGGACTTTGTCCTGGGCAACAGATTCGCGATAAATGCAAGCCAAGTAAGGGGCCAGTGCCCAGGAGTGTTCTTTGTCAAACCGAACTGGGATTCCATCTGAACCTGGCGACTTACTTGTTTTCAACACTTTCAGTTGCTTCTCTAAGCCATGGATGCCTATTACTATGTCATCCATACCCAAGTGTGTTTGATGGTCAACGGTGATATGTTCCTACAATCCCCATGTGTGAATGATTTCGTAAAGGCTAAGTTTTGAAACTTCAGCTTAGCTTTTCTTATATTCTATTCCCACACCAGACTGGGCAACGACTGAGTGGATAGAAGTCTTCAACCAGTTTACCGATTTTACGCAGGACCAGTATTTTTTCGGGTTCTCGGCAAGATCTGTTACAAAAGTGTGACGGTGGTAGTTGTATGCTTCAGGCATGGAATTTTTTACAGGCACACGAATTTCTGCTTACTTTACCTGTCGTTATTTGCGCGTTCGTTGTTGAATCGATAGTGTACAGTCCCTGCTTTTCCAGCAATTTTTTAGTCTTATTATTAAATTACTGTGCGTCTTTCCCGTCCTCAGTTCACTACCTCGGCACATATTTCCCCAGTGCGCGATTTGCAATCCATTCCTCTACACCCTTCATACTGGAACTAGATGACGTCTATTCATTGTCTAGGACGCTAACAAGAGCTTGTCTGCTCCCCCAGTATAAATACTCTTTTAGTCTTTTTGTTTATTAACTGTAGTAACCATAGTCGCTATGATGACTCATCATCACTAAAATGGTTCAAATGGCTCTGAGCACTATGGGACTTAACATCTAAGGTCATCAGTCCCTAGAACTGAGAACTACTTAAACCTAACTAACCTACGGACATCACACACATCCATGCCCGAGGCAGGATTCGAACCTGCGACCGTAGCAGTCGCGCGGTTCCGGACTGAAGCGCCTAGAACCACTCGGCCACCGCGGCTGGCCATCATCACTAAATCCGTGTGTCTATACTGGCAGCGTCGTAAGGTCACGCCTGTTTGTAGTTATAAGGTCTAAAATATTTCCGTTGCGTATGGACTCTCAAACTAGCAGCTAAAGATAGTTTTCGAAAATATGTTCAAAAATACTTCACAATTCTGCCTGTCCATACCATCTGCAATGAATCCATAGACGTCCCAATGTAAACTCGGTAGGTTAAAGTCGCCTCCAAATAATACTACATGATCTCTGGGTATTTCTGCGTTACTGAGTGCAGCCTTTCTTCGATTAATTCTAAAACTCTCATGGCAGAACTGGGTGGGCTGTACAAAATCCAGCAATAACTGTACCTCAGTTTCACCTACATCTGAAATAATGTCCAGGCAAGTTCATTAGCACACTGTCATTCGACCTCAATACAGACAACATTTTTGTCCATTCCAATTATCACTTGACCTCCTATGGCGTCTAACCGTCTTTCCGATATACATTCCATAACTCGCTCAATATTTCAGAGGTTTTCACTTCGGGTGTCAGCCATCTCTCTATCCTGATAATTTGAGTGTGACAAATTTCCTTGAAAACAGGAAAATCCAGGAACTTTTTTACAAATATGTTGACAATTTACTGACAAAATTTTGACAGTCGACATATCTTTACTCTGATTGTAGTCTGAGCACTTCACACAACCGACTAGCCCAAAAATCCCTATGTGCACCCAAAAGTACTCTGCTACCTGAGAAGCTGCTTTCTTTCTGTAGTGCACCTCTGACGCTGACGTATGAAGGGGAGTCCTACAATTCTACACACAATAATGCAGGTCGAGAAATCTGCAGATAAGACTGTTACAGAATCGATAAAGCCTTTTGTTGAGACCCTCCACTCGGCTCCAAACCCAAGGACCCCAATCCACTCTTGGAACAATGCTGCAAGTTGCGAACTCTGCTTGCACCTCTGTGCCAGTCCATCAGTCTTCACCACTTCTGCCAGTTGCCCATATGAAGTGAGGATGGCCTCAGAACCCAGTCGACAGGCATCACACAATTTGGACAGAACTGCACTCTGCATGGTCAATAGCTGCAGGCAAAGCCTCCTCATCTCGGATGAGGCCCTCTGGTAGACTTACCAAGCGCAGATTGGCTTTCTTTCCAGCACTTATGGCTAGTACCCCAAGGGGGTTCCATAATGAACCTAACATTGGAGCTCCGGACAACTAGCAAACCCCTTTTCCCATGTGCATGATCAGACCCTGCTGAAGGACCAGCAACTGCCCACTCACAGGGTGAACGGCCATCTGGTGTCACCCACATTGACCTTCCACCTCAAATGACAAGAATACATTACTATCCGCCACTCACCCTACAGTGAGAGCAAATCCACCACATCAGGTACTCCACAAGGTGCCTTAACAGCAGAGTCTGAGGCAGAACCAGCAACGCCTGAGATGTCCCATGTTTTGTTTTGTTTTTGGCGTGCAAAAACAACCAGTGTCATACGCGCCCATGTCAGAAATGTAGAACATGAAGAGAAAAAAAGGAGTGAAAAACGACTACTCATTAAACCCAATTGCCTGAAGGAAAGACAGCTAAAAACAGGGACTTAGATAAAGGACCATAAAATACAGCATAGAGAAACTGAGGTCCTGAGCTAAAGATTAAATGTGCTTCGACATATTGCTATGACAGATAAAAAGTAACACACAGTCGGCAGCCCATGTGTCGTTTGCTAAAACGGCGTGGCAACTCAGCAGAGGGCTGAGCAGAGGTCGTCCAAGCCAATGTGAGAGGCTTAATTCGCTGGAGCTTGTTCCCATGAAGGGAGGACCAGTGGTGATGCCAAAGTCACACCACCTGCTAACAGACTGCAACACAGATATCATCGGAATGAGTGAAAGAACAAGTGGGCCGAGATACAAGGACAGCAGCCTTGGCAGCAGCGTCAGCGACCTAATTTCCCAACAGACTGATGTGACCAGGAACCCACATAAACATCACAGTGGGTCTATCAAGAGTGAGCAAGTGACAGCTTTCCTGTACCCAATGCACTAAGGTTTAGATGGTGTACAGCACACTGAGACTCAAGGGCACAGAGAGTCGGAGCAGATGACACAACCGAAAAGCCTGTGTCGTCAGATGTACTGTGCAGCCTGATACAGGGCGATGAGCTCTGCTGTAAATACTGCGCAGTGTTCCAGAAGCCAATACCGAAAAACGTCGGTGTCAATGATGAAGGCGCACCCATTACGGTCAGTCCAAGAGTCATCAGTGTACACAAAGGTACTATCACAAAATTCCGTGTGAAGGTCGTGAAACTTACGGCGACAAGATGAGGCTGTTGTAGTGTCTTTAGGAAGAGAATGAAGGCCAAGATGAACAAAGGCCGCCGCACAAAGCCGAGATGGTGAAGGGTTCACACAGATCGGGGAAGTGGCAGGTAGTGTAAAGATAAGCTGGCAGGACAACAGCCGAATGCAAATTCCAGGAAGTAACAGAGAAGAGGGATGTGCCGCATACTGGCAATCAAATCAGTCATCAAAGAAGGAGGTTTAGGATGGGTGGCCAGGCATGGTAGACAAATGGCATGTGTATCTGCCAAGGAAGAAGTCAGGGCGGTATGACAGTGGTAGTTCGGCTGCTTCGACATACAGAACTCTCAACCGGGCTAATGTAAAAGACGCCATTGGCCAAAAGAATGCCACGACGGCGTAAGAGGAATGGACATGCGGACACATAAACAACACATATATTCTATTTTATAGTGGACAAGGGACTGATAAAAAGGAGGAAGGTGGCCCAATATGTGAAGAAGTACGACATCGAGGGAGCACATACAGTGTGCGGCCAGGTAAGACACGTGGGAGGACCAAGAAAGTTTCCTATTCGGCATGATCTCCAGGAATTTCGCAGTTTCAACGAATGGAAAAGCAACAGGCCCAAGGTGTAAAGACGGTGGAAGAAACCAATTGCACTGCCAGAAATTCATACAAACGGTTTTGTCAGCGGAAAAGCAAAACCCATGTGAGTGTGACACTCTCTGTACCACGTGAAGTCTGCAGCCATTTGCGTTTCCTGCAGTCATGTATTCAGGTGGCTGTGCAGCACTACCCCGGCATTCTGGTATTCACTATAGTTCATGTATGCACCTTGGCCATACTGCATTCCAGTTCCTGGTGCTGAGATACATACTGTCGTTGTTTGGAGTGTTCCTGCATTGTTGTTGTCTCGCTGTTTATCACTTCAGTTCTTACCTGCTTGCCTCATGTTGTTTCCTGGTTGGTCACCGAGCGAGGTGGCACAGTGGCCAGCACACTGGACTCGCATTCGGGAGGACGACGGTTCAATCCTGCGTCTGGCCATCCTGATTTAGGTTTTCTGTGATTTCCCTAAATCGCTCCAGGCAAATGCCAGGATGGTTCCTTCGAAATGGCACGGCCGACTTCCTTCCCCGTACTTCCCTAATCTGATGAGACCGATGACCTCACTGTCTGGTATCCTTCCCCAAATAACTCAACCCCAACCTGATCGGTCATAGTGTCTGTCATCCCTTACTTGTTTGCTTGTCCTGTCTGTTTGTTGTTACTGATACCTCCAGAGGCTCCCCCACCTACCGGCTTCACATCTCCATTCTCTGCAACGCACCGCTCACTGGTCGCTCGTGGTTATAACAATTAGCATCATTCAGTTTACATTTGGTAGACAATGACTGGGGAGATGATGATTGGCCCATTGTGAGAAAATCCCCCAAAACTGCCAGAATCTCTGATGGTGCACTCCTTCCAATTGGGGATTTCTCTCAGAAGGGGGCACAGCCACCTTAGGTGACTGTTCACACCTCCTGAACACCTGACAGAAGGACCACTTGGGGAAGGTAGCAGCTCAGGCAGTCACGCCCCCCTGGTCCTAGCCTGTACCTGGGGATACATGCAAACCCTACCTGTCAACCTGGGGCCGGAAATTACGTGTTACCCAATCACCTGTTATGCATCAAATGCATGAGCCAGGCTTCAGGAGCACACAGGAAGGAAGAAGAAAAAGAGGAACCTCAAACGCCAAAGCGGAGGAAGGATAGGAGAAGGGGAATGAAGAAAGAAAAAAGGAACGAAAAACAGTGTAGAGACTGTTCTGATATCAGCTACTGAATATCCAGAACACATTTCCAAAATATCCCAGACATGCTACCCAAGGGAGGGGAAAAAGAATAGCAAGAGGATAGACATGCAGCACAAATGGGAAATGATGCTGCAAAGGCTGGGGCCCCATGGTAACCAAGCACAAGCCCACCAAAGAGCAGTTAGCACGTCGGGGGGGAGGTCCCCTGTGACACGCCACATTTACCATCACTGTTACAATCCAAGGCAGCAACCTACGTGAAAGACAGCTGACCATAGCCATATACTCCTTCAGCTGTTCACGAAGTGTGGCCAGCTCCTCCTGCATCTGCAGTCAGCACGCACATGTCCTATCTACCTGGTCACAACTACCTTATGAAGTATACCATAAAAGCACACAGAGATACTGAATTATGCAGCTTGCTACCCTCCTGACATGTCACCAATGGAGGCTGATGCCTTACTGGGCTGGGTAACTGCCTGTTCAAGGGAAATGACAAATGTGCTACAGCCAGCTTGAATCTACATTTCACCGTTACAAAAACAATGATTACACCTCTTAAATAGAAAAACACATATGGAATTTGAGAATTGACCTGTGAAGGAAACAGAAAAAACTCTCATTATATAACATGCAGTTCTGCAGGGATGTAACAGGCGAGAGCTGGATTAAAGCCATCATGCAATTAAATCAGCACCAAGCAAAAGTGAGGCCCATGCCCTAACAAGCGAGTCATGGATTTAAGTCCCAGCATGAAGTCTCTCAAAAGAATCATCATGAACTTTCATCAATCAGTCTTCCAAAGATTAATAGCCCCTCCACTCTCCAGTTTGTCAGTTTTGATCTGGGTATTTTCTCTCTTGTGCTACCATAGTGCTGAAATTTTGTTGTCACATCTTATCATTGGCTGACGACACATCAGTGTCAGCGAGTACACTACTCCTCAGAAGCAGTTCTCCTCTCCTTGATTCCTTCTTACAGTTTACTAACTTCCTGCTGAACTCGTCCTAATGTTTCTAAAATATTTCATTTGTGGCCAATTGTTGTGTATGGACTTTCACATACACACATCAAGCAACAGTTTTCATGGTTTTGTCCGCAGGGTGATGGCTTGTAGCGTTTCGCAAGGAAGCTTACCCTCTCAAGGGTCTTCCAGTGGATTCAGGGTGGTCACTCACATGCCAGAAGGTTGGCTTCTCCATTATGTTTCTCACGGAGACTCAGATTTAGCAAAAGTGTGTGTTTTCCTTGTGCAGAAAGCTTGCCGGTTGTGAGTCCCTGTTTATCATAGACATTTTAGTAAGATCTTTCCAGTGGGAAACAGTGATCCCCTTGGCACATCCACATTGTCCATCGTTCCCATTTCAAGGAAGAATTTCCACAGACCCCCAACAAGCACTTGGCACTTCCTTTTCGAGTACAATCTCATACTATCTATTATCATTGGCATTCATTGCAATACTTTAAAAAACTATAAAACAAGCTTACTGTAGCGTGTTTCTCGAACTGACAGAACGTTGAGAAAATGCTTGAAAGACAAAATAAAGCCATTAGGATAATTATCAATGATTTATAATGCTGTTAACAAAAATAATTAATTATAATCAATTTTAATAACTGAACTGGACATATGTTCCTATCAATATTTATGTGTAGAGTAAAATACCTTTAAAACTTCTTTCTTTGAGATGGCATTTAAGTTCACAGTCAATTTTAAAGAATGGTAACGCTTTTATATTTTATTCACCAATTCCAGCTCTTTTTCAACAGACTATATAATAATCATCTCTTTCAGCTGACAAATACATGCTTATTATGATAATAGCGTATTCCAGAATTTGGATACGAATGTGAAATGAATGAAAAGTTGTATCCACTTTTCTTTGTAATTTTTATTGTTCATATTTTCAAGGTTATCTGAACAAGTAGCTTTTGCAATCACTACTGCATAAGAATCCCCATACAATAGTTTGCGGAGGGGGAGGGCGATATGAGGCAGACCTGAGTGTATAGTGTTTTTTTTTGTTTTATAAGAAAACTGCCATCTTGTAAGTAGCCATAAAAAAGTTCCAGTTCCAACCCTCTTAAAAACAAGTGCAATGATGACTTTTAAATCACTTTCTAGAAAGAGAAACACCTGACTACACTACATTTTTTCTGTTATCCTGAGAGCTAGGAGCGAGGTGGCGCAAACTACCGCCCTTGCCCCCAGGTATGGGCGCCCTTCCTATTGCATCAAACTGTTGACCCACACTTACTGTATAATTTGCAACAGTTGCATTAATTATTTCAAATGAAGTTTCAGTTTCAGACCACGTTTACCGTAGTCAGAGAGACTGCTCCACAAATTTTTTCTTACAATTCATTGCAGGAAAGACATCTGAAATGAAATGGAGTCATTTTCATCATCACAGGCATTTACTCATTTACAACTATGAAATGTCTTTTGGTAGCATTATCTGTGGATTCTTTGGTGGCTAAATAGCCCTATTCTGGAGCAACAGATTCTCCCACAGTAATGACATATCCAGTTGGTGTTGACTAAATGATGTAACAGGTTTGTTTCCCTCAAGAGCTCTTGTTCTCTTCTGCGATCTCTCCTCCTATTGCCCTGCAAGTGTTCCTGATTCTCAAAATTACATGTTCCTTGGTGAACAATTTGTCGTCATATGGATCTATCAAGGGCGGCAGTTTCTACATCATTTGTGTTTATTTGACATTTTGTCATAGTTGACTTGACATCTTTATTTCATTTTGTTTGTCCTTCCTGATATCATTAGCCATTCTTCAATTGGGAGAACATGATTTGCTTAGGGAGACGGGAGTTTGGCATGCACAATTTCATGCGAAACCCAGTGAAGTTGGTGTAGCAATTTTTACTTCAATGCTGGTGGAGTTGGTTTCTTCCTAAATGCTGTTGTTTTTTCACCGATCCTGTTGTAACCTGTTGTGACCGCTACCGGAACGCTCGCGGGGTGGCCGAGAAAGCACGGCGGGACCAAACGGAGAGTGGCCCATGCACAACCAAACGAACGGAAAGGACGGACACGAAACAACGACGAACGATGGAGAAAGACCTTACGACGACAACACGCAAGACGCAACGGAGTGACGGAGACATCCAGACGAATCCAAGACGTCCACGATTAACGAGATCAAAGTATGATAAACACGCTATGTTGTCGAGGCGATGTGTCGAGACTCACACAACGATTAGACTCGCTGGCAGAGTGCGAGGCCGGCTCTTAAATACTCTATCGGGGGCGCTGCTATTGGCTGCTGGAACCACATGTTCCACTGTGGCACCCTCAAACCACATGCAGGTCAGTACGCGCGCGCTGTCACAGCTTATGGTGCGATGATGCAGAGACCTCTATGGGTCTTCGACGTCCATGATGTCTGGCGGGGATTCAAATTCCGTGCCAGGCGGTACCAGATCACTCCCTCCTGAAACTTGCGCGTAGGGGCGGAAACGCCCCAGATGGTGCTGAGGTGGGCAGCAGTGGGGAGAGGAGCTGGGCTCATCAACCGCTAGTGGCAGGGAGGAAGGGATGTCCAAGGTATGCATGGCAGCCGATCCAGAGTCCAGCGTGGGGGAGGGAGCTGTCGATACACCTGGGGGCGGAGAGGGCCGGCGGCAGGCCACGGGGAGACGGCATCTGGGCACAGAGATGGTGACTCGAGGATCATGTCCGCACCTGAAAGAGGTAGGGCAAGAGCCAGCGGCGCGAGTCACGCAGGGGCACGCAGGCGGAGCTGATTATGGTAGCGGCACTCGAACCCTTTCGAGGTCTGCACTGATGTCACACGCCACCCATGGACCGCAACGATTGTGGTGGGTGTCCAATCCACCTTGCGCCCGCACTCGCAGACCCACACAGCCATGCCAGGGGCATACCGCTGTGAGGGCCAGGAGAGGGTGTGGGAGGAGGATGGTGTCAGCAAATGGAGCAGGGTCTGTGTCTGGCGCCCATGAAGAAGCTCTGCTGGACTGCATCCGCTGATTGTCTTAGTGCGATAGGTGCTCAAAAACAGGGTGAGGGCCGACGTGGTTGCAGATGTCTCGACTGCCTTTGTCAACTGCTGTTTAAAAGTGCGGACAAGCTGCTCCGCCGCGCCATTGGACTAAGGGTGAAAGGGGAGCTATGGATATGCTTGATACCGTTGGCCTGACGGAAGTCATGGAAGGAGGATGCCGTGAATTGGGCACCATTATCAGAGACCCATGTGTGTGGCAGGCCCTCAATGGCGAGAACCTGTACCAGGGCCGTGAGTGTAGCCTCCGTGGTGGTGGACGCCATGTGGACAACATATGGGTATTTGGAATAAGCACCAACGATGAGCAACCACATGGACCCCAAAAATAGGCCTGCAAAGTCGACATGGATGTGATCCCAGGGCGGCGAGGCACAGGCCAGGGTGCCAGGGTGTAAATGACTGAGGGGGGCTGGCCTGGTGCCGTGCACAGACAGTGCACCCACGGACTAGGCGCTCAATACCACCATCGATGCCGGGCCAATACACGTGCCGGCGAGCCAAAACTTTCATACGGGACATACCCCAGTGCCTGCGGTGTAACAAACCAAACACCCAAAGCCCACCAGTTCTGGAGGGATGACCACCAGATGGGCATCTGACTATGTGGCCAACAGAAGAACATCATCGACCACGGAGAGCCTGTGGGACAGGTGGCGCCAGGGTCTGGAATTGGACTGCATCCAATGAGTAACATAGGAGGGCCACCCGTGGACCATGTAGTTGAGAACCTGCCACAAGACAGGGTTGCAGCGGGTAGCCACAGCAATGTGAGCAGCCATAATAGGCAGACTGTCGAGCACATCTCGGCAGGTGGAATCAATGTGAAAGCAGAGAACATCCTGGTGGTCAAAGGCAGGATCGGGGCCTGCTGGGAGACGTGACAAAGCATCTGCATTAGCATGGTGGGCAGTGGGCTTATACCGGATGGTGTAAGCATAATTACATAAAAACAATGCCCAGTGCTGGAGACATTGAGCCGTCCACTCTGGAAGGTGAGAGTGGGGTCCGGAAAGTGTAACCAAGGGTTTATGGTCTGTCAGGAGGGTGAACTTTGTCCCAAAGAGACAGGTGTGAAATTTTTGAACAGCAAACATGATCGCCAGGGCCTCCTTTTCAATCTGGGAGTAGTTCTGTTGTGCTGGGGTCAACATCTTAGAGGCATAAGCGATGGGCTGTTTGGAGCCATCAGCATCCCGGTGCACAAGGACGGCCCCAATGCCGTTTTTTTTTTTTTTTTTTTTTTTGTTTTGGTCATCAGTCTACTGACTGGTTTGATGCGGCCCGCCACAAATTCGTTTCCTGTGCTAACCTTTTCATCTCAGAGTAGCACTTGCAACCTACGTCCTCAATTATTTGCTTGACGTATTCCAATCTCTGTCTTCCTCTACAGTTTTTGCCCTCTACAGCTCCCTCTAGTACCATGGAAGTCATTCCCTCATGTCTTAGCAGATGTCCTATCATCCTGTCCCTTCTCCTTATCAGTGTTTTCCACATATTCCTTTCCTCTCCGATTCTGCGTAGAACCTCCTCATTCCTTACCTTATCAGTCCACCTAATTTTCAACATTCGTCTATAGCACCACATCTCAAATGCTTCGATTCTCTTCTGTTCCAGTTTTCCCACAGTCCATGTTTCACTACCATACAATGCTGTACTCTAGACGTACATCCTCAGAAATTTCTTCTTCAAATTAAGGCTGGTATTTGATATTAGTAGACTTCTCTTGGCCAGAAATGCCTTTTTTGCCATAGCGAGTCTGCTTTTGATGTCCTCCTTTCTCCGCCCGTCATTGGTTATTTTACTGCCTAGTTAGCAGAATTCCTTAACTTCATTGACTTCGTGACCCTCAATCCTGATGTTAAGTTTCTCGCTGTTCTCATTTCTACTACTTCTCATTACCTTCGTCTTTCTCCTATTTACTCTCAAACCATACTGTGTACTCATTAGACTGTTCATTCCGTTCAGCAGATCATTTAATTCTTCTTCACTTTCACTCAGGATAGCAATGTCATCAGCGAATCGTATCATTGATATCCTTTCACCTTGTATTTTAATTCCACTCCTGAACCTTTCTTTTATTTCCATCATTGCTTCCTCGATGTACAGATTGAAGAGTAGGGGCGAAAGGCTACAGCCTTGTCTTACACCCTTCTTAATACGAGCACTTCGTCGACTCTTATTATTCCCTCTTGGTTGTTGTACATATTGTATATGACACGTCTCTCCCTATAGCTTACCCCTACTTTTTTTAGAATCTCGAACAGCTTGCACCATTTTATATTGTCCAACGCTTTTTCCAGGTCGACAAATCCTACGAAAGTGTCTTGATTTTTCTTTAGCCTTGCTTCCATTATTAGCAGTAACGTCAGAATTGCCTCTCTCGTCCATTTACTTTTCCTAAAGTCAAACTGATCGTCACCTAGCGCATTCTCAATTCTCTTTTCCATTCTTCTGTATATTATTCTTGTAAGCAGCTTCGATGCATGATCTGTTAAGCTGATTGTGCGATAACTCCCGCACTTGTCAGCTCTTGCCGTCTTCGGAATTGTGTGGATGATGCTTTTCCGAAAGTCAGATGGTATATCGCCAGACTCATATATTCTACACACCAACGTGAATAGTCGTTTTGTTGCCACTTCCCCCAATTATTTTAGAAATTTTGATGGAATGTTATCTATCCCTTCTGCCTTATTTGACCGTAAGTCCTCCAAAGCTCTTTTAAATTCCGATTCTAATACTGGATCCCCTATCTCTTCTAAATCGACTCCTGTTTCTTCTTCTATCACATCAGACAAATCTTCACCCTCATAGAGGCTTTCAATGTATTCTTTCCACCTATCTGCTCTCTCCTCTGCATTTAACAGTGGAATACCCGTTGCACTCTTAATGTTACCACCGTTGCTTTTAATGTCACCAAAGGTTGTTTTGACTTTCCTGTATGCTGAGTCTGTCCTTCCGACAATCATATCTTTTTCGATGTCTTCACATTTTTCCTGCAGCCATTTCGTCTTAGCTTCCCTGCACTTCCTATTTATTTCATTCCTCAGCGACTTGTATTTCTGTATTCCTGATTTTCCCGGAACATGTTTGTACTTCCTCCTTTCATCAATCAACTGAAGTATTTTTTCTGTTACCCATGGTTTCTTCACAACTACCTTCTTTGTACCTATGTTTTCCTTCCCATTTTCTGTGATGGCCCTTTTTAGAGATGTCCATTCCTCTTCAACTGTACTGCCTACTGCGCTATTCCTTATTGCTGTATCTATAGCGTTAGAGAACTTCAAACGTATCTCGTCATTCCTTAGTACTTCTGTATCCCACTTCTTTGCGTATTGATTCTTCCTGACTAATGTCTTGAACTTCAGCCTACTCTTCATCACTACTATATTGTGATCTCAGTCTATATCTGTTCCTGGGTACGCCTTACAATCCGGTATCTGATTTCGGAATCTCTGTCTGACCATGATGTAATCTAATTGAAATCTTCCCGTATCTCCCGGCCTTTTCCAAGTATACCTCCTCCTCTTGTGATTCTTGAACAGGGTATTCGCTATTACTAGCTGAAACTTGTTACAGAACTCAATTAGTCTTTCTCCTCTTTCATTCCTTGTCCCAAGCCCATATTCTCCTGTAACCTTTTCTTCTACTCCTTCCCCTACAACTGCATTCCAGTCGCCCATGACTATTAGATTTTCGTCCCCCTTTACATACTGCATTACCCTTTCAATATCCTCATACACCTTCTCTATCTGTTCATCTTCAGCTTGCGACGTCGGCATGTATACCTGAACTATCGTTGTCGGTGTTGGTCTGCTGTCGATTCTGATTAGAACAACCCGGTCACTGAACTGTTCACAGTAACACACCCTCTGCCCTACCTTCCTATTCATAACGAATCCTACACCTGTTATACCATTTTATGCTGCTGTTGATATTACCCAATACTCATCTGACCAGAAATCCTTGTCTTCCTTCCACTTCACTTCACTGACCCCTACTATATCTAGATTCAGCCTTTGCATTTCCCTTTTCAGATTTTCTAGTTTCCCTACCACGTTCAAGCTTCTGACATTCCACGCCCCGACTCATAGAACGTTATCCTTTCGTTGATTACTCAATCTTTTTCTCATGGTAACCTCCCCCTTGGCAGTCCCCTCCCGGAGGTCTGAATGGGGGACTATTCCGGAATCTTTTGCCAATGGAGAGATCATCACGACACTTCTTCAAATACAGGCCACATGTCCTGTGGATACCCATTACGTGTCTTTAATGCAGTGGTTTCCATTGCCTTCTGCATCCTCACGTCGTTGATCATTGCTGATTCTTCCACCTTTAGGGGCAATTTCCCACCCCTAGGACAAGAGAGTGCCCTGAACCTCTATCCGCTCCTCTGCCCTCTTTGACAAGGCCGTTGGCAGAATGAGGCTGACTTCTTATGCCGGAAGTCTTCGGCCGCCGATTATTTATCAAAATTTAGGCAGTGGCGGGGATCTAACACGAGACCAAAGACGTTTTGATTATGAATCAAAGACGCTACCCCTAGACCACGGGTACATACCAATACAGTATGCCGATGCATCAGCCACCACAACCAAGGGGCAGTCTGGAGAAAAGCCTGGTCACAGGCAGGAGTCCAATCAAAAGGTACTCCTTTGCGACACAAGTGATTGAGGGGCTGAGCAATGGAGGCAGCCTGGAGCAAGAACTTTAAGTAATAAGTAACTTTGCCCAAAAACACCTGGAGTTCAGGTAAGTCCTTGGGACGAGGAAGGGCCTCAATGGCCGCGACATTACGACCCGATGGGTGAATGTGATCTTTGCTAAGCCAGTAGCCTAAGTATTCCACTTCTGGTTGAAAAAAAACACTTGTCCAGCCAACAGCGTAAACCAGCAGACTGCAGAGCGTGAAATAGGTTGTTGAGGTTTTGCAAATGTTCCTGGCGGGAACGCCCGGTGACCAAGATGTCATCCAGATAATTCACACAGGCAGGGATAGGCTGTGTAAGCTGCTCCAGGAACCACTGAAAAATGGCCGGCACCGAAGAGACACCAAAGGAAAGGAGCTAGTACTTGTACAATCCACAAGGTGTGTTGACAACCATGATGTTCTATCAGTATGCTGCCTTCCTGTACCACCCGAGTAGGAAAATCAATAACTGATGTCAAATTGAAAGAACCCAGTGATACTTCAAGGTCAAGCTTTCTAATGGACTTTTTCAGAAAATCTGTGTTGAAATCCCCACAATTATTTGCTTTCCTTTGCCTGACAGGTAGCACAACAAAGAATCCAAGTTTTTCAAAAATAGTTGAAAATTTCCCAATGGGGACCTATACACAGCCATAATTATAAAAGTGCCATTATTTAGTTTAAGCTCACATGCACATGTTTGTGTGTGTTGCTCTATGCAAAATGTTTTAGTTTCCAAATTTTTCACACTCAACTCCTCCTCTCTCCATAGTGTGTCTACTTACAGGTGATGAAAGCTTATATCCACCTACATTTACCATTTCCATATCTGTGACTGTATGATGTTCAGACAGGCAAAGTACATCTATTCCACCCTCAGTTTCTAAATCTTCTAAACAAACAAGAAGCTCATCTACTTTGTTTTTTAATCCACTGATATTCTGATGCAATATGTTAACATTAATTTTCACTCTGCTTTTATGTGAATCTTGTGACATACTAACATTATTTTCCACTGTACTGTTGTGAGAATCTTGTGATATTTTCATATCTCTAGTACCTGCCTGTCTGAACTTCTCATTAAGCTTAATTTCAATCACTGTAGGATGATTGGACACTGATCTTAGCCTAAATAAGTACTCCCATGGGTCTCCATGCTCCCCCTAAAAATTTTGCTATCATCCCAGCCAGTTTACGCTTCCCTTTCCTATTGAGATGCAGGCCATGTCTTGTGAAGTCCCACCTACCAATACCATCAACAGCAACCAAACCTCCCCTGACAAAGTAGCTGCCTGAAGCAGCTGATCTAGCTCCATATTGACCCTCCTGACAGAGCTGTTCAATTTGGGCCGCTCTTACCGCATGAAAGCAGGAACCAAGCCAACATTTTTATGGTTCGTTGCAGATGCTATTTTTACCGGGTCACACTCAATATTGTAGCCCTGATCCCTCCCTATCAATACTGTTTCCCTCTCCACCCGCTACCACAACATGTTCCTGCTTTGTAAAACCCTTGCACAATGATCCTACATCACTTGGCTAAGACATGCACTGGGCCTCAAAAGACTTGTGACCTGGTACAGGTCACCTAATTTTTCCTGCAAGATCTGGCCCACACCTCTTCCATGGCTACTACCTAACAACAGAACTTCCTCCTACTTTTCACTTTTTTTGCAACTATTGGTTTCCTAGCGAAAGTCTGTTGAGTGCTGACGACACTTACATCTATTTGAGCCCCTTCCTTAGCTGACTGGGGTAGCAAAGCAAATCTATCGTTTGTGCCAATGATGAAACTGTCAGATACTGTTTTCTTTCTGTGGCCCTGTTCCTTGCTACCACTTCCCACCTGTCTTCACCCTCCTCCCCCCTTAACCTCATCAGTTCCTCCCTAGCACCATCCAGTTCGGCCTGAAGTGCTCTAATCTTTCCTTCCTGTTCCGCTATTTTCCTATCCTTAGAACATAATCTGCAATACCATGGAAGAGACCCATTTACGTCCCTGATTCCCATGCCACTACAGTCACCCCAATATCACCATCTTCCACAACAGCTGCACAGAACCCCAGAACTGACTTTCCTATAGCAGCTCAAACACTTCTCGCTCATAGTTGTTTACAATATTTTTTACAAAATTTATATAGGCAAGAACAGTGATATTCTATTAACTACAGGTCACAAAAGTCACTAAAGTTATGTGGAACACTAATATACGTGTATACTATTAATATAGTAACGTACTGCAGTTGACCTAACGTTAAAAATCAAAACTTGTATATCCGAAAAATCTAGGCCTAAGATCGTGTATGCGCGATACGTTCTTTACGCGTTTCGAAAGGAAACAAAAGATAGAACTTACAACCTTTAATTCCCCGAGTAGATACGGCACTACTAAATGTGTGTGTAAACTTACGTCTAAAGTACGCGGAAACCGGCCCTTATATCACATTTTGTTTTTATCGAGAAATGCTTTGAAACGAGTGAAACCTTCTATAGATGATATAAAACAGACTAACTTCGTTATGGTGTAATATTAACTTAATTGACTTATTATAGAATTAAATTACTTACCTTAACGAGCTTAATTTTCAAGCCTGTGCGATCTGCGCCAGTGCTACCAACCAACTTTCTGTGGATGTACAAAAATCGATAATTTCAGGCTTGCCTGAGTTGGGATCAATATCTTGTTATGGTGCATGCTCAAAATCAGAGCAACACTCTTGTTCTTTTTGAAATGTGAGATGACAAGGTAATTTGTTAACTTTACACAGTGTTGAATTTACTTCTCTTGATCTCTGAGGAAGAAACCGAACAGGTATTTCACGTTTGTCCTTGTCAGGTATTAATGTGTGTCACGCCTCTTTTCAGTAGACCTTCCACCAAAGCAACTGAAGTGAACTAGTTGTCACTGTAGTGTTCCTATTTGACTTATAGACAGGTTTTATAAGACCCAAAACAGCTTCAGTTGTGGCTTTGATAGTTTCAGCATATCGACACTCAATGCTCTCCTAGTATTATCTTTCCCTGTAGATATAACCATGAGGGAAGTAGCCAGTTTTCACATCCGCCAGAATCAATACTTTTCGTCCATATTTTATGGGTTTGTTCTGTATATACACTTTTGAAAGAGCTTCTGTCCCTGAACCCACCCAACATTTAATCAGTGCAGAAGTATGGCCAGAGTATCCAGAGCCTGGCTGTTTCCACTAGTTTATTGAATATGTATGAAACAGCAACAAGAGGGTCTTCATTTTTACTCTCATGGTCATCTAAGAGAGGTGAGTAGAAACAGCAGGCTCTTGAGAGCATCGAAATATAGCACCAGTTCTATCAGAGGCAAAGACAGAATTCAGATCTTTGTGTCCTGATTTGAATGCACCACCAAAATACAGCAGACCTAAAAACGTTTCCATTTCAATTATGACTCCTTCAGGAACTATATTGCTGCTGTTCTCTGAATAGTTCACCTTCACAACATTAATTTTTTCCATTTCCTTCAGGAACTACATCGCTGCCGTTCTCTGAATAGTTCACCTTTGCAAAATCAATTTTATCATTTGTATGTTTTATTAGTTCGTTCACCTTACTATCAGAGAAAAAGGCAGAACCGAAATTCAATTTCATTTGCATGACTGTCCATATTACTGGCAACACCCAGCAGGCCTGGAAATTTCCTCACCAAATTGTGTGTTTGTGTTCTCACATTGCACACTCAACACTGATGACCATCTGAAAAAATTTCCTTTGCCAAAGGAATGAGCACTGTTATATGTTTCTGGCTACTCATCCACACTAGCAGACGATTAAGAGAGTAATTCACATTCACTCTCTTCATGTGTTGTCTCGTCAGATTCACTTTCTTCTTCACTACTGAAATTGTTTTGTTCAGGCTCAGGCATTTTTTGTTATTATAAAAACAACCTGAATAAACTGCTTTGCCACTGCTGAACTTTTATTGCACTTCTGATAATGAAAGAAATCAGTCAGCAATTCTTAAGTTACGTTGTTATGGGTCATGATGAACAATCAGGTCTTATCCCCCCCCCCTCTTTTTTATTTCAGCAATGGAACCATGACCATGCTTATTGTTGACTTGTGAAGCTGAGATATATTTCAGAAGGTACTATAATCATGAGATTTAGATCATAAAACATAAAAGAGCCTTTTAAAGGACAGCAGAAGTGGCATTTTGACCCATACAATACCAGTGAAGGGTTAAATCTACTGTCAACTTTGTTTTCCCCCCCTATGACAACTCAAATATAACTATTGCTATCGTTTTCTCCCGCAATTGCATGTTTTTATAACACATTAAGGGGAACTTATTGTCAATGAAGATGCAATTTTAGGGTGGTTGCTGTTGGAGGATAAAATTTAAAATGAAAACTTACGTAAGAACATGAGCCTGAGCACTGCTGTAGTGGATAAAATTGAAGCAAAATGATTGAGATGGTATGTGCATGTATGCCATTTGGGTGAGAATATATGGCCTATGATGATGGCATGGATTCAGACTAATACAAGAAGAAGAAGAAGAAGAAGAAGAAGACGATGACACTGGTAAACATAGGAAGGGGGGCGGGGGGGGGGGGGGTGTCGGAAGAGCTGTCAGAGTAGGATTTGCATGCACAAGACTGGAAAGATAGATTTTTGAAACTAGGATGCAAGAAATGACTAATGTTGTATCAAATCGCAGCTTTTTTTAAAAAAATTGTTTGTCAAGTATTCCTGCATCTTCACCAGGAAATGACTAGAAGAATAACCTCCACCCCACAGTCACAAATTACTGCACAACAATTGATACAGTTTGAGTTTCTATCCCATTAGAAGAATCTGCCAACATCACACATTTTCTTTATTTGAATCTTCATTATCTTCCAATGTGCCTGAGAAAGAAATCTTAGTATGTATCACCAATTCTGATTTAAGGCAGAGATAAGGACTTTAAATGCAAAAATTATGCAAACTTTACGGTTGCTCAGTTAGAAATTGGGTATTACTAAAACATAGAAAAACAGACAAATGGGTCAGGGAACAAACTGGAATGGAAGACATAATTCTAGCCAGAATGAAAATTAAATGGACACAGCAGGCCATTAAGCCAGGCAAACGGACGGCAGAGACACCATCGACGTTCTTTTCTGGATTCCAACAGATAATCTACAATGTCTGAATGGGAAGTAGTAGTTGAAAATAAAAGCTGTTGAAAAGACAGTGACTGTCATATTTTTTCTGGCTTCTCTAAATTTTGTTTCTAAGGACAATGAAACATATTTTTGAGAAAAGTCATGTTGCACACATTTTAGTTGTTATTGGTACCTGAACACCCCCCGAGCTACTAAAAATTTTGAATCTGTTAATATGACCTCAGACTTAAGTAACAGGTCACTACTGTTCAATTCTTCAGTGAATACACAGTTCCTTTTCAGCATTTTGAGATTACATTAACTAGATGTACAATAAAAAATAATTGCAAATGATGACTCACAATTTAGACTTTACTTATACATCAGATGTACAGGAAAGTAATTTTTGGAGGGCTCGGGTTGCAATAAAACAGGACACGCACAACAATGAACATGCCCGTGTCGTACAGTAGCAGCAACAGCAACAGCTGTTCATTCATCCATCCTGAATCATTGTACAATGATTTAGGATCTTTCAATCCATAGAAGCAACTGAAAGTCATACATAAGAATATATCAACAGACATGAGTGTTTAATGAGGAGAGAGGTTGCTGGCCATGGACATACTTTTGTTCAACATTTTCACCGACTCTCTATAAACAACAGTCAGAATGTTCTATCAATCATTCTATTCCCCAGTGACAGAAATCCACTCCTTGGTCAGGGGGTCATATGAGGATAGCTGCATGAACATCCTTCTTGTTGGAAAACCTGTGATTGCTGCAGATCAGTTCATCAATTGCCTGGACCCTGTTGGCACTGGCCTCATTTTCTGATCAGTGTCACCCACGTCTGTGCAGCAATGGTCAAATTGTAGGTGCCACTTCACTACAGCTGGATGCAACATTGTAGTTGGTCCATACACCACAAGAATTCCACAGTGAATTTGTGTGCAATTTAGATGTTTCATCCAAAGGGACTGTACTGTCCCACGTACTTCAATTTTGGAGTAAGTTTCCAGTTGCCGCACCATTCCACTCCCACACTGTGATGCACATGTTATCTGTATTAAATAAATAAGTAAATAAATAAAACAGTCTAGGCAGAAAACCCAGAATATGTACTCTCTTCTGTCAATGCAATTGTATTACTGTATAGCAATATGTGTATCTTACCTTTTCAAGTTCCCTCACATAAGCTATTGATATTTCTATTTTGAAAAACAAAAAAAAAATCATTGTAAAGAAGCACAGAAAAGAGTGAGTTACATCAATCCTCTGGACTCGGGTCCATTATTTCCTATCAATATTAAATATTTCTCTCTTGTTTTACTAGATACAAATTTGAAATGTAGTGCCACAGGTTTAGAATACATAAAAAAAGGAAGAAACATTATAAGAAAAGGTAAGTCATTTTCAGTAATAAGTATTACAGTCAGTCACCAGGGAGAAGGAACAAAATCATATTACAGTTAATCTCTTCTGCTGAATGTCACTTCAACCTTGTGGATAACTGCCATGAATGACACCTACAGCAGTACCATACAATGGTATACTCATCCAATGGGACACCCAATGGCTTGGAATGCTGTCAAGAGCCCTTTTTAAACTTATCTGATTAACACACACACAGACAGACAGACAGACACAGACAGAGAGAGACCTTTCAACAAATCACTGAGGACACTTTATTAACAGTGGTACTGCCCTCCCAATACCGTTGTTCTGGTACTACATGCACACTGCATAGCATCAAATACTAAACTTTCTCAAAACTGTTTAAAATGTACCCTCCTGATCACCAGATAATTAGCCTCCCTCAAGTGTTAACATGTGTGGATATTTACCTGTCCACAGATTTATTTCCCAGTTACTATTATTAGACTGAACTAGCCATCAAAAATTCCTGTTGCTGGAGAGAATGCACAGTCTCTCCTAGTCAGTGTCACATCATGTGAAAGATGCTGTTACTACACTAGAGATCTATCAATTTCTAATTAACTCAATGCAAAATTCTTTTGAAATGTTAAAACTCTACTAAGCATTCTTTGTGACATGAGTAACACATCTGAATCCCCTGGATCAAAAATGCATAAGACTAAAATTTCCACAAAAGTTTATGTACATGAAAGCAAAGTGTTGATTTAGACAGTTATAAAATATGTTAAAAACAAGAAAAGAATTAATTCCTTTTGTAAGTCAACATCCACAGTACTTCAATGCAAATGGAAATCATCAGATCTCAATACTATTATTTACAAGAAAAACACTAACTTCAGTTATGACCACATTCTCTCAACCATAACAGATAATTGTCTGTCAAGATTCTCTTGTTAAAAACAGGTCATTTATATGCGAAGTAATACAGTTTTGTACGGACTGATTATGTGCAAATTCTGCCCATTTGTGAGATTCTTTTAGTGGAAAAAACCCAAAACATTCTACATATTTTCAGTCCACTTGCAGTAAGAAATTAAAAGCAAAAAACTGAAGCTTTCTGTGGTTACACCCATAATCTTCACCAAAGGGAACTAACTGTCATTCCTGTAGATGTGGTGGTCTCTTATACGCAATGGCAGTCCTGTAATTGGTCAATCTACCTCACTATGACCTCGCAATGCCAGAAATAATGTAATATCGGCAATAGAAGGATGCTGCTGAAACCTTGTTGGGTAGTATACAACTGGCCAAATCTCTCTGTAATTTCAATGTCAAGAGTCCGCTTCCATGAACTATCAAAATCGTAACTGCTGTCCCACTAAAAGTAACTGTTGCACATTCTCATTTCTTCAGCCCAAGATACGAAATGGAAGTCACCAAACATAACATAAAATTATGTCAGCTACCACTGATTTTTCAAGATCTCAATTCTTTAATGTGCCTGTGTCATTCTGTACAATATGAAACTACAAGAGTGGACAGACCAATGCAGTTGCTTCCACGCACCGATCGAATGGTGTTAACTCTAGGGACCCTGAAGCCTATATTGCCCTTAACCAGGCATGTTTTCTTATTTTTATCCAGTTTATTACTGAGACAATAGTAATTTGTTTACATCCGTAAACAGTATATGGCTTTAGAACAACATTCAAGAAATTCATTAAAATATACCCTTTGAAAAGCATACATATAAAAATTTAACATGTACAGGGTGGGGCAAATAAAAGTGGCATGGAGAACAGAGTTCCAGGGCACAATGTAACACAGCAGAGGAAAGGAAATACAGTACTAGCCTGACTATAGCAGATGTTGAAAGTGACCACCACTCATGTCTTGGCAGTTTTAGGCCCTGATCAGAAAGTTGCTGAAGGCAGCTCAAAGCTAGGCTGCTGGAATTGCTGCAGTCTCATCCGAAATGTTCTGCTGTAGTTCCTGAAGACTATGAGGGTTGTTGCAACACACAGACTTGATGCCTCCCCACACAAAGTAAGTGCACACTGGCAGGTCAGGTGACCTGGGTGGCCTGCTAGGGCAACAACCAGACTGATCTCTGCTAACAACTCTGTTAGGCATGGAGATAGTATAAATGTACTCCAAGGTTCGGCCAGCTGTATGGGCAGTTGCTCCATCCTGCTGGAAATAACTATGTCTTTTCCTCCTTTGCTAATGCTGCCACAAATGGTTTCCAAATAGTGGCAATGTAATGTGCTGAAGTCAACATCTGATGAAAGAAGATGGGACCAATAACGTAGTGTGCAGACACTGCACACCAAACCCCAACCTCCTGATCATAAAATGGTGTTTCACGGAAGTTGTGCAGATTCTCCACCGCCCAGAACGTGAGATTCTGCGAGTTAATAATAACCACTCAGGTGAAATCAGGCTTCATCGGGCATAAAGAACAGATCCAAGTCCAAGCCATTCACAGTTATCTCAGCAAACAGTCACTCACAAAACTGTAGGCACTGAGGAGCATCCTCTAGTTTTAATGCATGAACAACAGACAGTGCAGATCCAGGTGGAGTATTTGTCCACATGATCAACATGATATGCTGGTCTCTTGCAACAGGCGTCAGGTTGATTTGATAGGACTCTGAAGCGTTTTCTGGTGAACTGCAGCCTCATTTTCTGGCGTGCTGGCACATTTCATATTTGTTTAAAACAGATCCTGCCCGACACCATTTTTGGCACTCTTTGCTGGCACTTTGACACCATTAAACTTCTCAGCAAACAACTGGCGATGCTGTTTCCTTGCCGGCCGAAGTGGCCGTGCGGTTAAAGGCGCTGTAGTCTGGAACCGCAAGACCGCTACGGTCGCAGGTTCGAATCCTGCCTCGGGCATGGATGTTTGTGATGTCCTTAGGTTAGTTAGGTTTAACTAGTTCTAAGTTCTAGGGGACTAATGACCTCAGCAGTTGAGTCCCATAGTGCTCAGAGCCATTTTTTTTGTTTCCTTGACTGTTGTCATGTAGCTGTACACAACAAACATCCACTGCTCCACTATGAGTACCACTGTCTGCTTTGCACTGCTCCACTCACACTGACACAGCCTGCACTATGTACTGGTGTGGATCACGTGGTGTGCACATCACAGGGTGTGGGTATATGCATACATTCATGTCTAATCGTATCGACTTGGTGGGCCACTTATCTGGTCCACCCTGTACACATGTTACGCAATTTATTTAATTGCAATGATTCTCACAACTTTGATAAATCGTAATTTACACACTATAAAATTAAAGTGTTCACTTACCATTAGTCTTATTTCACTAAATACTGTGATTCAGAATACATGTGTCCGACTGACTGATTAGGGTAGGTAAATGAGATGGATGCTATTTATTGCAGTTGTTTCTGCCTACATTTGGCAAGTCAGTCTGAATTTTTTACTTCTTAGTGGACTGTCTTTCCCTTTGTCTTCCCTTACCAAAGTTCCTGTGATTTGTGAGTTGTAGCTGTGGACACACAAACTGTGTTGCATTTGTCGACAGCCAGTGCCATCAGCCAGTGACTGTGCACCTTTGCTGGAATGTTACCTGTCTCACTGACAGCCCATCCACATGGGTGAGTTATTACACAAGTATCTCGTGTTAAATATAGCTTAAGTTTTAGAATTCCTGGCCATTTTTGAGACAGTTTTCTTGCTGCTTTTTTTTTGACTGAAAGTTAGTTATGGAATTTGGAAATTGATATACAATACATAAAAATATTAATGCACCCATGACATTTTTTTGGGAGTAGTCATGAACCCTGGGATTCCTCAAACCCACCCCCTCCTGTTGATTTAATATGTGATACGTAAAAGTTCTTCTGCACTATGTAACAACTCCAGAAAACATTGTTTTCGTGCCAACAACCTCATCATCTTAGCCATCATTTTAATAATTTATTTGTCCAACAGCGATTTCTTCACGTTATTTCACCTGTCAAAGGTAGGGGCCAAGGAGAGGTTGCTACTTCACTGGAAATTTGGAATAAGTGTGAAATAAACTGTCAACAGCATGGGGGTGATAGCTGTGATGTCTTTTTAATTTTGTGTCCATAAAAGGTCTCTACAAATACAGAACAACATGCTGACATTTCAAAATAATCTGAGCATTATCACAACAAAACATAATATTTACAAAATGCTTCCATAAATGAACTAAACAATAACAGAAGTACACATAAATCACAAAAAATTGAGTTTTGTTTCCTTATACACTATTGTCAATATACATTTGTTGTAAAATAAAGTACGCTACAGAACAAGAGGATAAAAGGTGGGGAAGAAAAGTAAAACAAGAGTCATTTGTTTATGGTAAACAAATCAGCATTACTGCACGACTGAACTTTGCATACTTTCGTGAAGCACAGCAAGTACAACTGTATGCAGCATTTGAAACTTGTGTGAAGGTTATAATTTTGATTTTTTGTGTGTGTGTGTGTGTGTGTGTGTGTGTGTGTGTGTGTGTGTGTGTGTGTGTGCGCGCGCGCGCGCACACATATCTAGTTCACTGCTGATTTCTGTTCACGGCTTTCTAAGTATTCACTCAAAAGCATTTTCGGAATGGTATACCCATCATTGTCATTCCATACATGCACATGTCGTGTGTGAGAGGATTCATCTGTTCTACCTGTAAATTACAACACACTTTTCAGTGTACACTAACATGAGAATCTATAAGGAACAACCAGAAACTAATGTACATTAATTCTCTTTTGTTTTTGAAACAACTTCCAGTTACAATAAAACATTTTCCTGCAGCTCTATAAAATATATCTCTCACCAATACAGTGTCATTCCATTATGAAATTACTTCCATGAGACTTCATTTTTTCTTTTTAAGATAGTTTTTTTCTTTCCTAAGACTGGTAATTATGCTATTGATATTTGTTTGGAGGCTACAACAAATCTTAAATATAAATGACAATAGTAACAGCAGTTTTAATTTAGATTTCTTTTTTCCAGTCTTGCAGTCTCTCCTTGATTATAGCTTCCAAGATATTTATTTAGGAATGTCTAAGCTGTCTGTGGCACAAACATAATGGACATGGAAAATCAACTTGTGGTGTGGGTCTCTCAGTGTGTGCCAAACAATGTGAATAGTTATTTCTGTAACATGAAAACTTTCCACAAAGACTCAAGTTCCGCACTGCTTTTTTTGTTCAATATTGTTAAAGCTTATCTATGAGATAATGTTCGTGTGTGGTCACTTGACATCCATGGACATAAAGACGCAACACACAGATGGCAATGCGTTCTGTAGGAACGTCTTTCATTCTAAAAAGAAAGTGGAAGTCACATTGGTTTCTGGCTGACCTTAGCGTTATAATTTAAGAATAAACTTGAGAATCAGTAATACAAACAAAATGTTTCACAAATACTTCCAGTGGTAAGAAAAGACAGTTCTAATCTGCTGGATCTTTTCTAATTATATATGAAGATACTAAGCAATGTACTCATGGATTCATGTTAGTTTTAGTGAAATTGTTATTAGATAGTATAACAACAACAATCTGTCACACAACAGATCACACAACACAAACGACCCAAGGTAGCACTGAAAATAACGTAACAACACTTTAAAAAAGGAAGACAGTTCACAAAACTGCATGTTCAATCAGAAGGTGTAATTGAACTTCTATTCAGTTCAAGAATAGAACCAAATCTGATATTGATTTTTGGAAGAAACAACATTCTAAATTGATATATTCAAGAAAATATGGAGTATCACAATGATCATGCATATGATCAAATCATAATGCTTTGTTACTCTTATAAAAATGGTTTGGATTACGCAGATGTTCATTACATAACTGTTCTTTAAAAATATCTATACACAGAATAACACCAAGCAACAGAATCAAGTTGAAATGATCTAACAACAAAATCACTGGATTATCAGAGCCAATAGAAAATATTATTAAATAATTAGCATCACAATTGCAAGGAATGGGTTACATTATGTATAAAGTGACTTATTTAGACATGACATAAAACATGAACCATTTATTGTTTTGTAACTTCCTGTGCCCCTGAAACAGATGAAATCACTAGAAATTCAGACCAGCTCTTCCACCATACATCCAGCATTAATCTCAATATTATAATAATTATTAAGCTCATTTTAAAGTAACATCTATTAAAGGTGACTTGTCTCTTTAAATATTGTGGAAAAAAGAGTGCATAAAACATTATGGAGGAAGGAAACATTGCTCTGAACACATCTGATCCTTCAGTTGGTCACATGATCATAAAACTTGGCAACTGTGCTTTAGCACTAGATATGACAATATCCCAGTAACATGAACTGGAGAAAGTTCACAGTAATGTCGGATTTTACAGTGACAGAAATGAAACTAAAACAGCAGAAAAAAATATATATTTACATGTTGGCACTGTACATTTGTGCGAATATAGTGTATTGGACATACATGCCAGCAATTCTGTTAGTAATTAAAATCTATTGCAGAATATCATAGTAATAAATATGTATGTAACAGATAATAGTGATACATTAGTTCTGATGGTGATACCTCAGTGGGCAGCATCAAGAATTCTAGAGAACAACGTTATGAGTTTCAGGTAGAATATCTTTTAAGTTATTTTCTTTGACTTTAATCCATTTTAGATTATTCAACAACTTTTTTTATCTGTGGATCACCATTAAATGCATGTCTAACACACAGTTTAGCAAAAGATGATGTCTGACAAGACACATGAAGAGTCAAATGGAGGGGCTCACAACTACAGGGTGGTTGTAATTAAAGTTACAGTTTCAAAATGCTGTAAAAAATGAACCACTGCTCCAAAAGATGTCAAATTTGAACAGGATATTATCGAAGGAGGGGGGGAACATAATGGGAAAAAAATACCTCTAGATAGCACTGTAAACACCACAATATTCGAAATAAAAGATGCAGGGTACATGGCTGTTCCTCAGTTTGCATCTCATGTGCTCGGCATGACTGCTTCAATGCACAATCACAAGTTGCTGGTATAGCTCTTTTGCAAGAATGTTACTTTGTACCAGTAGCTCTGCAGAAGTTATCAACACTCGAAAGTATTGAAAAAGGTGTTGGTCCATTACCTGCCAAGGGCCTGGCCTAAATGAATATGAAATTTTTTAAAAAAAGGCAGGTTCTTTTGAAGTACAATGTGACAAAGGGAGAAAAATGGTTGATCTGATGGTGTGGGCCACAGCAGGGTCGAGCGATGATGTGCAAACATGCAGTGCATGGAGAATTGCCCAAACTTTGAACATGTCTGTGCACATGGTGCATAAAATTCTATGAATCATCTTGCATTGCCATCCCTTCAAAATTACAAGTGTTAAGGAGATGCTTCATGACCTGCTAGTAAGAAACATTTGCTCTAGAATTTCTTGCTCACATGGGAGTGGACAATGAATGGCCATGGAACATTCTGTGGACAGATGAAGCCCACTTCCATCCCCAAGGAATCTTAATACACAGAATTGCTGAATATGGGCAACAGAAAATTCACTCACACATCAACTGGCACCACTTCATTCTGCAAAGGTAACTGTGTGGTGCGAGCTGCTACATTGTTTATCATAGGCATACAGTATATATATCTATGGAGTGACCACAGCCTCCTGCTCACGTTCCGAACATCAAACCAGGCTAATCACATGATTTTTGGATGCCACTGCTAGTCTACAATTTTTGGTAATAGTGAAACTTTAATATATTTGCCTTGTTTTGTACACGTTTCTACACATCTGACTTTTCGTGACAGCTGTGGTGCAGTATTGTCATTGCTGCAGATCAAAAGAGAAGTATATGAAAGGAGGACCAGTTACTTTTCACAGGTACGTACAAAAAATGTATAATTGTAAATGTCATGTTGATATGAGGCACTTTATATGTTTAAAAACATTGAGAGACAATATTATAAAGTCTTGTACTCTAGAGATAATTTCTGTGATTGTGCGTGTTTACGAGACTGCCAATCACTGTATACACTTGAGTGTTATGTTAAAATTTATAAGTGACAGTCTGGTTAATTTCCTCCAATTTATGCACATTCTCAGACCCTTGTGTTTATCTAATTATTTCTGCACAAGACAGTTCTCTATGCAGCATCATTGTAGCTTAATTAATTAGAACAGAGATTCAACAACGTAAGTGCAACAGAAAACATAAAAAAATATAGTTGACTGTCACTTCTTATCCCATTACCGAAATATTGTAAATAAAGTGGAATCCGAGCTATGATACTGTGGCTAAAAGCACAATACCACTGCTCTTCACATCTTTAAGCCATCTACATCCACATGTATACTCTGCAAACCGCCATGAGGTGCATGGCAGAGGGTACATCCTATTGTACCAATTATTACGGTTTCTTCCTGTTCCATTCGCATATACTGTGTGGGAAGAATGACTGACTGAATGCCTCTGTGCGTGCACTAATTATTATAATCTTATCCTCAGATCCCTATTTGAGTGATATTCAGGGTGTTGTACTACATTCCTAGAGTAATCATTTAAAGCCAGTTCTTGAAACTTTATTAATATGCTTTCACAGGATAGTTCTGTCTGTCTTTAAAAGTCTGCCACTTCAGTTCCTTCAGTATCTCTGTGACACTCTTCCATGTATTAAACAAACCTGTGACCATTCATGTTGTCCTCCTCTGTATGCATTCACCATCTCCTGTTAGTCCTATCTGGTATAGGTCCCACACACTTGAGCAACATTCGAGGATGGGTGGTGCAAGTGATTTGTAAGCAATCTCTTTTGTAGACTATTTGCCCTTCCCCAGTAGTCCACCACCTGCTTCACCCATGACAGAACCTATGTGATCATTCCACTTCACCTACCTACAATGTGTTACACTCAGGTACTTGTATAAGCTGGCCGATTTTAACAGTGACTCACTGATATTACAGTTGTAGGACACAACTTTTTTTTTTAGTGCAAAATTTTACATTTCTGAACATTTAGAGCAATTTGCCAATCTCTGCACCATGTTGAAATCTTATCAAGATCTGACTGAATATTTATGCAGCTTCTCTCAGATACCACTTCATTACAGATAATTGCATCTTCTGCAAAAAGCCTGATTTTACTATTATATTGTCTGCTAGGTCATTACTATACAACATGAACAGCAAGGATCCCAACACACTTCCCTGGGGCACACCCGAAGTTACTTTACATCTAAAGATGACTCTACATCCAAGATAATACGCTGTGTCCTCTCTACCAAAAAGTCCTCAATCCAGTCACAAATTTCACTTGATACCCTATACTATCGTACTTTTGACAATGAGCATAGGTGCGGTACTGAGTCACATGCTTTTCGAAAATCAAGAAATACTGCACCTAACTGTTTCCCTTAATTAAAAGCTTTTAGTATGTCATGTGGAAAAAGTGAGAGTTGAGTTTCACATTATCAATGTTTTCAAAAACCATGCTATTTGACATTGAGGGAGTAATTCTGTTCGTGATACCTCATTATGCTTGAGCTCAAAATAAGTTCTAAGATTCTACAACAAATCGATGTCAAGGACATTGGATGATAGTTTTGTCACCAGAGCTTTTTTTCAAGAACTGGGCACAGTTTTTTGTTCGAGGGACCTATGGTAGATTATAGTGAGAAGAAGACCAACTCAGCTGAAAATTCAGTATAGAATCTGACAGGGATTCCATCGGGGCCTAGAGTTTTGATCAACTTTAACGATTTCAGCTGTTTATCAACATCGCTAACCCTAATACTTATTCATCTTTTCAGTGGTACAAGGATTAAATTGGGGCTATTCTCCTGAGTTTTCCTTTGTAAAGGATTATTTGAAAATGGAGTTAAGGATTTCAGCTTTTTCTTTGCTACCTTCAGTTTCAGTTACTGTCTCATTTGCTAGGGACTGGACACTAACTTTGCTGCCACTAACAGCTTTTACATACGACCAGAATTTCTTTGGATTTTGTGAAATATCATTTGACAATATTTTGCTACGGCAATCACTGAAGGCATCATGCACTGCTCTCTCGACAGCCAATGTGTGACATTCAGCATCTCTCTATTTATAGACCTCTGTTTTGTATTACACCTATTATGCAGTAATCTCTGTTTCTTTACAGTGACTGTATAACACGGAGATTCCCTCGCATTATGAACTGTTCTACTAAGTACACATCTATCCAGCGTGTGGTCAACCATTCTTTTAAACTTGAGCCAGAGTTCCTCTGTGTGCTCCTGATCTGTGCTGAATGTTTTAAGTGCCTCACTGAGATACTGAAATTCTGATTTTTTGTCTAGTTTACTGAACATATACACTCCTGGAAATTGAAATAAGAACACCGTGAATTCATTGTCCCAGGAAGGGGAAACTTTATTGACACATTCCTGGGGTCAGATACATCACATGATCACACTGACAGAACCACAGGCACATAGACACAGGCAACAGAGCATGCACAATGTCGGCACTAGTACAGTGTATATCCACCTTTCGCAGCAATGCAGGCTGCTATTCTCCCATGAAGACGATCGTAGAGATGCTGGATGTAGTCCTGTGGAACGGCTTGCCATGCCATTTCCACCTGGCGCCTCAGTTGGACCAGCGTTCGTGCTGGACGTGCAGACCGCGTGAGACGACGCTTCATCCAGTCCCAAACATGCTCAATGGGGGACAGATCCGGAGATCTTGCTGGCCAGGGTAGTTGACTTACACCTTCTAGAGCACGTTGGGTGGCACGGGATACATGCGGACGTGCATTGTCCTGTTGGAACTGCAAGTTCCCTTGCCGGTCTAGGAATGGTAGAACGATGGGTTCGATGACGGTTTGGATGTACCGTGCACTATTCAGTGTCCCCTCGACGATCACCAGTGGTGTACGGCCAGTGTAGGAGATCGCTCCCCACACCATGATGCCGGGTGTTGGCCCTGTGTGCCTCGGTCGTATGCAGTCCTGATTGTGGCGCTCACCTGCACGGCGCCAAACACGCATACGACCATCATTTGCACCAAGGCAGAAGCGACTCTCATCGCTGAAGACGACACGTCTCCATTCGTCCCTCCATTCACGCCTGTCGCGACACCACTGGAGGCGGGCTGCACGATGTTGGGGCGTGAGTGGAAGACGGCCTAACGGTGTGCGGGACCGTAGCCCAGCTTCATGGAGACGGTTGCGAATGGTCCTCGCCGATACCCCAGGAGCAACAGTGTCCCTAATTTGCTGGGAAGTGGCGGTGCGGTCCCCTACGGCACTGCGTAGGATCCTACGGTCTTGGCGTGCATCCGTGCGTCGCTGCGGTCCGGTCCCAGGTCGACGGGCACGTGCACCTTCCGCCGACCACTGGCGACAACATCGATGTACTGTGGAGACCTCACGCCCCAAGTGTTGAGCAATTCGGCAGTACGTCCACCCGGCCTCCCGCATGCCCTCTATACACCCTCGCTCAAAGTCAGTCAACTGCACATACGGTTCACGTCCACGCTGTCGCGGCATGCTACCAGTGTTAAAGACTGCGATGGGGCTCCGTATGCCACGGCAAACTGGCTGACACTGACGGCGGCGGTGCACAAATGCTGCGCAGCTAGCGCCATTCGACGGCCAACACCGCGGTTCCTGGTGTGTCCGCTGTGCCGTGCGTGTGATCATTGCTTGTACAGCCCTCTCGCAGTGTCCGGAGCAAGTATGGTGGGTCTGACACACCGGTGTCAATGTGTTCTTTTTTCCATTTCCAGGAGTGTATATCTTTCTGCTTGTTTTAGCTGTCCTTTGTACTTTGGTAATCATTGATGGCACAGATGTGTCATGGTCACTGACACCAGTTTTGATGCAGACATCCTCAACGAGGTCACGTCTATTTGTAGCCATCAGATTCCATATACTTACATCATGAGTACGATTCCTAACTATCTGTTCTAGGTAGTTTTCTGAGAAGGCATTTAATAGAGTTTCACAGGATGTGTTACCACACTTACCACTAGGTAACACCCACCACTAACAAAACTGTAATTTTCCCAATTAACTATTGGATGATTAAAGTCTCCACTGATGATTACAGTTTGACTGGGGAACGTACGTATAAGTGAACTAAGGTTTTCTCTGAAGTTTTCTGTTACATCAGGAGATGAGTCTTATGGGCAATAGAAGGATCCAATTATCATTTTATACCCACCGAGTCTTGCCGAAACAATTTCACATGTATCTTCAATTTCTATCTCTGTGGATTTGAGTTTTTTGTCTACTGTGACAAATACACCACCTCCATTTTCCATTCGCCCATCCTTTCGATATACACTTAAATTTTCCCAAAAATCTCATTGCTATCACTTTTAGGTTTCATCCAGCTTTCTGTACCTAGTATTATGTGAGCTTCAATGCTTTTCGTGAGCACTTCAAACTGTGGCACTTTGTTGCAAATGTTTCCGCAGTTTACTGTCAGGATTTTAATACTCTTGCCTGTAGGAGGCATATCTTCTAATAACACTGATATTTCTGGGTTTCCTACAGCTGTCATTATCTGGATTGGATGGACAGTCACCTAAAAAAAAAAAACACCTGTTTCTATCCTACATACTGTCAGCTACCTGAGTAGCAGGCTCTAATGTGTAGTGCACATCTGACCTATTTAGGGGGACCCTACAGTTCTCAACCCTGTAGCATAAGTCTAGGAAGTCGTAGCCCAGTTTGTCACAGAAATTTCAAAGTCTCTGGTTCAGCCCTTCCACTCAGCTCAGAACCAAAGGGCCACGGTCATTTCTGGGGACAACGCTGCAAATTGTGAGCTTTGCTGAGACTCGCTCCATGAAGCTGGTCTTCTCAACTTTCTCTGCCAGTCACTGGAATGATCCAAGTAAGATGTCGACATCACAATCTGCAGTTGGTTGCAACCTGTTTCCTCAATGGCTGCTGGAATAGCCCCTTCAACATGTTTAATGAGACACCCAGGCATACACACTGAGTGCACACTGTGGCCTTTCTTGTCCCTTGCTGCCATTTCCCTACGGGGTACCATCATTCATTGTACATTTGAACTGCCAATGATTAATAGACCCCTAACATTTTGCGTCTGCCTCCTCCTGACACTGGACAAAACAGGTTTCCACACAACAGTTGAAGTGAGACCCACTGTGTCAGTTTCAGTGAAAGACAGCATCTCAAACTTATTGGTTAGAGGGATCAGTACAACACCCTGAATCCTCCCTGGTCCCCGTCCACCCTGTACAGGATGCCTACCGACATACCATTTGCAGTCAAGTGGATAGGTAATGATAGATCCTGTAATTTCTGCAGAGAAGACAGGATAAACTGGAGAGAATAGTACTTGAGGTACGTCTGGTACACGCATCAGAAGTACAAGACTCTTGGGAGCTCTTCCAACACACCTATTCGCAGTAGCTGTCAATTGTTTGACAGTAGTCAGGCTCATTTCCAGCTGCTTACGTCAACTAACCCATCCTGTGTTTAAGAACAGCAGGCACATTGGGGCTGCATTTTGGCTGATGATGTATTATAAGGCAGTGAACAGAGGACTTTAAATTAAACCTGCTGATTATCTTTTAATTTGTAGAGGTAGAAAGTTTGTAATTCCCTATAAGAATTAAAGCAGATACACAAAATGGGATTTCCATTAGAGCAACACAAAAACTGTGGTAAAAATTACTACTTTCCTAAAAGTTCTGATGTTAATTATAGTTGTTAAACTCAAAAACAGAGTTGATTTACGATAAATGTAGATAATAATTAGGGCTACTCCTCTTAACAAAATTTTAGTTACAAAATCTGCTACAGTAACTAAATCACAAACCCCGATCTGTTACAAATTGCTCATAGATTATACAAAGGACAATGGTAGGTTCCGAAAATTCTCAAAAATACATTTATTTGCGTTGATACACAATGAAATTCAGCGGAGATGGATACTTTAGCTGAACTGTGAACCACAAACACTGATTTGCTACAAAGTAAATTATGTATCCACAACACTCATATCACTAACTTTCAAAAATATAGTTTTGGAAGCATCCGAAAATTCTGAAACTATCCTATGTTTCATGGAACTGTACAATGAAATCAGAGAAAGATTGTTTTGAATGACAATAGGCCTACTGCCTTAAAAATTTTAAAACAGCGCAATTTAGTTCAAGCCTACAATTAACAGTAACAATACTAGTTTATCACAGCACTCGCAAATGTTCGAAATTTCACAATACGAACAAGTACTGATACAATGAAAGATTACACAGAGGAAATGATGCAAACAGTAAAATATGTGAATATAGAACTTTAAATCAACACACGGTCTTGTACAAGCAGTCTCACATAAGGGAAAATTAGTAAGTCAGCTTTTATATATAGATTAACATGCATATTGCACAGATTTTTCCTTAGCTGATTCTGTGCACACTTTTACACTGGCGTGCTGAAGGACACTGCAGCGCAAGTTTATCTCGACCACAACTGCTAAAATGTGCAGCACCAACAAAGCAAGTCTTCTGCCTGTTGCAGTTAACAATGCAACTTCAGTGCTTGGTATAAAATTGTTACATTGTCTGTAAAATGCATATATGCAACTTTCACAGTACTTCTGAAGGGGATCTATCTGTAGCAGCAAAATAACAACATTCAAAATGCACTAAGTCCTATACAGACTAAAATGCACCATTCCAAAATCATGTGACTTGAACTGCAGGAGATGTTACAGACAGAATTCTTGTTCTGTGCATGCAAATTCTCACTCCATAGATATTTATACTAAATGATCATAGGGCCATAGTTTTCCAAGGAGATAGGTCCTGCAGGTTCTGTTACCTTTACCATTTCTGGTAAATGCTATGAGAATCTTTTGTGCACCAACATCATTGCAAACCTTCAACAGATGCAAGATGGCACTCCTCCACATATTGCATAGCCAATGAAGCTGCTGGTGCACAGACATCTTGGAAATACTAGAATTATCAGCTATCATTTTCTTACAGCCTAACTGTCCAGATCACCTTATCTTAGCCTGTGTCACTTCTGGCTGTGGCCTTGTTTGACTGATGATGGGTTGAAGTGCTCGAATTACAAATCTAGTTGAGCTGAATGCATGCATTGTGTAGCACATTCTAAATGTGACATCTAAGACACAGTTATTTGTTGTTCTCAATTTCAACTTGTTACAGAAAACTGTGGACAGCATACTGAATGTATCTTGTGCCAGTATCACAACAATTAAAAACCAATTTCATTGTTGCTTTCTATCCAAGCCTTACAATAATGGAAAACAGATTTTTCCCATCTGATGTGGTACAACCTTGTCATGGCGGATGGACTTAACTTACTAACAGTGCCACAACTGTTGAATGCCAAACTTATGCAGCCATGCACAATGTACAGTACAGTGAGTTTAATGTGCAATTCTCACCATAACCATTGTATTGCAATTCATCTGTCATTTGTAGATGAATCCATTACTTAATGAAGCTTACAGTGCTATGAAGCATAAAAATTTTTGTTAATTTTTTTTTTGTCTCCATAATGTTTACCTCGTCTTCAAAAATGGTTCAATTGGCTCCGAGCACTATGGGACTTAACATCTATGGTCATCAGTCCCCTAGAACTTAGAACTACTTAAACGTAACTAACCTAAGGACAGCACAGAACACCCAGTCATCACGAGGCAGAGAAAATCCCACCTCATCTTCGACTGATATCATTCAGAGCACACTGTTCTACTATCACCAGTGGAGAACAGCCAGTGTAGGATATGGCTTCCCACACCACAATATTCCAGGTGTTGGTCCTGTGTGCCTCTGTCGTACACACTCCAGATTTTGGCACTCCCCTGCACAATGCCACGTATGCGTTTGCCCGTCATTGGCAACAAGGCACAAGTAACTCTCATCACTAAAGAGGACATCTCCATTCGTCCTTCTATAACCGCCTATTGTGACACCACTGGAGGTGGGCTGAGTGATGTTGGGGTGTGAATGGAAGACGCCCTAACGGCATGCGGGATCGTAGCCCTGCTTCATGGAGACGGTTGTGAATGTTTCTCAGTGATACCCCCAGAGCAACAGTGTCCCTAATTTCTTGTGAAGTGACGGTGTGGTCCTGCATGGCACTTCGTAAAGTGCAACGGTCTTGGCGTGCATCTGTGCGTCACTGCTGTCTGGACCCAGGTTGACGGGCATATGCACCTTCTGCTGACCACTGGTGACAACATCAATGCACTGTGGAGACCTCTTGCCCCATGTGTTGTGCAATTTTGCGTTAGGTCCATCCAGCCTCCTGCAAGCCCACCATACGCTCTCACTCAAAGTCCATCAGTTCCACAAACGGTTCACATACATGCTGTCGCGGCATGCTGACAATGCTGAAGACGCACAAGGAGCTCCGTATACCACGGCAAAACTGGCTGCCACTGGCTCTGGCAGTGAACAACTACTGAGCACATTGTGACGCATTTGATCATCGCATGCACTGCCCTCTCCAAGTGTCCCATGCAAGTATACCAGGTCTTATTCACTTGAGTCAATGTGTTCTTTTTTCATTTTCTAGGAGTGTATTAAGAATCAATACAGGAGCAGAATTCTGTATTTGAGGGGGCACCAGAAAACTGCACCATACAGCCCACAATAAAATCAAGCCGCTGAATACGAAAACAGTATTGTTAGATTGGTCAGGATTTCTGTACCTCAAAGTGCATTTCCATTTAGAATGTGGGCAAAGCTGTGACTTACACAGCATTCACACTCAACTAGACTAAGACAAGTTGAGAAAAAGATTAAGATATTGCCAAGGATATTGCTAAGGAAGAAATCACACTCAGAAATTTTGTTGAAGAAATTTACTTTCATGCTCCAAATCGAAGTAGTCACAAATAGGACATAAAAGCGAAAAAAGATTAATTTGGTTTCCAGAGCAGTGACTAGTAACAAGACACTGACATGTTCTCTTATAGAAAGAGTGTTTAAGGATCATACTAGTGCAGAGGAAACATCAAAGTAGTGAGTTTTGTTCTGACTGCAAGTAAGTTATCCATAGCAGATGACAGCCTACAAGACATTCCTGCAGGAAAAGGGGAGGGGAGGGGGGGGGCGGCAGTATCAGGTAAGGGGCTGTAAACCAGTAATAATTCCGAAAAAGACTTTTACTTTACTGTCAACTCTTTTGTGTAATTTTTGCTGTGCTGATTTTTTCCCTGTTCACACTGAGTTTTTGTAGACTATGTAACTCATTCTGTTCCAGACATTGTGTGATTTGTAATAGCAAAAATTGAAGTCCACCATGTCTGATATTATTTTATTACAAATAAATCATTTATTTCAACATGTTATGCAGCTTCTCAGCACACTTCAGGAACACTGTGTGTTACAAGGTTATCTTATTGCTCCTACGGAGAGTTCTCAGTTTCACACACTCTTGAGGTTTTGTAGAATATTTGGTGTGTGAACAGTCAGTATCTTTGTACCTCACTTCTGTATCTCTTGTTGTGTGACCCATAACAGCAAAAATCAAAGTTTGTTGCGTCTGGACTATTTGTCAACCCACAACACATTATTTCAACAGGTTATAGGCCCATGAATGGAAGACAATTAATGGTTGGTTGGTTGGTTGGTTTAAAAGAGGGGGTGCAGGGACCAAACTTCGAGGTCATCAGTCCCTTGTTCCCAGTAAAATAATTACACAAAGGAAAGAAGAAAAGAAAGGAGACGTACAGCACAATAACAAGAGAAAGGAAGAACCAGGAGAACGAAAGAAAGACAACCAACACTATTATGGACAAAAACAGGAACAGAAGACCATAGAGAGAAGCAAGAAACAGGTAGAAGGGGTAAAAATAAGAGCAGGTGATCATGGCTTGCCGACCACGAGAATAAAATGAGAAAGCCAGCCACTCTGCAACACATTAAAACATCCACCCTAAAGCATTAGAGTGAAGAACACGAAGGGACAAAGGACATGTGCTAAGACTTGCATAGAATTATAGAACCCACCATCACGTATAAAACATAAAACTAAATTATCCAATGAGGCGCTGTCAGCTAAAATCAATGGCAACGAGTCCGGTAACTGAAGAGTCTGTCGCAGGGCAGCCAAAGGAGGACAGCTCACCAAGATATGCACCACAGTCAGCCGGGCACCGCACCGACACTGAGGTGGGTCATCACAGTGCAGGAGGTAGTCTTGTCACCCGAGCTTGGCAAATGCAGAGGCGGCAGAGAACCACAGAGACCCTGCGAGAAGCCCGCATGGAGGACTGCCACACACCTGTAGTCTCCTTAATGGCACGCAGTTTGTTGTGCATGCTGAGGTTACGCCATTTCGCCTCCCACAGCCACAAATTCTTGCGGCGTAGTACTGAACGCAGGTCAGTTGCAGAGAAGCTGACCTCAATGAGCGGTTTCCGCATAGCCTGTTGGCAAGTTCGTTGCCAGGGATTCCGACATGACCTGGGGTCCAGACAAACACCACTGCACAACCGGACCGTTCCAGGGCATAGATGGACTCCTGGATGGTCGCTATCAAAGGACAATGAGGGTAACACTGGTCAAGAGGTTGGAGGCGGCTCAAGGAGTAAGTACACAGAAGAAACACCTCCCCAGGGCTTGAACAGATTTGCTCAAGAACACGAGATACAGCCACCAGCTCTGCCGTGAAAACACTGCAGCAATCAGTCAAGAAATGCTGTTCAATATGTCCTACACGGACAGTCGTGAAGCCGATGTCAGCATCAGTTATCAAGCCATCGGTGTAAACAACCTCGTGGCCTCAGTACTTCTCAAGAATTGAGAGGAAGTGGCAGAGGGAGCCGCAGGGTTAACTGAGTCCTTAGGGCCATGTGAAAGATCCAGGCGAAGCTGAGGCCTAGTTGTACACCATGGAGGTGTATGTGGTTGGACCTCAAATATAGGTGGTAAAGGCAAGACTTCAGTTCAGAAAGATGGGGTTGGACATGAACTGCAATTGGAAGCCCTGACCTGGGCCGCTGATGCGGGAGATGAATAGCCGTGGATGGGTAAAGGAGACCGTGATTCAGGATGCGCACCGTATCTATGAACGTGTGCTACGTTAACTGGCCAACAGTTGGCGCACGCCTAAGCTGCAATGGAGGCGCTATAGCTTCCATAAGGACACTGGTCACCGGACTCATCCTAAAAGCTCCTGTCACTAGGCGAACACCACAGTGGTGCACCAGGTTGAGTAAACGAAACACTGAGGGTGCCGCCGAACCATAAACCAGACTCTCACAGTCAAGGCAGGATTGAACAAGGGCTCTGTAGAGCTGCAGTGGCGTAGAGCGATCTACACCCAGTTGGTGTTGCTCAGGCAGAGGAGGGTATTGAGGTGATACCAGCACTTCTGCTGAAGCTGACAAAGGTGAGGAAGCCAAGTCAATAAGGCATTGAAAACCAATCCTAAGGACCGATATGTCTCCACTACAGTGAGTGGATCATCATTAAGGTATAGTTCTGGTTCTGGATGAACGGTACGACACCGACAGAAGTGGTCGGCCGAAAACTGGAAACCATGGGCTACAGCCCATGACTGCGCCTTGTGGATGGCTCCCTGTAGGCACCGTTCAGCAACACTAGTACTGGTGGAACAGTATGAAATACAGAACTTGTCTGCATATAGAGAAAGCGAGACAGATGCCCCTACAGCTGCTGCTAGACCATTAATGGCCACTAAAAATAGAGTGACACTCAATACAGAGCCTTGTGGGACCCCATTCTCCTTAATATGGGGGGGGGGGGGGGGGGGGGGACTATGGGAGGCACCAACTTGGACACGGAAAGTACAAAGCAACACAAAATTATGCATAAAAATCTGGAGTGGGCTGTAGAGACCCCACTCTTATAATGTGGCAAGGATAAGAGGTCGCCAGGTCATGTCAAACGCTTTTTGCAAATCAAAAAAGACAGCAACCAACTGTTGGCGTCTGGAAAAGGCTGTTCGGATGGCAGACTCGAGGGACACAAGATTATCAATGGTAGAGCAACCCTGGTGGAAGCCGCCAACACACCATACGTTCCAGCAGTTTACAAAGAACATTGGTGAGGCTGATGGGCCGACAGCTATCCACATCAAGTGGGTTTTTATCAGGTTTGAGCACCACAATGATGGTGTTCTCCTGCCATTGTGATGTAAAGACGCCATTGCACCAGATCTGGTCGAAGATGACAAGGAGACGTCACTTTTAGTCAGATGAGAGATGTTTTATCATCTGACTATGGATCGGATCTGGTCCAGGAGCTGTGTCAGGGCAATGTGCAAGGGCACTGAGGAGCTCCCACTCTGTAAATGGAGCATCATAGGATTCACTGTGGTGTGTAGTAAATGAGAGGGCTTTCCCTTCCAGTCGCTGTTTGAGAGTGCGAAAGGCTGGGGGGTAATTCTCAGATGCAGAGGCCTGAACAAAGTGCTCAGTAATCGCGTTTGCGTCGGTAGATAACACGCCATTTATGTTAACACTGCGAACATCTGTTGGGGTCTGGTATCTGAAGAGACATGTGATCTTTGCCCAGACTTAGGAAGGTGACGTATGGCACCCAATTGTCGAGACATCTCTCCCAACACTCCTGCTTCCATTGTTTGATAAGTTGGTGAATGCAAGCATGGAGCTGCTTAAAGGCTATGAGGTGCTCCAGGGAAGAGTGCTCGCCAACGGTCCTTAACTGCTTCAGCGACTTCCGGCGACCACCAAGAAACTGTCTTTCACCGGGAGACCCTAAAGAGCGAGGGATTGTGTTTTCTGCCACAGAAACAATTGTTGCAGTCACCTGCTCAACCATCACATCAATTTTCCCATGTGGGGAAGAGTCAACAGTGACCACAGAGGTTAAAAGTTTCCCAGTCCGCCTTGTTTAAAGCCCATCTGGGCAAGCGTCCGTGGGCTTGACGCTGGGGCAGTGACTGGAAGATGGGGAAGTGGTCACTACTACACAGGTCGCCATGTTCTCTCCAGCTGATAGATGGGAGAAGTCCTGGGCTGCAAATTGATAAATCAATGGCCGAGTAAGTACCTCCAGCTCCGGTGGCTCCAGTATTTAAGATGCAGAGGTTGAAGTGAGACAGTAAAGTTTTGACATCCCTGCCTCAGCCAGTAAGCACGGTGCAACCCCACAAGGGGTTATGGGCATTAAAATCTCCCAAAAGTAGGAAAGGTTTAGGGAGTTGATCAATCAGTGCAGTTAATAGATTCCGAGATACTACACCATCTGGAGGAAGATATACATTGCAGACAGTTATTTCCTGCGTCATCCTTATTCTGACAACCACAGCTTCGAGAGGGTTTGGAAGGGGAACAGGTTCACTACAGACTGAGTTTAGGACATAAATGCAAATTCCACCTGACACTATTGCAGTCACTATGGTTCCTGTGGTATCTCTTATAGCCACAGAGGGCAAGGGTCCGCATTGCGGGGAACCACGTTTCCTGGAGGGAAATGCAGAAAGCAGGTGTAAAGCTTAACAGTTGCTGAGGCTCAGCTAGGCGGTGGAAAAAACTGCCACAATTCCACTGGAGGAAGACGTCATCTTGAGATGGGGAAGGTGTGGAACATTCAATGAGGCAGTTTACGCCTCAGTGTCACCTGCTGCCACCGATTTTTTCCCCGAGCAATCTATATCCATTTTGTCTGACAATCCGACAAGATCTAGGTCCTCAGACAGATCTAGGTCCACAGAGACAGAGCTTGTAGGTAGCAGTGGTGTGGGTGCCACTGCAATTCCCTTGGTCTTGGGAACCTTCTTTTTGGATTTCTCTCACTGTTCCTTGGGGTTTCCTGGCTGAGAGGACTTCACTGATTCAGTCTCGGGGACTAAGGATGAGCCTGAAGCACTGCGACCAGCTGCTTTTGGGGTCTTCAGGCACTGACGGGTGCCATTTTTCCCACTAGCAAAAACCTGGGAAGGGAGTGACCCAAGGGACTCCTTCCTAGCAAGAGCAGCCGAAGAAGTTGTACACTTCTCCAGCTTAGAAGTGGGGATAGATGTCCCTGATGGTGGGGGGAGGGGGTGTTGCTCCTATAGGTGGTGCAGGAGCAAAAGGGAGGGAAGTGCCCCCCCCCTCACCATCAAGGGGGCAGGTGTAGTCTTCTGGCTCAGAGATGACTGGGTTTGGTGGAGCTGATGGGGTGTAGCGGCAGCGTAAGACTATGTCATGCGCACAGGATGTAGGAGCTCATATTTCCTCTTAGCCTCACTATACGTCAATCAGTCCAGGGTCTTGTACTCCACGATTTTCCTTTCTTTCTGGAGAATCCTGCAGTCTGGCGAGCAAGGCGAATGGTGCTCTCCACAGTTGACACAGATGGGAGGTGGGGCACATTGAGTATTGGGATGTGATTGGCATCTACAATCTCGACATGTGACACTGGAAGTACAGTGGGAAGACATAAAACCAAACTTCCAACATTTAAAGCACTACATTAGAGGAGGGATATAGGGTTTCGCATCACAGTGGTAGATCATCACCTTGACCTTCTCGGGTAATTTATCACCCTCGAAGGCCAAGATGAAGGCACCGGTGGCAACCTGATTACCCCTCGGACCCCCGTGGATATGCCGAATGAAATGTACTCCTCACCATTCTAAACTGGCGTGCAGCTCATCGTCAGACTGCAAAAGAAGGTTCCTGTGAAATATGACACCCTGGACCATATTTAAGCTCTTATGGGGTGTGATAGTTACAGAAACATCCCCAGCTTGTCACAAGTGATTAATGCCCGTGACTGGGCAGAGGATGCTGTTTCGATCAAGACTGCCCAAAATCTCATTTTGAACAAGCCCTCCATCTCCCCAAACTTGTCCTCTAAATGCTCAACAAAAACTGAGGCTTCATCGTCATGAAAGGTTCCCCATCAGCTCTCAAACATACAAGGTACTGGGGTGAATAAGAGCTGCTGCCATCCTTTGTCTAACGTTCCTCCCATGGTGTGGCCAGGGAGGGGAATGATTTAGGGCCGTACTTCTGTGCATTGAATTGAGCCCGTGAACCCTTAGAGACTGCTGGTGTTTGACCACCAGCAAGAGACGATTACTATGCTTCATCGCGTGTCATCCACCCTGATGCCACCCACTCCGCCCTCACCATGGGTGCCACCCAGCCGCACGCAGCAAAGGCCACTTTGCAGGATGGCCATTGCCGGAGGTCCCAATGCCACAGGGGGATGGGCATCTTCCCCTTTGGCGTACGTGAGAAGTTAACAGTGTAGGTATCAGTAGAACGATCCCTGTGTGGTCAGGGGCTACAGCCACTCCGCCCTCACCATGGGTGCCACCCAGCCGCACGCAGCAAAGGCCACTTTGCAGGATGGCCATTGTCGGAGGTCCCAATGCCACAGGGGGATGGGCATCTTCCCCTTTGGCGTACGTGAGAAGTTAACAGTGTAGGTATCAGTAGAACGATCCCTGTGTGGTCAGGGGCTACAGCCAACAGGGTACATGGCAGCCCCACCACAACGGACTGGCTACCATGCTGGATATCAGGTGCAACCAAGCAAACAAGTCCATTATCAACGTCAGTGTAGAAAACGATACTGCACAGTTATTGGAAAAATACGTACCCAGGAGGGTGACCTCGCCCAACAGTTGGAGAATGAGCAGAAGTGCACATCCAAGTCAATGAAGGATGCGATTGGCCTCAGCACATGATGGACACGATGCACCATGTAAGGCGCCCTTCCCCAATTGGCTCGCTCTTCGGGAACATTTTGAAAAATGGAGATAAAACCCTACAGGGGACTATCACAAAGGCTGAAACGTGCGATACTCCTTTTAGATGCCTCTTATGACAGGCAGGAATACCTTGGACCTATTCTAACCCCGGACCCGCAGGGGAGACAAATAATACACTCCTGGAAATGGAAAAAAGAACACATTGACACCGGTGTGTCAGACCCACCATACTTGCTCCGGACACTGCGAGAGGGCTGTACAAGCAATGATCACACGCACGGCACAGCGGACACACCAGGAACCGCGGTGTTGGCCGTCGAATGGCGCTAGATGCGCAGCATTTGTGCACCGCCGCCGTCAGTGTCAGCCAGTTTGCCGTGGCATACAGAGCTCCATCGCAGTCTTTAACACTGGTAGCATGCCGCGACAGCGTGGACGTGAACCGTATGTGCAGTTGACGGACTTTGAGCGAGGGTGTATAGTGGGCATGCGGGAGGCCGGGTGGACGTACCGCCGAATTGCTCAACACGTGGGCGTGAGGTCTCCACAGTACATCGATGTTGTCGCCACGTGGTCGGCGGAAGGTGCACGTGCCCGTCAACCTGGGACCGGACCGCAGCGACGCACTGAATGCACGCCAAGACCGTAGGATCCTACGCAGTGCCATAGGGGACCGCACCGCCACTTCCCAGCAAATTAGGGACACTGTTGCTCCTGGGGTATCGGCGAGGACCATTCGAAACCATCTCCATGAAGCTGGGGTACGGTCCCGCACCACCGTTAGGGCCGTCTTCCGCTCACGCCCCAACATTGCGCAGCCCGCCTCCAGTGGTGTCGCGACAGGCGTGAATGGAGGGACGAATGGGAGACGTGTCGTCTTCAGCGATGAGAGTCGCTTCTGCCTTGGTGCCAATGAATGGTCGTATGCGTGTTTGGCGCCGTGCAGGTGAGTGCCACAATCAGGACTGCATACGACCGAGGGCACACAGGGCCAACACCCGGCATTATGGTGTGGGGAGCGATCTCCTACACTGGCCGTACACCCACTGGTGATCGTCGAGGGGGACACTGAATAGTGCACGGTACATCCAAACCGTCATTGAACCCATCGTTCTACCATTCCTAGACTGGCAAGGGAACTTGCTGTTTCCAACAGGACAATGCACGTCCGCATGTATCCCGTGCCACCCAATGTGCTCTAGAAGGTGTAAGTCAACTACCCTGGCCAGCAAGATCTCCGGATCTGTCCCCCATTGAGCATGTTTGGGGACTGGATGAAGCGTCGTCTCACGCGGTCTGCACGTCCAGCACGAACGCTGGTCCAACTGAGGCGCCAGGTGGAAATGAGCATGGCAAGCCGTTCCACAGGACTACATCCAGCATCTCTACGATCGTCTCCATGGGAGAATAGCAGCCTGCATTGCTGAGCGAAAGGTGGATATTACACTGTACTAGTGCCAACATTGTGCATGCTCTGTTGCCTGGGTCTATGTGCCCTGTGGTTCTGTCAGTGTGATCATGTGATGTATCTGACCCCAGGAAATGTGTCAATAAAGTTTCCCCTTCCTGGGACAATGAATTCACGGTGTTCTTATTTCTATTTCCAGGAGTGTATTTTGTGGTAAATTAACATCAGAGACATGATAAATATTTTATATACAATAGGACAAGTAAGAACAGTTTCCCATCTATGGGCAAAGAAAAACTTAACCTCATGATACAAAGTGAGATTTTCACATAAGCTAGTTCAAAGGTATTGGAAATTGACCCTCTTGTAAGTTTCAAGTTTGCATACTACCAAAACCACACAATGCATACAATGCACAGACATTCCTGAAGTATGCTCATAAGTTACATAATGTGCTGATAAAGATGTATGTCAAGAAATAGTATTAGAGACAGTGGACTTGGATTATTGCTATTATGGATGAGAGAGAGAGAGAGAGAGAGAGAGAGACGAGAGAGACGACGAGAGAGACGAGAGAGAGAGAGCGCGGGAAGGGGGGGGGGGGCAGTGTCTGCATTGAACTGCAAAGAAATAGTACCCATATTATCTAAGCACCAGCAGCAGCAGCAGCTTGGCAAGTAACAGAGTAATGAAACAAACAAACAAACAAACAAACAAACTTGGAGAACACCCTCTCAGAGTTTAGCTGTACACAACTCTTCCACATCATAGATCAACCTTGCATGAACTTCTGCTGCGAATTAAGAGATTGGAACAATGGACATGAAAAAAATTGAATTGTCATCAGGAAAATCCATCTGCATGTATTTTTCATCATTCAAATAATTTTACATCAGTTAAGCCTCATATAAATGGTACCATTTTAAATTTAAACAACTCAGATTTGTGTGTGTTTTTGTGACAAACTAAAATGGCAGGTATACCTTAATGGGAAAAGTCACTTGACAGGAAGCTCTTAAAATCCTAAAATACCTTAACAAAGAAACACGAGGACACAACAGAGGTCTCACCCTCTGCAATTTTACAAAAGGTTTCTTTGATACAGACTTCAATAAGCAGATCTATAAAAGGTGTTAGACATTGTCGCACTGAGGGTATCATAGTAATGACCAGCCCTAAAAATTGCCTATGTCATAAGGTTGGAAAACAATGATTTAACCATGAGCTGTCTCAAATATTGGCCCGACCAAGAGAACTTTCAATTGATATGAATTTAGAAATGAAACCAATCATTGTGACTTTGTGCCACAGGTTTGAGATAAAGGGGTTATGGGTTATGAGATAGTAATCCTGATCTAATGCACAGCATGTGCAAATAATAAGGTGTGGGGGGGGGGGGGGGGGGGGGGAGGTGACATGTTTGAGTACTCCTGCCATCCAAGCACGAAATGACAAAATAATTATGTTTTTAAATGTTAGAAAACTACACAGTAATGTAATCCTAGGAAAGTATTATTATAGTTCAGATCCATGAAGTACATGAATCTGGAATTGAATTCAACATACAATAGTCTGCTGCCACATACCATTTGAAAATATGAAAGCTACCAATACTAAGCAAGACAATACCAAAATTCTGTGACACCCTTACACAACTTCCCACACTACTACAGTTTCAAATCAACTATACAAATTTCTCACAACACAAAACCAACAATTAAAAAATATAAATGTGTGATGGTTTGCATGGTACTACGTATGGAATCTAGCTACCATAATATTTACCATATTTACCCGATTATAAGATGAGGGTTTTTCCCAAATTTGTCATTCAAAAAATACGAGGTCATCCTATATTCGCAAATTAAACTATTGCTGTGGTCATTAACATTTTTACATTGTTTAATAGATTAATATAGGGATTGTCTTCTATTTGTAGGCCATGCTTCGGCTGTAGCCGTTTCATACATATTTATTTTGAACAATCTCGCATTCAAATAAGCTCAAGACTTCCAGGTACTCAGAAAACCATGATACAGCATCGGCCTTTCTTGAACAACCACACATAGTAATACATACCTCTGGCATAGAGAAACAACTGAAAGATTTGAAAGCAAATAAATCACTAGGTCTGGATTGAATCCCAATTTGGTTTTACAAATGGACCTGCAAAATTACAGAGCAATATTCCTAACCTTGGTTCGCTGCAAAATCCTTGAACATATAATATGTTCAAATATAATAAACTTTCTAGAGACTGAGAAGCTTTTGTCAACGAATCAGTATGGTTTTAGAAAGCATCGCTTGTGTGAAACTCAGCTTGTCCTATTCTCACATGACATACTGTGAACTGTAGATGAAGGTTTAACAGGTAGATTCCATTTTTCTACATTTCTGGAAAGCATTTGACATGGTGCCCCATTGCAGGCTGTTAATGTTGGTACAAGCATATGGAACAAATTCACAGAGATGTGAGTGGCTTGAAGACTTCTTAAGTAATAGAACCCAGTACGTTGTACTCAATGGTTGATGTCCATCAGAGACGAGGGTGTCATAAGGATTGCCCCAGTGAAGTGTTATAGGACAACTGTTTTTCTCTATATACATCAACAATTTGGCAGATAGGGTGGGCAGCAATCTGCAGTTATTTGCTGATGATGCTATTGTGTACAGTAAGGTGTCAAAGTTGAGTGACTGAAGGAAGATACAAGATGACTTGGACAAAATTTGGAGACAGATTGCTCTAAATGTGGAAAAATGTAAATTAATGTGGATAAGTAGGAAGAACAAACCTGTGATGTTCAGTTACAATATTTGTCAATTCATTTAAATATCTAGGCGTAACATTGTAAAGCAATGTGAAATGGAACAAGCACGTGAAAACTGTGGTAGGAAAAGTGAATAGTCGACTTTGGTTTATTGGGAGAATTTTACGAAAGAGTGGTTCACCTGCAAAGGAGGCTGCATATAGAATGCTGGTGAAACCTATTCTTGAGTACTGTTGAAGTGTTTGGGATCCGTACCAGGTCAGATTGAAGGGAGACATTGAAGCAATTCAGAGGTGGGCTGCTACATTTGTTACCCGCTGATTCAAACAACACGTGTGTTACGGAGATGCTTCAGAAACTTAAATGGGAATCTCTGGAGTGAGGGCGATGTTCTTTTCAAGACACATGTTGAGAAAATTTAGAGGACTGGCATTTAAAGTTGACTGCCAAACGATTCTACTGCCACCAACACTCACTGCGTTTAAGGACTATGAAGGTAAGATTCGAGAAATTATGGCTCATACAGAGGCACATAGATAGTCGTTTTTCCCTTGGTCTATTTTCGAGTTGAACAGGAAAAGAAATGGCTAGTAGTGGTACAGGGTACCCTCTGCCAAGCACTGTACAGTGGCTTGTGGAGTATCTACGTCGATGTAAACCGAGTACAACTGTTATTGTAAGAATAAATTGCAGTGGAATGGCCTGTTGTGGAGATCATACCAACAGATGTCACTAACTTTTGTTCTTTGGGGTACACAGTGCAAAATATGTCTTTCAATGACATGATTATTACAGATATCAGCCAGCTACACTGCTCTGCAAATTGTTTTTATTTTGTATCATTCATGATAAGCCCATTTCAGCATATTGCCATCATCAGGTGCTGGTCTTAATATAATGGTCTGTATGATCAGCAAAGTTATAATACATTGTTAGGTGTTTTTACCCTACATGTAACATCATTGCTGTAGTGTCTTTTTTAAGAATCATTACTTTCTCCTACATGTACGCTGGAGACGTATATCCGATTTCAGTTGGTTTCAATGTGTGCTATTTCTCTGACAGCTCGCATGACAGTGGATTAGTGACATTACATGTTTACATAGTTACCATTATAAATAAGTGATATGTGGGAACTCAGTTGTTTATTATTATTATTATTATTATTATTATTATTATTATTATCATCATCATCTTTTCTCAGATGTTATGTCTGGTTAAAAATGGAAAGTAACGCGGACCTTGATCAAGTGTCACTTCCTTTTAACTGTACGGTATATGTTACATTGCATTTAGGAACTTTCGGGTAATTGAACATGTATCAATAATTACAGATTTCTGTAGTTGTATATATACGTTTGGATGTAGCTGTATTGCGTTGATGTACTGGTGGATATTGTGTGGTATGACTCCTGTAGTTGATAGTATAATTGGTATGATGTCAACTTTATCCTGATGCCACATGTCTTTGACTTCCTCAGCCAGTTGGATGTATTTTTCAATTTTTTCTCCTGTTTTCTTCTGTATATTTGTTGTATTGGGTATGGATATTTCGATTAGTTGTGTTAAGTTCTTCTTTTTATTGGTGAGTATGATGTCAGGTTTGTTATGTGGTGTTGTTTTATCTGTTATAATGGTTCTGTTCCAGTATAATTTGAATTAATCATTCTCCAGTACATTTTGTGGTGCATACTTGTATGTGGGAACATGTTGTTTTATTAGTTTATGTTGTATGGCAAGTTGTTGATGTATTATTTTTGCTACATTGTCATGTCTTCTGGGGTATTCTGTATTTGCTAGTATTGTACATCCGCTTGTGATGTGATCTATTGTTTCTATTTGTTGTTTGCAAAGTCTGCATTTATCTGTTGTGGTATTGGGATCTTTAATAATATGCTTGCTGTAATATCTGGTGTTTATTGTTTGATCCTGTATTGCAATCATGAATCCTTCCGTCTCACTGTATATACTGCCTTTTCTTAGCCATGTGTTGGATGCGTCTTGATCTATGTGTGATACGGGTGCTTGCCATGTAGTGTTTTCTTTTTCCAATTTACTTTCTTCGTATCTGTTGATGTTATGTGATCTAAAGGGTTGTAGGAGTGGTTATGAAATTGCAATGGTGTAGTCGATGTATTTATATGAGTGATTGCTTTGTGTATTTTGCTATTTTCTGCTCGTTCTATATAGAATTTTCTTAAATTGTCTACCTGTCCATAATGCAGGTTTTTTATGTCGATAAATCCCCTTCCTCCTTCCTTTCTGCTTAATGTGAATCTTTCAGTTGCTGAATGTATGTGATGTATTCTATATTTGTGGCATTGTGATCGTGTAAGTGTATTGAGTGCTTCTAGGTCTGTGTTACTCCATTTCACTACTCCAAATGAGTAGGTCAATACTGGTATAGCATAAGTATTTATAGCTTTTGTCTTGTTTCTTGCTGGCAATTCTGTTTTCAGTATTTTTGTAGTCTTTGTCTATATTTTTCTTTTAGTTCTTCTTTAATATTTGTATTATCTATTCCTATTTTTTGTCTGTATCCTAGATATTTATAGGCATCTGTTTTTTCCATCGTTTCTATGCAGTCGCTGTGGTTATCCAATATGTAATCTTGTTTAGTGTGTTTTCCCTTGACTATGCTATTTTTCTTACATTTGTCTGTTCCAAAAGCCATATTTATAACATTGCTGAATACTTCTGTTATCTTTAGTAATTGGTTGAGTTGTTGATTTGTTGCTGCCAATAGTTTTAGATCATCCATGTATAGCAGATGTGTGATTTTGTGTGGGTATGTTCCAGTAATATTGTATCCATAATTTGTATTATTTAGCATGTTGGATAGTGGGTTCAGAGCAAGGCAGAACCAGAAAGGACTTAATGAGTCTCCTTGGTATATTCCACGCTTAATCTGTATTGGCTGTGATGTGATATTATTTGAATTTGTTTGGATAGTAGGTGTGGTTTTCCAATTTTTCATTACTATGTTTAGGAACTGTATCAATTTAGGATCTACTTTGTATATTTCCAATATTTGTAGTAACCATGAGTGGGGTACACTATCAAAAGCTTTTTGGTAATCAATGTATGCATAGTGTAGCGACCTTTGTTTAGTTTTAGCTTGATATGTCACCTCTGCATCTATTATCAGTTGCTCTTTACATCCTCGTGCTCCTTTGCAACAGCCTTTTTGTTCTTCATTTATAATTTTGTTCTGTGTTGTATGTGTCATTAATTTCTGTGTAATGACTGAAGTTAATATTTTGTATATTGTTGGTAGGCATGTTATGGGGCGATATTTAGCTGGGTTTGCTGTGTCTGCTTGATCTTTAGGTTGAAGATAAGTTATTCCATGTGTAAGTGTATCAGGGAATGTGTATGGGTCTGCAATGTAGCTGTTAAATAATTTAGTTAGATGTGAATGTGTTGAGGTGAATTTCTTTAGCCAGAAATTTGCTATTTTATCTTTTCCAGGGGCTTTCCAATTGTGAGTAGAATTAATTGCTTGGGTGACTTCATGTTGCAAAATTATCACTTCAGGCATTTGTGGTATCATCTTGTACGTATCTGTTTCTGCTTGTATCCACCGTGCATGCCTGTTATGTTGTACCGGGTTTGACCATACGTTGCTCCAGAACTGTTCCACGTCTGTTATGTTCGGTGGATTGTCTATTTTAATGTGTGTGTTATCTATTGTCTGGTAAAATTTCTTTTGGTTTGTGTTGAATGTTTGGTTTTGTTTCCTTATATTTTCACTTTTTTTGTATCTTCTAAGTCGTTTGGCCAATGCTTGTAATTTCTGCTTCTTTTCATCTAATTGCTCCATCACTTCTTGTTGTGAGATTTTACCTAACCTTTTTCGTTTTTTTTCTGACATTTCATTTCTTATAAATTGTGTTAGCTGTCCGATGTCTTTTCTCAGTTTTTCTATTCTGATCTGTAGCCTGTGTTGCCATGCTGGTTTTGTGGGTTTCTTCTGTGTGTTGGTTGGTTCTGATCTCTGCCTAGTGTGTATATTTAGTGTAGTGAGTGCTCCTATATAAACCAGTAGTTGTAACTCTTCCATAGTTGTGTTTTCATTTATTTTGTTGTGTATGATTGTGTTGATAGTTTTTATTGTTGTTTCGACTTGTGGGTTATTTGGCGGTCTATGCAAGAATGGTCTAATGTCTGTATTTGTGTCTTTGTATTCTATATATGTCAGCTGAAATTTTTCTTCTATATCTAACATGTGTGTCACTTCGTGTTCTATTTGTGCTTGTTCTGGTGGCTGTCTTAAGATTTCGTTTTCCTCTGACTGTTGAATTGATGCGTGTTGTTCTTTGTTTGTTTGCTCTGGGTTGTTTGAGTCCATTACTGTATTTTCTTCTTCTTCTTCTTCTTCTTCTTCTGATTGCACATTATTTTGTTCCAGTATTTGTTGTACTTGTTGTTTGATGTTTTCTAATTCTGACTGGGGTATCCTGTTATTTTTGATTATTACACGGATCTGATCAGCTAGTCGTTGTTCTGTTAAAAATTTTAATTCTGGGTATCTGGTAATAAATGTTGTGTGTTCTTGTGATCTGTATCCAGTTGTGTTGGTTCCTAGGTTTGTTGCTTGGTAGTAACAGAACATGAGGTGTCGATTAACTTCATCTGACCATCTCATCCTCTGCCTTTGTTTTCCTTCTAGGGTGGTTGCAGGAAGCATATCCTGCAAAACACCTCTATTTGGATTTGAATCATTTTCCAGTTGGCTAGCAGTGTCGTTACCATTGTGGGCAGGCATAGGGTTCAAGCGTCGTCCCCGACCATGACGGCGCTTGTCCGAGGCTTCTTTAGTTCTGTCCTGAACCAACTAATCACACTAAAAGGGGGGTTAGCCCTATTAGTGGTTTGTTCTTTTCGTCGCCTTTTACGACTAGCAATTCTTTTCCCGGGCCTCCATGGGAATTATTATTATTATTATTATTATAGGTTTGGTTCAAATTATGTTTTTTGCCTGGAGTTTGGTTTAGTTATATTTGAGATTTTTATTTTACATTTTTAATTTTTTCTTAACGATTTTGTTATTGTCTTTGATTTATGTTGGTGTTACGACTTTGTGTTATATTCTTCACGATATTATTGCTGTTACTATGGATATGTGTTATTTAGCGTCCCAGATTTATTACTTTACCTGTTTAAAGTTTTCTATGTACTTTTTGTGCTTTAGGTTGGTTTGTTCGTCCAGTAAATTTTTAGGGTTATGTATGCATGCCAATATATCTCTATTTCCTCATGGATGTTCCCTTCTGCATAATATGGAGGATTTCTAGTGCTTTGTCTATAGGTTTTACATAGTGTTTTTCTGTTTGTAGATGTTGAAAAAACGTGGATGGGTTGTTTTTACTATCTCTGGTGTGCTCTTCATATTTAATTTTGAAGTTTCTACTGGTTTGTCCTATGTAGAATTTGTGGCATGTGTAACACATACATACAGCAACCCTACAAATTTACTGAATGAATAAACCCACCTAATGCACAAAAAGCACATAGAAAACTTTATTCACATTACAAATCAAGAAAATGGGTAAAGTAATATACCAGAGCCGTTAAATAACACTACCCACAGTAACAGCAATAACGACATGAAAAGCATAAAACAAAGACATAACACCAACATTAATCATAGGCAATAACAAAATTATTATAAAAAAATTAAAAATGTAAAATAAAAATTTCAAATAAAACTAAAACAAACTCCAGGCAAAAGCATGATTAGAAACAAACCACCACTTATTTATACTGGTAACTATGTGAACATGTAATATCGCTGATCCACTATCATCCAAGCTGTCAGAAATATAGTATACATGGAAACCAACTAAAATCAGATATACATCTCCTGTGTACACCTAGGAGAAAGTAGCGATTCTTAAAAAGACACTATAGCAATGATGTTACATGTAAGGTAAAAACACCTAACGATGTATTATAACTTTTCTGATCATAGTTACAGACCTATATATTAAGACCATCACTTAATTATGTATTTAGAGAGCACCTGATGATGGCAATGTGCCGAAATGGGCTCACTGTGAATGACACAAAATAAAAACAACTTACAGACCAGTGTAGCTGACTGATATTCATAATAAGATGTCACTGAACTGTGGGACGAGTGGAAGTTAGAGAATTGGACTGAATTGTAATTGCGACCTGTTGTTACATATGACCTGCACGCTGCTCAAGCTCAGCACTATGGAACACTGGAGGAGGAACAGTGACAGCAGCTTGGCTGGGAACTACAATGAGTGCCAGGAGGGGAGTGTTGAGAGGGCAGCAAATTTTGTCATGCAGCCAACCACGAGCATGAATACTGTGTACTTTGGCTTTTTATAAACATCTACCATGTTTAAATGGCAGTTTGTCTGAATCCATTTGCACATGCAATCGAACTGACTTTAAAATTGGATAAATACTCAACAACATCATACAATTACGCACAAGATGCTGAAAGTCTGGATTAGGGCCAGTGGCATACTTACAAGTTTCGTGCAGCAATGCTGTTGGTGCTAACCATGAGATATGATGGGTAGGATAAGGGTGTGTCAGCTGCTAGTTCTACACAGCCAATGAGAGGTGGATGATATGTTTGGAAGCAAGAAACATTTTAACATCTTCACATCAACATAGACGTGAAAGCCACTGTGTGTTCGGGGGGGGGGGGAACCCAGCTGTGGTCTCAGCGAACTACTTGTGACAATAAAGATAAAAGTTTCGCAGATGTCTTGTTACAATGGTGATTAAAAACCATGGTACCACAGATGACAAGCTAAGTAAACAAAAATGGCAATGAAGTTAAAAATTAAACAATTTCTTTTTATTTCTCCTTGTATTAGTAAAAATTAAGACAGTAAATGGTATAAGTTCTAGAATTGATATGTTAACTTTTCCGGCTGATACCTTGCATCAATAAAAGTTTGTAATTTTGATTTGTCAGAATACATTAAAAAAATAAATTTCTCTCAAGAAGCCTCCTTTAAAAAAAAGGGGTGGTATCTTCTATTGAGGGTTGTCTTATACTCGGGTAAATATGGTACATCACATATAACATGATAAAACTGCTTTACAATAATAACTGATCATCATAGTATCAGCTACAGCCCATAGTTTTGTGTTTTATGATGTAAGCTTCAGTCAAATTGTGCTTTACTAAAGCAAAATAATATTCAACTAATCACAATCCTCATTTTTTTCCTTTGTTCATGCACAATTATGATGCTAATATTCATATATTCAATTAACTGTGCTTATATCCTATCCTCTTTAACACCACCACCAACACCATTACTATTGCGAAACAGGTCAAACAACAAAGGTTACTGTTAAATAACTGAGTTTCCATACACAAGATGTCTTAGGCCAAGCTAATCCCTTCATCACCTAATCAAAATAATTCCCGTTTTGATATACCTGAGGCAACATACCTATGTACATGTTGTCTCATTTCTGCTGCCACAGAACTCTGAAGACCAGTGCTCTGAAAAATGATGAATCTCACTAACAATTATCTTGCACTTTCATTTTCATGAATTTATTTCTTGTGCATCTGTAATAAACACATAGGTTCAATATAACCTTTCTCAGTTTTCTTTACATCCATTACAGAACATGTACAGGTCCTCTCCTCATTATGACAGAAATAATCTACATTACAACACAAGTCATCTTGGCACAACTATATTAAACACTTGCTGGCATCCTCAACAATGTATTTAGTTTGAAAGCTCTGTATTTAAGTTTTTTTTAAATGCGAACATTTTTAGGTTAGGCTTTACCATGACTGTTACTGACATTAAAGTTTTTATTGTTTACAGTATATAACAGTCTTTATATTACGCAAGCTGACTTGACTGGTCTGCAACCTAACCAAATTCCCCACAGATTTCTCAGTTTTGTGTGTTTGTCAGATACTGTTTCTCATAGTAAATTTAGTTTTTCCTCCCTCCCTCTTACTATACATTTCTTGGGAATTTAACATCACATCAGCAGTACAACCATTAATGGAACATCACTTCACATTTTTCCTGAGATTGAAAAATGCATCTGTTGAAGGAAATGCCCCAGCATTTACCTAGATAAATTATATCTACCTGAACTAAGGTGATATCAAATAAAGATTTTTTCTGAATAACAGTTCAGTTATTATGTCACAGTGCAACCAACATGGTTAGGTCCAATGTTCCACAAACATGAATATCATTAGAGAAAACAAATTCTCTGCATTGCCCTAATACTCAAATTCTCCAATGTATTTCCAAACATGACTAACATGAAACTTCCTGGCAGATTAAAACTGTGTACCATACCCAGACTCAAACTCAGGACCTTTGCCCTTCGCAGGCAAGTGCTCTACTGACAGAGCTACGTAAGCACAATTCACGACCCATCCTCAAATCTTTACTTCTGCCAGTACCTCATCTCTTACCTTTCAAGAGCACTTTCCCGTGAAAGGAAAATTTCCTGTGTCCGAGTCTTGCTCCAGCACACACTTAATTTCCAGGAATTTTCATATCAGCAGGTAGTCTGCTCCAGAGCGAAAATTTTGTCCTCTTAACTTATAGTTCACACAAAGTTCTTTCAATCGCAGGAGTTTTGCAGATGCTTAAAATCAACAACTATGCTGTTCTCTTATGTATACATCCAATTCATGAAGTGTTACTTCACAGAACTACATTGTCCACTGCAGTCTTCTAAAAGGATTACATTTTCTGCCTGGCAGATTTTCAATGTATATAAGCTTTCATCCCCTCTGCTTTTCCACAAAAAGTTCAGCGAAATTTCTGAGATACATACCATGCAGTACCTGCTTAAACAAAACAGGAATACTTTCTCTCTGGTCCTTAAATGTTTCATAGCAACACTAAATACAATCTTTCATTGAGCAATTTATAGCAAACATACTGTATTCCTAAGCACATACCGATAATGACATAAAGCAATCCAAACAAATCTGTGCTGTCAGACTTCCTCGAACTCTTTTCTACATTTACAACAAATAAGTTTCAGTATGATATACATCTAATGTGACATCAAAACTTCCCTAAATCTCATTCAGACTTGCATAGTTCTCATTTGTTTTCACAAGTCACATATTTGTTTGTGTTTCATAAGTGCTAGTAACTCCTATAAAGACAATCTTACATGCCATTTAAATGAAGATTTATGGTTCTCTCACTAGCATCCTATGTTTCTGCTGAACTGATAATGAAGGATATCATCTGAGCCTGGCACCACCTTATTTTTTTCAGATACCTTTTTCCAGTCATCTTTATTAGCATTTGATAAATTACCACCTGACTGAATCATGTCTCTATTTATTCCGCAAATTCTTTTGAATGTATGGGCCCACAGCCATTGCGAATTTCATGAAGGAAGCCATTTTTCCGTGTAGGCTGTTTTATTTTGAAATTCTGAACTAAACTCTTTCTTTCAAAATACACTGAAGAGCCAAAGAAACTGGTACATCTGCCTAATATCGTGTAGGACCCCCGCAAGCACACAGAAGTGCCACAACACAGTGTCGCATCAACTCGACTAACATCTAAAGTAGTGCTGCAGGGAACTGACACCATGAATCCTGCAGGGCTGTCCATAAATCTGTAAGAGTACGAGGGGGTGGAGATCTCTTCTGGACAACACGTTGCAAGGCATCCCAAATATGCTCAATAATGTTCTTGTCTGGGGAGTTTGGTGGCCAGCGGAAGTATTTAAACTCAGAAGAGTGTTCCTGGAGCCACCCTGGAGCAATTCTGGACACGTGGGGTGTCGCATTGTCCTGCTGGAATTTCTGAAGTCCGTCGGACTGCACAATGGACATGAATGGATGGAGGTGATCAGACAGGATGCTTACGCAATTGTCACCTGTCACAGTCGTAACTAGATGTATCAGAGGTCCCCATCACTCCAACTGCACATGCCCCACACCATTACAGAGCCTCCACCAGCATGAACAGTCCCCCGCTGACATGCAGGGTCCATGGATTTACGAGGTTGTCTCCACACCCCTACATGACCATCCGCTCAATACAATTTGAAACGAGACACGTGCGACAGGCAACATGTTTCCAGGCATCAAAAGTCCGCTGTCGGTGTTGATGAGCCCAGGCGAGGTGTAAAGCTTTGTGTCGTACAGTCATCAAGGGTACACGAGTGGGCCTTCGACTCCGAAAGCCTATATCAATGGTGTTTCATTTAATGGTATGCACAATGACACTCTATGGCCCAGCATTGAAATCTGCAGCAATTTGTGGAAGGATTGCACATCTGTCACGTTTAATGATTCTCTTCAGTCGCATTGGAGGATCTTTTTCCAGCTGCAGCGATGTCTAAGATTTGATGGTTTACCGGATTCTTGATATTCACGGTACACTCGTGAACTGAAATTTCCTGGCAGATTAAAACTGTGTGCTGGACCGACTGACTGATTGATGAATCCAGATAGTATGGGACCAAACGGCGAGGTCATGTCCCGCAATTCGAAAGTGAGTTACAGAAGAAAGAGGGTCTGCTAAAAGTGGACGGATTCAGTCAGAGCAGTCAAATTATAAAAGCATGAACCTTAAAACACACACAGTAAAAGCACAAAAGGTGAGACCATATCTAAAAACTAGAAAAAAAAATGGGGGGCGGTCATCGGGTCACAGACTGTGAAGACTGCAAAAGGAGTCCCAACCACAACCATACCGCTCCCACTCCAAGACTAAAGGAGAACCTTGTATCTAGAAATAAAAACCACTTTGACGGAGCAAACCGGAGACTAGGTCAACCATCTGTGGATTGGCTGCTAATATTAAATTTAAGGAAGCAGGAAGACTATACTTAGCATGAAGGGACGAAAGAACGGGACATGCCACCAATATGTGAGATATTGTCAGCCTGGTGCCACAACCACATTGTGGAGGTGAGTCGTTACGTAGGAGGAAACAATGGGTGAGCCGTGGATGGCCAATGCGTAAAACAGTGTACTCCTTCCAACAGGGGAAGAAATAAGTGCCCCAAACTGCAGTAGATTCCTTGATTGTGCAGAATTTATTACTAGGAGCAGTAGTGCTCCAGATGGCATTCCACTGTAGGGCAAAGAGAGATATGATATAGATCCGCATATCTGCAGCTGTAATCATGAAAGGAAATGGGGGTAAGTATCTGCTTCTCTAGCCAAATGGTCTGCCAATTCATTCCCTGGGACTCCACATGACTTGGGACCCAGAGAAAGACGAGTTAACAGGTGGCACGCTCAAAGGTGCCAGACCGAGACTCTAACTCTGTTTCAAATCAGCGCACACTCCACTGCAGAGTGAAATTCTCATTCCACTCCTGAAATGGTTCAACAGGAAAATCCCCACTTCATTGCTACCTCTGAGATGCTGTGTCCCATCGTTTGTGAGCAGACTATAACACCATGTTCAAACTCGCTTAAATCTTGATAACCTGTCATTGTAGTACCAGTAACGGATCTAACAACTGCGCCAGACACTTTTTGTCATATAGGCGTTGCTGACCACAGTGCTATATTCTGCCTGTTTACATACCTCTGTGTTTGAATATGCATGCCTAAACCAGTTTCTTTGGTGCTTCAGTGTAGAACAGCCTGCACAGGAAAATGATTTCCTTCACGAAAGTCTGAAATTTTACAGCTTATACATATCCGTTAACCTGTTAGAGACACTTTTATCATATAGCTTTCTACATGCTTTTAAAAGCTGCTAGTAACTGTTTACTTTCTTTTACAGTATCTGTGAAACACTAAAAATCCCAAATTTCATATCAGCGCACACTCCGCTGCAGAACGAAAATCTCACTCTGAAAATATCCCCTAGGCTGTGGCAAGCCATGTCCCCACAATATCCTTTCTTCCAGGACTGCTAGTTCTGGAAGGTTTGCAGATGAGCTTCTGTGAGGTTTGGAAGGTAGTAGACAAGGTACTGGCAGAATTGAAGCAGTGAGGACATGTCATGCTTGGGTAGCTCAGTCAGTAGAGCATTTGCCTGTGAAAGGCAAAGGTCCCAAGTTTGAGTCTTGGTCTGGCACACAGTTTTAATTTCCCAGGACGTTTCAAATTCAACTGTGTGCATCTCATGCAATTAAAGCTAATGAAAGTGTACGACACAGCACTGAATAAAAAATTATAAAAATAAAGCTCCATGCAAATAATTTAGGTTACCTGAAATTGGTTACACAATGCACTAAGTTATTTTTTGTTGAAGGTATTTGTCCTCAAGGGAGTGTAGTTAAGCTTTCTCATTTTGTACATTGAAATCGTCAACCAATTTATCAGTGTAAGATTGTAAATCATCATCATGGCAGAAGCAGCAGCAGCAACCACTTGATAACCAGTGCCGGACAATGGCTTTCTCTAGCCTTTTCTTATTCATTACTTCAGTAAGTTATAAGCATGCATAATATCATTATTTGTCGTGTGTATTTTCTTACCCCTTGGAACCAAATAAAGAACTCCTATGGTCCATCTACTATATTTATTTATGGCTGCATGTCCTGTTCACTGCCATTTTATTTTAATTAGTCATAATTATATCTTCTGCCATTGTCTGAACATTTATGCATTATTTTTGTTATCTTACAACTGATTTTCAACCTCAAACTTACTGGAATAATTTGTTCTATTCATTGCTGAAACTTATCTGCATTAGAGGCAAACAGTAAAAGTCATCAGCCAAACAAAGGGAATTCAGATGTGTCCCACTGACACATATTCCTTTAATATTTTCACCTCTTTAATTATCAAAAATATTCTTCTAAGGCTACTGCGAATAGTTGGGGCGATACTGAATCATCTTCCCTATCTCCCCCTTCAGTCATGAATTTTCCTCTATTCTGATCAAGTATAATGAAAGCTTATAACAACAAAGTATACATTCTTCAGTATACAGTAACACAAGTTAGTTCAAAACCTTGTTTCACTAAAGCTACTGCTACAGATTTTGTTGAAACTGAGTCAAAATCATTCTCAAAATCAAAGAATCCCCAAGACAATGCAGTAATTCAATTTCACTGGTATGTCCTGTAATTCTGTTTGTGACTTGCAAGTGGTCCGTTGTGTGGACATCCACTTCCAAAGCCAGGATGGTCCTTTTCTTGATTAAAATACAATGCTTTTTCGATACAGCAAGTGAAAATTTTATGTAATTTACATTACAGATATAACTATGATATGTCTATAATTGCACCTTCAAGCCACTTTTCTTGAAAAGAAGAATAATTACAGCAATGTTCCAGTTATGGGCAAATGCCTTCCTCTGCAGACACACTGCAAATACCTCTTGTATTACTTCAAATACAGACTTGATAACTTCTGATGAAACAAATTCAAACTGCATTTCTGAATCATCTGCTGAACTATACAATCGTTTGAAGAAACTTTAAATGCTTATACAATTTTCTCTTTGTTACCAAGTATTGTGCTATATTGACTCTCAAACTATGACACCTACCCTATATAAACCTATATTTTGCTTACTCACATTATTATTGCTTCCAACTGTTTTCTGTTATTGCAGTCTCATTATATCTTCCCACAACCTCCGGAAGACATTTCTTGATAATGTTGTTGAGTACAGCAGGTTTCTGTTACTGTTTGCTTGGCATTTCCACCTTTTATTTAATGACTTCCTTTTTCAACTTGAGATTTTCTTTATTTCTGTTTTTTTTTTTTTTTACTGGAAAAATCTTTTATTGCTTGGGTAAGCACCTATCTTAAATAACTGCACACTTTGTCTATGTAAAAATTTTATTTTCTACGATAGTGAACTTGTTGCTCAATCTCATATGATATGCCACCCCATTCTTAAATACATTCTCATTATCTACATTTAATTCCTATGTCCTTAGTTAATCTCTCTTTAATTCTGTCTCTATTAATGTTTCATGACTTGCAATTAAAAGTGGTTTAGGACTGTTACAGTCTGTATAATTTCTTTACAAATTATAAACGAAATTTATTATATTTTGATCATTTTCATTGGTCATCGATAACATCTCCAGAAAGAAAGTATTTTTGTTCTTGTAAGTTCTACAAATGTATTCACTTCACTTCATGAATTCTGGTATTGGACCCAAAATTTTACACCGGAGAATCATTTGAAAGTTTTTGTCCAACTTTTGGATCAAAGGCTCCCACATTATGCTGTGATTTATCAGTTCTATAGCTCTTTGCAGAGCTCATCTACCTCCCCACCACACTGTGAGCACCTTAGTGCATAAACTTAAATAATTTTCATGAAATATCCTTTGTTTATGTTTAAAGGTGAAGTCTTACTGTTCCGAGAGGCAGGCTTTCAATATCTGTAACATCCTTTTTAACTTCCTCGTTTACAATAAAGTCTACAGGTAAATCTGTTCACTGCACTGTTGTAAAACATTTGTCCCAATTTCAATACTATGTGGTCTTTGTTTTCTTCTGCTATACTTCTGATAATCCATTTCTTTCAGTATTATTTAATTTTTGTCTCAGCTCTGCTAACCTCTCCTCGGATTCGGCAGTTCAATTTGCTATCCAAAAAAGTAACAATGGCTATAATGGCAGGTAGACCTCAGAGGCAGGTAGACCCTGGAGACGTTGGGTTCACTCTCAGGTACAAAAGGGGATTTTTCCCCATTCGAGTCCCTCCACGATGGCTTCCGCTCCACTCAGCCTGTTATCAAATTGAGTTGTTGTTGTTGTGGTCTTCAGTCCTGAGACTGGTTTGATGCAGCTCTCCATGCTACTCTATCCTGTGCAAGCTTCTTCATCTCCCAGTACCTACTGCAACCTACATCCTTCTGAATCTGCTTAGTGTATTCATCTCTTGGTCTCCCTCTACGATTTTTACCCTCCACGCTGCCCTCCAATGCTAAATTTGTGATCCCTTGATGCCTCAAAACATGTCCTACCAACCGATCCCTTCTTCTAGTCAAGTTGTGCCACAAACTTCTCTTCTCCCCAATCCTATTCAATACCTCCTCATTAGTTACGTGATCTACCCACCTTATCTTCAGCATTCTTCTGTAGCACCACATTTCGAAAGCTTCTATTCTCTTCTTGTCCAAACTGGTTATCGTCCATGTTTCACTTCCATACATGGCTACACTCCATACAAATACTTTCAGAAACGACTTCCTGACACTTAAATCTATACTCGATGTTAACAAATTTCTCTTCTTCAGAAACGATTTCCTTGCCATTGCCAGTCTACATTTTATATCCTCTCTACTTCGACCATCTTCAGTTATTTTACTCCCTAAATAGCAAAACTCCTTTACTACTTTAAGTGTCTCATTTCCTAATCTAATCCCCTCAGCATCACCCGATTTAATTTGACTACATTCCATTATCCTCATTTTGCTTTTGTTGATGTTCATCTTATATCCTCCTTTCAGGACACTGTCCATTCCGTTCAACTGCTCTTCCAAGTCCTTTGCTGTCTCTGACAGAATTACAATGTCATCGGCAAACCTCAAAGTTTTTACTTCTTCTCCATGAATTTTAATACCTACTCCGAATTTTTCTTTTGTTTCCTTTACTGCTTGCTCAATATACAGATTGAATAACATCGGGGAGAGGCTACAACCCTGTCTCACTCCTTTCCCAACCACTGCTTCCCTTTCATGCCCCTTGACTCTTATAACTGCCATCTGGTTTCTGTACAAATTGTAAATAGCCTTTCGCTCCCTGTATTTTACCCCTGCCACCTTCAGAATTTGAAAGAGAGTATTCCAGTTAACGTTGTCAAAAGCTTTCTCTAAGTCTACAAATGCTAGAAACGTAGGTTTGCCTTTTCTTAATCTTTCTTCTAAGATAAGTCTTAAGGTTAGTATTGCCTCACGTGTTCCAACATTTCTACGGAATCCAAACTGATCTTCCCCGAGGTCCGCTTCTACCAGTTTTTCCATTCGTCTATAAAGAATTCGCGTTAGTATTTTGCAGCTGTGACTTATTAAACTGATAGTTCGGTAATTTTCACATCTGTCAACACCTGCTTTCTTTGGTATTGGAATTATTATATTCTTCTTGAAGTCTGTGGGTATTTCGCCTGTCTCATACATCCTGCTCACCAGATGGTAGAGTTTTGTCATGACTGGCTCTCCCGAGGCCATTAGTAGTTCTAATGGAATGTTGTCTACTCCCGGGGCCTTGTTTCGACTCAGGTCTTTCAGTGCTCTGTCAAACTCTTCACGCAGTATCTTATCTCCCATTTCATCTTCATCTACATCCTCTTCCATTTCCATAACATTGTCCTCAAGTACATCGCCCTTGTATAAACCCTCTATATACTCCTTCCACCTTTCTGCCTTCCCTTCTTTGCTTAGAACTGGGTTGCCATCTGAGCTCTTGATATTCATACAAGTGGTTCTCTTCTCTCCAAAGGTCTCTTTAATTTTTCTGTAGGCAGTATCTATCTTACCCCTAGTGAGACAAGCCTCTACATCCTTACATTTGTCCTCTAGCCATCCCTGCTTAGCCATTTTGCACTTTCTGTCGATCTCATTTTTGAGACGTTTGTATTCCCTTTTGCCTGCTTCATTTACTGCATTTTTATATTTTCTCCTTTCATCAATTAAATTCAATATTTCTTCTGTTACCCAAGGATTTCTATTAGCCCTCATCTTTTTACCTACTTGATCCTCTGCTGCCTTCACTACTTCATCCCTCAGAGCTACCCATTCTTCTTCTACTGTATTTCTTTCCCCCATTCCTGTCAATTGTTCCCTTATGCTCTCCCTGAAACTCTCTACAACCTCTGGTTCTTTCAGTTTATCCAGGTCCCATCTCCTTAAATTCCCACCTTTTTGCAGTTTCTTCAGTTTCAATCTGCAGTTCATAACCAATAGATTGTGGTCAGAATCCACATCTGCCCCTGGAAATGTCTTACAATTTAAAACCTGGTTCCTAAATCTCTGTCTTACCATTATATAATCTATCTGATACCTATTAGTATCTCCAGGATTCTTCCAGGTATACAACTTTCTTTTATGATTCTTGAACCAAGTGTTAGCTATGATTAAGTTATGCTCTGTGCAAAATTCTACAAGGCGGCTTCCTCTTTCATTTCTTCCCCCCAATCCATATTCACCTACTATGTTTCCTTCTCTCCCTTCTCCTACTGACGAATTCCAGTCACCCATGACTATTAAATTTTCGTCTCCCTTCACTACCTGAATAATTTCTTTTATCTCGTCATATATTTCATCAATTTCTTCATCATCTGCAGAGCTAGTTGGCATATAAACTTGTACTACTGTAGTAGGCATGGGCTTTGTGTCTATCTTGGCCACAATAATGCGTTCACTATGCTGTTTGTAGTAGCTAACCCGCACTCCTATTTTTTTATTCATTATTAAACCTACTCCTGCATTACCCCTGTTTGATATCAAATTGAGTACCAAAGATATTTTCCAGAGGTGAAAGGTGGCCACAGCAATAGGCTTGTCACCTCTTCCTCTCAGTGCTGCAGCATATAAAAGGCTGCATTACAGCTGCAGTGAGGCGAGATGCTTGTTCACGGGTTGAGTGCCACACACTTCATAAAGTAGCAGAAGCAGTTAGATTTCTGAAGTCCACTTTACTGTCTATTTAGATTATCCTAGGGTTTTGAAATGAACTATAGGCTGAAGTTCTTGCTTAAAGCCCCTCAATAACCAGAAAAGTGTAGGCAGACGGGCTCAAAGCCATACAGCAGGCCACTTGTGGCAATATGCTGGCCTGCCATTGGGCCACAGCCTGCCAGTCAGTGCCTGAAACCAGGAGGCAATTCTGTATGCAATGTATGTGGCTAGCAGCCCTAACAGCACAATAAATCCATTTTGGTGCAGATAATTATTGGCTGTTCGAGCGAGTGAGTCATCGGAGCATCGATGCCTTGAATTGGCACTCCACATTCGTCTCGATAGGACCACTTGCCATGCAGGTCTAACTGCCACCAGATGGATCTAGGTTGGTCGGTCGGTCGGTTTGTGGGATGGAAGGGACCAGACTGCTATGGTCATTGGTCCCTTTTTCCAAAACTCCAAACACCCACACAGAATAAAAACTAACAATGGAACAGACAACAGACGACACGGGACAAGAAAGACTTAGACAGAGACCGGACAAAAGGTATTAAAATAACACAGAGTGCGACAGTGGTTGGCCGACCGTAGAGAGAAAAAAAGGAAAAGCCAACCACTGAGAAACACACTAAAAACTTAGTCTAAAATCGTAGGCCAAAGGCCAGACTCGACACAAAAAAAGACAAACACTTAGATTGAGTGACAAAAGCCCCCTGCCCGAATAAATAGCAAAATTGAGCCTGCCGTGGCAGTGTTATCTGTTAAAAGGGCAGGGAGCGTATCGGGCAGCACAAATTTCTGCCCGAGCACAGCTAAAAGGGGACAGGCCGACAAAAATGTGGACCGCCGTGTATATATATCCTGTTAGCAAAACACATTGCAGCGATTTATGCCTGACGAGGGTCGCTGATACGTCAGTTATCAATCTGTGTTCTGTGAGTGAGATAGCACATATGTGAATATTATAACATCGATTGGAAAATACTGGGAGCTGAAAGTCAAGTTGACCGCCATTTAACCCGTAAATATGAGGCACTTTAATGACAGTGAATAATAGAAGTAACATTACTCGCAAAGTTATTCAATATCAAAGCTAGCTTACTGCGTAAATCTAACTACTTTATGTATGTAAGTAATTCTGAATTGAACAACTGATACATAAGCTATACAACCAGGAATGTGCCCTGACAGTCACTTTCTTCTTCATACTCGTATTAGCAGTTGTGCTGCTAAGAATGTGCACAGAACAAATGCTCAAACCTGAGTACAGCAGCTGACACTACCTGGCTGCCCTGGACATTGCTCAGACGTGTCGCAGCGTCAACATCGGCGACCCAAGCGCCTGCCGAGAGCCGGCGCCCCACGTCCCCCTCTGCCTCAAACTGCAGACCACCGTGTAAGCCGCCCTGCAGCGACATAAAGGCGGGTCCTCACGGCCCAGTAAATATCTGTGCGTCAGCCGGGTGTGGCCAATTCGGAGCTGACAAAGGACGACCGAGTCCCTGCGAGTGGCTCGCATGGACGACCGCCACACAGTCGTCTCCTTGATAGCACGGAGTTTATTCGGTGTGGTCAGATCGCGCCATTCAGTGTCCCAAAGTGCGAAAACTTTCTGGCGTAAGACTGCTCGCAAATCAGTCTCCGGGAGGCCAATGTCCAGAGTTGGTTTACTGGCGGCCTGTTTGGCCAAGTGGTCAACATGTTCATTGCCCGGGACGCCGACATGACCGGGGTTCCACACAAACACCACAGAGCGGCCGCAACAGGCAAGGGTATGGAGGGACTCCTGGATAGTCATCACCAGATGAGAGCGAGGAAAACACTGGTAGATAGCTTGTAAACTGCTCAGGGAGTCACTACAGATAACAAAGGACTCACCTGAGCACGAGCGGCTATATTCTAGGGCACGAAAGATGGCGACCAGCTCAGCAGTGAAAACTGCTGCTGCCAGCCGGCAATGAGTGTTGTTCAGAATGGTCCCCTAGAGTGAGAGCATAACCGACACGACCAGCAACCATCGAACCATCAGTGTAAACAACGTCAGAGCCCTGATACATGGCAAGGATGGATTGAAAGCCGCGGCGGAAGGCCTCAGGAAGGACAGAGTCCTTCGGGCCCCGTGCCAATTCGAGCCGAAGGCAGGGGCGGGGCACACACCACAGGAGTGTACGCAGAGGGGCCCGGAAAGGAGGTGTAAGAGGGAAAACCCCAAGCCCGGAGAGAAGCTCTCCGATGCGGACCGCGATCGTACAACCCGACTGGGGCCGACGTTCCGGGAGATGGACGACCGATTGAGGGAACAGGAGACGATAATTAGGATGTCTGGGCAAGCAACAAACGTGTGTAGCATAAGCGGCCAGTAAACGTTGGTGCCGTAACCACAGTGGAGGGACACCTGCCTCCACTAGTATGCTGTTCACAGGGCTGGTCCAGAAACCTCCAGTGGCAAGTCAGATCCCTCTGTGAAGGATGGGGTCCAGCACCCGCAATGCAGAAGGGGACACTGAACCATAAGCCAGGCTCCCAAAATCCAGACGGGACTGAATTAATGCCTGGTAGAGCCATAAGAGGTTAGATCGGTCGGCTCCCCAGCTGGTGTGGCTCAATCATCACAGAGCATTAAGATGCCGCCAACACATCTGTTTAAGCTGCGGAATGTGAAGGAGCCAAGTCAACCGGGCATCAAAAACCACACCCAAAAACTGATGTGTCTACACCACAGCAAGAGGTTTGCCGTCAAGATAAAGCCGTGGCTCAGGATGAATAGTGCGTTGCTGGTAGAAATGCATAACGCAGGTCTTGGCAGCCGAAAACTGGAAGCCATGCACTACAGCCCAAGACTGCGCCTTGCGGATAGCGCCCTGCAGCTGATGTTCAGCAGCTGCAATGCCAATGAAGCGATAGTCGAGGCAGAAGTCGTCAACATAGAAGGAAGCTGAGATAGACGTTCCCACCGCCGCAGCGAGCCCATTAGTTGCAATTAAAAACAGGCAGACACTTAGGACAGATCCCTGCGGTACCTTGATCTCCTGAACTCGGGGGGAACTATGGGAGGCCGCAACTTGCACGCAGAAGGTACGATGCGACAAAAAATTTCGTATGAAAAATCGGCAGTGGGCACTGAAGTCCCCAACCATGAAGTGTAGAGAGGCTGTGATGTTGTCATGTCGTATCATATGCCTTCCGCATGTCAAAAAAGACAGCGACGAGGTGCTGACGGTGGGCAAAGGTCGTACGGATGGCAGACTCCAGGCTCACCAGATTATCAGCGGCAGAGCGGCCCTTACGGAATCCTCCCCGAGACGGAGCCAGAAGGCCCCGAGACTCGAGTACCCAACTCAACTGCCGGCTCACCATGCATTCGAGCAACTTGCAAAGAACTTTGGTGAGGCTAATGGGGCGGTAGCTGTCTACCTCCAGTGGGGTTTTGCCAGGTTTCATAACGGGGATTACGATCTTTCCCACCATTGCGACGGGAACTCACCCTTGACTCAGATACGGTTGTAAAGGTCGAGGAGGCGTCGCTGGCAGTCCACTGAGAGGTGTTTCAGCATCTGACAGTGGATGCGATCGGGCCCGGGAGCTGTATCAGGGCAGGTGGCTAGGGCACTTTGGAATTCCCACTCACTGAATGGAACATTGTAGGATTCAGGATGGCGCGTGTGAAACAAAAGGCTCCGACGTTCCAACCGCTCTTTAATGGAGCGGAAGGCCAGTGGGTAATTTGCAGAAGCGGAACTCAAAGCAAAATGCTCTGCCAAGCGGTTTGCAATTACGTCTGAGTCAGTACAAACTGCTCCATTCAGTGAGAGCGCAGGGATGCTGATAGGGGTCCGATAACCATAGAGGCGCCTAATCTTGGCCCAAACCTGCGATGGAGAGATATGGAGGCCAATAGTGGAGACATACCATTCCCAACACTCCTGCTTGTGTTGGCAAATGATGCGGTGGGCCCGTGCACAGAGTCGTTTAAAGGCGACGAGGGTTTCTAATGAGGGATGCCGCTTGTGACGCTGGAGCGCCCGCCTGCGATCTTTAATCGCCTCGGCAATCACAGGCGACCACCAAGGCACAGTCCTCAACCGAGGGCAACCAGAGGAATGGGGAATGGCAGATTCTGTGGCAGTAACAATGCCGGTGATGACCAAGTGAACCACCGCATCAATGGCTTCATTGGAAAGAGGCTCAACAGCGGCAATGGAGGAGAACAAGTCCCAGTCAGCCTTATTCATAGCCCATCTGCAAGGGTGACCAGAAGAGTGACACTGTGGCAGTGACAGAAAGATCGGAAAATGGTCACTACCACACAGGTCAACATGCACACTCCATTGGACAGACGGTAAGAGGCTAGTGCTGCAGATCGAAAGGTCGATGGCTGAGCACGTGCCATACGCCACACTGAAATGTGTGAAGGCACCATCATTTAAAATGGAAAGGTCGAGCTGTGCCAATACATGCTCAACGGTGCTGCCTCTGCCCGTTGCTACTGATCCACCCCACAGAGGATTATGAGCATTGAAGTCGCCCAGTAACAGGAAAGGTGGTGGTAATTGGGCTATCGGCACAGCCAGGACACGCTGCGGGACATCACCATCCGGTAGAAGATACAGACTGCAGACAGTAACAGACTCGCTGTGAAACAAGTGAAGGACATAGATGTAGACGCCACCAGATACCCTTTCATAAGCTGCCCGGTTCTTATAATAACCCCGATAGCCATGGAGGGCGGGAGTTCGCATTGCTGGGAACCAAGTTTCTTGAAGAGCAATGCAGAAGAAAGTGTGAAGGCTGAGAAGTTGTCGGAGTTCAGCAAGATGGTGGAAGAAACTGCTGCAGTTCCACTGGAGGATGGCATTGTCCACAGCTGAGAAAGGTGTGAAGGGACAGGGGAGGCAGATTATGCCACTAGGTCACTTGCTACCCACACGAGTGACATCCATTGTGTCCGAGGGTTCGGCGAGATCCAGGGCCTCAGCAGACGCCAGAATCTTGACCTCATCCTCAGATGCTGAGCTTGTAGGAAGCGGTGGGATGGGTGCCACCGATATGGCTGGATTCTTGGGAGCCTTTTTCTTTTTCAGCTTTTCGCGCTGCGCCTTTGGTGGTTCCGGCTGGGAGGGCTTCACCGGGTCAGCCTCAGGGACGGACAAGGACTGTGAAGCCCTACGACCAGCGACCTGTGGTTGCTTCAGCCACTGGCGGGTGTCCACTTTTCCACTGGTGTGAACTTGCGAAGGGAGGTCCCCAAGCGACCCCTTCCTGGTGAGAGGAGCCGAAGAAGTCTTACGCTTCTCCGGCTGGGAAGTGGTGATGTCCCCGATGGTTGGGGGGGGGGGGGGGGGGGTTGTTCCTGAAGTAGATGGAGCAGGAGCAACAGGGAGTGAAGTGACCCCCACAATCAAGGGGGCAGGTGGATTCTGACGGATCATAGAGCCAACCGTACGTGACGACATGGGAGATGGGAGAACCGTTGTTGCAGCAGCGGCGTAGGTTGACGTCATTGGCACAGGATGTAGCCTCTCATATTTCCGCTTACCCTCAGTGTAGGTCAGGCGGTCCAGGCCCTTATATTCCATGATCTTCTGATCTTTCTGGAATATCCTACAGTCCAGCGAGCAGCGGGAATGGTATTCTCTGCAGTTAGCACAGATGGGAGGTGGGGCACATGGAGTATTGGGATGCGAAGGACGTCCACAATCTCGACATGTGATGCCGGAAGTACATCGGGATGACATATGCCCAAACTTCCAGCATTTAAAACACCGCATCGGAGGAGGGATATATGGTTTCACATCACAGCGGTAAACCATCACCTTGACCTTCTCGGGTAAGACATCACCCTCGAAGGCCAAGATGAAGACACCGGTGGCTACCTGATTATCCCTCGGACCCCGATGGACGTGCCAGAGGAAGTGAACACTTCATCGTTCTAGGTTGGTGCGTAGTTCATCATCTGACTGCAGAAGAAGATCCTTGTGGAATATAATACCCTGGACCATGTTTAAATTCTTATGGGACATGATGGTAACTGAAACATCCCCCAACTTGTCACAAGTGAGCAACCTCCGTGACTGGGCAGAGGATGCTGTTTTGATTAGAACTGACCCAGAGCGCATTTTGGACAAGCCCTCCACCTCCCCGAACTTGTCCTCTAAATTACCAGGGGCTCTCACCATGGGCGCCACCCAGCCATTGCAAAGACCACCTGGCAGGATGGCCTTTGCCAGGAGTCCTGATGCCCCAGAAGGATAGGCATCTACTACTCGGCAAATGTGGGGAGGTAGCAGCTCAGGCATCATCAGCAGTGCGATCCCTGTGTAGTCAGGGGGCTACCACGAAGAGGGTACATGACGACCCCACCACAACGGACTGGCTACCATGCTGGATGTCAGGTGTCTAATATCCATGTATACCACAAGGGCGAAGATGGAAGTGCACAATGGAGGGAATGTATGCTACCCGGAACACACTGCAGCTGATGTGGCCAGAAGGCAGATCTTAGGGCAAGATGGATTTAAGATGCACCACGTAAGGCGTCCTTCCCCAAATGGTACACATTAACAGAAAATTTTGAAATGTAGTGGTCAAACCCCTTAGCGGACCATCACATTAAGGCCGAAACGTTGTGTGGTGTGCAGAGAGGCAGGAATACCGCAGACCTATTCTTACCCCCGGACCCACAGGGAGTCCAGATGGATCTAGGGTTGAACTGTGGTTCTCCTAACCACTGAGCATACTACCAGCCAGCCAGTCTCACTTTCAGCCCCTCACACTGCCAGCTGGGCCAAGTGAACTCCCATCGGAATGCCATGCTAGCTTTAGTTGTTGGCTCCTGATGCTACTCAGTGCCTTGACAAGATGCTGGGGACCCCACGGCATGTGCAACCTTCAAGGGTGCCACTTCTATGATACCAACATGAAGACGATGTGGGTCAACACCAAGCTATGCCACACAGCAAGAGTGCACACCTGTAGCTGCACTAAGCTTGTTTTGCTGCAGCCACTTCACTTTTCCAATGGACCCCTGCAGCCCTTGTCATACGATCAATCCCACAACGCCCAAGAGGGAGAGCCACATGCCATCTTGACAACTAGAAGAACAGCTCTTCCAACTCCTCCTCCTCCCCCCCCCCCCCATACCACACTGCACACCACACTATTACACCTCATTTGTCTACTCCGATTATTATTTCATCTGGACTACAAATCCACTGTGCCAGGAATTTGTACATGTTAGTAAGATTTCTAACAAACCTATCCATGTTACACCAGCCTGCAGGTCACCAAGCATTTGGCAAGATATATGAACAGTGCTATACTTTGACAAAACTATGCCCACATTTGTCTCCAACTGGACCTGCACGTTTCTCGATCACAGAGTTTAGTATCAACAAGATCAATGTATTAGGTCAATCTTATCCATAATAAATTTAGCTGAGAGGGTAATATACTGTCTCATCAAGCTGCTTCCTGTGTTGATTGGCAAATGGCCCACCTACATTTGAGGCTGAAAGTAATCCAGAGAAACTGCTACCTTAGGGTTACTAACAGCTGCATGAAATGACTGTCTGGATGGGATACTGGGATCAACCCTAGCTGTTGTTCTCAATTCTCCAATAGATATATCACCTTCTGGTGGCTACAGCAAAGACACATTAGAGTTGATGGTGACAAAGTTCAATTCTTCGAGTCCTTATAGCAAATACAGGTAATAACAGTGCTTTGTAGCCCTTGAGTAATTATTTTAAATCCCAACATGTAGCTAAACATTGCTGGCAGAATTTATGAATAGCAGAATGGTGAACATTTAACCACTGTCAGTACTTGTAAGGAGCGAAATTCACCAATAGCTCTCCACTACAGTCTATCTGGTAAATGATGCCTCAAGTTGACGTTTAAGCTGCTGTCTTTCATTTTCAAAACACCAATTGCCATCATTTCTCCAAATATGCAGATGGTTCATTCAGACTCCAGTGTCACTTTTGGGTGTGGTAGTTTGTCCAGCACTACTGTGGTAAAACCACACTCGCCTACAGTGTCTATTGCTTCATTTTTATAAACTGTTGCAGCTTTTGTGACCGGCTAATTTTGTGGAAACCAGTGAAAATTTTGTCAGAATTCATTTATGAACTATATTTACAGTAAAAACTGCCACTTTCTAAATGTACTCACTGAAAGAACAGAGCTGGTGATACTGTGATATGGCATGCAGAAGTAATCTTTCAAAACTGGACAGAATTCCTGAAATGTACACACTCTGTGGGGATTTAGAGAAAAAGTTTACAACCTCGGTCTCAAGGTAGGTAAGCATTCCCTGAAAAAAAATCGAAAACAAAATAACATTACAAATGTGATCAATGTAATGGAATGTTCATAATTTAGCAGCACATTGAGCACAAGCATACTGTGAATAGAACAAACTCCACAAATAGTAAGTGTAGAAATGAAAATGGAACAAAAGCCTGGTGGATAAAATCATTTCATGCTGAATAATAAAAAGAGAAACAAAAAGAATACCCAGTTGGAAGAAATTACTTTTACACTTTTATCTATTTTGGCTTACCCAAAAAGTACACCCCCTGCGCTCTCTCTCTCTCTCTCTCTCTCTCTCTCTCTCTCTCTCTCTCTCACACACACACACACACACACACACACACACACACACACACACACACACACACAGAGAGAGAGAGAGAGAGAGAGAGAGAGAGAGAGAGAGATAATTACTCAAAATTGCTGCTGCTTGTAAATGAATGTTGTACAAGCCTTCTCTCTCAACATTTTTTAAATAGATAGGAATAATTCTAACATATCAAAAATTTATTTTACTCCTACTTTTTGACCATGGCTTTGCCACTCTGGGATCCACAACTGGACAACTGCAATCCAAAATACTGCCAGAAAAATGGAAGTATCTATCACAGTTTGTGGAATGTTTAACATATTTTCAACTAACCACTGACACATCAGATTCTCCAACATTATAATACTAAATGCTCATTCTTTTACTGCAAACTAGTATTATTAGGTAAAAGTTATCATTTAAGCAAACTTATTCAGAATATACTGTTTTCTTCTTACAATTAAAAAGTTAGGTACGATGGAAGACTGAGAAAAATTATACAAATGTACAGAAAAGTCAGAAAAATTGTTAACTCCAAGTGGCATGCCTCAGTGAAAGAATAAAGAGTAAACAACAAGTATTTCGCAAGTATCTCTTTGGGTTCCCACTTTGATTTGACTTGTAATACAATATTAGCAACTGTCTCTGTTTATTGGTGCTGTTAAGTTAAAATACTTGTATAGGTTGACATTTGTCTTGTGATTTCTAGTACATAATTGTAGAGGCAAGGACTATCCACCACAATAATAATAATAATAATGATGATGATGATGATGATGATGATGATGAGAGATGCCTTAAACTGCATATTTGCGTTACACAGCTGTAATACGCATTCTGTATTATGTTTTGAAATACCTGAGGTATGCAAATGCAGTCTATGTGTACCAGCACTGTCAGTGTCTTTTACACCAACACACTGCAAGATGTTTACTGTTTGATCAATGAGAACTAGAATTGCACTCTACCAAAACTATGGTACGGTGGTTTTGGTACACTACATAAATGACATAGTAAAGCGTAGGACTACTGGTAGAACTGGTAGGGAAGAAACATGAATGAATGTGTAAGAGAGAAAATAGGATATAATGGCTTCTCTTTGTTTTTTATTTATTTGGTTGGATGTTTTGCACATAATTAGAACTGCATGTCTTTCAATAAATAATAAAAATTAGTTGATTTCATAACTTCTCCACTTTTATGTAACCACAGAAATTAATTCTGATGCAAGTACAGTTTACATGCACAAACATAAAAACATTTGTACAATTATTATCGTTATTTTGTACTCAACAGAATGTTCTTCATCATGATCGAAGGCAAGAGTTGTTACCAATAAATGCAAAAGTTGCTTATGAATAACAGAAACATGTTTTACAGAAGTTTGACAAAGTATTGAAGTGATGTTTGATATATTTTTGTTTCACTTTTTTTTTTACCCTTTTGTTTTTCTAACACTTTATGATAAATTTGCATCATTCTCTTTATTTTTACAACATCCCTCTGTTTCATGTTACAAATCAACAATTTTTGAATAAAACCTGTATTAAACATTGATAATTTCAGTTTTTCTATAAATACTGTTTATTCTCACGAAACTACAGGCAGGAGGGTAAGTATGCAGAACAAAAATGTTCCGTAGGTTCCCTGGCCCTTTATATATCCTCGCTCAGTTTCTAGATGGTTCACCACTTCTGGATTTTAGGGGAATATAGTAAGACACTCATTGCAAACGTAAAGAAAGCAAAGGGATCATATGAGATAACATCCAATAGTGCACTACAGATCCAATATACAGGTAACGTGGGTATGACCTTAACTGAGCAAAGCTACCAGGGGAACTACTGTACACTAAGCTTACTTTGGCAGTATATGGCACTTTTATAACTCTAATCTGAGCCCATCTCATAAAGGATATTTCCGCAATTCTATTATCTTCAGTTATTAGATTGGAGAACCTAATGTCCTTCCTAGTCCTCCTTGAACTGAGGCTCCACAAAATAATAATACTGGATGACTCAGAATTCTGTAGCAGACATTTCAAGTAGTCTTCTTTCCTTATGAAGAGTGTAGCATTATGAAAACAATATAATTGTCTTTTGATTCCCTGTCAGTCAGTACAATTGAAACAATATCCTTACTCTTATCATGAGTGGTATTGGAAGAATAGGAAAGAACAAACATATCAGTTGGAAGCTTGAGCCAGCAGATATGGTTATTTTATAACTAAAATCAAATATCTAGTGTTAAGTCCAGTGACGAGCTTAAATATAATGTAACGGATCTAACATATTTGTTACACGTATTTTAAGTTCTCCAATTAAGGTATCAAAAATAAACTTACCACAGGTACATGAGATCTCTTCAGCACATTTCTGACACCACTTTTAATCCTCTGAAACTCCTTCCCAGCACTGTTCTGAGAGGAGTTAAAAGGGGAAGAGCGTTTTTTTGGGCTGTGTTCAATGATTTTTTTCTGCACTTCTTCACTGCTCTCCATGAATTCATACCATTTCTGAAAAAATACATTAAATACTAAACGGAAATTCATGAAAAATGCACATTTATATGAAATATAAACCAAAATACGTTTGTCAAAGAAATGAACTCATTGCAACTATCATTAAATTAGAGAATTACTTCTGGTATTGTAAGCACAGTGTTTGGTAGTGCACTACCTGCAAAAATCAGATGCTGGTCCGAATCCTGGCCCCTTACAGTTTTAATTTTTCACATATAATTATCATTAAATTATTTTACATACCATTTTTCACAAGTTTAACTACTATGGATCAAAATTCAATGGATCCTGCAATGCATAATGTGAACTGTCACATTGTAACCACAGTCAAGTCCCAATCCAAAAGCGGGTCATCAATGAAGTACGACAGTTGTCACCGAAAGTATTTTCATTAAGAACAGCAATGTACAGACAGAACACAAGTGTTTCTATTTATGCAAACATAAAATATTCCTGAATATGCAATCACAAACATAAAAAATTTAAAGAACATTCTAGAAATGGTAAATACTAAATAACAAATAATTGCCACAACAGCCAGTGACTCTAACCACTACTCCACAGTGCATGCGGCGCATCTCGCAACATTTCTCCCTCTCCTGGGGATACCGTTACCTGCTGTTTTGTAAGTTCTCACTGGAGCTGTCTGTCCCTGGTAGCTGACTGGTCCGCGTGATGGAATGTCATACCTAATGACCCATGTTTGATTCCCGGCTGGGTCGGAGATTTTCTCTGCTCAGGGACTGGGTGTTGTGTTGTCCTTATCATCGTCATTTTATCCCCATCGACTCTCAAGCCACCGAGGTGGCATTACCTCGAAAAAATTGCTCCAAGCTAACGGTCTGCTCGATGGGAGGCCCTAACCACATGGCATTCCCATTCCACTGGAGCTGACTATAGCATCTACATCTTCTCTGTATAGCAGTTCTGGCAGATCCTCAGTTTCTGTTAATACTGTCACATGCTTTTCCCTATTATGATCACTGAAGGTAGCCCCTCCTGTCAGGAAATGGCGAAAGACAGCACTTTAGTAACTTTTCCAGTAGCCCTAGTTTCTGCAGACATAAAAAATCCATACCAAGTCTCCAGGCCTATATCTCACTGGCTGGTGCTTAGCTTCATTGCACTCTCAGTCATTCTCCTTGGTGTCCAGAGCCTGTAGGCAAACCAGCTGTCATAGTTATTCAGTCCTTGTGTTGTTTTTCACATAGCCATCCTGAGCACTGTTCGGTTCAAATTGGAACAGTGTATCCAATGCTGTTTTGGCCTCATGACCATGGAGCAGAAGCACAGTGTGAAGTATGTAGGGTCTTGCTTCATAGGGCTGTATGTGAATATTATGGCAGGTAGTTTTGTACCCAAATCTCTGTTCACTATCAATGCACATTGAGAGTATATCTGCCAATGTCTTATTAAAGTGTTCTGTGAGGTCACTCATCTGTGGGTGGTTAGCAGTTGCCATTGTGTGAGGGATGACAACATCAAATTACCTCTACTGGAAAATTTTCCCATGATCAGAGATCATCACACAGTGTGCTCCATGCTTCAAAATGATGTCTTCTACAAGGAACCTTGCAATTTCTAGACCTTCAACAGTTGGCACAGCTTTGGTGACAGTTTAGTGGGTAGGGTAGTCAGTGTGGTCTATTGTCGATAAATTCCCATTTGTCAACTTCAGCAGCCTCCCAGGAAGTCATTCCCAATTCAGTGGAGTTGCACTGTGCAGGTGGAATTGGTACCAAATGTCCTGGAGGTAAATGCAGTATGTGCTTCCATCACTGGCATTCCTTACAGTCTCTCACATAGTGTGTAACAGATTGGTAAAGACATGGCCAGTGATACCCGCATCTGATCCTGTTTAGAGTCTTCATGAATTCCAGATGACCAGATGTTGAACCTCTCGGAAAAACTTCAGGATAGCTGGCCATACATGAGTTGCCTCATTGAACCATAGTTCCTTTTATACACTGTTCCCTTTTATAAGTGGAATTCTCCTTTGGTTGGTTCATCCTCCTTCAAGGTTTCTATTCTTTTCATTAATGCTTCCCTCTGTTCAACAGCAACATCATTCAAGGCAGTGGTACCAGATTTTGTTCACCCTGCTGTGTTCTGCCAAAAGATTCCTTGAAAGGCAGTCAGTGTTCTCATGTTTGCAGCCACTTTTATATATCACTGGGATATCATACTCCTGAAGCCTAAACGCCCATCTCGGCAGTCCTCCTGATGGACATTCATTCATGCTGGTCAGCCGGCAGAGAGAGTGGTCATCTGTCACAACAATGAATGGTTTGCCAAATAAATATAACAGGGACTTGTTGATGGCCCACAGAATTGCAAGGCAGTTGTAGAGTCCTTTACCTCATATTGCGAGAGTACTCTGGAAGCATAAGCTATCACCTTTTGAGCACTTCTCGAATGTGTACTAGAACTAGAGCTGGAAATGATGGTTGCACTTTCTTTATGGACAAGGAAAGAACTTCCTTGCACCTTAATCCAGGAAAATTGTGTGTGTCCCTGAAGTAGTTTTGTAAGGGATGTATCTTGGTACAGATGTTCTTTATAAATTGCAATGGAGTATCTGATATCAGTCTTTAGTAAAATGGAAATCACACTCTCATCTTTCAAATAAGTAGCATCCATCATAAAATCCTTAGATTTTATGAATTATTTTGGTTATGATAATGTAACAACAAAAGTAATCAAAGAGTGCTCATGCGAGTTGAGTTCTACCTTAAGTTATTTGTGTACTCAATCCATTATCAGCGGAACATTTCCAGACTTTCTAAATAACGCTAAAGGTGAGCCTCTTTACAAGAAGGGGGATAAAGAGATACTATCAACCAGTTTCCCTTTTGCCGGATTTTTTCAAAAGTATTTGAGAAGGTTGTGTTCAAGCGTCTCCTAAGCATCTGACTGCAAATATACTGTCCAACTCACAGTTTGGGTACTTTAAGGGTTCTGGTGCAGAGAAAGCTATTTACACATACAGTTTGAAAGTACTTAATTCATTAGAAAACAAATTAGATGCTACTGGCATTTTCTGTGGCCTGTCAAAAGCCTTTGACTGTGTGAATCGCAGCATTCTCGTAAGTAAATTAGAATATTATGGTGTCACTGGCAGTGCTGCAAAATGGTTTAAGTCTTACCAAACTAACAAGAAACAAAAGGTGTCACTGCGAAATACCTGTCCAGTAAGTAGTCAGTCTTCAATTGATTGGGAATTAATTACATGTGGTGTTCCTCAAGGTTCCATCTTGGGTCTGTTGCTTTTTCTTGTGTACATTAATGACCTCCTGTCTGTTACACTGCTAGATGCTAAGTTTGTATTGTTCGCAGATAATACAAACATTGCAAAGAACTGGCAAGTCGAGTACAGATTTAGAAATGGCTGCTAATCAAATTTCCACTGGCATTAATAATTCACTGCAATTAAACTTAGAAAAGACTCACTATATGCAGTTCAAAACCTGTAAGATTTCCTTCTGGCATGTGTATAACATATGAAGACATGCAGACAGAAGATATTGACAGTGTTAAATTTCTGGCATTACAACAACAAGAAATTCAGTTGGGAAGTGCATGCCACAGAATTGCTGAAGCACCTAAACAAGTCTGTACTTGCAGTGAGAATGACATCAGATGTAGGAGACAAATATAAAAAAACTTGCATACTTTGCTTATTTTCATTCTATCATATCATACGGGGACACATTCTGAGGTAACTCATCAAACCGAGCAAAAGATTTTAGAGTGCAAAAGTGTATAACAAGTCTCATTTGTTTGTGAATTCAAAAACATAATGTAGAAACCTGTTAAAGGAACTTTGTATTCTAACCACTGCTTCTCAGTATATTTATTCCTCAACAAAATTTGTTGCAAGCAATATATCTCTGTTCCTAACCAACAGCTCCATACATAGTATCAATACTAGGAATAATAACAATCTACATAAAGACATAAAATCACTTACCTTGGTCCAAAAAGGGGTCCAATATTTAGGAACACACGTCTTCAATAAATTGCCAGCAACCATTAAAAACTTGGTTTCAGGTAAAGCACGGTTTAAGTAGAGTTTGAAAGACTTTTTGACAGGCAACTACTACTACTCTATAGATGAATATCTTAATGGGCTGTTAGACCAGCTTAAGTAAAAATGTGTGTTATACTTCAGTTTTGACAGCACCTGGTCACAACAGTCAAAATTAGGTATTTCGTGTATGATAAATTTATTAAAAGTGCATAACTATGTTTTATCCTGACACTTATTAATTCTGTAAATATTAGCAGTTCCAAAAATGGTTCAAATGGTTCTGAGCACTATGGGACTTAACTTCTGAGGACATCCGTCCCCTAGAACTTAGAACTACTTAAACCTAACTAACCTAAGGACATCACACACATCCATGTCCGAGGCAGGATTCGAATCTGCGACTGTAGCGGTCGCGCAGTTCCAGACTGAAGCACCTAGAACCGCTCGGCCACTCCGGCCGGCTAGCAGTTCCAGTTTATTGTAATGTATTCACCTATTTTGACAATCTCCTGACAAATGATCAGGTTAGTGAGGATTATATTCAAATGATTTACATTTTTTATGTTATACTTTCTGACTTGCTCCACACCCTTGAGAACATTTCATTTTTGGGTCTATGGAACGAAAATTGAATAATCTAAAGTAGTAGAAACCCTGGGAAAACTTTTCACATCACAAATGTGCTGAGGAGTCTGAAAATCTGTGACTGCTCTTATTTACTTTGCATCAGGATAGACTCCAACACAACTCACTAGGTGCCCCAAGATATTTATTTCTTGAAGGACAAAGAGGCACCTTTTCAGATTTAGGCAGAGATCTGCAGTCTCAACACAGCTGTCAGTGAACTTAGATGTTCTTCAAATGTCTTTGAAAAACATCATCATCCAAGTACTAAAGACATATTGTCCACTTAAGGCGTCGAAGCAGGTTGTCCATCATACGTTTGAAGGTGGCTGGTGTGTTATATAGTGTAAACGGCAAAACTTTGAAATTACTGAGGACACAACAGGGTATCAAAGCAATCTTTTCCTGCCAAACTCCTCAACCTAGATTTGCCATTAGCCTCTCTGCTTGTTCATAGTTGAGTAGTTTTTGCTCTTTTCACTGCAGCATAAGGTGTTAACACACAGCAATTGCTGGACATGTTTTTTTTGTGATCTTTATCAATCATCGTCAATCGACACACAAATGCCATGTGCCATCCTCCTCCTTCATGAGGACCACAGGAAAGGACCAAATACACCCACGGTTTAATGATGTCATCCTACAGCACCTTCTCCTCTTTCTCTCAGGTTACCTGCCATTCAGCAGCCAACACCCTATGCGAGTGCTGGTTAACTGGTTGACGATCTTCGGTGTATGGAATTTTACAATGGACAATTTGGACTGTCTTTTCTCCACTGTGGATATGAAAGCATCTGAAAATTGGCACAGAATGGCTAACACTCACTGATGTTGTTCCTCAGTCAAGTCAGAATCTATTGGCAGTTCGACAGAAGCTTCCTCCACTGTGTTGTCTGTAGTGGCAGTGCAACAATTCTTCTTCAATGGCACTGACCTATCCTTCCTGGATTGGTTCAGTTGTTTCTACACAAACCTTTAGAGCCATGTTATGGCTGCTAGGGAGAATTGGTGGTACACTGTTCTCCTTGACCACCTGCAATGCTTCTGACAGTCACTGGCATTTGGATTCCTTTTGTGAGCACTAGTACTTTTTGCAATCAACACTGAAACTCAACTCATTCATGATGGCATAACAACAACATCTTCAAAAAACAAACACCCTGAGAAATTTTTGTTATGTGTGCTTGTTGGAACAGCTTTGTCAATCTGCAACTCTACTCTTCCACAATGTATAACTGCTTGTCATGCCCGCAAAAAGTCCTATCCAAAAATAACATTATGACTACATGCTGTTACAACGGCAAATTTGAAGAGCTCCTTTCTGTCATTGTTATTCTTGCAATATATGTTCCTGTCAGATGGACATATTTTCCATGTACAACCTTCAGCACAATCACTTTCATATCGTGGAAGAAGATAGTCTCCTTTAGTTGCCAATGATACGCATTCGACATTACAGGAAGGGAAGCTAACACACAAACAGGTGGGCCATCAATGACATCACCAATGAGATTTCCTGACATTTTGGTAACTGTCTTCCATGGAGGATTTTCACCTGTGATAGCTTTACCTTCATGGTTGTTTAACTCGCAAAGGTTTCCTGAATTCATCGGCTAGGCAAGCAGCAGACATCCTTGTATGGCTACAGGGAATCACTACAGTGTGTCAATGATCAATCTTGTCCAGAATATGAAAATGAGATTTGTTGCACAAGTCGACTATAATTGTTTGCAGCTGACTCACGTGAATAGAATTGAATGAGATTTTCACTCTGCAGCGGAGTGTACGCTGATACGAAACTTCCTGGCAGATTGAAACTGTGTGCCGGACCGAGACTCGAACTCGGGACCTTTGCCTTTCGCGATCAAGTGCTCTACCAACTGAGCTACCCAAGCACGACTCACAACCCATCTTCACAGCTTTAATTCCGCAAGTACCTCCCGAGTTTGAGTCTCGGTCCGGCACACAGTTTTAATTTGTGCATAGAACTGTTTTGGTGGTTGACATCTGGCAGCATAGTAATCATCATCAAAAACTTGTTTTCTTTCTTAGCAACAGCGTACATGTCCTGGGCATTCACAGTGGAAACATACTGGCGTACTGTCTTCAGTTCTCCAAATATCTGTTCCTTTATGGGTCATTATATTTGGTGGAGAAGTTAGCTACAACTTGGTTGGGTGTTGACCGCTGTGGTATAAACTGAGTTGGCCAAGTCCATTAGCACTTTCAACTGGTAGTGGAGATTGGCGCTGAAGTTCAATACATCTCTTCAACACACACTATTATCTCCTGACATAACCGTTGCTTATTCTGTCTAACATTTCTGGCTACCATGAAATGCTGAATCTCTTCTATTAATATCTGGCATAGGAGAGGTGAGGTTATGGTGGTCTTCCACACTGCAGTCCATCACACTTCTTTTGTCTGACTATTTTCCCATCCATTTCCACAATGTGCTGGCACTACTTTAATTCCTTGTTTTTTATGAGACCCTTTACATGTCTTCTGTGACCACTTTCATCAAGTGTGAAATATTTTCAGCTTTTCTCATATTGTGATTCAGAATGTGTGATTGGGCTGAAACAGTCTGTCTGTAAGACTGTGCCATTTCCCTATGATGTTAAGCCTCATTATTCAATTGCTCTTGCACTAAGTGGACTTGCTGCTGATTGTCACTAAATGTGTTCTTCAATTTGGCCTGGACTTTGTCCCAGCTATCAAGTTACTCTTCATTTTTCTCAAATACTGCTGGGCAATGGCATCCAGGTAAAAGTACACATTTGGGAAACACATCATGTCATCGCACCTGTTGCAATTGGTGACTCAGTTGAATCCTTTGACCTATTTCGTCAGGTCTTGCCCAGCATCTCCTGAAAACACTGACGGTGGAGACGACTTACAGCTGTTTTAGAATTTCATTTGTTTCCTGAGCATACAGAGCTTGGGAACTATGTACTGATTGCATTCCAGTTCTTGTCCATGCAAGTAATGACTTATGTTATTAAATTGGAGACAAACTAATGTAGATGTTGTTGACAATACCTGGCATCTCCATCAGACAATGTCGTGTAATAATCAACCCCAAATGCAACAGCAGGGTCATTATCATTGAGCTACAACACTTAGCAATGTCAGCATTTTTATTATAAACACCAACATATAGACAGAACCAAAATGCCTCCTGCACAGAGAATGCTTCCATTTGTACAAACATCAAATATTCCAGAATTGGCGAATACTACAAACAAATAAAATTTCAACTACTTTCTACTGGTAAACACTAAATAAAATATAATTGCTAGTGGTTATGTTTGAATAGGTGACTGCAGCACAGCAGCCAATAATACTAACTGCTATGCCAGATTGTATGCAGCACAGCTCATAGAAATATACAACACACTATGTGAAAACAAGCCAAAGTAAACTGCAATCATAACTTCCTCGCAGTTTATTATCCAGTAGACTTAAATTCCTTTTAATATGGAACCAGCGATGTTAATTTCTTGGTTCTCATATGTTGTTCAATTCTCTCTCTACAAAATAGGAAGACTGCCTCTGGAGCCGAATGGTTAGGCTCACTACCTCCAGTGCGCAAGGACCTATGTTCAATTCCTGGTACCTCCTCAATTTTTTTCTGAGATAGGAAGGTCTGGAATGGGGTCCATTCAGTTTTATGGGGTCAAAAAAGGAGCTGCTTGATTGAAATTCATCTACTGGCAGTAACAGCAGGCAACGTGCTGATCACAAGTCTCACAATCATAGATTAGTCTTTGTACTGCCTTGTAGGCAGCAGTCACCCAGTCTGAATAGGTCTAAAACATAATCCCCAAGTGGTGTTTATACCTGTTTTACGAAACAGTAAACTTAGGATGGAACAAGCAGAATTTTAGAACAGTATTATGCATGGGTTGTTATTTTAATTGGTTATTGGGCTCATTTCTTTATCTCTTCATTTCCATTATCTCCTTAATAATTCCCATTACCCACCTCTCAACTACTTGCTGAGCTACCCCAAGTTTCTTCATTCAATGTCCGCATCTCCCTGCTAAATTCAAAATTGGTAACACACATTGTTTAATCTTCCTGTTTCAGACACAATGAAACATTCTTTTTGAAAGTTCTATTAAATTACCAAAAATATTACAGGCTGTATAATAATGAATGGCATAAATTCGTACAATTGAAAGTTCATGATATTACAAGCAAAAAAGTCTCAAGTAAACACAGGTATGCAAATGAACCATTTGCAAGATGATAATTGTGCCTTTATGGTTACCAGCTAGCACGACTTGATTCTGTGTAAATGTTATTCCAGTTACGAAAAGGTAACAATACTGTACAACATTAAGAAAAGTTATTAAAGATATTTTTGTATAAATGCAAGTTTATGACTGAACAGAACAGCAGTTACATGACTGTACTCATAGTTAAATCAGGTGTTCAAAGTGTCATCCCTGTATCCGGGTGCAGCTCTGTACCCATTGCCTCAGTGAATTTCAAATCCTTTCAAACATGCCTGGATCATTTCAAAATTCTTGACAGGCTCTGACAAATCTCTGCACCGATACTTCAACCGTGTTAACTGGACTGATGTTCACTACACCTTTATGGTGGCCCCAAACACAGAAATCAATGGGGTTCACATTAGGTGATATTGGAAGCCACAGTAGAGGTCCTCCTCACCCAATCCATCTTTGGCCATACTGGTATGTTAAGTGTTATCTCACCATAGCATCAAAATGTGCTGCTGCTCCATCATGCACGTTCCACACCCTCTGGTGTTGCTCTAAGTGAACCTCCTCAAACAATTCTGCAAGTTGGTGGCACAGAAACTGAAGGTAATTTTATCCACTGGGTTTCTTTGGAAACATGAACAGTCCAGTAATATGTTAAATAGTACCCCTAACTAAACATCCAACGGAGAAATGCCACTGGTGTGGAGACTCATTCACAGTATGTGGGTTGGAGCATAGAGAACTCCAAACATGATAATTGTGATAATTAAAACAAACCATCATGAGTGAACCCCACTTAGTCTGTAAACAAAATTTTATTGTCAGATGTAGGTTTGCCCACAGCTTGTTGCATCCACTGACAAAGTTAGTCTAGGACCAAAGTCTGTCTCAGTAAGAGACGGAACTCACTCGAGGTGGTATGGGTACATTGCATTGCAATGCATTATTCTCCAAACACTATTGTGATTCATTTCAGAAATGTTTGTGGCAAGTCTCCTTATTGAGGTTCCTGAAGAGTGTTCCAGCACTACATATTCATGAACAGGTGTGTAATTCATGCAATCCTACCCCCTTCCACAGCATGTGCAATGTTCCCAGTTCCCAGATGTGTTGATGCACCCTAGTAAATGTTCAACACCTGTGGCCCCTTAAGGTAGGGTATGCTTCTTGGTAGAAGTGTGCAGCCTCCTGTGCATTGCCATTAGGCTTTCCATACATGAAATGTGTATATGCCTACTACTCATTACTGTAATGTTCCATGTTAGCACCAACATTCATACAACACAACTGACACTCCAGTAACAACTGACTGGCACTCTGTGTACTATAGTGGTGTATCCATTCTTTTTACAACTCCATGTCTCAAAAATGAAAACAAAAACCACACCACAGACTGACATATGGTGTTTACATAAAATCATATCAGTAGTGGCTGGTAACCTCAAAGTTACAGTTATCTCACAGATGGTTCATTTGCAGATCTATGTTTACCAAGACCTTTTTCCTTCTAGTGTAATGTACTCAGCGTATATGTTTACACCATTGTGATACTACTCTTATACTTTTATTTTTCTTTCTTTTCTTGTCCATGCATTAGTTGTCATCAACTGTTGAAAAACAAACTTAACTGATCCTATAACTCCACTTTTAACTTCTACATTTTTCTTTGCAGTGTATATTATTTTAGTCTTAATATCATTCAGTTTGAATCCTACTTTCAAATTTATGCCAATAAGTTGTTCTTGTCATCATTTAAGCTTATCTGTGTACAAGGTAAACAATATAAAACAAAGGAAATTCAGATCTGTTCCATTGACACACATTCATTCTGTTTCTCCCATTTTAAAGATATGAACTTTTCCTCTATGGCTATTGAGTATAGATGGAGTAATACTGAACCACCTTCCCTGTCTCCTCAGTTGGTTGGACTGCAGCTATGGTACTGTTTATTGTTGTCACAAAGAGAGAAGCAGTTTGTTGTTGTCGTAAAGAGGGAAGAACTTTATGATGCTCCCTGCAGGAGCCCTTTCCCTTGGATGTGTTGATTGATAAAGGTTGTGCTCACTCTGAGCAGAGTCAGACTGAGTGATGCAAAGTTTTGTATGAAAATGGGCAGGCAGTCACTAAAAGTCATTAATATAAGGTGTACAGTATGTGGTAATGCCATGTAGTATTGTCCACTTTTTGCATGTCAAATAACATGGAGATCTGGTGTTGGCAGAGTAAAAAAGCATGTCGTACTTGCAGGTCCTGGACCCAAAAAGGCCATAATTGGTGGACCAGGATTCTCAAACTGCACAGTGGAATCAAAGTCTGCAGGATTCCACACATGACCAGTCATAACTATTCTTTGTAATGATTTGCATAAAACTGGCTATTAGGCAGTTTGATCCATAATTATGTTCCATACACATTTTCATAGTTTTAAGATGGGTACCATGATGCTCTCCCATTACTGGGAGGGAAATTCTCCTTCTACCATGTTTCGTTAAAAATTTACAGGATACTCTTTTGACTGTTATTGCTAAGGTGTAAGGTGTTGCAATATTTGATCAGGTATTTTCAGTCCCTGAGGACACAGCTTGACATAAAGCTAAAGATATGCCGAGTAACTATTCCTTAAAAGAGACATTATAATTTTCTAGGTGTTGATTGTTGAAGTATAAAACATTGTGTTCTGCAAGTGTGGGTAATTTGTAAAAGTAGGATGTTAATTACTGTGTACACACATTTCTGTGAAGTGTGCTACTAGAAGTTCAGCAATATCCTCGAGGTCAGTGCTTATGTTTCCATTAGTAGATGCTATGGATTCCCGTGGGTAGATGGTTACCACAAATGTGTTGTAGCATGGCTGGTACTTTGGTGGAGCAGTGCTGTTTGTACTCTTATAGATGAGATACACTGCTCCCAACATTCATTATTTTCATCTTTTAATTAAAAAATCATGATTTGGCTTTGACTATAATTAAACTGGTATTAAGGAAACAGCCTTTCAGAGGTGTAGGCTTCTGAGTTACCTCATCCAAGACAGCAGCAGAGCAGAAATTTGTTAGTCCTTTGGTTTGCTAGGGACAGTATTACTGGAAAGTGATCATCATCATCACAAAGTTCCCCTTGAACATTCCATTGTTTCTCATGGTACAGCTAGAGCTGCATATTGTGAGACCAACATCTACATCTGTGTTATTACTCTGCAATTTGCAATTAAGTGCCTGTCAGGGAGTTCATCAAACTACCTTCAACCTACATCTCAACCATTCCACTCTCTAACAGCATGCAGCAAAAATGAATGCTTAGATCTTTTCATGCAAGCTCCGATTTCTCTTATGTTATTTTATGATTATTTCTCCCTATGCAGCTGCGCACCGACAAAACATTTTCACACTCTCAGAAGAAAGCTGGTGACAAATTTCATGATAAGATCCTACAGCAACAAAAAATGTCTTCGGTTTAATGAGTGCCACCCCAATTCCTATACCATATCCATGGCACTCTCTCCTCTATGTAGCGATAACACAAAAACTGCTCGTTTGAACTGTTTTAATTTCCTCCGTCAATCCTAGCTGATGTGGATCCCACACCGCTCAGCCTCTAGATTTGCGTGATTTGTCATATAACCAAAATTTAGAGGATTCCTTTTGGTACTCATGTGGATGACTTTAGAGCAAACTGACACTATTCGCACCATGCGGATAATCTTGTCTAAATCACTTTGCTATTCATATTGATCATCTGACGACTTTACAAGACGCTAAATGTCCTCTGCAAACAATCTGAAAGGATGGGTCAAATTTCTTCCCAAATCATTTATATAGCTCAGGAACAGCAGAGGGCCTATAACACTTTCCTGGTGAACACCGGACATTACTTTTGTTTTATTCGTTGACTTTCTGTCAATTATCATGAACTGTGACTTTTCTGAAAGAATGAATTTGGTCAAACAATTGAGACAATATTCCATAAGCACACAATTTAATTAGAAGTGTCAAAAGCCTTGTGGAAATCTAAAAATATGGAATCAATTTGACATCTGCTATCAATAGCACTCATTATCTCATGAAAATAAAGTGCTAGTTGTTGTTCACAAGAACAATATTTCCTGAATATGTGTTGGCTGTTTGTCAATAAATTGTTTTCCTTGAGGCAATTTACAATGTTCAAACACAGTATATTTACCAAAATCCTACTGCAGACAGACATTAGTGACCTGGGTCTAAATTCAGCACATTACTCCTGTTTCTATTCTTATGTAGTGGTGTGACTTGTGCAACTTTCCACTCTTTAGGTACAGATCTTCCAAAGAGTGAGAGACTGTATATTAATGGTACTGTATTTTACAGACTATTATATACACTTTTTCCTAAAAAAAATTGCCTCCAAAATTCAGGTGCATCTCTGCCAGCTCTGCAGAAATTTTAACTCACACACTGGACATTTATATGTTAATTTTGAATATAAGATGCACGCAGTTTGTTGTGCATGCTGAGGTTATGCCATTTAGTCTCCCAAAGCTGCAAAATCTTGCGGCATAGTACTGAATGCAGGTCAGTTGCAGAGAAACTGATAAGCGGTTTCCACATAGCCTGTTTGGCCAGCCTGTCGGCAAGTTCGTTGCCTGGGATTCCAACATGACCTGGGGTCCAGACAAACAACACTGAACGACTGGACCGTTCCAGGGCATAGATGGACTCCTGAAAGGTCGCTACCAAAGGATGACGAGGGTAGCACCTGTTGATAGCTTGTAGGCTGCTCAAGGAGTCACTACACAGAAGAAACTACTCCCCAGGGCATGAACAGACTTGCTCAAAAGCACGAGATATAGCTACCAGCTCGGCCATCAAAACACTGCAGCAATCGGGCAAGGAATGCTGTTCAATATGTCCTCCATGGACATAAGTGAATCTGACACGATCATCAGCCATCGAGCCATCGGTGTAAACCACTTTGTGGCCTCAGTACATGTCAAGAATCGAGACGAAGTGCCAGCAGAGAGCCGCGGGGTTAAATGAGTCCTTAGGGCCATGTGAAAGGTCCAGGCGAAGCCACGGCCTAAGTATACACCATGGACTTGTACGTGAATGGACCTCAAGTAGAGGTGGTAAAGGCAAGGACTCCTGTTCGGAAAGAAGGGATCGGACACGAACTGCCATTTGAAGCCCTGACCTGGGCCGCCGATGCAGGAGATGAACCGCCATGGGTGGGAAGAGGAGATGGCGATTTGGATGCGCAGGAGAACTATGAACATGTGCGATGTAACTGGCAAGCAGTTGTGCACGTCTAACCTGCAATGGAGGGACTCCGGCCTCCGCAAGGACGTTGATCACTGGACTCGTCCTAAAAGCTCCTGTCACTAGGCGAACGCCACAGCGGTGCACTGTGTCGAGTAAATGCAACGCTGAGGGCACAGCCAAACCAGACTCCCATAGTCAAGGCGTGATTGAACAAGGGCTCTGTGGAGCTGCCGCAGTGTAGAGCGATCAGCACCCCAGTTGCTGTTGCTCAGGCAGTGGAGGACATTGAGGTGCTGCCAGCACTTCCGCTTAAGCTGATGAAGGTGAGGAAGCCAAGTCAATCGGGTGCCGAAAACCAGTGCTAAGGACTGATATGTCTCCACTACAGTGAGTGAATCGTCATTAAGGTAAAGTTCTGGTCTGGATGATCGGTACGACGCTGCCAGAAGTGCATAACACACATCTTTGTGGCCGAAAACTGGAAACCATGGGCTAGAGCCCATGACTGCGCTCAGAAACACCAGTACTGCGATGGAAAGACACCACCGTATCAGATCCAGTTGAAGATGATGAACAGATGACACTTGTAGTCAGATGAGAGATGTTTAATCATCTGACTGTTTATCCGATCTGGCCCAGGAGCTGTGTCGGGACAATATGCAAGGGCACTGAGGAGTTCCCACTCTGTAAATGGTGCATTATACGATTCACTTTAGTGTGTAGTAAAGGGCAGGACTTTCCATTCCAGCCACCGTTTGAGAGTGCGAAAGGCTGGGGGGCAATTCTCCAATGCAGAGGCTCAAGCATAGTGCTCAGCAAAATGCTCAGCAATCGTGTTTGCATTGGTAGATAACATGCCATTTATGTTAACACCGGGAATACCTGTTGGGGGTCTGGTACCCGGAAACACGTTTGATCTTTGCCCAGACTTGGGAAGGTGACGTATGGCACCCAATGGTCGAGGCATCTCTCCCAACACTCCTCCTTCAGTCGTTTGATAAGTTGGCAAATGCAGGTACGGAGCCGTTTAACCTTTTAAGTGGGCACGCTATCGCACAGTGGGTTGTACGGATATATCCGTCCACTGCATTCTGTGGCTAGTAGCTAGTGGGAATGACAAGTTATCGGCCTGCCACTGACACTGTGGTATTAGTAGAGCTTCGTCCACTAGATGGCAGCTCTTGTCACGCAACACAGCATGTTCCAGGCTAGTTGTAACATTGTCCACCCGAGCGCGCGTCGAGAAAATGCATCCTGTGAAGCAGCCGCAAAAGCGCGCCTTTGTTGTCTGTGTTTACCGCAGCGTTAATGAGTAATCTTTTGCAATGGTGAAAAGAATTCGTTTGTCAGATTCAGAAGCTGCTTTTAGAAAGTGATGATAATTTCAGTGACAGTTCTGAAAGTTTTCAAGATACAGATGTTGAGGCTAGTGAAAGTGACTTAGATTCAGAAACATCTGACAACGAGACACTACTACAGCAGACGGTACCTAGTGAATATGTGCATGCTAGTTCAGTTCGTATTCAATATTTGTTTAGTGGTAATAGTGGTACAGTTGTGCCCCTAAAACAAAATGATGTGATGAGTTGTTTTGTGTGTTTTGTGGATGATGCTTTGTGGACAATGATAGCTGAACAGACGAACTTATATGCAGAACAGTTCATAGCTTCTCATCCCAATTTAGCAACACGCTCCAGGGTTCACAGTTGGCAGAATACTACACGCGACGAGGTAAAAACACTTATTGAAATGCTTGCACTTCAAGGAATTCTTCACAAACCAGACCACAAAATGTACTTTTCAAAGAGGGAATCAGTTGACACACCTTTCTTCAGGAAAGTGATGAGTGAAGAGAGGTTTCATCTTCTATTGAAATTCCTCCACTTTGCTGACAATACCTCATATGATCCACTAGGCACCATCAGCAGAAAACTATTCAAAATTCACCCCATTATGGAGCATCTGCGGCATAAATTCAGATCAGTGTACATGCCAGAAAGGAAAATCACCGTTGACGAATCGTCGTTGCTCTGGAAAGGACGGCTTGGATGGAAGCAATATATTCCATCAAAGCATAGCAGATTTGGCATCAAATTGTACAAACTCTGTGAAAGCAGTTCCGTGTATGTATGGGACTTTATTGTTTACACTTGTAAGGACACTAATTATGGTAGCCACTATCCAGACGAAAAAATAACCTCTCGAATTGTTTTGGCGCTTGCACACGATCTACTTGGGAAAGGCCGCTGTATTTACCTTGACAACTGGTACACCAGTAGAGATTTGGTGGACAAACTAACCAGCAATAACACCGATGTTGTCAGCACAATGCGGCACGACAGGAAGGGGTTCCCTGACTTCGTAAAAAAGGAAAAACTGAAGAAAGGGGAGTACATAACAGGGTACAAAGGCAAGCAGATGGTAATGAAATGGAAAGACAAAAGAGACGTTGTTATGGTCAGCACCTTCCATAACAATACATTTGTAAATGTAAACTCGAAGAAAGGAATCGTTCAAAAGCAACAAGTTGTCGTTGACTACAAGAATATGGGGGGTGTGGATAGGTGCGATTCTCAGTTACAAAGCTACCAGATGGTCAGAAGCAGGCTGAAAAAATACTATCAGAAGCTTTTCCGACACTTGTTGGACATTGCATGCTACAATGCATACATTCTGTACAAGCAACATGGTGGCGAACAAAGTAGAATGAGCTTCCTGATTAGTCTTGGTGAACAGTTGACCATATCTTCACCACATCAAGGGACATCAGTAGGACGCCCACCTCTAACACCAAAAGCAACACGCCTTACAGCCAGGCATTTTCCAGACCTTCTGCCACCCACAACGAAGAAAAGACCAACAAGGAGGTGTGTAGTGTTTACGAGAAAAGGCCTTTGCAAAGAGACTTCATACTGGTGCGCAAAATGTGAAGTTTCCTTGTGTGCAGCACCTGGTTTTAAAATGTTTCACACTGAAAACGATATGTAATTTTGTGAAAATACAGTTTTGTTAACTTCTGCAATATATTTTATTCATTTCCACCCAATATCAATTCAAATTCAACAATGAAAACGCGAAGGAAAACGTGAGAACAGTGCGCAGCACCACCACGAACGGGTGCGCTAGCATATATTACCCACTGTGGAAGAGGCGCGCGCGCGTGCGTGCAAACTACCCACTTAACAGGTTAAAGGCTATGAGGTGTTCCGGGGAAGGGTGCCACTTATGCCACTTTAGAGCTCGCCGATGCTCCTTAATTGCTTCATCGATTTCCGGCAACCACAAAGGGACTGCCTTTCGCTGGGGAAACCCTAAAGAGCAAGGGGTAGTGTTTTCTGCCACAGAAATGATTATAACAATCACCTGCTCAACCATCACATCGATGTTACTGTGTGAGGGAGATTCAACGTTGACACTAGAGGTGAAAGTTTCCCAGTTTGCCATGTTTAAAGCCCATCTGGGCAGGTGTCCATGGGCCTGATGCCGGGGCAGTGACAGGAAGATAGGGGAGTGGTCACTACTGCACAGGTCAGTGGATAGATGGGAGAAGTCCTGGGTTGAAAATAGATAAATCAATAGCCGAGTAGCAACCATGAGCCACACTGAAATGTGTAGCAGCCCCAGTATTAAAGAGGCAGAGGTCGAACTGAGACAAAGTTTCAACATATCTGCCTCGGTCAGTAAGCACGGTGCCACCCCACAAGGGGTTATGAGAGTTAAAATCTCCCAAAAGTAGGAAAGGTTTAGAGAGTTGATCAATCAGTGCAGTTAATACATTCAGTGATACTATACCATCTGGAGGAAGATATACATTGCAGACAGTTATTTCCTGTGTCATCATTATTCTAACAACCACAGCTTCAAGAGGGGTTTGAAGGGGCACAGTTTCACTACAGACTGAGTTTAAGACATAGACGCAAACTCTACCTGACACTCTATTATAGTGTTACGGTTCCTGTAGTATCCCTTATAGCTGCAGAGGGCAGGGGACTGCATTGCCAGGAATCAGGTTTCCTGGAGGTCAATGCAGAAAGCAGGTAAAGCTTAAAAGTTGCTGTACCTCAGCCAGGAGATGGAAAAAACTGCCGCAATTCCAATGGAGGATGACGTCATAGTGAGACTGGGAAGACATGGAACATTCAATGAGGCAGTTTACACCTCAGGGTCACCTGCTGCCACCAATTTTTTGCCTGAGCAGTCTGTGTCTGGGGGTCCAGCAAGATCTAGGTCCTCAGTGGACACTAGAATCTCCACCTCATCCGCGCACACAGAGCTTGTAGGTAAGGGTGGTGTGAGTGCCACTGCAATTCCCTTGGTCTTGGGAACCTTCTTTTTGGGTTTCTCCCGCTGCTCCTTGGGTTTCCATGGCTGGGAGGACTTCAATGATTCAGACTCCGGGACTGACGATGAGCGTGTAGCCCTACGACCAGTTGTTTTTGGGCTCTTCAGCCACTGGCAGGTGTCATCTTTCCCACTAGCAGAAACCTGGGAAGTGAGTGACCCAAGGGACCCCTTCCTAGCAAGAGGAGCCGAAAATGACTTATACTTCTCCAGCTCAAGATGTGGGGACTGATATCCCTGATGGTTGGGGGGGGGGGGCGGGGGGGGGAGGGGGGGAGGGGGTGTTGCTACCGAAGTAGGTGGTGCGCGGACAGTGCCCCCCACCATCAAGGGTGCAGGTGTAGTCTTCTGGTTCTGAGAGGTGACATACATGCAAGGAACTGATGGGCCAAGAACTGTTCTCATAGCAGCAGCATAAGAGGTGGTCATAGCCACAGGATGTAGGTGCTCAAATTTCCTCTTAGCCTCAGTGTAGGTCAGTTGGTCCAGTGTCTTATAGTCCATGATTTTCCTCTCTTTCTGTAAAATCCTACAGTCTAGCGAGCAAGGTGAAATATGCTCTCCGCAGTGGACACAGATGGGAGGTGGGGCACATGGAGTATTGGGATGCGATGGATGTCTACAATCTCGACATATGACGCTGGAAGTACAGCAGGAAGACATAAGATCGAACTACCAGCACTTAAAGCACCGTATTGAGGGAGGGATATATGGCTTGACGTCACAACGGTAGACCCATCACCTTGACCTTCTCAGGCTGTGTGTCACCCTCAAATGCCAAGATGAAGGCACCGGTGGCAACGTGATTATCCCTCAGACCCCGATGGATGCGCCGGACGAAATGAACATCTCGCCACTCTAAATTGGCATGCAGCTTGTTGTCAGACTGCAAAAGAAGGTCCCTGTGGAATATAATACCCTGGAACATATTTTAAGCTCTTACAGTAACATCCCCCAACTTGTCACAAGTGCCAACTTGTCACAAGCGAGTAATGCCCATGACTGGGCAGAGGATGATGTTTTTATCACGACTGGCTCAGAGCCCATTTTGGACAAGCCCTTCACCTCCCAAACTTGTCCTCAAAATGCTCCACGAAACACTGAGGCTTCATGGACATGAAAGATTCTCCATCAACTTTCGTACATACGAGGTAGCGCAGTGAATATGCTTCACTGTCATCCTTAGCCTGGCGTTCCTCCCATGGTGTGGCCAGGGAGGGAAACGATTTGGGGTCTTATTTCTTAGTACTGAAGTTAGACTTTACCCACTTAGAGACTGCTGGTGGCGGACCACCAGCAAGAGATGTTGTGCTATGCTTCATGGCGTGTCATCCACCCTTATGCTACCCACTCTGACCAGGGCTCCTCCCCACGGACACAACTCAGCCTCACCAAGGGCCACCTGGCAGGATGGCCATTGCCGGGAGTCCCAAAGCCCCAGGGAGATGGGCATCTACTCTATGGCATACGTGTGGTGTTAATGGCGCAGGCATCAGCAGAGCGATCCCTGTGTTGTCAGGGGCTACAACCAACAGGGAACATGGCGGCCCCACCACATCGGACTGGCTACCGTGCTGGATATGAGGCGCAAAGAATTCCATGGTCCTCCTTAGCACAGAAAGCGACACTGCATAGTGGGTGGAAGAAAATGCAACAAGGTAGATGTCCTCGCTCAAGAGATGGGAGGATGAGTGGGACTGCAATGCCACAACAAGAAAGTGGGCTGAAGATCTCAATGCATGATGGACACGATGCACCATGTAAGGCGCCCTTCCCCAATTGGCTCACTCTTCAGGAAAATTTTGGAAAATGGAGGTGAAACCCTACAGGGGACCATCACATAAAAGCCGAAAGGTGTGAGACTACTTTTAGTCGTCTCTTATGACAGGCAGGAATACCTCGGGCCTATTCTAACCGCCGGGCTCGCAGGGGGAGTTCTTGTACATGACATGGTTTGGATGGATGAGGCTGGTATAAAATTGTGGATTAACAGAGTGCGGGAGAGAAGGAAAGGTGCTTCACTGAAGAAGAGTTCTCTTCTTGTGCTATATCAGTTTAGTAGTCATTTGAAAAATTCCGTGAAAGAGAAACTGAGACAGGCAAATACAGAGCTTGCTGTTATTCCGGGAAGATGTACTGCACAATTACAACCTCCCAATGTCTCGATAAATAAACCATTTAAAGTGTATATGAGAGGAATGGAACAAATGGCTGATGTTTGAAACCCAATATGAATTCATGCCTAAGGGAGGTTTAAAAATAACCTACAATTGAACAGCTTGTCAGTGGATCAAAGAGTCGTGATCTAGAGTAAGAGAAGACATTACTGTTAAATCTTTCAAGAAGTGTGGCAGAAATAATGCTCTCAATGGCAGTGAAGACCATCTTTTTAGATTAGATTAGATTATTTTTTTCGTTCCATAGATCCGTATTGAAGGAATCCTCATGGTTGTGGAACATGTCAATTTTTTTAAGCTGAAATAACAATACTAATAGTATGAATATATACAATACATCGTTTGTTTCTATTAAAAAAATTGTCAATGGAGTAGAAGGAGTTGGCCACTAGTAAATCTTTCAGGCTCCTTTTAAACTGATCTTATATCTGAGGAGGATAGCAATGGTGAGAAAAAGGATGAAGAGGAAGAAGAAAGCTCAGATGGAGATTTTCAGACATTTTAAAGGTCAGCTCAGTTTTATAAACTAAAAACTTTTTTAGTCTGGCTCTCCAATCTAATAATAAAAATGATAAAAATATTATTTTTTTAAAACTGCTTTAAATTAAGGGGCGTCTGATAGTCGGTAGCATTTTATAGTCCATAAAATATGGTAAGCACAGAGCTATTGCATCAGCATACTCTGAAAGGAACATCACTTGTGTACGATCTGGACTGGAAGCCTTGCTTTATTAATGATTTAAGCTCTTTTTCTACAATGAGGGTATCTACTCCTTAGTTATGCATGATAGTTGTTGTTGTTGTTGTTGTTGTCTTCAGTCCTGAGACTGGTTTGATGCAGCTCTGTTCTTAAATCGAATTCTGGAATATTTACTTCATCTTCTGGGTGAAGGGATTATGGTAAACTGCGTTTAGTAACCTCTGCTTTGGTGGCACTGTAATCAGCCACATCACCATTGTTATCGTACAGTGAAGGTATTGATTGTGTCTTGCCACTGGTGTACTTTAAATACAATGAAAACATCTTTGGTTACTCAGCCAGATTTAGAGACAGAGTTTCATTGTGCAAAATATTAAAATCATCTTGCATTGAAGTTCATGGTGAATTTTGAGCGTCTGTAAAACTTCAGCAATCTTGAGGGTTTTGTGTTGTTCTAAATTTGGCATGCTTTTTCGTTGCTTCTGAAAAGAGAGTTCTGACCTGCTATTGTACTGTGGGTAATCAGTACCATCTCTTATTAATTTATTTGGTGTATATATATCTCAAATGCCATCAATACTGTTTGTTTGAATTTAAACCACATATTGTCTACACTTACATGGTCAGATTGCAAGGAGTGGATACTGTCTCTTAGGAAAGCGTCAATTGTCATCTGCTTTTTTGATTAGATTAATTTTGCATATATTTTTGTTTAGTTTGGATGTTATGGTAATCAGTCTCACTACAACATCCTTGTAGTCACTAATCCCTGTACCCGTCATGATGATCCAATTGCTGATAGGAGGTCATGTATGTTTTTGCGATCATTTACACTTAGAGTAGGCTGCTGAATTAATTGTTCAAAATAATTTTCTGAGAAAGCATTCAGCAAGATTCTGCACGTCTTATGCGTACCACCAACTTGAAACACGTAAGTAGCGGTAGGTAGCACTAAAATATGCTAGAGCCCCTGTGTTTAGTAAGCATAGTTCCAATTTTGAAAGCAGTCAGTCCAATAATTGTCCACTATTGGTGATCATAGTGCTCCACACAAGGGACTGTGAGCATGTTGAATTAATACAAAGGCTAAAGGTAACTGTTCCACATGGCCTCTTATCTTGTGGTAGGACAAAGGTAGATAGTATGTATTACTGTTCTACCAGACATTTGGGCATGGGAATTCCTCACTAACAGCACTGTGGTGGTCCACCAGGCATCCTCCTCCAGGTGCCCTCTGGGTATTGACTATGAATTTCTAGCAGACATGATAATTCCTAACATGAGGGATATGGTATTATATGAAACTCAGTTCCTATGTTGCAATGGGTACAATAAGGTAAATAGTAATCAGTTCTGCAGGTGGTTGTGGTAACCATTACAGTTCCACTGTAGTACCATTAAATAGGGGAAAGTGAAGGCAATTAAGATAAACCGTCAGATTTTTTTACTTTTTTTTGTTTGTTAAAGCCCCTAAAGTGAAGTTGGTGTAACATCAAAATACACATACCCTTCTGCATTAGATGAGGGGGCCAGGCAGTATACAGGGTGGGACAAATGAAAGTCATCCGAACAAAATAATGCCAGGGTACAAAGAAATACAGCAGAGGAAAGGACTAACATGACTATAGCAGATATTTGACATGACCACATTCATCTCTTAGCACTTTTCCGCCATGGTCAGCAAGTTTCTGAAGGCAGCTTGAAGCTGGACTGCTGGAATTGCTGCAATCTCATCCGAAATATTATGCTGCAGTTCTTGAAGACTATGAGGGTTGTTGCAATATACGTTGATTTTGGGGAAGGAGACCAGACAGCGAGGTCATCGGTCTCATTGGATTAGGGAAGGATGGGGAAGGAAGTCGGCCGTGCCCTTGCAGAGGAACCATCCCGGCATTTGCCTGGAGTGATTTTAGGGAAATCACGGAAAACCTAAATCAGGATGGCTGGACGCGGGATTGAACCGTCGTCCTCCCGAATGCGAGTCCAGTGTCTAACCACTGCGCCACCTCACTCGGTGTTGCAATATACCTTAGACTTGAGGGTTCCCCACACAAAATGATTGCACACTGACAGATCAGGTGACCTTGGTGGTCAGCTTGGGCCACAATCAGACTGACCTCTGCTAACAACTCTGTCAGGTGTGAAGATTATGTAAATGTGCTCCATGGTTTGGCTGGCTGTATGGGCAGTTGCTCCACCCTGTTGGAAGAAACTTTAGGTCTTTTGCTTCTTCGTTAATGCTGCCACTCGTCTGGGCCACTTTTATTGGCCCCACTTTGTAAAACTGCATGGTAAGGTTTTGGTTTAGGTTTTTTCTTGTTTCGTTCTTAGCTTTATGGAGTTAGGGTGCTTGTGGTAATTTTTTGGCTTTTGAGTTCTGGACGAGATGATGATCAAGCCAGGCTCTTTGGTCCACTGGCTAGTGTAAAGATGCTGATCTGCTTGATTCTGGTTGGTGTCTCCACCTTTAGTAATTCCACAGAAAATCTAAGTGCTTTCCACTGAACCAGTGTGGAGGCCTCTGTTGAAGTTATACAGGGTGTTACAAAAAGGTACGGCCAAACTTTCAGGAAACATTCCTTACACACAAATAAAGAAAAGATGTTATGTAGACATGTGTCCGGAAACGCTTAATTTCAATGTTAGAGCTCATTTTAGTTTCGTCCACCTACGCTCAATGGAGCACGTTATAATGATTTCATACGGGGTACTCTAACTGTGCCACTAGAACATGTACCTTTACAAGTACGACACAACATGTGGTTCATGCGCGATGGAGCTCCTGCACATTTCAGTCGAAGTGTTCGTACGCTTCTCAACAACAGATTCGGTGACCGATGGATTGGTAGAGGCGGACCAATTCCATGGCCTCCACGCTCTCCTGACCTCAACCCTCTTGACTTTCATTTATGGGGGCATTTGAAAGCTCTTGTCTACACAACCCCGGTACCAAATGTAGAGACTCTTCGTGCTCGTATAGTGGACGGCTGTGATACAATACGCCATTCTCCAGGGCTGCATCAGCGCATCAGGGATTCCATGCGACGGTGGGTGGATGCATGTATCCTTGCTAACGGAAGACATTTTGAACATTTCCTGTAACAAGTGTTTGAAGTCATGCTGGTATGTTCTGTTGCTGAGTGTTTCCATTCCATGATTAATGTGATTTGAAGAGAAGTAATAAAATGAGCTCTAACATGGAAAGTAAGTGTTTCCGGACACATGTCCACATAACATATTTTCTTTCTTTGTGTGTGTAGAATGTTTCCTGAAAGTTTGGCCGTACCTTTTTGTAACACCCTGTAGATTTGGTTGCTGATTTAGTTTGAACACCCATCTGAGGGGGAGGCCACTAACTTACTTGAAGGGTTACAAAAGCAGATTGGAGGACATTTTGGGGCTGGTGCATCAGGTGGAACATCGGAGATACTATTAACAAATGGCTCTGAGCATTATGGGACTTAACTTCTAAGGCCATCAGTCCCTACTATTAACAAAATTGGTTACCGTGTTGACTGGATGTAGATATTCATACTCCTTTCTGGCCTCAAGGTACAAAGATCAGTTAAGTCTTGTGTAATGTTGCATCTTTCCTTCTTTCTTCCTTGAACACAGGGGAGGTTGGTGATCATGTCCTGGATAATTTGTGCACAATGAAGGATAGAAGGAAGAGAGGGGGAAAAGGGAGGGATGGCGAGTTATATGTATAATTTTCTGGCAATGGCCTACTTTCATTTCCACAGATAGAGTCATGAGGACATGTTCCAAAACTTCTGTCATCAGTCGACCTATTCCTATCCCGTTCCAACCTCTTCATCTCATAGCAGCAGTTACACTCAGTATCTTCAGTTATTTGTTGGATATGTTCCAATTGCTGTTTTCCCCTACAGTTTTTGCCCTCTTTGGCCCTGCTAGTACTCTAACATCCTGTCTCTTCTTCTACTCACTGATTACCACACATTCCCTTCCCTGCTGATTCTGTGGAGAACCACTTCATTTCTTATGTTATGAGCAAACTTAATCTTCAGCATATATTGCAAATACCTTAATTTTCTAGCTTACTCTGCTGTATTGTAGACATACATTCTCAGAAATTTATTAGACAAATTTACCCCAATATTTGGTAAAAGTTAACTTCTTTTAACAATAAACTGCCTCTTGCATGTGCTAGTCTGCTTCTTACATGCCCCTTCCTTATTGTGCTTCCAAGGCAGCAGAAAAGCTTCACTTAGTCAACTATGATCCCCAATTTTGATGTTAAGTTTATCACTAATCTCATTTCTGCTACGCCTTATTTTTTCTTTCATTGGTTCCCTCTTAGTTCATAATCTGTGATTACTGTACTGTTCAATTCATTCAACATGTCCTCTAATTTTTCGTCACATTCACTGAGGATATAAATGTCATCTGTGAATATTGTCATTGTTGTCTTTTCACCCTGAAACCTTCTTTATTTCCATCATTGCAGGCTGAAAAGCAGAGGAGAAAGGTGACTTCCTTGCTGTCTCTTTTTAATCCCAGCACTTTTCTCTTGGTCTTCCCTTCTTATTACTGTGCCTTTGTTCTTTTGCTCTCTCTACAGCCTACATTCATTTTTTCTGAAAATTAGAAACATCTTGCCCCATTTTATGTTGATCAGTGTTTTTCTAGGTTCACAGATCCTATGATGCTGTCTTGATTTTTCTTAAACCCTGCCCCCATGAGCAACTGCAATGCTAGAAATGCCTCTCTGGTGCCTTTACATTTCCAAAAGCCAAACTAACCATCATTTTATGGATCCTTACTTTTCTTTTCCATTCTCTTCTAGAATATTCTTATCAGCAACTTTGATACAGGAACTGTTAAGCTGACTGTATGATAGTTTTTGCATATCTGTCTTTCATATCTTTGGGATTTTATGGATGGCATTCTTCCAAATGTTTGGTGGTATGTTTCCAGCCTCATAGATTCTACACACTAGCCTGAATAATTGTTTGCTTGCCCCCTCCCCCAAAGACTATAGAAATTTTGAAGGATTGTTACCTATCTCACAGCTCTGTCAATCTCAGACTAATATTACAGCCCCTGTCTTTCATATTAACATCCATTCCTGCTTCTATCATGTCAGTACACAGTTCCTTCCCCTCACAGTGGCCTTCAGCATACTCCTTCCATGTACCCGTTCTCTCCTCCAAGTTTAACAGTGGAACTTCTAAGGCATTCTAAATGTTGATGCCTTTGCTTTTAATTTCACTGAAAGTTATATCAGAATTTCTATAACCCACATTGACTGGTATTCAAAAATCAAAATTTCTTCCTCAAGCAAGATTTGCACTGGCTGCCACAAGATGTACAAAAATGAACCAGTAGCATGCCTTATTAAACTAAGCTATTACAACATATGCAGTAGCACATGAAACGAGGAAGGCCACAGCAATGTGTAGAGATCAGTCATCTGTTCTTTGCTCAATAACCTGTTAATTTTTTGAAGGGCGAGGCAAAATGTGTCAATTTAGATACACACTAAGACTATTTTATGCGACATTTGTGTGAAAGTTTCTTACTTTTATTCCACAAATGTGTTGCTTACAAATTCAATCTCTAGCTTTAAAACTAAACTTTATGTTGTTTTTTTTTATTTTGAAGCCTTAATATTAGTTACACACAATTATGGGAAATAAAGCATCTGTTTGTGTGCATAATCTGCTTAGAAAGACTGTTTGAAGACTTTTACAGGCCACACAAATGTTATGACTGCTCCCAACAAGCAGTTTAAGGGCCCCTCCAAAAGAAAGGAGATGAAATCTAAAATTCTATATTTTTCACCCACTTAATGCTCATTCTTCATCCTGTAAAATCTTGTTATGCGACTTCACGTACGATTTCCTAAATGTGCTATTAATTAGAATTACCTGTGGAGTTCAAAACCACACACCTTGTTGGCACTGGTTAGAGCATTATGAATATCATACTTAAAAAATACATTGTCAACGGCAAAATTTGATGTCACTGACATATGCTAGAATGAGAGTAACAGTGATATTCATAAATACACTGCCTGGATAAAAGTGAAGCACCCAAGCAGGGAGGAGGCCATGAAATGAAACTTCACAGGTTGAGAGGGTATCTCCTGTTCAGCATGACTTTGCACCCCTTCTGGCCCGGATGCATGCACTGATCTGGTTGAGAAGGTTGTGTCATATTACTGTTGTATCCTTTCCTGAGGCAAGCTGACCCACAAAATTAATGTTTTAAGTCGTCCTTGATATCCTGGATAATGGCTCTGTGACAGTTTACATCTGAGCTGATCCCACATGTTCTGTCCCACACACATACGGGAATCTCGCAGGCCGTGGGAGTATCTCAGTATCACCCAGGCAGTTTAGGACAGATGTGCCATGTGTTGATGAGTGCTGTTCTGTTGAAAAAATTGAACCACGATACTATCAAATTAGCAGGAGAATGCAAGATGTCTGTGATGTACTATTGTGCCATGAGAGTTCCCTCAATCACTACCACTCATAACCTGAAATTATACCTGATGGCTCCCCACACCATGACATGAGCAATATCACCACTATGCCTCTCATAAAAAAACTGGAAGAGTGGGATCTCTCCCCAGGTTACTGCCCTGCTCACAAATGGTGATCATCTGAGGTAGTGCAGAACTACCATTCGACGCTAAACACAATGCTGTGCCATTTGTCAGCAGTCCATACTTCCCATTCACAGCACCACTACAAAGGCAGCCATTTGTGTTGTCTTGTCAACAGCACCCTATTCAACAGAATGTGTGTCCCTAGTCCTGCTGCTGCTGCTGCTGCTGCTGCTGCTAGTCTCCAACCAACAGTACAGGATGACACAATGTTGCACAATATTCATTATGTGTTCTTGGATAGCAAGTGCAGACATGAAAGGGTTACAATGTGCTTGGTGCCCAATACAACAATGCTCCCTTGTGGTGGTCCAACATGGTCGACAAACCTTGACGACAAGTATACTTGCCCACGGGTTCCCGTGTAGTACAACACTGGGCCACTATCATGTCTGAATGCCCTGAAAACCTGAATGTTTCAAGATTCAATCAACCAGCCAAATGGAGGCCCATTTCAAGCTCTGTCAGGTGCTGACAATGCTTTCTCACATGAGTATGTGGTAGCTCCATGTCCTACACAGTGATCACACAACATCTCATACTTTCACACCCCATTATATTTCATACCATGCCTGGTAACAACACTAAACACGAACACCACTAATGTACTCTGGTGGAATTCAACTGTTACAAAGAATTGAAACACTAATAACTTACGTACCCACCAGTGGAGCGTGCATGTGTAAAGTTATAGTGATTTCCAATCATGCCTTCTGGGTACTTCACTAAGTTTGTCAGGCAGTATACAATATAGGAAAGAGTTAAGATATCCTTATCATCTAATGAATGTTTCCAATAAGACTGAATTACAGGGACATTTAACCCTCCTATAAAATACCTGGCAAACAATAATTGTTTCTGAAAGTTGGTTACACCTGCTACTTCTTCAACTGCTATTGTACTTTACACTAGTTCTTGAATAGAAGCATGTAATCAAGCAAAGGAAGAAATGTTGAGTTCAACATCCATCATTAGTTACATGACCTTGATCTGAAAGTAGAAATGGTCTGTTCAAGGAATCATCTCAATGCTAACATGAAACCCACACATATTAAATGGAGGTCCATTGTTTTAGCCTTTGTGTAACATTCCTCTTATTTCAGGCCCCATCTATTTCATTTTTTTTTCACGTTATTTTGAAACACTATGGCTAAGATGGGTAAATCTCTATTGTGAGCAGTAATACAGAGAGCTACTGCAATGTATTGGGAGGAAATTCTCACAGTCAGTGGGCAGATCATACTGTATGTCATTGGAAGTACGCTGGTAGTGTGAGAAACTAAACAAGGCACAAGATCATCTCTACTGTAGCAATCTGACATCGTGGACCACCTGACATTATGGCATGAAACAACTACTATTTGTGTATCAAACATTAATTATTAAAACTCACTTTTAATGTAATAAATGCATGGGGCAGACTAAGAGCCATTAAAGTTTCTTTACTACTACTACACTATGCAGTAAACTAATTGCAGTAAGTAACAAATGATGGTGAATATGCTGCTGTCAATGGACAGAGCCCTCTTGCGTCATACAAAATTGCTAGTGATTGTTGCTGGGCACCATGTAAATCAGATGGAGCTACGATGTGCTCCTGGTCTGAACTCTATGTCAACTATGGCTCTTTGTTTTCAGCATATTACAAATTCGAGTGTATCAAAGTTAATAACTGTGCAGTATTTTATAAGGTTAACAATAAAAGCACTGTAATAGCATCCCTAACTAGTATTTAAACTATATTTGCTACCCGGACATCCCTACACAGACATATGCATCAAATCTTTTGCAGCTCAGAATATTTCCAGTGCACTGCAGTATCTGCTGCAAGGGATGACATCAAGGAGAATACTGTGCAGAACAAGTAGGAGGAAGTTCTATGTAAATTTGCAAAAGTAATTCAAGAAAGGTTTATCTTTTCCTTCCATTCTAAAGTACAACGTCAAGCTCAGTTTATCTGTATGGCTCCTATGTCACCTCTTATGGACTGAGTAAGACTTTTGGAGGTTTAGTTCACAAGGGAATCTTGCAACCTCATCTATATACAGAGTGACTACAATTAAATTTAAACTTTCAAACTGCAGTAGAAACAACACTGGCCAGAATGACGTCAAATTGCAACGGAATATTATCAGAGAAGGGGGAAAATGTATGGCAGGGGGGGAAAAAAGGGGGGGTTATGAAATAGATGGCGCTGTAAGCATCATAATGTAATAATGGTCGACTACAAATGACAAAGGAATCATACAACAATGCCTAAGGTGTACGTTTGACATTAAACAAACTGTACTAATCAGTGTGCATGGGTGTACAGGTGTGATACTGTTGGGTACATAAGCTCATCCACCACAGCAAGGTCTTATCACATTGGATGGGAAAAAATCAGTTTTTAATTGCCCTGAGGCCAAGAACCACATAAAAAGCATCAATCAAAATCAAATCCCACTATTAATTTCCATGTGACTGGCGCAAAACATATTCAAAATGCTGTCCACCATTTTCCGCAACAAGTTGAAATAAAACAACAGCATGTTCCACAACTGATCGAAGTGTGTCCGGGGTCAAGTTCTGAATGTGTTGCACAATGCGTGCCTTCAATGTAGCTAAGTTTGCAGGTGGAACACCGAACACAACATCTTTCAGATAGCCAAACAGCCAGAAGTCACATGAATTAAGATCAGGTGAGTGGGACGGCCAGGCTGTAGGGAAATTGCAGCTGATAATTCTAGCATTTCCAAAATGGCACTTCAGCAGCTGCTTAACTGGATTTGCAATGTGCGGAGGTGCACCATCTAGCATAAAAATGATCTCTCTCTCTCTCTCTCTCTCTCTCTCTCTCTCTCTCTCTCTCTCTCTCTCTCTCTCTCTCACACACACACACACACACACACACACACACACACACACAAGCAACCATGCGCACACGTGCGCTACTGGAGAGCTGGAATGATGTGGTTGCACACAAGACACCCATAGCGCTTACCAGTGACTGTACAGGTAACAGGACCAGAAGCACCTGACTCTTCGAAAAAAATGCGGCCCTACAACAAATAATGGTTAAGCCTGCACCACACAGTGACCTTTTCAGGATGAAGTGGTACTGGTTGATTTACGTGTGGATTTTCCACTGCCCATATTCGACAATTCTGTATATTCACATATCCTGTCAGATGGAAGTGGGCTTCGTCTGTCCACAAAATCTTCCACAGCCAATCATTGTCCACTTCCATGTGAGGAAGAAATTCTAAAGCAAATGTCTCTCTTGCTGGTGGATCAACAGGAAGCAACTCATGCACATGGGTAATTTTGAATGAATAGCAAAGAAGGATGTTTCGTAGGATTTTACACACTGTGCTCACTGGTATGTCCCATGTCCAGGCAACTCTCTGTGCACTACACATTTGCACACCACCACTCATCTCCTGCATTGTTGTGGCCACTGCTTCCAATGATGTCAAATCAATTCTTTTCTCCCTCTACCAGGTAGCACACCAAAAGAACCTGTCTTTTCAAATTTATGAATCTTTTCTCCAGATCCATGGCAGTCATTGTACCAACGCCTTTTTTCAAACCCTTCAGTGTCACTGCACAGTGATGTGTGCACAATCATCATTCTTGTAATACAGCTTTACAAGCAAAGTGCGATCCTGAGATCCTGCATTGAGACAGTCATGGCGGTCGTCACATACGTGAAAGAAGGAAAAGTCCTGTACCTGGCAGGTTTATACCAACTTCAATGGGTCATGCGCATGACAGGTGTTTTCATTTACGTATTCTGACACATTCAGTGCCACTATTGATCAATTTTCACACTATTTTTTCTTCTGCCATATTCTTTTCCCCTTCTCTGATAATATTCCATTGCAATTTGACATCATTCTGACCAGTGGTGTTATTTCTACAGCATTTTGAAAGTTTAACTTTAATTGTACTCAGCCTGTATATCTCCATAAAAGTCAGTATGAAATCATGAACTATGTCTAACAGTCACACCAACAACATTATTAACATGGTAACATTCACTGTTAATTTTACTCACATGATACAACCTGTCTGTTTTAGATAGCCAATGTAAAGATAACTTTAGGTAACTATGACAGGGGAAGAATGAGATGATGTATTTTGAGTGCCAAAATTTAAACTTTTATATTTCCATGGTTACTTAGTGTCATGGGAGGTTGCCTTTAGTTGTCACAGTCACAGCTTCCAAAATTTTTTTTCTACTTTTTTTTAAATGAAGTTTGTTGTGGCAGACTGATCTGTAGCACAACCTAAGATATACGTTATGTTGGAAGGAAGTCGTTTCATTACAATTAGGCAGAGCTAACAAATGTTACGTGAAAAATGTATTGCTACAGTTAATGAACAGTTCAATAATTAATTTTAGCAGTATATCAGGAGTCACATTTGTTTTCAGTGTTATCGCAAATATTGTGAGAACTTGTGGGTTGCAACCACTGGTTTACTGAATACACAGCACATTCCCAGGCCCTATTCACACCAATATTTGGCACAATTACTTTAACTGATCGTCAATAATCTTGTCATCTGTCGGCTCCTATCTCACTGGATACTTATAACCACCTGTTAACACATCGCCTTGTGTTTCCATCACACCCTACTGCACGCTCTGTCGACACTGCTTCACAAAACATGAAAGTAACAACAGTGTCCCTGGTCTGGATGAAGACTGTTAATGATTACCTACTGCAGTTACAGTCACAAGGTAATTCAAGTGAATTACACTTGTTCTTTTCCCTCTAAAAGGCTGTCTTAAGGTGACCCATAAAGACTAAAATAAATAATTTTCACTGAATCATTCTGTGTGTGTAACAAAAAATTTCAACAAAATAGTGTTATGATCTAGTTCTGTTGACTTAAACTGTGTTAACTTCAATTCTAAATATGTTCTCAATCTTTAATATATCTGCATTACTGAGAACTATACCATGTATGTAAACTATTCTGATAATCATTTAAGGTACTGACCTCCATATTGTCATCTTCAAAGAGCCTTGAGAAACCAGGACTTGGATTCTGCATTAAATCTTTAAGCGTGATTTCCTGGATTTCAGATTCCTCTACTAATGTCTCAAGCAGCATAGCTAGAAGTGTAAAAGCAAAGATTTAATAATACTGCATATAGTTTACAACACAGATATACGTAACACTAAGCACACAAAACAAAATGTAAATAAAAATATCTTCTGCTGTACATTAACAACTGTCACCAAACACGACGAAGAAACACTTACCTCATTTATACCAAAAAATAAATAAAACATGAAATGAAGGGAAAATTATGGAAGTAGTAAAGGTAACCACTCATCATACAGCTGAGGCATTGAGCTTTCAGCGGACACAGGCGAAATTTAAATAATTTATAAGCTCTCAATGTCCTTCCTTTAAGCTGACAGACTAATGCAATACACAAGCCTGTCTCAATTGTCCCAGTTGGCTACACGTCCTACCATTGTAGCACATCTGAGCCCAGTCTGGCTGCAGTACCAGGACAACATAGCCATGCATGTGTAAGGGTGTGAGCAAGGCTAGCTGAAGGGGAGAGGGGGTTTGTCCTGCCACCACACAGGACAGTAGGTTTTTTTGGGCAGAAAAACCTTAACTTTTAACACAGTTCCAAAAAGATGAAAAAACAAGACAATGAAAGTTTGTATAAATGAATGAAGTAGTGTGAGAATAAGTTGGAAATTCAAATCATCATAAAATCTAGTGTCTAACTGGAAACACTATATTATTGTGGAATAGTTGACAAAGGAAGCGACGGAGTTGCTCACCTTAGTCACTTCTTTCAAAATAGCAAACGTTGCTACTGGCACTATTGGCAAGTCTATTTCTACTGTGCACCTACACAATGCTTGAAATGTACCTGCATCAACTTGAAAGCCCCTAAAGAAGTGATACACTTTATAATAAAGAAATAAGAAAAATTTCAGCATACGATGGCCTAACAATTCCTTAAATACCATAGGAGTATCGCTAAGAAAAAGATTTTGAAATACAGGAAAAATAAGTAAAATATACACTTCCTGTCACATGCCATTGTCTTTTGAATCCAAACATTGTGATTAATAAGCATTAACACATGGAAAGATGGGTGCCATCATTCCCCCCACCACACCCTATCCTTTGGATCTGCCATTAATACCATTTACATTGCTCTTCTTCTTCTCACAATCCTCTGAAGTAAATTTGCTGCTTTGTCTGTAACTTCTTTTAAGTTTTTCCCCATCCCTTTTTTTCCTCGGTGTTGAAGTCATAATCAATAGATATTAATATTAAAGATATTATGGAAAAAACCTGTTAAATCTTATTTTAGAGCTGACAAAACTAAAATGCATTCTACAAACTGCTTACCCAGTTTCCCCCTATTTCACACTGTTCACATTCCAGAAACTTCATTTAGCATATAACTGTTACTTCTTGCTACAATAAATGAAAGTTCTTGCGTAACTGCTTGTTTTGAGCCATAAATCATGGTCATGGCATGTCGGGAAGCACACCAGCTCAATATTTGACCATAGCCATTTTTCCTTTATATACTATGAACACACTAAATAGGCATGACAAAAAATTAAATGTTTATACATAAGTCATTCATTGTCCTATAACCTTCCACTTGGTACAACAGAAGTAACAACGATACCATCAACAATGTAGAACTCTGATGTGGTGGTTACTGCAGGTCTCACACCGCACTCTCCCTTCTGTTCAGTGAATGAGAAAAAGTTAGCAGATTTTAGTTGTATAGTCAGTGAGTGACATAATTGAATATTTATGACATAATTGAATATTGGTTCCATAATTAATTTTGAAGTAATAATACAAAATGCACTGTATGTTTCACTGACTGGTACCTCATTCTGGTTCTGGTCTTAAATATGTATTCAAGTTGAAAAGCTGGATGTGTTCACATCTAAAAGCTGGAAGTATTTGTGTCAAAAAGCTGACACATTCACATCAAAAAGATATACAAGTGTGATATGCAAAAATATGATGTCAATGCAAGGTGGCGTCAGCCTGGGACGGGACATGGAAGGAGGGCCAGAGAGGGGGCGTGCCAGCCCTTTAAAATTCCACACAGGGCCGTAAAATCTCTGTAGCCAGCCCTGAGTGGGATTTGTTGGTTTGTTAACTCCAGGAAGGGACACTAAAAAATTAAGAGAGAATTTCAACTCTACTATATACCATATTGTGTGTGTGGTTACCATGCACGACTTTTCAGTATCTCATTACTCATACAGTAGTATTTATGTCTGTGTGAAGTTCAGTAACAAAGTTTTGCTAAAATACTGAGGAGCGCTACTTGGCAATGAGATGAAAGGCAAAAAGAATTCAGAAATGTCAGAAACATTTTTGTTTTAATCAACAAAGCCAAATATTTGTAAAATAATCTTTTACTGATCACTAAGCTCTATTACTGCCTTTACAATCACCTTTCAAACTTAGAAAGTATAACGCAAGACCAGTATGTCCACAACCACAAAACATACACTGATCAACCAGAACACTATGAAGTGGCGACGCATCATGGCATGGAAGCAATGAAGCCTTGTTAGGTTGATGACATCGCTATCGCCTGGACGAGTTTATATCGATAACAGGTCAATTGTCATAATGGTGTGGCTGCTTAGTGTATACATAATATCCACTGAGTGAGCCATGTCAGCTTAGTCTACACATACGTACATTGAGAGGCGGTGGTCCACTCTTGACAGCCCTCCCTTCCCCCGCACTTACCCCCACCCCCAATGAGATTGTCAGACACGTTAACTTTCATTTAATTTTCTATTTCATTTGATTATCTGTCTGAATGGCCACAAGGTGAATATAATGGGAACTTAAATTAATGACTTCTTTTTTTCTCCTTGCACAATCAACACTTACTACACTCATTATTTTCATATTATTCAGATCTGAACTCTGCTCTGGAGAGGCAAATACAAGATTGTGTTCCACAGGCAAGGGTCCTGGGATGTTCTTGTGTACTCACTGCTCTGCCAATGAGTGCAGCATTTGGCTCTCTCTCTCTCTCTCTCTCTCTCACACACACACACACACACACACACACACACACACACACACACACACACAACCTACCTGGCTTTTCGTGAGGTCACTAGAGGACACCCATATTTCTCATGTCCCTCATGGAGATTCTGCTTTTATAGGAATTTTAAATTATTTTTTTAATTGAATTTATTGGTCTTTAGCTTCCACCATACAGCCAGCTCATACTTGCATAAAATATACACGTATAAATAGAAAATTAATGTTCGCATGTATGTGTGTTTGCATGCACACACATGTTGTAGATCAATATTGTGTAATCAGTGAAAAATCAAATGTTGTAACAACACTTTCGTGCAGTCCACTGTTAGTGATAGGTTAGTCTCAGATGTGGATAACTGCAGCAACAGTAAATCTACACATCACACAGAAAAGTCTATGATCCTTTGTTGTTAACACAGGCTGGCAATGGATGACAGTTTCACAACTTCTTGTACAAGGACTGTAGTGCTTCTGCGTCGTGGGGCACCCAAAAAAAAAGGTGATCTGTATCATCCTCTTCTCCACAAGAGCAGAAAGGCGTGTCTACAACATGCAGTCTATGAAGATGTTTATGGAAACATCCTTGCTTAGATTTTGACATGGCCATTAGGTGAGGTGAGATGCCTTTCCAACGAATTTGTACGAAATTTCATGGAACAGGTGACTGATAGCTGAATTATTGTGTACTTCTTGCCTTTGTGTCTTGTTTCTTTCCATTCCTGTTGCCAGACTCCTATCAAGTTTCTCTTAGTATTGAAGAATCTCTCAGATATTATAAGAATTTCAAATACATGTGCGTTATCTTACATCTGTAGCACTCTTCACTAAACAATGGCTGTGTGTTGTTCATATTAAGGTCTAACCATAAAAAATGGGTAGTTTTAGGGTTTTATCTTCATGTTAATACTTCACCTTTTATTACACAAATGTTATACACGTAACAATGGAATCACCTAGAAATGAAAGAATAACACTATGCAAAAAGCAAGATAACATAATGCACATAAAGCAAGGAATATGCAATGGATTGATAAAAACAATGAAGGTGTTCAACAAAACAAACATATTGGCTTCAAACACTACCTATGAAATGAGGAAGCAGTTTCTGTTGCTGTACATACAGAACAGATCATTATATGGAACTAAAATATGGAAAACGAAAAACCAGCCAAGAAGAAACAGACATTTCACTAGTGTTGTTACAGAGGGATGTAAGACAACTTCCCAATTAAAAATGAAATGAAGATGTATTAGAGACAGAATAGGTAAGGAAGTACACCAATGGAAAACTCCTAGCAAAAGAAGGAAAATGAGGGGTGCATGTGTTAAGGCATCTTGATATAATTAATGTGGCAATGAGGGAGACAGCACAGGCAAAATTCCAGGGATGACAAGTGTTGGGATACATACTGCAGATAATTAAGAAGGTTGGGTGTAGCCAGCAAGAGTGAAACCGATGATGACATCAAGCAAATCAAAGACGTAGAATTCATTTCAGAAGTTTACTACTTTTCCAAATACATTAGTGGAAGAAGAAAAATGAGTGTTTATTAAACAGGAAAATAGAGTGGTCTATAGTTTCATACACTGTATTTGGTTTGTACGTACTGAGGCCATGAGAAGATGTTGAAATTAGCTGAAATTCTGTGAAGCTGTATATTCGGCTTGTGTGAGGCTGGATCTTTTCAAGAACTACCCAGCACAATGGACATGAGATGTCAGCTGTTTATCAATGTTGGTGCAATTTGTCCATGAAATTTGCACATGCTTGTCATTTTAGTGACAGTATTTAGGCTCTAAATCAATGAGGGTCACTTGCGATCGCAAGTATGTATGTAGTGTGGTCCGATGAGCCATGATTTTGCATTTTTCAATTAGGTGTTTGACCTTCAGTGTGTGAAGGGTGTAGTTCAGGCAGAAGTGGTTCTGTGGTGCTTGGGGTGTTTTTCCGACCATGACTTGGGCTCCCTCACTGAAGTTACAGTGGACATGAACCAAGATGTTTATTTCAACATTCTCAGTGATCAAAGACTGCCCTTTCTTCCGCATCTTTATGATAAGTGTTGGGTTGAAATGACGGAAAGCGCGGCGGGACCCGTGGATAGGCCCACGAACAACAACACAACAGGAGAGGACGGACATGACCAGCGAAGAACAGAACGAACGAACAACAAGATCTAACAACAGAGTCACAGGAAACCAAACATGGCCACTCGTACGCATAACAAGCAAGTAAGCTGTCTAACGCGAGGCGATGTGTCCACAGACTTACGTGGGATTAGACTGACTGACTGAGCGAGAGGCTGGCGCTTAAGTACTCTATTAGGGGCGCCATTATTGGCCACTGAAACCACGTGTTCCACTGTGGCGCCCTCACACTAAAAGCGGGCCAGGAGGCGTGTGCCGCCACAGCTTACGGCGAGATGGCACAGAGACCTCTAGGGGTCTTCGACATCCATGACGTCTGGCGCGGATTCAAATTCTGTGGCACACGGTACCAGAATAAGTATGCTGTGAACACTCCTGCCTTCCTATGTTCACAGAAATGCACGTATAACTTCCCTGTTTGATGAACCTCAAGCACCCTATCGCATCTTGGTTAGCCACTAAATCACCCGTGTCAATCCCACAGAAAATGCCCTGGACTATTTACAACAATGTGTGAAACACAGCAATCAGAAGTCCCTGCAATTTGGTAGCTCTAAGGAATCTAACCATCAATGAGTGGCTTCAGATGGATATAGCATACTTGACGAAACTTTAGGACACTTCCTCACCAAATTGATGTCATTATCATGAAGTATTAGTGTGATGTGTCCTGGCATGACAATTTTTTTTTTTTTTTCTGGTGAGCTTATATTGAGTTCTCATACATATTGATGTACTCCTCTTCTGTGGTTTCTAATCAGCATGACGTAAACTCTTTGTAGCCTAACATTATCTTCAGAACAATATCTTTATCAATAACAAGTTTTGTATTGATCTCCATATGTTTCTTTTCATCATTGAGAATATTTATGTTCACATCCTAATAACCCCGAGGAGAACCAATTTAGCTATCTTCATTACACGTAAACACATCATAAACTAACTTCAGTAGATTCTCTTTATATGAAAGAGATAGGTAGGTACTCACTGCAAGGCATTGACTGGCTGACAAAACTGTAACTCGAATTGGTGATCTGATGTGGAGAAATAAGAGCAGATTTGATATGCAAGAAGGAAAGAAATCTAGATTAGCATCAGATTTTGAAAGGACAAAAGCACAGAAAAACTGAAAAAAGAAGGGAAGAATTTTGGGTTCTAATGCATTAGGAGTACCTTCAGAAAACGTATTTAAGACATGTTGATACAAGTTATCAAGAGATTTGTGTATGACTAAATAAGGTGTTTGATATCACATTACTGTACTGCTACCTCAGTCATATCAAGAACAAACAATATGCTTCAACGTCTTCCTACGAAGGACCTCAATCAGTACTTATGCTCAAAATTTGCAAATGCAGCTGTTTTCAAGCTTTTCTTTTATTTCACTCTGACAGTCTTGTAGTGATAAATCTCTTCCACTTTTATTTCAATTTTACTATTGTGGAGATAACCATCTTCTAAAAATGTTTGGAAGTCCTCCTTTCAGAGCTGCTGAGAAGTGGGACAAACACTAATATGGAAATCTCTAAGTAACAGAGATTGTGTGACAAAGTGAACAGTTAAAGGTGTGATTTCGTATCTGCAGAGACAATGGTCCATAACACGCGCTGCACACAACTATATTTTGTTTTCTTTCACAATATGCTGTTATTCACTATGCTCCGTCACACAAAATGAGAAAAATGACAAGAATTTGTAACAGCAATTGAAATGCACTATGTGCCTCTGACTTCGGCAACACTGGAAATCTATGAATGGAACATACAAACAAAACAAACTTCCACTACACATAGAATTACATTTGCAGGAAATAAACAGATGAGCCAAACTCAATAGTTTCTTCCGGCTTTGAAAGTAGTGAGTGTTTCCTGAACTACATATTCCTAATTGGTCTATGTTTTAATATAATGAATAGTTTATTCGAGATTTGTGAACACAATGACCCATCCACTTTTAAGTTATTTCGTACTGAGTTGGACACTATGAACCGGCAGTATACCCATGGACTGTTCGAGCAACAATATCCCACATTAGCTAGTTGCCAGCAATTAACATACAAAAACCCTTTCAAACACGCCCTAGTACCTCTGCTTACAACACTATGCTGACATTAACTAGTACAGCACCTAAATTTAAATCATGCCTAAACTATGCCTTGTAGTAAATTCGAAATCTTTCAAATTATTTTGCAAATGTGCAATTAAAAAGTCTAAATGGAAAAATGTTGAATTTCAAAAGTTGCAAAAAATATATCATTACCATTGTCATGTCGCCTAGATTGCTTCTTGCCCATTCTTCTCCGTGTGTTATGGAAAGACATCGGTTTTGGGTAGTTCCTTTGTTGTGGTACTGGTTGAGGTATGTTTGCACTGACATCAGTGCTAACACTTGCAATTGACAGCTCATCGTCACTTTGTGCAATCCTGCAAAAGTTAACCATGTCACATAATTAACCACTTGTACAATTGTTACAGAAGTGAAGTTTTCATAAGCAATAACGTCTTCCTGACAAGATGTACTGATCAGTGTTAAAGTGTTCTTCAACATAGGTTCACCCCAATTTGCAAATTTTCAACATACAATAATCTAAGGTATTAATTAAATGCACTGCAATAAAATGATGAGGGAATGTGATCAATGAAAATCTAATTACATGAAACACTATACGTGTAAATCATTCAGACATGAGAGACCAACAATGTGATTAATATGTTGTGACAACTGAAAATTTGTGCCACACTGGGTCTCAAACCCATTTTTACCGTTTACTGGGATCAGTAACCTTAAGCATTCACACTTTCATCATTACTGATGTTTACACCATTTTATTCTCAATGGTAGAACCTCTTATGGTAGTGTTCATGAGTCAAAGGAGGAAACATCAGTGAAAGTTTTAAAAATGTGATGTATTCTAGAACAGCAACCCACCCAAGCAACACCAATATCCTCAGTAACTCTCAGTTCGGATTTCGGAAGAGTTGCTCCACCAAGAATACCATTTGCACATTAACACACCACATTTTAGAAGCATTAAATAACAAAATAGCACCAGCTGATATTTTCTGCGATCTGTCTAAAGCATTTGAATATGCGTCACAATATTCTCCTAGATAAATCGATGTTTTACGGAATTGATGGTATAGCCAATCAACGGATAATGTCTTATCTAACCAAAAGTATGCAGTAAATTGGACTTAGTAATTCAACCAATGTAATCAGCGGACATTTCTTTTGACTGGGGAGAACAGAGCTTAATCTTAGGCCCGACATTGTCGTTGTAGAGGGAGACCAAGAGATGAATGCACTGAGCAGATTCAGAAGAAGGTAGGTTGCAGTAGTTACTCAGAGATGAAAAGGCTTGCACAGGATACAGTGGCATGGAGAGATGCATCAAACCAGTCTTTAGGGTGAAGACTACGACCACCACCACCACCACCACCACCACCACCACCACCACCACCACCACCGTGTGAAAGGTGGTGGGTAGGAATTACTAACCCACATTTGCATAGTTTTTTTTATAAAAAAACAACCTTTCAAATGATCAGCATGTAACCATATTTACAAATTAATTTTGTTATTTGAATGTAAAATGACTGATTCCACATCATGATCATTTATCATGCAGATGATCGATGGAACATAAAACTAACTTAACAATGAAAGTGAGTCAGAACTAGAACTGTAGTTAGTTTCATTAGCTTCATCCATCATTTATATGATTAATTGTAAAGACACACACCAAGTCATTCATTTGCAGTACATATTTATTTATACATACAGCTACACGCTGAGCATTTGCAAGTCTCTTTTTTAATATACCTGTGAGTAATTTCTATCTATGCCTTTTACAAATTACAAAAATAGAAATACTTTCTACAAAATAGAAAGTTTTCAAGAAGAAACTGTTCCATTTTGTTTCCAAATTCAACTTTGCTGTCTGTCACACATTTGGTGCAGTCAGATAGCCTAATGGTTACAATGATTGCTTATGATAAACAGGATATCTGGGTTCCAGTTTTGGTCTGGAACAATTTTCAATTGCTGCTACCACACGTTCATTGAATAATGTAGGTTTTCTAAGAAATTTCATTGTTCTTGTGTGGGGGAAAAAAGGTTGAGCGACAAATGGTGGAAAAAACTAGAGAAGTGGTGGATGCCCCTAAACCTCTATGCTATCTATGGAGAGACTGCCATGAGGGAATGAAACAAAGTAATGATTCGTCATTAGAAATGGGGTCATCGTGCACGATTCACCAAGTTTGTGAAGACTATCAGGATCTCATGAAGGTCTGGTGAACACTTCAATTAGTAAACACACCTATCCAAAAATTAGCAGATGGGATGATTTTTGACTAGTCAATCATCATGCAACATTTGATTTTCACATAAAAGGTTAATAAGTTTGGTTTATGTACTGAATATTTCAAGTGAAAAGCACAAAGTAAGCACGTGCTGATTCAATTTACCAGTGCTGTCTTAGACCCTACAGACATCCTACTGAGGTGCATCACATGTATGAATCACATTCAGGATCTTGTCTACAAGCTCACTGCTTGCACCTGTAGGAAAAAAAAAAAAAAATCTATACTGTCACTGTGACTGAAATGTGGAAACTTATACACTTTACTTACTTTCACTCTATCATTTCCAACAGTGTAATATTTTCTGGCAAATCTGCATTATGAATGGTCATTAGCCCAGGAAAGGATGGTCAGCTGTTCAAGCACCTTGGAATTCTGACTGCCCTCCCTGTACATGTATCCCCACATGAGATTTGTGGTTAATAATGTACATAATCAGAAGGAACTGCAGCATTCACTTAATAAACACTCAAGAAGAAAATTATCTGCACCTAGATTACACTTCCTAATGGTCAGCTGAACCTACCAATACCGGATGTTGGTTTTGTCCCGTACCGTAATAATGATGTGGCATGTGAGCCATTTTGATGTGTTATTCATCTTTACATACTGTTACAAATCTTCAATTTTCGTAATTTTATGTCATCATTCTGTGTAGTATGTAGGGACTCCATCCATGACTGAGTTGTTTTGGCTCACACAATCTCTTGGAACTTGAGAAAAATAAATAAAATCAATCAAATCTGTGGCAACAGATGAGTACTTCATGTCATGCCAGTGTATAGGATTCACAGGAAATCTGCTCACCACAATCCTAAAACAAAAACAAAATTTACTGATAAACACAGCTGGAAGTAACAACTGCTACCTTCAGCGAGATCAGTTTTGTTTCTACAATGATTGCTAAACTAAATGTGACCCTATGGCATCAACTAAAAATTGTGCAGCTACAAACATTGTAAAGCTGCTACTGCCAAGGCTCTTGTGACCTAAATGAATGAGAACAAGAGGCTTTAGCAAGAAGCACAGTATCTGGCCCACCAAGCAATGGGAAAAAAAATGCAGTTTCTCAATGATCCTGCTTTTACGCAGACACCTACAGCAGGATGTGTTAACAGACAAGGAGTATTGAGGGATGTGTACAACAGAGTCAATCTTCTTCGAATTGCGAGGAATGGTGGAGGGTCTGCAATGGTATGTGTGCTCATTGTCTTTGTTTCCAGCGAGTCTTATGGCCACAGTGGAAGGAAAGACACTTAAGAATTGCTTGCATTCAATGGCACAGACATTACCCCAGCGGTGACTGCATCTTCAAATTTGAGCTCTTTAAGGCGCCAAATGTGACTACTTCATATTATGTGGGTACTTACATTCTTTTGTCCAATTGTAGTTATCAATAGTACTTCATTCCAGTAATTTGTTGTATTAGAGCCGAAGCAAGAGTATGTGCAATGTGGACTTTTTTTTAAATTCCTGACATGAAATTCATGACTGATACCAAAGTCCCTATTTTTTATTGTGTTATCAATAGTTATTGCAATGCAGTTTTAAGGATTTATAGATACATAATTGTTTTCTTCAAGAGGTTTGGGGTGTGCATGTGCACAACACAAAGTATTTACTATCCAGTTTTTATGCGGACTTTTTATGTAGTGTAGAATTAATATGATGTTTGTGCCATTAAAATTTGCATCCAGTTTTTGTCATCTATATATTTAGGATTAAGTATGTTCAACTCTGAGTGTACTTCAGTAACTGCCAATATGGAGCCTCCTATCTGCCTCTGCAGTCGAGACTAAAGCCGTCGGCACACGGACTGTGCATCTGAACGTTGAGCGTTGAGCGTGCCGAGTTTCTGACGTCATAGCGTGGAATAGCACGTTCGGGAGTCTTTTCGAACGTGCAGAGCAATATCTGGCATGTCAGATATTCTGAGCGTGCGTCTGAGCGTTGACCAATGAGATGGCACAGCGCCACTACGTCACACGCACGCCGTCTCCCATCAGTACAGAGTTTTGAGGCGCCATATTGGCGTTCATTTCAAACCTATATGTATATATGCCGTTTCTGAGCACCAGCAAATTGAGAATCACTGAAAAACCCGTTGTTAGTTGTGTGATTCGTTCCAATAAAATTGTGAGGAACATCGTATTCGTGGCAAAAGAATTATTGTAACCTGCGTATTATAAGAGTAGGCTATTTGAAGGCAGCGACACACTGAAGATCCACCAAAAACGCATTGTTCTTGGTACAATATGTTATAATTAAATTTCAATTAGTAACATAATTATCTACGATTAACGGTTTTAGCAAGCTGTAATACAATATGATTAAGTGCACCACATGTATTAGGGGTTTAGCGTAATGGTTAGCGTCTCTGTCTAAGAAGCTCTTTTTGTTGGGGCAGTGGTTCGCGTCTTAACACTACAAAAATTTTTTTTCCTAACATTCGCATTATTAGGTTCTGATACTTTAATATAATTATACGCTATAATATTTGATGTTATGTAAATATAAGTTCACCTTTTTTTGAGGGGTGACTTTGTTCGATTGGCTTAATCTACAGGACAGCTTGCGCTACTTGTATAAAGTTATTTTGTTCCTTTTTCTTTTACGCTTCATAATTCACATGTTGCAAGGATTCTGCTACTGGGTAGGAACAGTGATCAAGTAAGCCTGAACCTGGAGTTTTACTAAAATGTGGGAATGATGAAATAATGTTTATCGTATGCAGAGAAGTATTCCAACTTGTACCCCGCTGTTTGTAATGGAACTGTTATAAGCCTGTGTCCTTATTGATTGGACATGGTACTTTCCTTTTCGTGGACGATGGAGAAAATGTGCGTTTTAATAGAGCTAACGTGGGAATTTTACGCACGCCCGTTGAGTAAATAGTGTGATTTACGAACTACTAGAAACAACTGCCGCTGGAGTGCATTGCGATCGCGTACACCACGTTGGGGCCCACGTACCGTATGCACAAGTAGCATCGTTCCTGAGCGTTCAGCAGCACGCTGAACTTCGCACGCTCAACGTTAACGTTCGACAGCACGGTCCGTGTGCCGACGGCTTAAGTGATACATAACAGTGACTCACAGTCCATTGTTAGCAGGCTCATTTATCTATGGCAGAAGGATTTCTACTCCAACCCTCCATCAACTAACAAGTGTACCTGCATCAATCTAAAACAGGTTCATTTTTTAAACAAATGTTGTTATGTTTAGAGAGAACTCATTACTCTCACCAAATCTATGTTTTTACAGCAGTACACAAATGCTGAAATTTTGTTTCTGCACAAACGTTATTTTTTGCAGATTAGTATAGAAGAGAAACCTAGATGAACAGTCTGTGCATATACACTAGTTACTGAATAGTTTTATTGAGTCTCTGATGTTCCACAGACCTAAGCTGAAGCTACTCAGACACAAAATGTTTTTTTTTTTTTTTTTTTTTTTTTTTGGGCACACAACTTCAATGGTCATTAGCGCCCAGACTACGTTAGGAATGCACCGCGAGGCACAAGTTTAAAACAGCAACTAAAAGGGAAAACACGATAAAAGACAGATTGACAGGCATAGGATTAAAAAAACAGCATAATCAAATGTCCTTAGAGAAGTTTGTCAAGTTGATAAAACGAAGAACGCGAGCAGCTGCTCCTGGGTCATCCACTAAAATGGCATCTAGAGTACATGGCAGGCCAAGATTAAGACGCAGTGTATTAAAATCCGGACAGGACGTTAAAATGTGGCGGACTGTCAGCAATTGCCCACATGGGCAGAACGGCGCCGGTGCAGCCGTCAGCAGATGGCGATGGCTGAACCAGCAGTGTCCAATTCGTAACCGGGCTAAAACGACCTCCTCCCGCCGAGAAGGGCGTGAGGAGGACGTCCAAGCCGCGGGAAGAGGTTTCAAGGCCCGAAGCTTGTTGTCCGTAAGTGCAGCCCAATCGGCATGCCACAGCGATAAAATGCACCGACAAATGACCCTGCTACAATCTGATGATGGGACACAACAAGAAGCTGTCCGAGGCTGGAGGACCGCAGCCTTGGCCGCAGCATCTGCAGCTTCGTTCCCAGGAATACCGACATGGCCAGGAACCCACATAAAGCTAACCAGAGAACCGTCGACCAACAGCTGCTGAAGAGAGCGTTGGATCCAGTGCACGAAAGGGTGAACCGGATACGGATCACTGAGGCTCTGGATGGCGCTCAGGGAATCAGAGCAGATGACATAAGCAGAATGTCGGTGGTGGCAGATGTAAAGAACAGCCTGGTAGAGGGCAAAGAGCTCAGCTGTGAAGACCGAACAATGGCCATGGAGCCGGTATTTGAAACTTTGTGCCCCGACAATAAAAGAACACCCGACCCCGTCATTGGTCTTAGAGCCATCTGTATAAATGAATGTTAACTTTGAACGAAGTTTGATAAAACGGGAGTGGTATACCAAACCTGGGGTAACCTCCTTTGGGAGCGAGCTGAGGTCAAGGTGAACGCGAACCTGAGCCTGGAGCCAAGGTGGCGTTTGGCTCTCGCCCACTCGAAAGGCTGCAGGAAGTGAAAAATCAAGGTGTTGAAGGAGGCGACGAAAGCGAACTCCAGGGGGTAGCAGGGCAGAGACATACAACCCGTATTGACGGTCGAGAGAGTCGTCAAAAAAGGAACGATAAGACGGGTGGTCGGGCATTGACAGTAGCCGACAGTCATACCGACAAAGCAGTATATCGCGCCGGTAGGTGAGTGGCAATTCACCGGCATCAGCATGAAGACTCTCAACGGGACTAGTACAAAGCGCTCCAATCGCAAGACGTAAACCCCGATGTTGTATGGAGTTGAGGCAGCGTAAGATGGAAGGCCGTGCAGAGGAGTACACGAAGCTCCCATAATCCAGCTTGGGGTGGACGATCGACCAATATAGGCGAAGTAGGACGATTCGATCCGCTCCCCACGACATACCACTGAGAACACGGAGGACATATAGAGAGCGGGTACAACGGGCAGCCAAATATGACACATGTGGAGACCAGCTAAGTTTCCTGTCAAATGTAAGACCTAAAAATTTTGTTGTCTCCACAAATGGGAGAGCAACGGGACCGAGTCGTAAGGACGGTGGGAGAAACTCTTTGTAGCGCCAGAAGTTAATACAGACCGTCTTCTCGGCAGAAAAACGGAAGCCATTGGCGACACTCCAGGAGTAAAGACGGTCAAGAGAACGCTGAAGACAGCACTCCAGGAAACATGTACGCTGCGCGCTGCAATAGATGGTAAAATCGTCCACGAAAAGGGAGCCTGATACATCAGCTGGGAGGCAATCCATTATTGGATTGATCGCTATGGCGAAGAGAGCGACGCTCAAAACTGAGCCCTGTGGCACTCCATTCTCCTGGCGAAAGGTGTCTGACAGGACAGAACCCACACGTACCCTGAACTGTCGATCCATTAAAAAGGAACGAATAAAAAGAGGGAGGCGACCGCGAAGGCCCCATGTATGCATGGTGCGGAGAATGCCCACCTTCCAACAGGTGTCGTAAGCCTTCTCCAAATCAAAGAACACAGCCACGGTCGGGCGCTTCCGCAAGAAGTTATTCATAATGAAGATTGACAAGGTAACCAGATGGTCAACAGCAGAGCGGCGCCTACGAAATCCACATTGTACATTGGTAAGTAGGCGTCGAGATTCGAGCAGCCAAACCAAACAAAAGTTATCTATTCGCTCCATCACCTTACAGACACAGCTGGTAAGCGAGATGGGTCGATAACTGGAAGGCAAGTGCTTGTCCTTCCCCGGCTTAGGAATCGGTACAACAATAGACTCGCACCAGCAGGCGGGAACATGTCCCTCAATCCAGATGCGATTATAAGTACGAAGAAGGAAACCTTTACCCGCAGGAGAAAGGTTCTTCAGCATCTGAATAGGAATAGAATCAAGGCCCTGGAACGGAGGACCACGACCGGGCAAGTGCGTTTTCGAGTTCCTGCATGGTGAATGGGGCATTATAACTTTCACGATTCGAGGAGTGGAAGTTAGGTGGCCTAGCCTCCTCTGCCTGTTTTCGGGGGAGGAAGGCAGGGTGGTAATGAGCGGAGCTCGAAACCTCTGCGAAAAAGCGGCCAAAGGCATTGGAGACATCCTCAGGGGCCACAAGGACGTCATTCGCGACCGTCAAGCCAGAAACTGGTGAGTGGACCTTAGTGCCAGATAGCCGGAGCAGGCTACCCCAGACAACAAAAGAAGGAGTAAAACTGTTGAAGGTGCTTGTGAAAGCAGCCCAGCTGGCTTTCTTGCTTTCTTTAATAATACGACGACACTGCGCACGTAATCGTTTATAACTGATACAATTCGCCACTGTAGGGTGTCGTTTAAAGGTGCGTAAAGCACGTCGACGAGCACGTAAAGCGTCTCTACATGCTGCGGTCCACCAGGGGACCGGTACGCGACGTGGAGAAGAAGTAGTGTGAGGGATGGAATATTCAGAAGCAGTGAGAATGACTTCCATGAGGTGTGCGACCTGACTATCGCAGCTTGTGAAGGTTTGATCCTGAAAGAGCGCCCTGGAAGAGAAGAGCCCCCAGTCTGCTTTGGAGATGTTCTAACTAGTTGAGCACGGAGAGGGGGTATGATGCAGGAGATGGATAACACACGGGAAGTGGTCGCTCGAATATGTATCAGAAAGTGCATACCACTCAAACTGGCGTGCAAGTTGGGTAGTAAATATAGAGAGGTCTAAATGGGAATAGGTGTGAGATGTGTCCAAAAGAAAAGTAGGGCGCCAGTATTGAGGCAGACAAGATTAAGCTGGTTGAAAAGGTCTGCTAACAGGGAGCCCCTCGGGCAGGATGCTGGAGAGCCCCAAAGGGGATGGTGGGCATTGAAGTCTCCAGTTAACAAAAATGGTGCTGGTAGCTGAGCAATAATTTGCATCATGTCTGCTCTAGTAACGGCAGACGACGATGGAGTGTAAACGGTACAAATGGAAAATGTGAAAGTGGGGAGAGTAATTCGTATGGCAACTGCCTGCAGGCCGGTGTGCAATGTGATGGGATCATAGTAAATATCATCCCGGACCAGCAACATAACCCCTCCATGAGCCGGAATACCTACCACAGGGGGTAGGTCTAAACGCACAGAGGTGTAGTGTGCCAAGGCAATTTGATCGCATGGGCGTAGCTTCGCTTCCTGGAGGGCTACGACGAGCAGACGGTGCAAGCGGAGCAGCAACTTCAAGTCCTCTCGGTTGGAGCGAATGCTGCGAATATTCCAGTGAATAAGTGCCATCGTGAGAAGAAAAGGAAGATGAAAGAAGGGGTCACCTCGAAGGCCGCTGAGGGCCTGGCTTCGAGTGAGCACTGCCGCCGCTATCAGTAGGCGGACAGTCATCGTCCATTGGTTCTATAGGTTCATCACCCATCTTGTTAAGATGGCCGGGAGGGTGAGCTTCCTCTGCAGGTGAACAGCCAGATGTTCGGCTACCAGCGGTGCAACCAGGCGAAACAGATGACGGCCTGGGGCGGCAACCGCTGGGTGGCGCAGGAGAAGAACTGCGCCGTGGCGGAGAAGGAGAACTGTGCTTCCTATGAGCCTTCTTGGAAGGTCGTTTTGTGGAAGTACTGGTCGATGGCTGGGAGTTTGAGGTACGTAGGAAGTCTGCACGGGATGGTTCCTTCTTGAAGGCCCATGCATCTGACTTCTGGGTCTTCATCTTGGCAGAAGCTGATGAAGGTGCTTGTGTCTGAGGGGTGACGGGAGGAAGAGGAGACGTCGACCGCGCGATCTTAGCACTGGCCGAACGGACGACCGTGGTGCTGAAGGTCAGATCGCATGTCTGTGTCGCCACCTCCCTGGTAGTTCGAGGAGAGGCGAGAACAGTACTGTATTTCCCCACTGGGAGCAGCGTGGGCTTCCTACTAGCAACTAGCTTGCGAGCAGCCGTGGTGGACACTTTCTCTTTGACCCAAATTTCTTGGCTACAGCGTTCTCTCTTGTAGATGGGACAGTCGCGGGAGGACGCTGCATGGTCACCCTGACAGTTCACACAACGAGGAGACAGAGGTGGACAGTCACCCTCATGGGTATCCCTGCCACAAGTGACACATTTAGCCGCATTGGAACAAGACTGGCGAGTGTGATTAAAACGCTGACACTGGTAGCAGCGCGTAGGTGTCGGGACATAGGGGTGAACAGAAATAACCTCGTAGCCCGCTTTGATGCGCGACGGCAGTTGAACACTATCAAAGGTCAAGAAAAGCGTCCGGGTCGCTACAAGGTCATTGTTGACCTTTTTCATGACCCTATGGACAGCCGTCACGCCCTGCTCAGCGAGGAAAGACTGAATCTCCTCGTCAGTCAATCCGTCGAGTGATCTAGTATATACCACACCACGAGACGAATTCAAAGTGCGGTGAGCCTCCACCCAGACAAGGAACGTGTACAGGAGTGTGGCCCGAAGCAGTTTTTGTGCCTGAAAGGCGCTCTCAGTTTCTATTAACAAGGTATCATTACGCAACCTGGTACAAGGCTTAACAGATCTGGCTATGGCATCTACGCCCTTCTGGATAACGAAAGGGTTGACAAAGGAAAAATCCTTCCCGTCCTCAGATCGAGAAACTACGAGGAACTGTGGGGCTGGAGGTAGTACTTTTGTCACTGGTGGCTGGTCAAGTTTCCGTTTGTGGGCAGAAGTCGAGAGAGAAGAAGAAGAAGAGAAATCCACTGCAGAGGAATCCCCCATGATTGCCAGCGTCTCCGATGGCGCGCTCCTTCCTTGTGGGGACCCTCTCAGAGGGCACTCCCGCCTTAGGTGAATGTTTACACCTCACGTCACACCTCCCAAGAAACAGACGGAGGGACCAATCGGCATGGTCAGAAGGTATCAGCTCAGGCAATCACCCCTCCCTGGGCCTGGCCTTTACCAGGGGGTACGTGCGTGCCTTACTTGTCTACCCAGGGCGGGGAATTACGCGTTACCCCGTCACCGGCTACGCGTGCCAACACGTGGGTCGGCCTTCAGGCACGCACAGGGAGGAAGGAAGACTGCTACAAGGTCATTGTTGACCTTTTTCATGACCCTATGGACAGCCGTCACGCCCTGCTCAGCGAGGAAAGACTGAATCTCCTTAAGAGGACAGACTGCCTCAAACGACGAGACGGAGACCAGAGAAGGCAAGGAGAAGAAGGCAAGGAGAAGAAGGCAAGGGAAAGAGTAAGGAAGACAGTGAGATGGAGAAGAACAAACCAACCAAAGGAAGGAAGAAACGAGAAGAAGTGAAAAACCAAAATGACCGCAAATATAGGTCGTGGAATCATCTGTCTCCCGACGCAGGCGCTAACTACCCCCTTGAGGGGGAGGGATTCCTTTTAGTCGCCTCTTACGACAGGCAGGAATACCTCGGGCCTATTCTAACCCCCGGACCCGCAAGGGGCAGACACGGAATGTGTCGTTACATACGATTCAGTCTCTGTCAAATGAACCGGCAGACCCCACTCGACCATTTCCAAATGGCATGAAATTTTATCAAAAAGTTCCACAACGTCCAAGGATGGACACACAAAGTTTTGGCTCAATATCTCCATTGGTTCAATCTCTACAGACTCTCATAGGTAGGGGCCCCAAGTTCGCAACACCTTTATGTATGCCAATAGTGCCAACTTTGGATAACTTCTTTGACAGGTAATCTTAACTTATAAGCCTACACTTTTGTATACTTAAAAAAAACTTTTTGTGGTAAATAAGAATATATTAAGGATCAGATTTTTAAATATAACTGGTGACAGCTGAAATTCTTCAAATTCATTGTGTGACTTGGAGAGCCAATCTTTAACCAGCCGTAACAATTTTATGGACGGATTTGGCCAGGAATTAGTAATATGACACACAGCCATTCTGTCATCTTGTTCTTTGTGTATAACAGCCTCTGTCCTTCCTCAAAATATATGCACCTGCAAATTTCATTAAAACGTTTTGGTAGCCAAACTGTGGGTAGCTTTGGGGCCCATATCTCACTCTTAATCTCAGTCTTTAATCCTTTTTATTTCACTATATCCTGTAAGAGAATTCTGTAAGCTTCAGTAGCTCTATATTTTAATTTTCGGCCCATGTGTGATTATGGTTGAAAATAAATGCTCGAAGTGATTACTTTTCATACACAATGTGCATGTTCTAATGTGACAGTCAATGAACAGGAAGTAAAACCAGTGGAACAGAAAGTAAGTAAAACCGGTGAAACAGAAAGTAAAGCCAGTGAAAACTGCATTTATCTGAATAAAAACAAGTGTAGTTATGAGCAAGCAAGCAGCAACAAATAAATGAAAATCCATGCTTACTTTAAAAATTCATCCCTGAATAAAATTCATACAACTTCTCTTAAGACACAGAAAAAATTGTTGAGTATCTTCAGAAATTACAGTACACAGCTAAATTTTAGACCCATGCCTACTTATGGAGGAAATTGCCCCAAAAGGTATTGTAAATTAATTATTGCATTTTTTACACCATTATTAAATTCTTGAAAACAATGATAAAACATCGCCAAAACATTTTTACCCGACTGTTGAAGGAATACATATTTTCTTTGAACTGTCAGTTCCTCGCTAGTGTTGCTCTTCGAAAAGTTTGTGACTGAACTAATTTGTTTCCCACACAAATGACAACCCAAGAAGTGTCTGATGCTCCCCCCCCCCTTTTTTTTTAATGAGATGGCACTGTAGTAAGCCTTCATCATTTTACTGTGGTCAGCTTGAGCCAGTGAATGAACTATCACTGTTGGACAAAGAGCTTTTAAAACTTGTAGCTGAACTTCACTCTACAGAAGGTGCCCAAATTTGTTCATACTATAACGTCCTGCTAGTGACAGAATTTCAATTTCTGCAAAATATGTGCTGTAATCCATTTGGGAAAAACAAATATAAAGTTGAGAAAGGTTTGTATCAATTGGCGTCTCTTATGATAAAAAGTTGAAATTGTTGACTTATACAGTTTTCGAGCCTGGCCACAAGCTTTGTCCAAGATGTAGACAAGAATCTGCTCATAAGCAACTACAGCTTCTGGATGAGTAAGAATTAATGTCTACTGATTATATGGAATAAGTTAAAGCTTGTTACACAGTGAACACCACACGAGTGTGTCTCTGAGATTTGCCTTTAAGGCTTCAACGAATTGGCAAATGGGATTCAATGGGTTACATAAGGCACAAAGTTCAGGATGTACAAGGTATCATCACCAAGCCTGTTGCAGTAGCTGCTGGTGTGAGCTCCACTGATGCTGTGGAAACACGAATAGTGAAGCACTGCCAGAAATTTAAGGATATGGACATTTTAATTAATGAACTAAAAATTAAGTGCATCATTCAAGTCAAATTTTAACCCTGGCTCCAAGCAGCTGGAGTACAGAACACACAGAAAAACAATTTAGTGATTCTGTGAGAATGGTGAAGCAGGTAGAGGAACTGAAGATGGAGACTTGCATCTTGGTAGTACCCAAAAATTAAGAGGGGGAAAAGGCTTACATGTAAGATCAGGCACAAAAGTCCTCAGGTTCTTTGAAGGTGATAAATTTTCTCTGCTGTGCCCAGGGAAAAGTTATTACATGGCAGTAAGGTTGAATGCTGACAAAGTTCATAAGCAGAAACAGCTCCTACTTTGTAACTTGAAATAAATATTTACAGCATATAGTAAACAAAATGTCAATGAATTGAGCTTCTCAAAATTTTGTGAACCCAGGCTGAAGTAGTGTTTTACAGATCATGTAGCTGGTACAGGCTCAGTTTGAGTACATGTAATACATCACACTATCAAACTGACATTGGCTGCAACACCTATCAAGAATGATAACTACAAGAAATTATTCAAGAAAACTGTGTGCTGCTTGGAATCAATAAATAATGTCCTGGGAAACCTGAGCTGGAAGCTTATTTGGTAGATGTTTTCAAATAATATGATCCAGAATAAATTATACAACACACACTGTGGGTTCATACTGAGGGGGATACACTAGAGTTGCAGCATGCAGCTGTAGAAGAGTGAGGAACTGGTTCCAAAAACACATGGTCTGAAAAGCCACCATTTCACTTAAAAACAAACCAAAGTCCATGTGTGAGCACCTGGGAGGAACAGACCAAAAAACTGCTGAAGCACCTAAATGAATCTCTATTTCCTATGTAAATATTGTCAGACATACGTGATATAAAAATAAAAAAGTTGGCATAGTATCTTACTTTCATACCATAATGTCATACAGGATTATTTTCTGAGGTAACTCATCAAGCCAAGCAAGTTTTCCGAGCCCAAAAATGTGCAATATTAATTATTTGTTGTGCGAACTTAAGAACATCCTGCTAAGGGCTGTTAAGGAACTGTGGATACTAACTAGTGCTTCCCAATATGTTTTTATTCCTTAAAGAAAACTGTCATTATAAATACATCTTTTTTTCAGACCAACAGCTCAGTTCATGGAAGCAATACTGGGCGTACGACTAATGAAACAATGGAAAATCTTGGATGGAATGTAACAATATCATGAGAAGGAAAGTTGCTACTCACCATATAGTGGAGATGCTGGGTCATGTGTGCAAGTTGCGCGCGTGCGCCCGTGTGTGCGTGTGTGTTGTTGACAAAGGCTTTAATGGCCGAAAGCTATAACTGTGAGAGTCTTTTGAAAATAAGAATAACTTTCGCGAAGTTTTAAGGTCACTTACTTTGGTTCAGAAATATGTCCACTATTCAGCAATACACATTTTTAGTAACATGCCAGCACCCATAGAAAGTTTAACTAGTAGTAAAGTTCAGTTTGAGAACAGAGTAAAGGATTTATTGATGTCTAACTCCTACCCCACTGATGAACTATCTTTGCAGCACCAACTGATGCGCATACGTTAATAATACCACACGATGTGAATATTGCGCACAATCTGACTTCTGCACAAATTTGGTGCAGTGATGTGATAATCATTGCAAATAAGTTCTGTAAAATGTTTCTTAATTGATGATGCATTGTTACAACAGCTTACGAGTTATCTTATGCACCTAAGTGTAATGAACATTTTTAGAAAGTGCAGTTAATATACCAGCACTATAAGATTTTACATTTTGATAATAAATAACTAAACAATAAGAAACCAAACCCAAACCACCTCATCCTAACAAAATTCTAATCAAATTAGGACTAATAATTAAAAAATCTATAGAAAGAATAAATATTGGTGACAAGTTTATAGTCTCTTAAATGTAAATATGATTTTCAATGTCATTTGGGATCCGTGGAAGGTACATTAGCATATCTGTTCTTTTGTTAATATTTATTGTGTATTTTGGTCTTTTGACATGTTCCACAGCCCAGAGGATCTCCTTACTATGGGTCAACTGGAACAAAAAGTACATCTAATCTACCTGAAAGAAAATACTGCAGACAGTGATTATTTTGATGGCTTTTGCTGAGAACTATTCTTTTGTCATTCAACATGCTGTCCAAGAGTTTCACAGGGAGAAAAACCACACTACATTACACCCCTTTGCACTTTACTTTGGTAGTAAAGAACTACAGGATGTAAGTGTTCGTGTAACCAGTGACTGCCTTCACCATGCATTCTAATGACGCTGATTAAATATTTGAGGATAACCATAGATGAAATCATGCACATTCAATACTTCAGTGATGGATCTGCTGCCCAATATAAACATTACAAGAATTTTATCAGTTTAAGTCTGTATGAAAAGGAGTTTGGTATATATGTTGAGTAGGATTTCTTTGCAACCAGTGATGAAAACCACATTGCATTGTTGTTGTTGTTGTTGGAGAAACAGCTAAAAGATGGTAGCTCATGCTATTTTGCAGAGGCCTTTGGATAATAAAATATTGATGCCTTTCGATCTGTTTATGCTCTGCAATGACAACATTTCAGGCATCATTTTTTGATCTGCTTTTGCGTACCATGTTTGCATGATCTAACAAGCATCTGTGAGCAGCATGCATATGGACATGGCGTTTTGCACACGGTGCTTTATGTTATTAAATATTTCAGCAATGATAAACCTTTCATAATGTGCTGAGTTTTACCCACTTGACATCTTGTGCATGACGTCAAGCATAAAATGAACCTGTTTCACAACAAAGAGTTTCAAAGCCTTAAGATACAGCAAATGTCCATTGAAACCAGTTGTCTTAAATTAAAAAATACTTGGCTGTTGAATTATTTTTACAACTAAAGCAGATCATCTTTCAGAGCTCTCAAAATGAGAAAACTGAAGCCTATACAGAAATATTCAGTGATTAGCAGAATCCTGGTATCAGCATAGCACACTCCAATCATTTCTTTGTGAGGTCTTTTGTAAGCACTTACAATGAGAACACTTAGATCTAGAAAATTTGCAGGCTAAAGTCCGGAAAAAGTAGCGTGTGTCACAGAGGTTACTCACATGACAATGAAGTTTAGTAAAAAGAAGTCAAAGTGAATGGAAGGAAATAAAAATGACTCAAACACCACATGAAAAATCATTTCTAAAGTATGCTCCTCAGAAGGTGCTAGAATGGCTTACTTTGGTTACCTACAGTCCCTCGCAGCTTACGGAATAGTTTTTTGGGGTGAAACTAATAGTCAATTAATGAAATTTTAACACAATGGAAAATGGTTACTTCAATCTTGTCATGCAGATCTACTAGGGCTCACAGCAAGCCCCTTTATAAAAAACTATGTGGACTTTAAGTATCTTATGTATACATATACAAAAGTGTGTTCAAGATGTGAGCTAATCTTGGAGTCCTACAAACTAAGGATTACCATAGTTTTAGCACTGGAAACAGTAAGTTCCTCCATGTAGAGTGAGCAAAAGCAACTCACACCCAAAGACATGTAAACCACTTTTGTGTCATTCTTTATAACACACGGCGAATGCACGTAAAGCGGCTGGAGAAGGACAACACTTACAGCAGAGTTAAAAACATTTATTTTGACAAGTGTTTCTACAGCGAACACATTGGCTTACAGAAATACTAGGTCCTCATTGTCAGGTACTTTTTAATCTGTTAACAGACGTACCATCTATGCTCTACATGTGTCTGAAAAACAATGTTTCTGTTGCTGGTTTCCTGTCTCAGATTCACTGCAATACAGCTCTTCATGGAAGGGAAGCTGTTGTAAGACTAGTTTTGATGGACATCATATTGGCAGTTGTTCTATTATGTATTATTTTGCTTACAGTTTTTCAGAAGTGTAATACAGCAAAGTTTCAAGTTTTAGTTATTTCACTGATTGTACTTCCTGTGCATGATGTTAGCTCATTGTATACTAGGTAAATGTGGTTTCCTTTCCAGTGTTAACACACTGGACTCGCATTTGGGAGGAGAGAAGTTTGTGTCCTGTTCAGCCAGCCTGACTTGGTTCTCCACAGTTCTCCCAAACTGCTAAGGCGAATGCTGGGATGGTTCCTTTGACAATGCCATATGTGCTTATATTATTATTATTATCATCATCATCATCATCATCATCATCATCATCGTTAATTCCCCATTAAGGAGAGTGTTAAAACACAATATTCACAATGACAATATGGTACATTTCAAATTCATGGCACTTTTTTCTGTCTCTCTCTTTTCTCTTCCCAAAAACCTCTCATAAATTGACTGTGTTTCTTCTTCCTCTCTTCTGTCCACTTCTTTCCTGATTTCTTCTCTTTTGGTGTTTCTTCGAATTACTGTTTGTTGATTTTTGCTCTGTATTTTCCTCTGTTTGATATTTCTTCTGTGGAGATGTTTAGATTTTTGAGGTCTTCCATGGTTTCCTTTACCCAGTTAGTTTTCACCTTATTTGACACCACTATGTTAAAAATCTTCTTGGTCAGCCTATTTTCATTCATCCTATGAATGTGCCCATAGAATTTTGTCCTTTTTCTGATATTGTCTGTAATTGTCTCTGCCTGTTTGTACAATTCCTTGTTGGTCTCTTTATCCAGATCCCCTATCTCTGAACTGGCCCATAGATCTTTCTCAGAATTTTCCGTATGTGCTTATATTATTTCTCTTATGTGTGCATTGTACAATACCACCACATCAAATGGTCAAAGGACAAATGAATGAATAAATACATAAAATGATTGCAACTTCTCACTACTGCACTGCGATAAATTTCGTTTCTGTTTACATTACATTAATACTTGTTCCGTAGATCATGAATACTACTTTTCGTAGTGATGTGCAGCATGTCAGTGTGTACAAACACACACACACACACACACACACACACACACACACACACACACACTAGTTTGGAAAATGACCAAAGATTTTTTTGTGGCAGCATAATTCACACCTTTCTGTGCCAAAGTCAGATTTAACCCAGAATAGTTCTGACAATCATCCTTTCTTCTAGTGTTGTAGCTATGCACTTCACTATTACTTTTGAACTGGGATGGGTTATTAATTTCATAACTGAGTATACGTATTGCGAAGGTACTAGGAATATCCAGAGTTCCTTACATAAACGTCTGCAAGGTGATCTTGAGTGGACTCCAGCTGTTATTCTGATTACACGCTCTTGTGCAATGAATAATTTTTCACTTATTGAGGAATTACCCCAAAATTTGATATCTTACGACAGCAGTGAACAAAAATAGACATAATAGGCTAATTTACTGATATGTTTATCACCTATATCTGCAATAATTCTAATAACGTAAGTAGCTGAACCTAACCGTTCCAGCAGATCAGCAATGTGTTTCTTCAAATTCAATTTCTCATCAATGTAAATACCCAGAAATTTTGAATACTCTGCCTTAGCAACAATGTTCAAGATCTATATTTATGAATGGTGTTACACTCTTTACTGTACATAACTATATATACTGTGTTTTCTCAAAATTAAGTGAAAGTTCATTTGCAGAGAATGATTATAAATTGTTTGCAATTTCCTCAGGTAATTCTTGTTTGTTTGTTCAGTGGGGTTACTATACTTGTACCATCAGAAAAAATAACTAAATTTGCATTTTAATGAATGTAGAGTGCCAAGTATATATATATATATAAAATAATAAGGAACCCAGGACAACTCTTTAGGACACCATTCTTGATACCTCCCCAGTTAGAGGACTCAATTTCTGCAGACTATCTGTACTGTTAATTTCAACCTTCTGCACTCTTCCAGTTAAATATGAATTAAACCATTTGTGCACCATCCCACTCATACCACATTACTTAACTTCTCCAGAGGAATTTCATGATTCGTACAGTCAAAAGCCTTTGAGAGATTGCAAAATATCCCAGTGGGATATGTTCAGGTATTCAGAGCATTTAATACCTGATCAATGAAAGTATAGCTAGCATTTTCTGTTGAAAAGCCTTTCTGAAAAACCAACATTTTGTTTGTATTTTATTTTTACAAATATGTGAAGCTAGTCTTGAATACGTCACTTTCTCAAGAATTTTGGTTAAAGCTGAGATTGGGCAGTGCTGGCATCAGACCTGCCCCCGTTTTTATACAATGCTTTAACAGTGGCATACTCCAGTATATCTGGAAAAAATGCCCTGTTTCAGTTAGCTACAGTGAGCTACTACATATTTGGCTGAGAATAGGCCTACTACTTATCTGTTGGGAACAAGCTTTTAGTACTCTGTTGGAAATGCCATGAATTCCACGCAAACTTTCAGTTTTGAGTGAATTTATTTTTTTCCTAATTTCAGTACAAGAGGTGGGCTGGATCCCATTTTCTCCACAACTCTTAAAACGGTTAGCCTATTAAAATATTTTCTACTTCTGACTTTTCATAAACTCTTCATTGAGTGTGATAGAAATATGGTCTTCCTGTGCTCTCAGTTGTCATTTCCCTTTTAACAATATTCCAAACTGTTTTAATTTTATTATAAGAGGTACAAATCTCAGACATAAAGCACATACTTCTGGATTTTTAACTTTTCTTAATACAATGCAGTAGTTTTTAAAATGTTTGACTGTTTATGGATTATTACACCTTCCAGCTATAAGATACTTTTCCCTGTTCTGTTTACAAGATTTTTTATCCCTTTAGTAAGCCTTGGCTTTTTAAATGGTTACTTACAGCCATGTTTTATTGTTTTCTTAGGGAAACAGTTTTCAAATATACTCACCAAGTTATCATGAAATAAGTTAAATTTTAATCTAGCATTAGGTTCCTACACACACACACACACACACACACACACACACACACACACACACACACACACCGCGTAACCTTTTTCTTTTAAAGAAAAAGAACCCACTGTGTCATCTTTTATAGTATAGAACGAAAGCTTTGTAGGTACTTCAAAGATTTTTTTTTATACGTGTACGGAAATAAAAAGAGCACCAATATTTGTATTGGCCCGAGAGGCCTCCAGTTGACACTGAGTATAATAATAATCAACTGAGCTCCAAGAAATTGTTTCAATGTAAATTTAAATGAGAATGAAAACAGATTGAACGCTCAAGTTCTACTACGATCCTGGAAGGAAAAAAAAGGTAAATACTGCATTACGACTTCGAAACTGAACTCCAGTGGCTTCTATGACGATCTCTACCTCTATAGCAACAAACTATCATTTAAAATAATTATATAAACATTCAACTTACTGCAATGAATCATCCGATGTTGGTGAAAATATGCTGACTTTACTATCGTTCTTTTTAATTACACCCATTTCCTTCCACTAAACACCAATAGTATATCTCGTTCCTGTTCCTAGCAGAACGGAGAGTATCCAAGTTACTGCAACCTGTTTATCAACATCGGTGTTATTGAGCAGTTGACACCAAAGATTCATGTCGTTTCATATACAATTAATATTGTTCAGTTTTCGAGAAATAAAAATGCATGTACTTAGTTCATGAACAGCGGATGTTGAATAAAAAGCGTTTATATTTTTCAGAGTTTTTAATCTTTGTTCATGACCATAAATATCTTGGTACCTGCAGACGAAGTTGAATCCAGAAGTATGAGAGCCCATTGCTTCAGTTGGAAAAGTAGTGGTAATATTTTATTTATTTATTTATTTTTATCATACTAAAAACTGGTATTGGGCACGACAAGCTATAGAAACACATATAAGCATATTACAAACGTCAGTACAAGATGACTACAATACTGTAGTTTTCAATTTACACACAAAACCACGACAGGTATATAAAACGGAAGAAAGATTGGGTTTTAACGCCCCGTCGACATCGAGGTTATTAGCGACGAAGTACAAGCTCGGATTGTGTCAAGGATGGGGAAGGATATCGGCCGTGCCCTTTCAAAAAAAACGGTCCCGGCATTCGTTTGGAGCGATTTAGGGAAATCACGGAAAAAATAAATATGAGATCGCTAGACGCAGGTTTGAACCGTCGTCCCGAAGACGAGTCCAATGTGCAAACCACTGTGCCACCTAGCTCTCTAACAAGTATATATGTACAGCATTTCATCGTATCACTTCTTTATTTATTTATTTATATCCCAGAAATCCAATACTGCGAGACATTCGCATGGATCTCTGACTCCTCTTCTGCCATTACAAGCCTTGCTTCAGTAGTGTGTCGTGCAGTTGAATGTGAAGTGCAATCTTGGGGGAAATGAACAACAGAAGCATTCAGACAAGAAGTATTCATTTTGTTTATGCATGTAGCCTATATTATTAGACGAAAAAATTCTTGTAGACAAAAAGTTCCGCTCTAATTTATTGTTTGTTTTTCAATAAGTCCGGTCCACACGCAACGATCTGTCTGCGCAGACATCGGCGCAGATGTCTGTACGTGCAAAAGATCGCTGCAAATGTGATGTGTTTACTAGAGATGGGCAAACTGAAACACTTAACTGTTTCGAAACAAATGAAACAGTACAATGTAATGTTTCGATACGCTGTTTCGAAACAGTGAAACAGTTTGTGTTTTGTAATCTAATAAACCTACACATTTTATCATCTTGAATGTCTTCTGGATAAGTATGTCCATATAAACACAAATGAGGTGCGAGAGCACTAATCATTTCGCGGAAAGTATGAAACTATCACTTGGGCGTCTTGGCAGTTTCGTATTTCATGTAGCAAATGCGCTGCTTTCGTGTCGTCACTGTCGTGTGACTTTCATACTTTTCAATTGGCTGAGGACAGCCATAGCTGAAGACAGAAGAACCAACACGAACGGTACTGGAGGTGGGTGCGAACTGCAGAAACAACGGATATGCTACTCGGATTCCCACATTCCGCTAGTATGGCTAATATACCCATCCTGTGCTAATTTCCATGCACACAAAGGGAATCATTATGGATAATAGGCACAGTGACTATAGACTCACAAATAACGCCAAATAATTCGAATAAATAACAAAATATAACAGAAAAAAATTTTGTCTTTCAAGGTGTTTCGAACCGTTACTATAAATTCACCATGCTTCCCAGCCCTTCCCGTTCACCATTACACTATAAGAGATGTGTCAAACAGATTGCTTGCAATTATACCTACATCAAATTTATGTATATGTCTAATAACTGTCACTCTACGCTTTTTTTTATATTCAAAATGTTGTAGGCTTACTTGCGTTTCTTAATATGATTGCTGTACATGACCAGAGAAGCGTATGTCATAGTAAAGTGTAATTTAATCGAATGATTTTCACATATTTATTATTTTGAATGTGAATAGTATGCGTTGTTTTATTGTTTGGTTAGTGTTTATAAAGCAGATGTTACTCCATTTCGTAATAGGACAGTCAGCTAGAAACGAAGCTTTATTTTCGGATATCTTAAGCTTCATTCTGTTGCCTGTCAAAAAGATTTCGACACTCTTGAAAGTGTTTCATGAAATGGCATGTTGTGTTTCAGTACCTGTGCCGAGCCCGAATCTCGTCCGACACAGAGCGGAATGAAACACCACTGTTTCGATACAATTAGTCCGTTCCCAGCACAGGTGGACTGAAACAGCCTTATTTTGAAACAACGATACAGTTTCTGTGTCTGGCTCGAGATAGAATCTGGTGCGGTTATCCGAAACAGGGGCGGAATGAAACACCACTGTTTCGAAACAGTGAACCACAGCCGTACCGAAACACTGAAACAGTTCCACGTATCGATACACTGTATCGAAACATAGAAACAGAGGCCAAGTCTAGTGTTCACACGACACAAACCCCAATCTACTACTCGCTCGCCATCTGTCGGTGTAGAAATGAAATATCAGTGGCAAGCGACTACGCTCCCCGTAAACGTCAAAAATTTAAATCAGTTATTTTGAAATATAGAAATGGAGGAAGTTCTGTTGTGGTCTGTGTTCGCAACTTGTGTTGCACAAAACATTCAGACCAACCGCAGGAAACAGAGAAAGCGGTCAAAATGGTGTAGACAGTGGCTGCTAAAGCGAAAGCAGTTTTCTCACGTAAATTTACTGAGAGAGTTGCAGGGCGAACCTGTTTTGTTTTACATTACCGCGTGTTCCATTTCCTCGCACATTGACACTCCAATTTCATCTTCAATTCTACTCCTGCTTGGTCTTGGCGTTTCTTGATCACTAAGAAAGCCAAGCAGATCAAAATAACATAAAGTTGGCTGGTATATGTGATCTACTCCTACACCAGATCTTCTAGATTTCTTAAGTCTGGATAACTCTTTTCGGTAAACAGTTCGCTGACAGACTTAATTTACTTGTCTTGCCTCCATGAACCCATCCTTCAGGACAGCGTAAATAGCTTCACATGTGTTGGGTATTATTTCACTCAACGCTTGTTTCGATATTGCAGTTCAAAATTCCAAATCCTTGTAGCTGCTTCCTGTTGCTAGGAATCTTAATGTTACCGCCAGCCGTTCATGAGGAGAAGTTGCCCTTCTCATACAAGATTCTTTTCTCATAATATGAGGGGTTACAAGCTTTAAGAGATAATTATAAGTTTCGACATCCATCCGTAAATAATTTCGCCAGTTCGCAACGAAATTATTTTTTTATTACCGTTTCTCTGTTTGCCGAGTCGTCAACGGCCCGCAATTTTTCAATTAGAGCATTGTATGCTGCTGTCTTTTTGCCTCGGTCACTATATTTTTTACTGTTAATCTTGCACAAACATGGGTGGTTTCTATATATTTCAATGAATTCACTTACAAACTCTCGAAAACACTGACGAGTGTCCGCCATTTTAATGCCCTGTGCGCACATATACAAACACTAGACTGAGCAAACAACTGTATCGCGCCAGATTTGCAGCGATCTCCTGTCCACACGCTCCAACTTGTCTGCGCAGATGTGGTTTGAACCCACAGATTTGAGAGGTTTCGCTCAAACCTCCAACTCCAACTTCCAGTTTTGCACACACCTCAGATTGGTGCAAATCTTCTGTCCACACGCAACGATCTGTCTGCGCAGATGTGATGTGCACAGACATTAGAGCAGAAAGATCGTTGCGTGTGGACAGGCCTTTATTCTACACACATAGGGTATTCTTAATTTCTTACTATATTTTGACTGATTGATTGATTCATTTATCCACAGAACAATATACATTCTATAGATGACGTCAAATGTTTGTACAATTATTTCTGTTCAATTATTAGTGTAAACATTCCTCTTAGAGTAGTTTACTTGGTTCTACTTTTCTAATCATATCACACAATTTTTACATAGTGCAATGTTTATGAAATTAAGTTACAATCTATAATTTTTTTAAATATTCATTTACAGTGTAGTAGCTAAAGGTGTGGGGATCATGTGCATCTTTTATTTCTTGTGGCAGTCTGTTGTACAATTTTATTCGATAGTTAATACACTATACTGAGTTATTGACAGGTTTCTTTTGTTTGGATGTAAACACTGTCTGTGTTTGGTTCCATGGTCATGTATTGTACTGTTTGTGGTGGAAGATTAAGATTTTTTTCTTATATACATGATGTTTTAATAGATGTATTTTCAAGGAACTGTCAGAATTTCTAGCTTTTTGAATAAATGTTTACAGTGTGCCCCATTAAGCTACTATTGCCCATTACAGTTACTATTGAAGATCATGAAGTCCCATACTCCTTGACAGAGAATAGGGGATGATGCAGGAGACACCTCTGTACTAGGCAAGGTCCTAGACGAGGTGGTTTGGCATTGCCTTCCTCCAACCGTAATGGAGATGAATGATGATAATGAAGACGACACAACAACACCCAGTCATCTCGAGGCAGGTGAAAATCTCTGACCCCGCTGGGAATCGAACCTGGAACCTCGTGCTCAGGAAGCAAGAATGCTACAGCGAAACTGTGGTGTCACCGCCAGACACCACACTTGCTAGGTGGTAGCCTTTAAATCGGCCGCGGTCCGTTAGTATACGTAGGACCCGCGTGTCGCCACTATCAGTGATTGTAGACCGAGCGCCGCCACACGGCAGGTCTAGAGAGACTTCCTAGCACTCGCCCCAGTTGTACGACCGACTTTGCTAGCGATGGTTCACTGACAAATTACGCTCTCATTTGCCGAGACGATAGTTAGCATAGCCTTCAGCTACGTCATTTGCTACGACCTAGCAAGGCGCCATTACCAGTTACTATTGATACTGAGTCATGTACAGTCAAGAGCGACGCTCATCATTAATGGATTAAAGTTAAGTATTCCACCAGCTACGTCCGTTTTTCTAAAGTCTAATTTCCTTGTCCTGTTCCAGACCTCACGCCAGCCTGCGTGAGCTAAAACGCGTGCCTTTCGGCTTCCTCTACTACCCAGTGTTGGCTCTCCTGCCAACCCACAACAGAGACCACGAGCTGTGGATATTTGTTACTATTCATACTATGTATCTTGAAATCAGTCTGTATGTTCCAGCATTTATTACCCTAAATATTATCCCATAATTGAGGACTGAATTAATATATCCAAACTAGGCTACTTTGAAGCGTGAAGTGTTGCACACAGGTGCACTGATTCGCAGGGCATAAGATGCCGAGGATATCTTCTTTGCCAAAATTTTCACGGAAGTTTATACCGTTTGTCTTTCTCAAATTTAAAGTTACTCTATTCCTTAATGACCAGTTATGAACGTCTCTGAGAGCTTCATTGGCTTTTTCTGCAAACCGAGTTAAATTTTTGTCTGTAATCACCACAGTGCTGTCATCAGCAAATAGCATCTTTCCTCCATATCTGACACTCTGCGGAAAATCATTTATATATATATATATATAAGGAAGAGCATTGGGCGCAATACACTTCTCTGGGCAACACCTATATTAATATATTTAGGATCTGATAAGTGATTTACCACTAGTCTTTCCGAAATATGTAAGACTTCAACTCTTTGCACATGGGTTTCCAAATATGACTTAAACCAATTCTGTGCCATACTCCTTATTCCTAATATTTTATGTAAAATTCTGTGCTCAGTTGTGTGGAATGCCTTTGATGGATCCAAAAAAATGCCCTTTGCATTCTTGCCCTTGTCTGAGGCTTCAAGTACAACTGTAGTAAACTGTGCTATAACTGGCTGTGTACTTCTTGTGAGCTTGAAACCGAATTGTTCATTGCATAAGAGGTTGTATTTAGATGCATACTTCATTAGTCAATTTTTCATCATGGTTTCTGTTGTTTTGGAAATGGGAGATAATAAAGAAATTGTTTTCTGGATCACCATTTCTTATTATTGGTATTACTTTTGCTTTTTTCAGGTATTCAGGGAAGCAGACGGATCTGAAAGATACATTAATTATTGTTTTTAAGGTTTTTTGTGTTGTTTATACATTTCTTAAGGCCGCTGACTGGGCTCTCATCTAACGCTGTGGATGTTTTATTGTTTAATTGGGGTATTACCAGTGCCACCTGTTTCTCTGTTGGTGGAAGGAGTGCCACTGAGTGTGGTAACTGGTCCTGGTGGTGTAGAACACATGAGACTGAAAATTTCTCTTGCAGTTTCTTAGCGATGCCGCTGAAGTATTCATTCACGAAGTTTGCTAGCTCCTTTGGGTTGCTGATTTGCACATCTTTGTTTTTAATCTGTGTTTCCAGGTGTGTTGGTCCAACATTTGCTGTCTCCTGTTTGATTATGTTCTAGATTTCTTTGCTTTTGTCATTTGCCTTCATTAATGTTTTAGTGTTTGCAAGTTTTTTTTTGTAATTACCTTTACCTTTCTATAATTTCTCTTGTAATTATTGTAAAATTCTGAAGAGGCTGGGTCAGTGTGGTTATTTTCGATGGATGTAAGATACCTTAGAGTTTCAGACGATTTTTTGATACCTCCAGTCAACCATATCGGTTTTTTTATGCTCCAATGGAATGCAATGTTTTGGAGAATGCTTCCTCAAGTTTTAGTTTAAATATTGTCATGAACTTATTAAACATTTTGTTTACATTTGTTTCTGCATACACTTCCATTTTTCATGTTGTAGCTGGAATGAGAGCAGACATAGGTTTGGTTCTGAGAAGACACTTTTGTATGCTTTCAGTTTGGCAGACTTATCTATATAAATATTTGTTTTTAATATCAGACAGAGGTGATCTGATAGGCCTATATCTTGAACAAGTAACCTGCAGTGCTTTCTTTCTATGTCTGTTGCCACATTGTCTGTTATTGAGGCAGATTGTTTAGTCACTCTAGCTGGACAGTTCACAAGTGATGTTATACCATAGCTGCAGAGGATATTCAAGTATGTACTACTAGTATCATCTGATTCCATGTGTTGATATTTAAGTCCCCATATATGAGAATGTTAATTTTGGGACTAGCTATGCCTCGTCCAAGCTCTGATTGAGTTTTGAGAAAAAAATGCCTGTATTACCATTAGGGGATCTATACAAACAAAATACAATTAATTTTTTTATATATGCTCTTTTTTGATATTTCAACTGCTGATAATTCAGAATGTTTGCCTTCAATCACTGCTACAAGGTCTTTTCTGATTTTAAATGTAATACTTTTTTCACCCCCCCCATGAACCATGGATCTTGCCGTTTGATGGGGAGGCTTGCGTCCCTCAGCGATAGAGATAGCCGTACCGTAGGAGGAACCACAACGGAGAGGTATCTGTTGAGAGGCCAGACAAACGTGTGGTTCCTGAAGAGGGGCAGCAGCCTTTTCAGTAGTTGCAGGGGCAACAGTGTGGATGATTGACTGATCTGGCCTTGTAACACTAACCAAAACGGCCTTGCTGTGCTGGTACTGCGAACGGCTGAAAGCAAGGGGAAACTACGGCCGTAATTTTTCCAGAGGGCATGCAGCTTCACTGTATGGTTAAATGATGATGGCGTCCTGTTGGGTAAAATATTCCATAGGTAAAATAGTCCCCCATTTGGATCTCTGGGTGGGGACTACTCAGGAGGACGTCGTTATCAGGAGAAAGGAAACCTGCGTTCTGCGGATCGGAGTGTGGAATGTCAGATCCCTTAATCGGGCAGGTAGGTTAGAAAATTTAAAAAGGGAAATGGAAAGGTTAAAGTTAGATATAGTGGGAATTAGTGAAGTTCGGTGGCAGGAGGAACAAGAGTTTTGGTCAGGCGAATACAGGGTTATAAATACAAAATCAAATAGGGGTAATGCAGGAGTAGGTTTAATAATGAATAAAAAAATAGGAGTGCGGGTAAGCTACTACCAACAACATAATGAATGCATTATTGTGGCCACAGTAGTACAAGTTTATATGCCAACTAGCTCTGCAGATGACGAAGAAATTGATGAAATGTATGATGAAATAAAAGAAATTATTCAGATAGTGAAGGGAGACGAAAATTTAATAGTCATGGGTGACTGGAATTCGGTAGTAGGAAAAGGGAGAGAAGGAAACGTAGTAAGTGAATATGGGTTGGGGGGAAGAAATGAAAGAGGTAGCCGCCTAGTAGAATTTTGCACAGAGGACAACTTAATCATAGCTAACACTTGGTTCAAGAATCATAAAAGAAGGTTGTATACATGGAAGAACCCTGGAGATACTAAAAGGTATCAGATAGATTATATAATGGTAAGACAGAGATTTAGGAACCAGGTTTTAAATTGTAAGACATTTCCAAGGACAGATGTGGACTCTGACCACAATTTATTGGTTATGAACTGTAGATTAAAACTGAAGAAACTGCAAAAAGGTTGGAATTTAAGGAGATGGGACCTGCATAAACTGAAAGAACCAGAGGTTGTACAGAGTTTCAAGGAGAGCATAACAATTGACAGGAATGGGGGAAAGAAATACAGTAGAAGAAGAATGGGTAGCTTTGAGGGATGAAGTAGTGAAGGCAGCAGAGGATCAAGTAGGTAAAAAGACGAGGGCTGCTAGAAATCCTTGGGTAACAGAAGAAATATTGAATTTAATTGATGAAAGGAGAAAATATAAAAATGCAGTAAATGAAGCAGGCAAAAAGGAATACAAGCTTCTCAAAAATGAGATCGACAGGAAGTGTAAAATGGCTAAGCAGGGATGGCTAGAGGACAAATGTAAGGATGTAGAGGCTTGTCTCCCCAGGGGTAAGATATATACTGCCTACAGGAAAATTAAAGAGACCTTTGGAGAAAGGAGAACCACTTGTATGAATATCAAAAGCTCAGATGGAAACCCGGTTCTAAGGAAAGAAGGGAAAGCAGAGAGGTGGAAGGAGTATATAGAGGGTCTATACAAGGGCGATGTACTTGAGGACAATATTATGGAAATGGAAGAGGATGTAGATGAAGATGAAATGGGAGATATGATACTGCGTGAAGAGTTTGACAGAGCACTGAAAGATCTGAGTCGAAACAAGGCCTCGGGAGTAGACAACATTCCATTAGAACTACTGACGGCCTTGGGAGAGCCAGTCCTGACAAAACTCTACCATCTGGTGAGCAAGATGTATGAGACAGGTGAAATACCCTCAGACTTCATGGAGAATATAATAATTCTAATCCCAAACAAAACAGGTGTTGACAGATGTGAAAATTACCGAACTATCAGTTTAATAAGTCACGGCTGCAAAATACTAACGCGAATTCTTTACAGACGAATGGAAAAACTAGTAGAAGCCGACCTCGGGGAAGATCAGTTTGGATTCCGTAGAAATATTGGAACACGTGAGGCAATACTGACCTTACGACTTATCTTAGAAGCTAGATTAAGGAAAGGCAAACCTACGTTTCTAGCATTTGTAGACTTAGAGAAAGCTTTTGACAATGTTGACTGGAATACGCTTTTTCAAATTCTGAAGGTGGCAGGGGTAAAATACAGGGAGCGAAATGCTATTTACAATTTGTACAGAAAATAGATGGCAGTTATAAGAGTTGAGGGACACGAAAGGGAAGCAGTGGTTGGGAAGGGAGTGAGACAGGGTTGTAGCCTTTCACCGATGTTATTCAATCTTTATATTGAGCAAGCAGTGGAGGAAACAAAAGAAAAATTCGGAGTAGGTATTAAAATCCATGGAGAAGAAATAAAAACTTTGAGGTTTGCCGATGACGTTGTAATTCTGTCTGTCAGACAGCAAAGGACTTGGAAGAGCAGCTGAACGGAATGGATAGTGTCTTGAAAGGAGGATGTAAGATGAACATCAACAAAAGCAAAACGAGGATAATGGAATGTAGTCGAGTTGATTCGGGTGATGCTGAGGGAATTAGATTAGGAAATAAGACACTTAAAGTAGTAAAGTAGTTTTGCTATTTGGGGAGCAAAATAACTGATGATGGTCGAAGTAGAGAGGACATAAAATGTAGACTGACAATGCCAAGGAAAGCGTTTCTGAAGAAGAGAAATTTGTTAACATCGAGTATAGATTTAAGTGTCAGGTAGTCGTTTCTGAACGTATTTGTGTGGAGTGTAGCCATGTATGGAAGTGAAACATGGACGATAAATAGTTTGGAAAAGAAGAGAATAGAAGCTTTTGAAATGTGGTGCTAGAGAAGAATGCTGAAGATTAGATGGGTAGATCACATAACTAATGAGGAGGTACTGAATAGAATTGGGGAGAAGAGGAGCTTGTGGCACAACTTGACTAGAAGAAGGGAACGGTTGGGAGGACATGTTCTGAGACATCGAGGGATCACCAATTTAGTATTGGAGGGCAGCATGGAGGGTAAAAATCGTAGAGGGAGACCAAGAGATGAATACACGAAGCAGATTCAGAAGGTTGTAGGTTGCAGTAGTTACTGGGAGATGAAGAAGCTTGCACAGGATAGAGTAGCATGGAGAGCTGTATCAAACCAGTCTCAGGACTGAAGCCCACAACAACAACAACAACTTTTTTCACATTTCTATTATAGGAACAGGCCATATCATATGATGATAATGCAAAATATACAATTTCATCTTCCTACCACCAACGTTCGGTTATACATATTCTAGTTACTGAACTTTATTCTTTATGGATTGTATATTTTGATGAAATACTGTTTAACATTTAGTTCTACTTAATGTGGTGGTTTCCTCCTCTTTGGGCCTGACATTAAAAAATCCTTCAGATGGGATGGTGGCACTATTTTTCGCCTGCTTGTTACACTACACATTTCACTTGCAGTTGTTTCCTCTTCTTGTGATGGTGGTGTTTCTGCGTCTTCTGCTGTTGTTGTTGCTGAGAGTGCAGATCGACTTACAGTTGTTTCCTCTTCTTCTGCTGGTGGTGCTTCAGTTGTTCTATTCCTGTTGTTGTTGAGAGTGCAGATGGTTATACAGAGACAGCTTCCTTGTCCTCTGGATCAGCTGGTAAAGAAGGATGCTGCAGATCTATGATGGCCTTGGTTGTGTATGATGTTTGCATGCCTCTTTTCCTGGTGGCAGTGGAACAGTGTCACAGTTCTCATTTCTATGATGAATACATTCCAGGAACACTTTAATTCTCTGACTAAGTAATTATTTGCCTCATTTATTCAGATGCATGCCATATGCTGTAAAGTGTTTTCTGAGGAAAGAAGCATTTGTATTGGACTGGCAAATCTGTCTGCAAGTCATGTTGGCCTTTTGAATCTCTTTGTTTATAAGAGGAGATGTCATAAGGTCATGCCCATGTGGTATGCCTATCACAATCCCGTTTTGATCGTCTATTTTACTCAGTGTGTGTCTTATAACTGTGGTTGCAATTTTGAGTTCCTTTTTGTACACATCATTTACGCCACCTAGAATCACGAGACACTGGTTTTGTAATACACTGTTTTTGTTGTCGTAGTTCTTCAGAATCCTCTGCCATCCAGCCCCAGGTTTCACAATGCTGGTACCGTAATACGAGTATTTTGCTGGTATCTAAGCATGCCTGTAATTCCTCCGCCCTGGCTGTCAGCAAGCAGAGCTGTATTAGTATTATTTTTTGTCATTTGAGTGTTGTTGTTAAATGGTTTGTTTACCTTTCCTTTACGACAGTCGGGTTCTACTAATGTACTGTGACCTAGCTGTTGCCTAAAGCATCCCGTTTGTTGCATTTTACCTGATTCGCAAGCCTCAACAGTATTAGGTTCGTCGACTAAATGTAAATTTAGGATTCTATTTCCTGAAAGAAGTTTGAATGCTTCTGAAATAGATTTAGATTTTGTATGTTTTGGGTCACTGTAAATCTGGATATTTCTTTGACCTTGATGTGGTGGTCTGCATAAGTATTTTATCGTCTTACCATTCTTCTAGCACTTTAAGTTCACGGTGCACACTGCACATTTCAATCACGGCTTAACGACCGTTGCACTTCGTACCACACGCGCACGAGATAACTTGGTCTATTTTCGCGAATCAATGTGAATGATACCATTTCTGCATAACTCAGGACATTCTGACGCCACTTGACACGATTTTATTGATAACATGCACTTTAGTGATGCTAAGTAATCTTGGTTTGCAGAGCGATTAACTACAATTTCTATACGCTCCGCCATCATGCCGTTCTTGTCTTGTATATACTTTCTAGTCTGTATGACAGTTTGTTGTACAAAATTCATGCATCATTTATGCGATCTTTTCCAGATAATTTAAGACATTTTATATCAAAATGGCAATCACCTCTCTTTCATGTTTTGTCAGTGCATATGTTTTTGTGTAACGAAACTGTACTGTATATAATAGTTACAAACTGTAGACTGGGGATACATCAGCTACTTCAAAAGTCTCGATTGCTCTTACAAAAAATTTATACTCTGAGATATTTCCACTTATCTTTCATGTAATAAGTCTTGCTGTACACTAGTCATCACTATGTAGGGTTAATGCATGTTTGTTAAAAAGTTAACCAGCAAATGAGTATACTTGAGGCACTCATTTAAAATAACCATATGACTCAAGTGATACTTCATCCCTGAGATTCTAAAAAGTAATTAAATATATTTAATTGCTTTGATTGACTGTCCGGTTGGTTTTTGGTAGAATATTTTAAACATTGTGAATGGAAACATACACAACGCTGGCATAATGTTCTATAATATTTATTATTTATTTCAGAAGCCGTTTTTGGATGTTTTACCATCATGAGGTACAAAGATAAGTATGTGTTACCTGATGATAGCGTGACAGCCGAAAACCAGTTTGAGAAATAAATAATAAAAACTGTAGAACATTAAACCAGTATTATGTGTGTGTTTCCTTCATAAAATATATTTAACATTAATTTGCAAATGTATTGTTCTATTTATGACGTTTAAAATTTGTGACATTTAAAAATTTTTGAGAAATTTTTTTCATGAACATAATCTAACACGAATTCTTTACAGACGAATGGAAAAACTAGTAGAAGCCAACCTCGGGGAAGATCAGTTTGGATTCCGTAGAAACACTGGAACACGTGAGGCAATACTGACCTTACGACTTATCTTAGAAGAAAGATTAAGGAAAGGCAAACCTACGTTTCTAGCATTTGTAGACTTAGGGAAAGCTTTTGACAATGTTGACTGGAATACTCTCTTTCAAATTCTAAAGGTGGCAGGGGTAAAATACAGGGAGCGAAAGGCTATTTACAATTTGTACAGAAACCAGATGGCAATTATAAGAGTCGAGGGACATGAAAGGGAAGCAGTGGTTGGGAAGGGAGTAAGACAGGGTTGTAGCCTGTCCCCGATGTTGTTCAATCTGTATATTGAGCAAGCAGTAAAGGAAACAAAAGAAAAATTCGGAGTGGGTATTAAAATTCATGGAGAAGAAATAAAAACTTTGAGGTTCGCCGATGACATTGTAATTCTGTCAGAGACAGCAAAGGACTTGGAAGAGCAGTTGAATGGAATGGACAGTGTCTTGAAAGGAGGATATAAGATGAACATCAACAAAAGCAAAACAAGGATAATGGAATGTAGTCTAATTAAGTCGGGTGATGCTGAGGGAATTAGATTAGGAAATGAGGCACTTAAAGTAGTAAAGGAGTTTTGCTATTTGGGGAGCAAAATAACTGATGATGGTCGAAGTAGAGAGGATATAAAATGTAGGCTGGCAATGGCGAGGAAAGCGTTTCTGAAGAAGAGAAATTTGTTAACATCCAGTATTGATTTAAGTGTCAGGAGGTCATTTCTGAAAGTATTCGTATGGAGTGTAGCCATGTATGGAAGTGAAACATGGACGATAAATAGTTTGGAAAAGAAGAGAATAGAAGCTTTCGAAATGTGGTGCTACAGAAGAATGCTGAAGATTAGATGGGTAGATCACATAACTAATGAGGAAGTATTGAATAGGATTGGGGAGAAGAGAAGTTTGTGGCACAACTTGACCAGAAGAAGGGATCGGTTGGTAGGACATGTTCTGAGGCATCAAGGGATCACCAATTTAGTATTGGAGGGCAGCGTGGAGGGTAAAAATCGTAGGGGGAGACCAAGAGATGAATACACTAAGCAGATTCAGAAGGATGTAGGTTGCAGTAAGTACTGGGAGATGAAAAAGCTTGCACAGGATAGAGTAGCATGGAGAGCTGCATCAAACCAGTCTCAGGACTGAAGACCACAACAACAACAACAATCTTATTTTATTTATAGCAAACACAAATGTGGTGTACAGAAAAAATGCAGATGTCATAACATTTGCACTACATATTTCTTTTTGAAGCTCCACTCTCTACCAATGAAAAAAAAAGTTCTTTCACATTTGGCATTTTTTCTCATTAACTTACGGAAATAATTATTATCGTTCACAGTTACTATGTATCTAACATAAAGTTCATTCACCATCTGTTTCGATGGAGCCAAGAACCGTATCAGCCCAAAAATCAAGGCTTCTACTTCTAAATCTTTAGCATTATTAGCAGGTTAATTGTTGCCCTCATAAACATTTATACTACCATCAAAACTTCGAGGCACACTATTTTCTGATGCTGCATCAGAGTTTTTTCTTGTCTGGAAAGACATTTAATCTTAATTTTCTCCTGGTTCAATGTGGTTTTGTGTTCTGCCTCTCTTTGGTGCTTAAAATATAAATCTTGCTTTCCTGAAATGATTTCGTAATAAATCAGATGTTCCTTGGGGTACACATTCTGTCACATGTCCCTGGGCTCGCAAAAGCGTCGCTGGCGACATTGTTTGCAAGTAATTACCTCTGTGAATCCCCCACTCCACAGTTTTTGAGCATGGGACAGAGGAGCAGAATGTGTCCATTCAGACGCTGGCGCCAAGGAAGCATCTGGAAAGTTTTTCGGATGTGCGGCGACTCCCACAGGCGACTGCGATTAGCCAGATCGATGTAATGTCAGCAGAGCTTCTCCCCAAGACCACCTACAATAAATGTATTGTAGGTGGTCTTGTTCTCCCGCACTCACAGTCGATCACGAGTAGCGCTCATTTGTGAAAAATTTGTTTAAATGTTATGATTTTACAGCCACAGCAGCGGAGCAGCACGCCACACTAGATTTTGGTAGAGATGGCACACTTGCCTTTCAGTGTCCATCCGATAAGGATGCAGTACTCGGTACTGGGCGATACGGAGTAATTGCGGAGGAGCTGTATACCTTATCTAGAACTCCAGGTAATTTCGCGGAATCGTGTCGTTTATGCGCGCTGCTGTAGTTGCACCAACATCACACCTGATCGATATAATAGCATGACGATAACAGCCGGCTGGGGACTCTGTCATGGAGTAGCAGAGCAAAATAGGTAATATACACAGCTCTGGCCATAGCCCTATCAGCCTTGCAGTTCACACAAGTTGAATCAGTGGCCATTGACGCATTGACCATCGCAGCACATTCTCGCATTATTTCTGTGATTAGATACTGATGGAAAGAACGTGACCTAGAATATTGAGCACTTGTTCATTTAAGGGGAAGGGCCAATCCACATTGCTAGTTTTTAAAGTTATAGATTCGTGTTATATGTTCCAGCGTAAAGCCAAGCGCTGGCTCGCCAGTCAGGAACATTAGAGCAGAGAGGGCTGTGGAGAAGACGTGAGCCAATTGTATGGGGACTGATCCCTCTCTTGGTGACAATGTGATGGCAGTGCCCTCTACGCAAAGAGAACATAAGTGCTGCACCCGACTTGTCGTGGCCAGTTGTGTGAGTTCTATGAGAAGCATCAAGACCAGCGACCTGCGGGAAGCATCAGCTTTGTTACTACACTTGTAATAGGAATTGTATATACTGAAGAGATTCCTTATTTGCATATCGCCTTTTGCTTGTGACACTTCTGTATTATTATCAAAGCTAAGTATTGTCATTGATTCATTGTGTAACAAAACTCTTTAATACGATTTGAGCGATCTGAGAAAGTAAGTTTCCTAGGCACCCCATATTTGACAAGTAGGCAGGATGCAACATTGGTGACGAGTTATCAAAAGGACCCAGAGCTGACAGCCTCCACAGACTCACTGTTTTCATTTCATGGGTTTTTGTGTTTTGCTGGTGCCTTAATTGTACATTGTCTTTTCCTCACAGAAGAGTGTTTACTTGCTTTAATAGCGTCTCTTACAGTGTTTTTGGTAATCAGTGTTTTCAGGTGCGCATTGCGGAATTGTTTTTGCTTTTGTAGTTATTTTTATTGCTTGCCCTGTCTGTTTATTGCATTTATCTCTTCCAAAATGAGCAACCCACCTCTCCCAACCCTGCTCGGACACCTCAGCTGCAAGCGATAGATTCAACTTATCTAATGCCGATGTTTCAGTTTCAGACCCAGCAAATATCAACACTGCTAAACATGGTACAGCAGCTTCTGACGACTTGAGCAACCAATACAGAACAACAATCACTACCTACAGCTCCGAGTGCCGTACCGCCTTTCCCCGGTTTAATGATAGAGAAGAAGAGTGGCTCAAGTGGTTGCAACAGTTTGAAGCCCACGTAACTGCTCACTATGTACCAGGTACTGTGAAATTGTACTACTTTTTGGCCACGGTAGGAAATGCAGTGTTTCGCCTCACCCAGAAATTGCTTCCTACCATCAACCCGTATATTTGCAATGGAACAAATGTACGCATTCTGCCCACGCATAAAAACCTAGTCACAAGGCCCATGTAATAAATGCTGTGTATTTAAAGCCTGCTGCAAGCATTTGCAAAACTAGCAAGCCAACAGTTTCGTTAGTGCTACGGCAGTCGAACAAACGTTTTGTTCATTTGTGTCGCAGTGGAAAACATATGAAATTTCATTTGGACACAGTTGCCTCTGTTACATTGCTGAATCGTAACCCATATGAACTATTAGGCTTCCCATGCCTGTCTAAAACTAGCATGCACCTGACGGCTTATAATGGACACGACATTACCATTATTGAAAAATGTACTTTGCCTGCCATGTATCGCTCGCATATGCGAACTGTGACTTTCGCTGTGCTACAATCACACGATTGTGAGAACATATTTAGCCTTGATGCGTTTGATTTGTTTGGCATTAAAATTCAGGACAATGTTTTTAGTACTGAATGCACTCACTGACAACACAGTGTACCTAGCTTGCTGAAATAATTCCCTGAACACTTTTCCGAACATTTAGGCAAGGCTAATAATTTTTTTGCACATATTACTACAAAAGACAATGCTCAGCCTAAGTTTTGCCGGGCCAGAACTGTTCCCATTGCATTATGGGACAAAGTGGCTGCTGAACTTAACGAATCGCAAGATAACGGAGTTATTGCGCCCATATCAGCTAGTTGATGGGCAATTACACTGGTTTTGCTCCCCAAACCTTCAGGTCGCATTCGCCTCTGTGTTCACTTTAAGTCTACAGTCAACCCAAAAACTCTCATTGATACTTATCCATTGCCACGCCCAGAGGATCTCATGGACAAATTAGGCGCTAGACGCTATTTTTCAAAAACTGATTTGCGCCACGTGATCTGCAAACACCGCTCGATGAAGAATTGCAAAAAGTGTGTGTAGTCAGTACTCATTTCGGCTTGTATAAATATTTGCGTTTGCCTTTTGTCAGTGCTTTCACACCCACCATTTTTCAACGGTATTTGTAACACCTGACTGCTCAAGTACCAAACTGTTCAAACTATTTGGACGACATTGTCATAGCAGGTCATACACCTGAAAAACACATTGCAAATTTGTGTGCTTTGTTTCATGTGTTATCTGATGCAGGACTAAAGTGTAGACTGGACAAGTGTGATTTTTTAAACCTGAGTTGCCGTATCTTGGTCATTTCATAAACAGTCAAGGTGTACACCCTCTTCAGTCACGTTTGTTAGCCATACGTGACCTGCCAGTTCCTTGCAGTATCACAGAATTGCAGTCAGTTTTATGCAAAATGAACTATTATATTCGGTCATACCGAATGCTGCACTAATGACGGCTCCATTGCATCACATGAATACCCCCTTTGTTTGGACAGATGAGTTCGAAGAAGGTTGTAAAAAAACTTAAAGATGCATCGCTCAGTGATCGATGCTTGATTCATTTTGATGCTGACAAACCAGTTGCATTGCAAGCCGATACTACCTCTTACGGAATTGCTGCAGTGCTTTCGCACAGATCTAGTGACAGGCAGGCCTATTGCTTTCGCATCAGAAGTGTTGTTCAAAGCTCAGTATAACTATTCACAAATAGAGAAAGAGGCATTGGCTATTGCGTGTGGTGTCACCAAATTCCACCACTCTTTGTATGAAAGAAAATTCTACTTAGTAACGGATCACAAGCCATTGCAGACCTTGTTTTATTCGACCAAGCCGATTCCTGTACGAACTGCCCAAAAATTGTGAAGATGGGCTTTGTTGTTGTCTCAGTACCAGTACGAGATTGTGTATCATCCAACAGCTCATCATGGTAATGCGGACGCCGGCTGCCTCTGTTGCTCAATCCCTCAATCTCTTGTGTCGCAAAGGGATGCCTTTTGATTGGACCCCTGCCTGTGATCAGGCTTTTCTCTGTTTAAAGCCGATGCTGAAGTCCGCCCCTTACCTTGCTCCCTTTTCTCTGGACCACCCCTTGGTTGTGGCAGCTGATGCGTTGGCATACAGCATTGGGGCTGTCCTCGCGCATCAGAATGCTGATGGCTCAGAACAGCCCATCGCTTATGTATCTAAGACTTTGATCCCAGCCCAACGGAACTACTCCCAGATTGCAAAGGAGGCCCTGGTGATCGTGTTCGCCGTCTAAAAATTTCACACCTATCTCTTTGGGGCAACTTTCACCCTCCTGATGGACCATAAAACCTTAGTTACGCTTTTCGGACCCCACTCTCACCTTCCAGAGCGGACGGCTCAACGTCTCCAGCGCTGGGCGTTATTTTTAGGAAGTTACGCTTACACCATCCTGTATAAGCCCACCGCCCGCCATGCTAACGTGGACACTTTGTCACGTCTCCCAGCAGGCCCCCATCCTGCGTTTAACCAACAGGAGGTCCTCTGCTTTCACAGTGATTCTGCCCGCCGGGATGCGCTGGATGGTCTGCCTCTTAGGGCTGCTCACATAGCCACAGCTACACGCCGACAGCCTATCTTGCAGCAGGTTCTCCGCTACGTGGTCCACAGGTGGCCTTCCTACATTACTCGTCGGATGCGGACCGATTTCAGCCCCTGACACTACCTGTCCCACAGGCTCTCTGTGGTCGATGATGTCCTTCTGTTGGCCACAGAGTTGGATGCCCATCTGGTGGTCATTCCTCCAGATTTGAGACATCAAGTGCTCCATTTGTTACACCGCAGGCACTGGGGTACGTTCCGATTGAAAGTTTTGGCTCGCCAGCACATGTATTGGCCTGGCAAAAATGGCGATATTGGCCACCTGGTCAACAGGTGCACTGTGTGTGTGCGCATCACTAGGCAAGCCCCCCTCCGTCGTCTGCCTGTGCCTCGAAGGCCCTGGGATTGCATCCGTGTCGATTTCTCAGGCCTGTTTTTGGGGTCCATGTGGTTACTTATCGTTGATGCCTATTCCAAATACCCATATGTCGTCCACATGGCTTCCACCACCACAGAGGCCACACTCGTGCCCCTGGCCCTGCATCACACATCAGTCACTGATAATGGCCCCCAATTCACGGCATCCTCCTTCCACGACTTCTGTTAGGCCAACGGTATCAAACATATCCACAGCCTGCCCTTCCATCCTTCCTCCGACGGCATGGCGGAGAGGCTTGTCCGCACATTTAAACAACAGTTGACCAAAGTAGTCGACACATCTCCAACCACGTTGGCCCTCACCCTGTTTTTGAGCACCTATCGCACCGTGCCAAATGACGGACGTAGTGCTGTGGAGCTCCTCCGTGGACGACAGCTGCGGACCCTCCTCCATTTGCTGATGCTGTCCCCCTCCTGCCCCCACTCCCAGCCCTCCCAGTGTTACGCCCCCAGCGCGGCTGTGTGGGCTCGTGCATCCAGGAGCAAGGCAGATCGGATGCCCGCCACAGTCGTCGCGGCCCACGGGTGGCGTGTGACGTCGGTGCAGAGGTCTTAAGGGTTGGAGCGCCGCCATCATAACCAGCTCCATCCGTGTGACTCCCCACCCCCCCTCCCCCCGGGACTCCCGCCACTGCCTCCTCCTCTGCTACCTCCTTCAGTTACAGACGTGATCCTCGAGTCGCCGCCACTGCCTCTGGTTGCCGCCTCGCCGCGGGCCTGCCGCCAGCCCTCCCCACCCCCGGGTGGATCGGCGGCTCCCTCCGCCACCCTGGCCTCTGGGTCAGCGGACATCCCTTCCTCTCCACCAACGGCGGTTGACGAGCATGGCTCTTCTCCCATCTGCCGACCACCTCTGTACTGTCCAGGGCATTTCCGATCCCATGCGTGAGTTTCTAGGGGGAAGGATCTGGTACCGAGCGCTGCGGGTTTCGAATCCGCACCAGATGGCATCGACCTCGATTACCACTAGAGATCTCTGCAGCTGTCGCGCCATAAGCCGTGGCTACGCGCGTTCCTGGCCTGCGTATAATGTGAGGGCTCCACGGTGGAGCACGTGGCCCCGGGCAGCCAATAGCAACGTACCCTATCCTTTATTTACGAGCCTGCCTCTAGCTCAGCGAGGCAGTCTGATATTCGCGTGAGTCTATCGACATCTCGCCTACAGACAGCGTGTTTACTTTACTTTGTTTCTGTGTACGAGTAGAAGTTGTGGATTCGTGAGGTTGTCGCTTGTGACCCCGTTGCTTCTTGCGAGTTGTTGTTCGTAAGGTCTTGCTCAGTCATCCGTTGTTGTCCACGTGTGTCCTTTCCTGTTCGTTTGTTTGTTCCTGAGACACTCCTGTTTGGTCCCATCGCACTTCATTCTCAGCAACCCCGCGACCGTTCCGGCCGCGGTTACAACAATAACTAAATTACAATAAAGTGGACAGGTCGTTCGCTACTAATTAATAGAAAAAATTGCGTTTACTTCCTACTACTTCCCAGATCGCAATACATATGGCACCTAATGCTGTCGCTCACTCATATCTTTCTATTTCCGACGCGTGGGGTAGCCGCGTAGTCTGAGGCGCCTTGCCAAGGTTCGTGCGGCTCCCCCCGTTGGAGGTCTGACTCCTCCCTCGGGCTTGGGTGTGTGTGTTGTCTTTAGCGTAAGTTAGTTTAAGTCAGATTAAGTAGTGTGTAAGCCTAGCGGCCGATGACCTCAGCAGTTTGGTCCCATAGGAACTTACCACAAATTTCCTTTCTATTTCTCGCTTTTTCTTCTTCCCTTTTTCCCCTTGTGAAAAAGCCAGAATTATATCTAGACAGCCCATAAATGGCCACAGACGTCCAGTGTGCACAATTGTCGATTTGGTGAGGAACTGAAGTTTGACAGGTGAGGTGGTTTCTACTACCTGATATGGCCCTTGATACCTGGTGATGAATTTCTTGGTCTTCTCTTTCGGTGCGTAGGGGCTGGACAGCAACACCCAATGCCCCACTCTGTACTGTGGCATACTTGTCATTCATCTCACTGCCTCCTGCTTTTCCAAAGCTCTTGTAGTTGCCTTGTGCACTCATTTCCACATCTCCCAAATCGTTCTTGTGAACTTCCACACTTATTCGTTGTTTCTTCCCTTTCCTACCTTTATCAGGTCAAATGGAGATGGCATTTTCCGTCTGTATACTATCTCATATGGAGACAACCCAGTATTCGTGTGGACCTTTGAGTTGTAAGTGCAAACAACTTACCCAAAATATTCGCCCCAGTCCTGATGATGTAAGTTTACATAGTAACCCAGCATCTTACCAATCGTTCTGTGCACACATTCCATCATCCTATTTGCCTCCAGATACAGCGCACTCGTCCTGAATTTCTTTACATCCAGAAACCGACAAAGTTCTTTCAATAGATCTGACATAAAATTGGCGCCCTGGTCGGTAATAATCTTTGAAGTTATTTCACACTTCAGAATCTAGTTGTTCGCCAAAGCCTGTACGACCATTGTCACCTGTTGATTTGGCATGGCTACCATATCTGCAAACCTAGAAAAATGGCCTATTATCGTCATAACTAATCTCTTACCTGCTGGAATTTGACTGAATGGTTCTGTGACATCAATCCCCAACACAGAAAATGGATTTGACGCTTCTTGCAGTCTCTGCTGTTGTACCTGCTTCTGACTTATATCGACCCTTTGCACACACTGCACACAATTCTGCCGGCCGGAGTGGCCAAGCGGTTCTAGGCGCTACAGTCTGGAGCTGCGCGACCGCTACGGTCGCAGGTTCGAAACCTGACTCGGGCGTGGATGTGTGTGATGTCCTTAGGTTAGTTAGATTTAAGTAGTTCTAAGTTCTGGGGGACTGATGACCTCAGACGTTAAGTCCCATAGTGCTCAGAGCCATTTTTTTTGCACACAATTCTGACTCAGATCGACACTTTGCACACACTGCACACAATTCTTCACATACTGGTCTATGACATTCCTTCTTCACTTCCATCAGCACATCTCCGCTACTTTCCTATTTCTCGACTTACATTCACCATGACCAGACAATAGATGATCATGTGCTTCTCTTAGTACTTCCTCGTTCAACTTTCCTGGCACCACTAATTGTGGTTCTAACCTTGTTTCTCTGCACAGACGTCGATCATACGTGTTAAACTGCAACTGTGTCTGGTATTGCTTACAATCGTCATCAGTGTTCTGCATTTTCTGCCATATCGCAAGATTGTGACCCAGGATTTTCAATATTGCCACTTTTCTACTTAGTGCATCCATACTACCGTGCTTCTTCCTTGGCTTGTGTTTGACTTCATAGTCGAACTCACTAAGCCTTAGAGTCCACCTTGCGAGCCTGTTAGGTGGAATTTTTAGTCTCAGTAACTATTTCAAAGTGCCGTGGTCTATTACCAGAAGAAATTTTTTCCAGTACAAATAACACCTAAAAATGTAACCCTATAAACCACACTAAGCAGTTCCCTCTCTGTCATCAAGTAATTTCTTTCCGCTGCATTCAATTGTCTTGATGCATAGGTCACAGGATACTCCTTCTCATCAGTTTCCTGGCTAAGAACACAGCCGAGTGCCTGATTAGGTGCATCGCATGCCAGAATAAATCGCCTGTCAAATACTAGGAAAATAAGAACCGGACTCGATGTCAACACTTCCTTTAATTTGGCAAACGCTTCCTGACACTCCCCCATATACTCAAATTTTACACCTTTTCGCAACAACCATGTTAACAGCCATGCCATGTCTGCAAATCCCTTCACAAATTTTCTATGAAATTCGAGATCCTGAGAAAGAACTGAACTCCTTTAATTGATTTAGGTTCTGGAAAATGCAGCACTGCCTGTACCAACCTCAGATCCATCTGCACTCCATCGTTATTAATAATATGTCCCAAATATCTTACCTCTTCCAATGTAAAATGACACTTCCCCAGGCACAATGTCAAACATGTCACTCGTTACCTCTTAAACGCTTCCCTTACACGCTGCCTGTACTGTTCCATACTAATCTAAAATACTATAATGACGTCTAGGTATACAAGACACTGCCATGATTTCAAACCACTAAATTCACTGTCCAACAATGTCTCAAACATTGTGAGAGCATTCTTTAAACTGAATGGCATCCTTCTGTTTTGGTAGTGACCTCCATGTGAGGAGAATGCAGTTTTCGGACATTCCTCTGGAGTCACTTCTAAATGATAATAACTGCTCATCAGACCCATGGTCGCAAAGCACTGGCAGTGTCCCAAGTGATTCAAAGTCTCAGATGTATTTAGAATGGGGTACATATCCGTTACTGTCTTAGATATATTTAGAATGGGGTGCATATCCGTTACTGTCTTGCAGCAGAACCTGTATTTCCTTGTCCCAGCCATAGAGTTTTTTGGCACGACCATGATCCCATCTCCCCAAGCACTATTACTATGTTCCATTATACCATCAGCTAGCTGCTGTTTAATAAGATCCTCGACAATCAGTTGCAAATACCTCGGTATACCATAGGGTTAATGGTAAAATGGTGCTTCGTTCCCCTTTGGTGTTCTGTGTTGAAGTTAATGGGAATGGCCCTTGTGGAAAAAAAAAACAACTCCTCAAATGCCCATAACAATTCTTCCATATGCTCCTTCTCCACGCCTTTCATATGCTCAATTTTCTTATGTATTGCAGTTCTATCAGTGACTCACGGTTGTTTGCTATGGGCATCCCTCGTGCACCAATGTTGCTCATCCAGAACATCTTAATTCGCTATCAATATCCTTTTCCTCAGATTCACTTCCATGGCACTATACTTATCCACATTCATGGATACTACTCGTACATCATTCCCCTCTTGTACATGTACAATACTATATTTCAAAAAACAACCTACAGGATCCAAAGCGTCACTTTCTTCTAATGATTCAAGAATACACACGAACCCACAGGTATACCTGACTCCACATTCACCCAAAGTGACTTTCCAGTGCCACTAGACACTGCTAATGTGCGTGGTTCAGTTGGTTTGTTCATTACGCTGAGCACCCCTCTCGACCAATCTGCATTGACAACGGTTCCCCCTATCTAAAATAACATTCCACTAAGCTCCACAGTTCGCTGCCCAGGTTCAATTTTGACATGACACTCAAACAAGAACTCTGCCCCTAGGATCATGTCACATCCTTCGCTTACAAGCAGTGCAACTTCCATGCACAGATAAAATTGAATCTCCCCTATTCGAAAATCTATGTGCGCTGGTTCCAGCGGTGTGACCTCCCCATCCCCTACTCTACCCAACCTGTAATGTGGTGGGTTCAACTTCCTTTGACCTACTATGATCTTACTAGCCATGGACACATGCACCCCTGTGTCCAACAAAATCTTAAATTCCTATAAATCCTGCCACTGAGCATTCCACCTCTGCACTGAAATTAAGTGAGAACTCCTTTAGGTGAGCTCCCTCTGTCACTTAATTACTGCTTAACATTACCATGTCCACCCCTCCATCCTCCACACTACTGATTACCACCTCTACCCCTATTCCCTTGGGGCTGGCGACATTGCTTCTGCACATTTCCCATATAACCACACTTATGACACCTTATGCTAGTCGAAAATACTGGCCACTTACCACATACCCTGTTGCTATGTCTGTTTTCTTATACTGAATCGCCAACTGAATAGCAGAGTGCAAATCCTTCGGTGACCCTTCACGCAACTTTCTAGACATATTCACCAGCAACCCCCTCAAAAAGATACCAAGAGCCCCCTGCACGCCTCTTGTACCAGAACCTTATTTGCCTCTTTACTTTGTCCAAGTTCATAATTGTGCTCGTTCATCTTTCTTAACCTATCTGCGAATTTCTCCACCGTTTTCTCTTGCCTCTTTACCATCGTACTTAACCTCTCCTGAAAGTACCGTGCACTATTCTGTGTCTTATATCTCTTCATCACCCTTCTCAAGGCCTCAGATCACACACGTTTAAGCTTCTCCCGCTAATCGCAATTTAACCACGTGCAACAACTGATTATGTTCCACTCATTCGTCGCAGCCGACGTCTCTATATCCTCTACAAAAGAACGCACATCCTCAGATGCTGTACCCGAAAACGGGAACAATAAACCCTGCAGCAGCCGGATGTTCCTGCTGTGGCACTTGAGGCCTCCCTGGCTGCTAACTGATTACTTAAATTATCCGCTGTTAATTGAGCTACCTTTTCCAAGAAAATCCGCATCGCCTCAGGTTACAACACGCCTTGCGTCGCTGGCTCTGTCATTGTGCTGCTTTCGCCCTTCAACATCCCAACTCACAAACCGCACAATCACAAAAAGAGAAGCTCCTCCACCTGGTCATGCCGCTACTCCTCACATTCTACAAGTACGTAGGTACTCCGCAAGCCACCGTATGGTGCCTGGCGGAGGGTACCACGTGCCACCAGTAGCCATTCCCTCCCCCATTCCATTCGCAAATAGGGCGAGGGAAAAACGATTGTCTACATTCCTGCGTATGGGCCCTAATTTCTCGTGTCTTTTCTTCGTGGTCCTTACGCGCAATGTATGTTGGCGCTAGTAGAATCGTTCGGCAGACAGCTTCTGATGCCGGTTCTCTAAAGTTTCTCATTAGTGTTCCTCGAAACGACTGTCACCTTCACTCCACGGATTCTCATTTGAGTTCCCGAAGCATCTACGTAACATTTACATGCTGTTCGAACCTGCCGGTAACAAATCTAGAAGTCTGCCTCTGAATTGCTTCGATGTCTTCCTTCAATCCCAAACACTCGAGCAGTACTCAAGAGTAGATCGCATCAGCGTTCTATATGGGGTCTCCTTTACATCTGAACCACACTTTACTAAAATTCTCCCATTTAACCGAAGTTCACCACTCGCCTTCCCTACCTGAGTTCTCACATGTTCGCTCCATTCCATATCGCTGTGCAACGTTGCGCCCAGGACTCTACTAGCGCTGTATCCGAACATTACAGGTTTGTTCTTCTTACCCATCCGCATTACCTTACATTTTTCCTCATTTAAACTTTGTTGATATTCATCACAACTAGAAATTTGGCCTAAGTCGTCTTGTATCTTCCTACAGTCACTCAACTGCGACACTTTAGACACATCATCAGCAAACAACCGCAGATTGCTGCCCACCCTATCTGCCAAATCATTTATGTATGTAGAGAACATCAGCGGTTCTATCACACTTGCCTAAGGCACTGCTGACGATGCCCCTGTCTTTGATGAACATTCGCCCTCGAGGATAGCATACTGAGTTCTATTACTGAAGAAGTCCTCGAGCCTCTCACTTATCTTTGAAGTTATTCCATATGCTCGTACCTTCGTTGACACTCAGCAGTGGGGTACTGTGTCAAATGCTTTCTGGAAATCTAGAGGTACGGGAGCTGCCTGGTGCCCTTCATCCGTAGTTCGCAATATACCATGTGAGAAAAGGGCAAGCAGAGTTTCGCACTAGCGATGCTTTCTGAAACCGTGCTCATTCGTGGACATAAACTTCTCAGTCTCAAGAAAGTTTATGATATTCCGACGGAGAATATGTTCAAGGATTCTGCAGCAAACAGAAGTTAGAGATATTGGTCTGTAATTTTGCTTACTCCAGTAAACTACTCAAATACAGCATAGAACAAAACAGTCATGATTCCTACGTCTTACCACTTAAAAAACTGATTCGCGTTATGACCGAAACGACGACAAATATAACACTTTACTGGCGCATACTCAGTACAAGGCGCTGAATGGCCCACAAAGCTTACAGATACCACAGAATGAGGATTTGTACCCCTGTGAGACTGTGAAACAACAGGTTGCTCATACTACAAATCTCACTACGGTTATTACAAAACGTCTCGCTCCCCATGACGGCGTTGGTGAGTGTCCTCTGCAGCAGCCACCATGTGACCCCCTGCCTCCAGGCACGAGTCGACTGTGCTGCTGGAAGGAAGTCCCCTGCAAAGTCAGAGGCTCAAATCGTGGATCTGCCACAGACTGGAACTGGAAGCTTTCTGTAGACAACATGCACATCACTGAGTCTGTTAAGGTTTAGATGTTATGTCGTACACTAACTTTAAAGGAATGATCGTCAATATTTAGCGCTGATTGGTTTCTTCCAACACATCCAAGCAAGAGAGAATGAAGTATTACATTGACTGTCCTGGAAACATACAGTAGCATTCAAATATCACTGAGGCGAACTGTAATCTACATATAGAAAATAGTAAACTTGTGGCAATATCTCAGGCTCATACGATATTCACGACTGAAATGTATTTATAAAATGATATGTAAAAGGGTTTGAGATACGTGCAAAAATAGGTTTGAAACGGAAATAAAAACGGTAAAACAGACAACATACTTTTGCCAGGAAGATAGATAACTGTAATAATCTGAGCAAATGCAGACAAAGAGTTGCCCTACGATGCTGGTGCTGCTAATAACGCTCACAGTAAATGTCCAGCATGTGACATGCAGAAAGATGCCACTGTCTCTTTTTCTGCGGTACAGGGCGAGGGCTGTGCTTCCACCAACATGAACTCTGCACCACGATCAGCTGTCAAGATGTGCAGCGCACCCACTCTTCCCCACACTCTCCGATCCATACACACCTGGGACCCATAAATAAATCCTTTATATTCTGGCTGTACTGTGCAGCCTGCTCTGTTCTTCCTACCTAAGAGGACATGCTCGCCAACTGCTGAATAAGTACACTCAACCACCAAATAGCATTATTCCTTCTTGCACAAAAATCTCACCAAGAAATCACCTTGTGTTAATATGCCAGTGACTTTTTGATTCACCCGTCTTTTTCAAGAAGCTACTGCTTCTACTCCGTCTTCGTGACGTCACAAACATTTTTACGAATCATGTTTTCACTCCAAGGAACTAGCCATACATTAGAGCTCCTTTGAAAGTAAAAAACTGTCCCCTAGGCTAGGGTCTTATTTCGTGCATGCCATGTTTCTTTGGGAAAGCGTAAAATCGTTATCTGCTGAAGGCACTCTTCAGAACATGGGAAAGCGCCAGTCTCCCACTAATGAAGTTCCTTCCCTGCCCTCTGCTCAGCCATAGGGTTGGGAGCAGTTTGCAAATGCAAAATAGCTCAGACCCCCAGGAATTAGCCCATCTGGGATATTCTTCATGGAGTCACTTGAAGCTGTCTATCTTTGCGGATGTCACAATCCGCTTTTTTCGTTACATCAGACACTGCTGTATCTGTCTCACATCCAGCGTCCTGCCCTGTTACCACGCACTCTCAAAAGCAAAAAGAAAAGAAGATCCAAATGTAGTTAAGATTTAAAGTTAGCTGGAAGTTAGTAGGAACAATCACAGCACTCCAGTTCCCTTTTACACTCCTGGAAATGGAAAAAAGAACACATTGACACCGGTGTGTCAGACCCACCATACTTGCTCCGGACACTGCGAGAGGGCTGTACAAGCAATGATCACACGCACGGCACAGCGGACACACCAGGAACCGCGGTGTTGGCCGTCGAATGGCGCTAGCTGCGCAGCATTTGTGCACCGCCGCCGTCAGTGTCAGCCAGTTTGCCGTGGCATACGGAGCTCCATCGCAGTCTTTAACACTGGTAGCATGCCGCGACAGCGTGGACGTGAACCGTATGTGCAGTTGATGGACTTTGAGCGAGGGCGTATAGTGGGCATGCGGGAGGCCGGGTGGACGTACCGCCGAATTGCTCAACACGTGGGGCGTGAGGTCTCCACAGTACATCGATGTTGTCGCCAGTGGTCGGCGGAAGATGCACGTGCCCGCCGACCTGGGACAGGACCGCAGCGACGCACGGATGCACGCCAAGACCGTAGGATCCTACGCAGTGCCGTAGGGGACCGCACCGCCACTTCCCAGCAAATTAGGGACACTGTTGCTCCTGGGGTATCGGCGAGAACCATTCGCAACCGTCTCCATGAAGCTGGGCTACGGTCCCGCACACCGTTAGGCCGTCTTCCGCTCACGCCCCAACATCGTGCAGCCCGCCTCCAGTGGTGTCGCGACAGGCGTGAATGGAGGGACGAATGGAGACGTGTCGTCTTCAGCGATGAGAGTCGCTTCTGCCTTGGTGCCAATGATGGTCGTATGCGTGTTTGGCGCCGTGCAGGTGAGCGCCACAATCAGGACTGCATACGACCGAGGCACACAGGGCCAACACCCGGCATCATGGTGTGGGGAGCGATCTCCTACACTGGCCGTACACCACTGGTGATCGTCGAGGGGACACTGAATAGTGCACGGTACATCCAAACCGTCATCGAACCCATCATTCTACCATTCCTAGACCGGCATGGGAACTTGCTGTTCCAACAGGACAATGCACGTCCGCATGTATCCCGTGCCACCCAACGTGCTCTAGAAGGTGTAAGTCAATTACCCTGGCCAGCAAGATCTCCGGATCTGTCCCCCATTGAGCATGTTTGGGACTGGATGAAGCGTCGTCTCACGCGGTCTGCACGTCCAGCACGAACGCTGGTCCAACTGAGGCGCCAGGTGGAAATGGCATGGCAAGCCGTTCCACAGGACTACATCCAGCATCTCTACGATCGTCTCCATGGGAGAATAGCAGCCTGCATTGCTGCGAAAGGTGGATATACACTGTACTAGTGCCGACATTGTGCATGCTCTGTTGCCTGTGTTTATGTGCCTGTGGTTCTGTCAGTGTGATCATGTGATGTATCTGACCCCAGGAATGTGTCAATAAAGTTTCCCCTTCCTGGGACAATGAATTCACGGTGTTCTTATTTCAATTTCCAGGAGTGTATAAACATTATCATCATGTTCTGCCTCCTCATTATCCTTTAAGTAGAGTGTTTTTCTCATATTAATGGAAAAGAGACCTGCCAGTTGGCTTGCCAGTTTTCAGCCTAGTTACTGACACGATGTAAACCTTATCTTCCTTCTCTTCCCTTCGTAGTCACCACTACGGTTTATTGCTATTTTTCTTGTAAATTTCTGCTTTCAGTAGAGAGTCTGGAATCAATTCAGGGACCAAGACCTATCCCACCTGCTCTGCAGAAATATTCAATCAGAAGATGGCATTCCCCAGGGGATTATTTTAAGTGCACCTAACCTTGTTAACTTTAGTGATAAACAGTATATCATCCACATTCAAACATGCTGTGCAGCACTCCCTGTTGGTAGACAACTTTTCAATTTGCTGTTAATCGCCTAGTCTTACATCTATAGGCCACCAAGAGCAGTTGCCACTTAAGAGACTCTGAAAATGAGTAAGAAAATTGGTTTTACATTTTTAGAAGAAGAGAAATCTCTATTCACTTTAATCTTTGTCTTTCCATTTTAAAATTCATCAGTTGTAGCTGAAGAAAACTATTCTGAATTTTTAAGGACTTGGAAGATCTGTGGGTCTTGAATGCGATACAAAACTGTCATGGCTTCCTCTGCTGAAGGACCTAAAGTTAAAATGTCGTCTGGACTTGAGTAGTAGTTTCATGGAGTCCCAGTCGGTTTATGTCTTCTGGGTGAACCAGTGCGACCGAAACATACTGGAAATGACTTAATGTCTGTCTGCCAATGACACTAGTAGAAACAGAGCACAATTAAGCAAGGTCGGATGAGTGGTATGATGCAGAACTTAAAACAGCTCTAGAGCAATTTCTACATGTTGAAATATTCTAGGTGTCGTTATTTTGTTTTCATCCACATGAACTGCAACACTGTCTTCATTAAACGTAGGAAACCCGTGGTTGCTTCCCTCTTGGTTGTCAAAAACTCCTCGAAAGAAGACAAAGTAAATTTTCCCGAATTAGAATCAAAGACTGCTGGCAGTTTGAGTAACTTAGAAGTAGAGATCCTTGGTGTAGAGAAACAGCTTAAATCACTTAATAAAGACAAGTCCTCTGGTCCAGATTGTATACCATCTAGATTTCTCCCATTGTGTGCTGATACAGTAGCACGATGCTCAGCAATCATATACAACCGTTAGCTCGATGAAAGACAGGAAATTTGCACAGGTCACACCAATACTCAAGTAAAAAAGCAGGAGTAATCCACTGAATAACGTAACCATATCACTGACATCGATTTGCAGTAGGACTTTGGAAGATATACTGTGTCTAAACATTATGAATCATGTCGAAGAAAACTGCCTATTGACACATAACCTGCAAAGGTTCACAAAATATTGTTCTTGTGAAACACACATATCTCTTTATTCTCGTGAAGTAATGAGTTCTATCAACAGTGCTCCTAATCTAAATAAGCGATTTAGGAAACAATCTGAGCAATCCTCTCCGATTGTTTGAAGATTATGCTGTCGTTTACCATCTAGTAAAGTCATCAGAGGACCAAAACCAGTTACAAAATGATTTAAACAAAATATCTGTATGGTGTGAAAAGTAGTAATTACCTCTAAATAATAAAAAGGGAGGTCACCCACGTCAAGTCATATAAATACTTAAGGATTTCAATTTTGAAAAACTTAAACTGGAACAATATCATAGTTAATGTTGTAGGGAACGCCAACCAAAGTCTGTGCATTATGGGCCGAACAGTTAGAGACTGGTTACAGTACGGTACTCTTGTCCATCGCCTTCTGGAGTACTGCTCTATGAAAAGGGGCCCATACTAAATAGGACTGACTGAGGACATCGAAAAAGTTTAAAGAAGGTCTGTTCATTTTGTATTATCTCTACGGGAATGATTATTACAGATATGATACGCGAGTTGTGGTGGCAACCATTAAAACAAAGGCGTTTTTCGTTGAGGTGAGAGCTTCTCACGCATTTTCCGCCATTAGTTTTCTCCAGGGAATGCAAAAATATTTGTTGGGCACCCACCGACATAGGGAGAAATGATCATCGTAATAAAACAGAGGAAATCAAAGTTCCCTCTGGAAGATCTGAGTGTTTGTTTTTCCTGCACTCTGTTCGAGAGTGGAATGGAAGAGAAATAGTCTGCTAGGCACTTAAATGTGAACTTTAGAATAGTCATGTAGATGCAGATAGTTCGAAGCTGTAGCCATTAACTGAATTAATTTTGAGAAAGTGTGTGTTACTATTATTAGTAGGCAATTTGAATACTGTGCTGAGCGTGCAGGATAAGACTGCAAAGAGCAGATAGAAAGAGATAGTTGGTAAACTTGAAACCAGTGTGTAAGCTCCAAAGAATTGGAAATTGCCTCTCAAACCAAACCATCATTATTTGCATTTTACACAGAAAAGGCTGCATGTATATCCACTAAATCAGCATCCAAATTGGGTGAACTATCAAGGAGTCACAGAATACTGTCATTCAGTTCTGATTCTATATTCGCATTTTACACACAATTTGTTTGCATCTCTATTACGTGGTATTTCATCAACAAGCTTCCCTAGAGAGGTTTCGGAAGTCATATGGAGTCTGTTGTGCAATTCTCACCAATTTTGAACACATGATTGTAGGAATTCTGTGTTACTGGAGTTCTGAGAATGTGCAGACGCTGAGGTAGGTTGAAGAAGTGATGTAATGACTGTTTGATTCTGTCTTGGGACCTCCAGCTTACATCTGTTTAACGATTTTTCTGACATTTCGTTAACACAAGTAGCTTGCACTGTCCAAGTTTCATTCTCTATTACTGATGTGACTTTCAGACTAGAAGACAGTCTTACTATTGTTAAAAAGGTAAAACTCATCTGTTCCAAATATCGTAATTATTCCATATTGGAGTACAGTTTGTGTCTAGAGTAACAATACTAGTAGAAAAAATCGTCATCGTTTGGTTAAAAGGCTTTTCATTGATGTATCTGTCATTAACACTACTAAAATAAAAGACAACACTTCGTTCAGAGGGTACTTTGTAGCAGTTTGTCTTGGGAAAAGAAAAACAGAACTACAATATGTTCTTAAATACTGAAAATATATGACTGCATGTCAGAACATCAAATTATTGATGAACTTGAGACTTATTAACCCATAATTCATTTCCCTACCACACTGTTGCACTACTGTTTAATCTGAAACCCAACAATGGTTTCAGTTACAACACTCCGTATCACTGAGCAAAATACTCTAAGAAATGCTGCCATATATGGTGATTCAGACCGTCATACTTTTTTAATCATTGAGTTCCATTGGAGGTTTCATGTAGCGTATTAACATCATACTGGCGTGAGTCAATAGAAAGAAAGGCAATAAATAGAAATAATTAATACACTCCCACTAGGTTCATCATGTTAACATTTTTGTCATAATATAAACTCAAATGATACTGCAATTCAAGCAATTAATCCAACCAAGTAATGAGAATGTTATATACGAGGTGAACCTAAACGCAACGAAAAAGCTTTAGTAGTTTGTTCTTAGATATTTTCTGAATATTTTAGTATTAGGGAACATTGTCTCCAGTTAGAAGTTACAGAGTAATTTCATTTCATTTTATATCTTACTCAATTTATGTTTCTATCTGTAGTGCACTGACAATACCTGCTTAACAGCGCAGCGCAAATGACGACCACAGTGCATTGTGTGATTTGTTTGGAAGCAGATTTGTTCCATTCACACAAGGTAGTTTCTGTTGACAACAGCAATGACAACGGTATGCTGTTCCCTCACGGTCCCATTCATTAATGTTCAGTTAACTCTTGGTTTTGTTATTCTGGCACTGTTAGCTGCATATAGACAGTGATACATGTACATCCATGTTACTACTCTGCAATTCACATTTAAGTGCTTGGCGGAGGGTTCATCGAACCACCTTCAAGCTAATTCTCTTCTGTTTCTGTATCGAACAGAATATGGGAAAACGATGACTTAAATATTTCCGTCGCAGCTCTGATTTCTCTCTTAATGCAGTGATGGTCGTTTCTCCCTATGTAGGTGGGTGTCAGCATTTGGAGGAGAAATTTAGTGATTGAAATTTCGTGAAATGATCTTGCCGCAACGATAAACGCCTTTGTTTTATTGATTGTCATCCCAAATCGCCTTATCAATTCCGTGACAAACTCTCACCCCTATTTCGCGAAAATACAAAACAAATTGCCGTTCTCTGACCTTTTTCGATGTCGTCTCTCAATCCTATCTGGTAGGCATCCCATAACGCGCACCAATACTACAGGATCGAGCGCACAAGTGTAATGTAGACGTCTCTTTAGTAGATCTGTTGCACCTCGTAAGTGTTGTGCCGCTGTTAGAAGCTATAGGGGTACAAATGTTGATTTTGACCATTACATTGTAATAGCAATAATCACAATTCGAATACCTAATGCAACGAGCGTACCTGTGTCTCATGCAAGAAAATTTCATATTGCTCAACCCAAGGAGTCCGAGATTTTTTGAGGATTTCCTGATGTACTCAGGAAAGACTTGGCACACTTACACATCAGTGAGAGTATCAAGGAAATATGGAATCCTACCAAAAGGTACTGACAAATGTCTAGGAAGAGTATATTGGACTATACATACAAGTGCATCCGCTAACACATGGAAACTGTCCAGATGCGGGAGAGGAAGGTTAGGTTAGTGTACTTTATTTATTTTGGTCGGGAAACTGAAGCAAATATCGATCCTAATTACGTAATTAACTACAATGATCGCTCCTAATTACACGACTATGTGCATAGCGCTGCACAAGGACGGCATAAGATCGCAATACGCCGCAAAAACTGATGATACCATACAACTGGTGTTATCCTACTGGGAAAAAATTTCGCAGTACCACTCGAAACCAGCGACAGAAACCTCAGACTCTATCCTACACCTACAAGCTGGCAGGAAAAAGGTTGGGGTGTAAGGTACCATCTTTATTCTTTTTGGCAGGAAATATGTTCAACTGACGAGATGCTGGTGTTGGACAGAGAGGAGTTTAAAAAGTGTATTACCTGTAAGCATACAGCATCTATCGCTGTTTGACGTCAGAGTTCGCTACAGACGCCAACTACAAATCACCCTGCAGCCCAGCTAACCAAATCCAGTACACGCTATCACAGCTGATGGAAAAAATGCGTCACAGTTCTAAATACACTTCGAAATTTTCATGAAAAAACCAGAACTCCTAATGAATGGGTCATAATGCAGCACGTGGGTCGCAGGTTCGAATCCTGCCTCGGGTACGGATGTGTGTGATGTCTTTAGGTTAGTTAGGTTTAAGTAGTTCTAAGTTATAGAGGACTGATAACCTGAGAAGTTAAGTCCCGTAGTGCTCAGAGCCATTTGAACCAATGCAGCACAGGTACCGGGGAAAATGGTCGTCCTAAAAGACTGGTGGTAACTGAACGTGCATTCTCCTCGATCTACAATCACAAACTGACGAAAATCGCGGCCCTCTCCCCACTCTCCACCTACAGGGTGGATGGACGGAAGGAGGGAGCTACTCCGCCAGCAGCCTCGTGGCACATGTTGGCTGCTGTCTGCATTGAGTCGATGGTCCTTCACCGACACAAAAGCATGTATAGTTAACTAAACAATAGGATGTAAAAGAACGGCTGTCTCGAATGCAGCTTGTTCGTCTAAAGCATAGTGACACAGCTGGCGGCCCACCTGCAGCAACGACCTGACACAGACTAGGCAGGTCCCCAATACCTCCAATAGGCCTCTAGTTCTGTGATGGAAAACAATTTTATTTAACGTCAACAACTCTTTCTTCCAATCTGTTAAAAGTATTTTTCAGAATGACCGAAGCCCTTTGGAACAACAACGAAATCCCAGAGAACTGTCCAGCTGGCCAGCCGATCTCAGCTTTCCACCGTCTGCCCGCCACCTAAAGGCGACGCCGCTATGCCTGAACAAAAGTGTGTATAGTCAGCTAAACAATAGCAGATAAAAGGATGGCCGATATTCTGCGTTGGACTATTTCACGTCAACTCGACTCCTATAACAAAGCAACTATTTAAAGAAGGAAAAAAATATTCGTGACGATAATAAACGTCCTCTTTCTACGAAAATAGACAAAGTCCATTTTTATTTAGTTTTATGAGTAAAATCGGTATAGGTTTTATGTTCGACTACAGTTGCATCTCATTATTCTGTGATGTCCAGCGAAGTGTACCGCCACCGATCACAAGTGATCAGCAGAGACATACCCACCCTGTGTTAAATCAGAAAAAAACCCTCTCCACCATCTTCTACAAGATAAGTCCCTTACAACAGAGTATACCACGATGGTGCATGTGTGTTTGATGCTTTAGAAATACGCAATGTGTTGCCTCTATTGCTGCTAATTTCATTGTAGCATGCACCGCGAGTAAATGATACACACTAGCACTATTGCGGCCAAAGACGCAAATACAGAGATGAATGTGTTGTACTTAAGCTGTCAATGGCCTTCGATATTTGTATGCCTACCGCACAGTCTTGTTCAATCTATTTCAGTTATGTCCAGCCTTGTACCCCACTATATATCCTCAATTTACACTATAACTGATGCCACTAGCTGATCTCGATGACAGCAGCAGTATCTCCCTCCCTGTAATACTATGTATTTGGGGTGTCATAAGAGTCTCTTCACCAACTGATGGGTGTTGTAATCAGAGAGAGAATTTAACTGCATATTTACTCTCTCGAAGTAACCAAAAGTATAGGACCTGTTGCATTCCACTTTGGCAACTCATCTGTCATTCAGTTTGATTTCGTTTGGCTCCCATACAGCTCAAGTGATGACTTCATATTTAGGATGAATAAGTTCGCTCCTCCTACTTAACTAGGAGTGCAGTGTCACACTGATGTAGTGAAGTGAGTCAGGCCGGTTCAAATGGTTCAAATGGCTCTAAGCACTATGGGACTTAACATCTGAGGTCATCAGTCTCGTAGACTTACAACTACTTAAACCTAACTAACCTAAGGATATCACACACATCCATGCCCGAGGCAGGATTCGAACCTGCGACCGTAGCAGCAGCGTGGTTCCGGACTGAAGCGCCTAGAACCGCTCGGCCACAGCGGCCGGCAGTCAGGCTAGTATAGCACATGAGCGTGCTCGTTCCAGTCGAAGTTAGTAAACATTGCTTTAGCGCTTTTCAGTAAATTTTAGATATCCATCAACCGACACACATTAATCATGTAATTGACTTTCGTTTGATGAACCATCGAATTCGTCTGATCTGAATGCCTGTTATATCTTTCTGGTTGGGGGCTACTTTCTGTGCGATGGTAGTTGCAGCACTTGACTGGCAGTACTGTGCTCGGTGTGTTCGGTGTCCATAGTAGTGTCAGACTGTTGCACAACAGTAGTTTGAGTGGTTCTTGGTGAAACAACAGATAACTACTACCCCGTCGCTGTGGAATTAACTGCATAGGTCATAGCTGCATATGAAGGAGCAGTACAGGAACCCTCTCGTGTGACTGACAATCTGTTGGATATGATCCTCGTACAGTACAGGTGATGAACCTTTACACTGGTCTGTGGAAGTGACTTCGATCTCTAACCACATGTCCCAATGAATCAATACCTGTTTATTTAATAGGATCGCTACATATGTTTGGGTGATAGACATGAATGCACCCTGAGAGATACATATCTCCTTCAGACTACCTGTATTATGGTTTGGAGATGTGTCGCAAAATGTTCGTCCTTCCTCCATGCCATGTATGATGTGTAGTCTTCCTAATTTTTCCCCAACAAGAAACATCACCACAACTGCTCGTACTATCTCTCCCACTACCTCGTGTTGCAGGGGAAAGCTTTGCTCGGCGCTGGTCTTACACAATGCGCACAGTTGGCGGAGATATGACATCGTGGTCCCATTTCTATTGAGTGGTCAACACGCGCTTCAGTCGCATTAACTCAGCTCGTCCTGTTTCCATACACGATGCAGAAGGTCTTAGATATAGCACTCTACAATTTCCGAACAGGCCAGATTTACATTGGGGCGATCACATACACTAAGCTGCATCTATGGCTGGGGCACAGACTTAGGTGCAGTTACAAGATGCAGAGGGACTTTCAAAGAAACAGCGCTGGAGTTTCTGCCGCCTGGAAGCCTTAGCCGATAGGTCCAAAAAAGGTGACTCGTTTCGAGATATGAGTGTGCCACAATATGATTCACCAGTGGCAGTAATCATTAAAGGATGTCTCTACAGGATCCTACACACGTAAGTGGTGTAATAGATAGACTTGATTCCAAATCACAGACGGCATTTCTACCAGAAAGCGTTACAGCCTCAGCGGCTCGTGTGTGTACCTGTACACTCAAGACCGCTTTTTATGCTGGGTGACAGTAACGTAGGCACGACGATCATGTTTTTAATAGCACGGTCCTTATGCGAAGTGTATGTTGTGGGCTGTAGAATCACTTCAGAGCTTCAGATGTTATTTCTCAATAGTGTTACTGGAAAAGAACATCGTGTTACCTCCATGGATTCCCATTTGACCTATCTGGTGAGTGTAATCCGACTACATAAACAAAAAACAAAAACAAAAATTACTCGCCATGCAAAGTGACTCTCACGATCAATTTAATTTCAAAATAACGAGGGCATTCTGCAGTGATCAGTAGTTTTTGCATCAAAATAGTCGAAGTTTTTTTCCTGATTTTACGCAGTGTGGTTATGTCTCTGCTGATCATTTTTGATCGGTGGCGGTACACTTCGCTGGACATCACAAAATAATGAGATGCAGCTGCAGTCGAACGTAAAAACTATACCGATTTTGCTCATAAAAAGAAATAAAAATGGACTTTCTCTATTTATTATCGTCACCAGTTATTATAGGAGTCAAGTTGATGTGAAATAGTCCCTCTGAGGATGGTGGGCGATTTACCTACGGGGCCGTGGCTCTCGGGATAGCGGTCATTAGTCACGGTTCTGAGTGACGCCGGAGCCGCGTTCTGTACTGAAGGCACTGTGCCAGGGGCTTTCTGTTTTGCAAACAGCCCACTTCTCGAGCGTCATATGGATAGGCGTTGTTGTTGTTGTTGTTGTTGTTGTTGTGGTCTTCAGTCCTGAGACTGGTTTGATACAGCTCTCCATGCTACTCTATCCTGTGCAAGCTTCTTCATCTCCCAGTACTTACTGCAACCTACATCCTTCTGAATCTGCTTTGTGTAGTCATCTCTTGGTCTCCCTCTACGATTTTTACCCTCCACGCTGCCCTCCAATACTAAATTGGTGATCCCTTGATGCCTCAGAACATGTCCTACCAACCGATCTCTTCTTCTGGTCAAGTTGTGCCACAAACTTCTCTTCTCCCCAATCCTATTCAATACTTCCTCATTAGTTATTTGATCTACCCATCTAATCTTCAGCATTCTTCTGTAGCACCACATTTCGAAAGCTTCTATTCTCTTCTTGTCCAAACTATTTATCGTCCATGTTTCACTTCCATACAAATACTTTCAGAAATGACTTCCTGACACTTAAATCTATACTCGATGTTAACAAATTTCTCTTCTTCAGAAACGCTTTCCTAGCCATTGCCAGTCTACATTTTATATCCTCTCTACTTCGACCATCATCAGTTACTTTGCTCCCCAAATAGCAAAACTCCTTTACTACTTCAAGTGTCTCATTTCCTAATCTAATTCCCTCAGCATCACCCGACTTAATTAGACTACATTCCATTATCCTCGTTTTGCTTTTGTTGATGTTCATCTTATATCCTCCTTTCAAGACACTATCCATTCCGTTCAACTGCTCTTCCAAGTCCTTTGCTGTCTCTGACAGAATTACGATGTCATCGGCGAACCTCAAAGTTTTTGTTTCTTTTCCATGGATTTTAATACCTACTCCGAATTTTTCTTTTGTTTCCTTTAATGCTTGCTCAATATACAGATTGAATAACATCGGGGAGAGACTACAACCCTGTCTCACTCCCTTCCCAACCACTGCTTCCCTTTCATGTCCCTCGACTCTTATAACTGCCATCTGGTTTCTGTACAAATTGTAAATAGCCTTTCGCTCCCTGTATTTTACCCCTGCCACCTTCAGAATTTTTCTTTTTTTTGTGGTTTTAGGGCGCACAACTTCAATGGTCATTAGCGCCCTTACTACGTTAAGAATGCACCGCCAGGCACAAGTTTTAAAACAACAACTAAAAGGGAAAACACGATAAAAGACAGACTGATAGGCAGAGGATTAAAAAACAGCATAATCAAATGTCCTTAGAGAGGTGTGTCAAATTGATAAAACGAAGGACACGAGCAGCTGCTCGTGGGTCATCGGCTAAAATAGCTTCTAAAGTACATGGCAGGTTAAGATCGAGACGCAGTGTGTTGAAATCTCTACAGGAAATTAAAATGTGGCGGACTGTCAGCAATTGCCCATATGGGCAGAACGGCGCCGGCGCAGCCGTCAGCAGATGGCGATGGCTGAACCGGCAGTGTCCGATGCGTAACCGGGCCAAAACGACCTCCTCCCGCCGAGAAGGGCGGGAGGAGGACGTCCAAGCCGTGGGAAGAGGTTTCAAGGCCCGAAGCTTGTTGTCTGTAAGTGCAGCCCAATCAGCATGCCACAGCGATAAAATGCGCCGACAAATTACCCTGCTACAATCCGAGGAAGGGACACAACAAGAAGCTGTCCGAGGTTGGAGGACCGCAGCCTTGGCCGCGGCATCTGCAGCTTCGTTCCCAGGGATACCGACATGGCCAGGGACCCACATAAAGCTAACCGGAGAATCGACGTCTACCAGCTGCTGAAGAGAGCGTTGGATCCGGTGCACGAAAGGGTGAACCGGATACGGATCACTGAGGCTCTGGATGGCGCTCAGGGAATCGGAGCAGATGACATAAGCAGAATGTCGGTGGCGGCAGATGTAAAGAACAGCCTGGTAGAGGGCAAAGAGCTCAGCTGTGAAGACCGAACAATGGCCATGGAGCCGGTATTTGAAACTTTGTGCCCCGACAATAAAGGAACACCCGACCCCGTCATTGGTCTTAGAGCCATCTGTATAAATGAAGGTCCTATTGATGAACTTTGAACGAAGTTCAACAAAACGGGAGTGGTAGACTGAACTGGGGGTAACCTCTTTTGGGAGCGAGCTGAGGTCAAGGTGAACGCGGACCTGAGCCTGGAGCCAAGGTGGCGTGTGGCTCTCGCCCACTCGAAAGGTTGCAGGGAGTGAAAAATTAAGGTGGTGAAGGAGGCGACGAAAACGAACTCCAGGGGGTAGCAGGGCAGAGACATACAACCCGTATTGACGGTCGATCCTTCAGAATTTGAAAGAGAGTATCCAGTCAACATTGTCAAAAGCCTTCTCTAAGTCTACAAATGCTAGAAACGTAGGTTTGCCTTTCCTTAATCTTTCTTCTAAGATAAGTCGTAGGGTCAGTATTGCCTCACGTGTTCCAACATTTCTACGGAATCCAAACTGGTCTTCCCCGAGGTCGGCTTCTACTAGTTTTTCCATTCGTCTGTAAAGAATTCGCGTTAGTATTTTGCAGCTGTGACTTATTAAACTGATAGTTCGGTAATTTTCACATCTGTCAACACCTGCTTTCTTTGGGATTGGAATTATTATATTCTTCTTGAAGTCTGAGGGTATTTGGCCTGTCTCATACATCTTGCTCACCAGATGGTAGAGCTTTGTCAGGACTGGCTCTCCCAAGGCCGTCAGTAGTTCTAATGGAATGTTGTCTACTCCCGGGGCCTTGTTTCGCCTCAGGTCTTTCAGTGCTCTGTCAAACTCTTCACGCAGTATCGTATCTCCCATTTCATCTTCATCTACATCCTCTTCCATTTCCATAATAATGTCCTCAAGTACATTGCCCTTGTATAGACCCTCTATATACCCCTTCCACCTTTCTGCTTTCCCTTCTTTACTTAGAACTGGGTTTCCATCTGAGCTCTTGATGTTCATACAAGTGGTTCTCTTATCTCCAAAGGTCTCTTTAATTTTCCTGTAGGCAGTATCTATCTAACCCCTAGTGAGATAAGCCTCTACATCCTTAAATTTGTCCTCTAGCCATCCCTGCTTAGCCGTTTTGCACTTCCTGTCGATCTCATTTTTGAGACGTCTGTATTCCTTTTTGCCTGCTTCATTTACTGCATTTTTATATTTTCTCCTTTCATCAATTAAATTCAATATTTCTTCTGTTACCCAAGGATTTCTACTAGCCCTCGTCTTTTTACCTACTTGATCCTCTGCTTCCTTCACTACTTCATCCCTCAAAGCTACCCATTCTTCTTCTACTGTATTTCTTTCCCCCATTCCTGTCAATTGCTCCCTTATGCTCTCCCTAAAACTCTGTACAACCTCTGGTTCTTTTAGTTTATCCAGGTCCCATCTCCTTAAATTCCCACCTTTTTGCAGTTTCTTCAGTTTTAATCTACAGGTCATAACCAATAGATTGTGGTCAGTCCACATCTGCCCCTGGAAATGTCTTACAATTATGCTATTTAATTTCCCTTTTGTGTTGTCTAGGACCGCTGCCTGAAGGCATGGCGCATATCGCTAGTGCCACAGAGGGCCTGCAGCTGTGTGAGGGTCGGCAGAAAAACAGTACTGCTCCCTGTCTAGGAGGGGTGGTGCGTGGGGGCTCTGTCGCTATATTTTAGATGAACAAGTTGCATTTGGGGAGGCAACCATCCTTTTAAATCCAGTTGTTTAGCTGACTATACACACTTTTGTTCAGGCATAGGGGCGTCGCCTTAAGGTGGTGGGCAGATGGTGGAAAGCAGAGTGCGGGCGGCCATCTTGACCGTTCTCTGGAATTTCGTTGTTGTTTCAAAGGGCTCCAGTCATTCCGAGAAATACTTTTAACAGATTGGAAGAAAGAGTTGTTGACGTTAAATAAAATAGTTTTCCATCACAGAACGAGAGGTCTATTGGAGGTGTTGAGGACCTGCCTAGTCTGTGTCAGGTACCTAACTGCAGGTGGGCCCCCTAACCATTAGGGGCAGCTGTGTTACTGTACTTAGGCGAACAAGGCTGCATTCGGAACAGTCGCTCTTTTATCTCCCAATATTTAATTAACTACACCTGCTTTTGTATCAGTGAAGGACCATCGACTCAATGCGGACAGTAGCCACGAGGCTGCTGGTGGAGTAGCTCTCTCCCTCCGTCCATCCACCCTGTAGGTGGAATGAGGGGAGAGGACCTCGATTTTCGGCAGTTTGTGATTGTACATCAAGGAGAATGCACATTCAACTACCACCCCCTTTGCAGTCTTTTAGGACGATGATTTTCTCCAGGAAATGTGGCGCACATTATGAGCTGTTCGTTATGAGTGCTGGTTTTTCCGTGACAATTTCGAAGTGTAATTAGAACTGCAACGCATTTTTTCCTTCAGCTGTGATAGCGTGTATTGGTTTTGGTTAGCTGGTCTGTTGGGTATATTTTAGTAGGCGTCTATAGCGAACTCTGACATCAAACAGGGATAGATACTGTGTGCTGACAGGTATACACTTTTTAAAGTCCTCTCTGTCCAACACCAGCATCTCGTCAGTTGAACATATTTCCCACCAAAAAGAATAAAGATAGTACCTTCACCCCAGCTTTTTTTCCGCCAGCTTGTAGGTGTTGGGCAGAAAAAAATGGTTCTGAGCACTATGGGACTTAACATCTGAGGTGATGAGTCCCCTAGAACTTAGAACTACTTAAACCTAACTAACCTAAAGACGTGACACACATCCATGCCCGAGGCAGGATTCGAACCTGCGACCGTAGCGGTCGCGCGGTTCCAGACTGAAGCGCCTAGAACCGCGTGGCCACCACGGCCGGCTGTAGGGCAGAGTTTGTGTGTTTTTGTCGCTGCTTTCGAGTGGTATTGCGAAATTTTTTCCTCGCAGGATAACACCAGTTGTATGGTATCATCAGTTTTTGCGGCGTATTGCGATTTTATGCTGTCCTGTGCAGCGCTATGCACATAGTTGTGTAATTAGGAGCGATCATTGTGATAAATTACATAATTAGGTTCGATATTTGCTTCATGTTCCCAACTAAAATAAATAAATTATACTAATCCAATCTTCCTCTCCCACATCTGGGCAGTTTCCATGTGTTAGCGGGTGCACTTGGACTTTGCATACAGGAGCACTAGGGTTCGAGTCCTGGAAAGGGCACCACTATTTTTAATTTTCCATGAAATTAAAGTACCTCTGATGGTTTAATTGTGTTAGGAAGGGGGTGTATGTGGGCTTTCCGCCCAGGGGGACCAGGGTTCGAGTCCTGGAAAGGGTACTGCCCTTTTTAATTTCCCGACAATTCCCGGGTGAGGGTGGAGGGGTGGGGTAGGAACATCAGCACAACCCTGGGACAAAGAAATTCCCCCGAAAATTCCAAATTTCGGCCAAAATTACAAATTTCGGCCAAAATTCCAAATTTCCGCCAAAATTCCAAATTTCCACCAAAATTCCAAATTTCCGCCAATGGGGTAGGTTGGGGTGGGGGAGGGGGGAGGTTGGGAGGGGGAGGAGGGGGCTGTGCCACATATGCAGCTGACAAAACACTTGACATCATATTTGGGTGTGGGTGGGCTTGGTCAGGGGTGGGGGTGATTAATTGATCAATTTAATTAATTTGGATATCAATTTGATATCAAAATGGCACCAGAACCGCCAGTTGCCTACGACTCTTGTCAAGATGGTACGTGTGTAGGTTTTGCTGTGCATATCTGGGACTATGAGAACCTTCAAGCGGTTTAATGTTAAATCGCGCCACCAAAGGTTCTCTGCAAACATCCTTCTAGGATGTGTAATGCTACCAGCTACATTTACTGGAGTAAATTAGTTACAGTTACTGCAGACTACATTTCTGGAACTGCAGGGCAGATTACCGCTTGCTGTGCTCAGAGGTCCCCGGTTCCAGTACACTTCATTGTTGATGCGCGAGCACAGCTAACTGTTGATGTGGGGAATGTTGGATAGGATGAGGAAGACCTTTTGGGTTTCGAATGGATCAAATGGCTCTAAACACTATGGGACTTAAAATCTGAAGTCATCAGTCCCGTAGACTTAGAACTACTTAAACATAACTAACCTAAGGACATCACACACATCCATGCCCGAGGCAAGATTTAAACCTGCGACCATAGCAGCCACGTGGTTCTGGACTAAAGTGCCTAGAACAGCTCTACCACAGTGGCCGGCTTTTGGATTTCCTGTGCATTCAATTGACTTGGACCTTCCTTAATGAATTTGTTTGGGGTCTTGTCATGAGTATGGTTTACATTACTCAAATTGCCACTGGAGCTGAACTGATGGCCCAAGTCACTGATTCATTCCACTAACTTCAACAGAATCTTGACTTCCTCACCAAAGTTGGACAGGCATTAATAAGGAGGTCTGCAATGAGTATTGAGGCACAGGGTGGATTGTTTGAACCATTCATGTGAACTATCGCCAGAGCATCCCTAATAACAATAAACAGTGATTTTTTTCAACTGTAGTTATTCATTATTATAATCGCACAGACTCGTTTAATACTATATATTCTTTAATAAAAAAATGATCATCTTTGTGTAACAATCATACCTCAAAGTTTGTTGGTGAGATCCTGAAACATCCTGTATAATTCAAGTGTAATTACGTTGATGAAAGTCTTAGTGCTGAGTTAAATAAGATAAAAGTCCCTTAAAAGTTCCTACTTCTCCTCGCACTATGGGAAAATAAGTGAATAGGGGCGCTACATCAACTGCACAGGAAGAAATTACAGTCGGTGTTGTGTAGGGTTGGATCATGGACCCATTAGCTTTTTATTCTTTATCAAAGTTCTTAAATTTATTTGAACCAGGAAGAAGAATTTGTCCTTTTGTACGTGATAAAAACAGTGTCGTGAAGCTGAGCAAACATACATCAACATGGACAACAATACATGCCTTTTTTATGAAACTTATTAACTGGTTTCACATTAATGGAATAGCTTTAAACTAAAAAAATCCATTAATTGTCCAATTTTGTACTGTCGAATCTATTGATGTAGTGCATCATTATAGAATAACAAACAGGAAAGGAAATATTTAATTCACAGACGTGCATATTGATTTAAACATACATCCGGAAAATTATATAGTAAACATGCTAAAACGGCCAGGTTCAGCTACTTTTCCCATATGAATAACTGGGAACTTTGGCGATGTAGAAATCAGCAAGTTATATTATTATGCACGTTTTCATTCACTGATGTCCTACGGGCTAATATTCTGCGGTAACTCCTTACTTATAAAGAAAGAAGTAATTGGGCAAAGAAAGAAATTAGAATTGTGTGAGGGGTCATACAATATTACATAGGCATCAGTGTAAGCATTTGGAAATATTGTCCACATCCTCACTGTATATTTATTAACTGATGAAATTCGTTGTCAAATATCCAATACGGTTTCTAAATGATAGAAATATCCACAAATACACAATCTTATCAAAAGTCCGGGCACCTATTAGTGGATATCTATATGGGGGGAGGGGGGGTTTAAAGTCTCATATCGCAAGGAAGAAAGGGAGAGGATGTCGTTACGGGTGGCCGGCATCCCCTTTCTACAACAAAAACGCACACGTGGATTAATACTGTTCTTTGTTTCCACGAACTAGACACTTAACTCGAGTAGAGTCCTTATTCTGTGGTACGAGCTCATCAGCAGTCATGCTCTCGCTGACCGATGTAAGGTACAATTCTGCTATAGTTTCTAATCTGGTCGCCGTGTACTGTCATAGCCTAGGATGTGAACTGAGCCCGCTCTGCGAAGATACTGACAGGCGCCAAACTATAAGAGTGAGTCAGTGAGGCCTTCCAGTCAGCGGCGGCGCTGTCGAGAGGGCGTTGGCGGTCTGTTGCTTGTGGTGTATCTCTGGCCTCTATTGTGATAGGCGCACTTGAACCAGCGCTTACTATCGGTCTTCGCGCTTCATCTTTGCCAACCAGTGTGCTGGCGACAGTTTGTCACCCATTCGCTTTTATAATAGCCTGCACTTCTCTGGGAATACTTTCAATGAGGTGTCTCAAACTCTGTGGAGGAAAGTGAGGCGATTCTTCCTTAAGAACCGAAGTCAGAGAAGGTTTTAATGTTGGACGCTGGAGTCTGGAGCGAAGCCGACGTCCTAAATTATCCCAGAGGTGTTCTGTTGGTTTGAGGTCGGGACTCAAGGCAGTCTAGTCCATTTCAGGAATGTTATTGTACAAAACCATTGCTTAACAGATTCTGCCTTATAACAAATTGCGTGGTCAAGCATATCTCCAGTTTCTCTTCTGTACGAAGTACACAACGGTGTAAAACGTGTTCCTATCCTTCAGAATAAGGCAATAAGGGATCCACACACTAACCATGAGAAACACTTCTGTAGAGTAACACCACCTCTTCGGTGCTTCAGTGATGGCACTGGATATGATGGTAGACAACATTCTCCAGCCATCCGCTAAATACAAACCTTTTCGTCGGATTCGTACAGGATATAGCGTGATTGGTCATTCCAATGCACTCGTTTCCAGTCATCCACTAATCAGTGGCTTCGCTCTTTATAATACCTCAGCCGGCGCTTAGCATTGACGACAGAAATGTGTGGCTTATGAATAGTTGCTCGACCAATGTACCCCATTCTTTTTAACTCCCTACGCACAGTCAGTGTGCTAGCTGGACTGCAGGTAGCACTTAACACTCACGAATGATTCCTTCCGCTGATTTTATGTGATATTGACGACCACATTCCGTAATGCTCGATGGTCCCTGTTCGTCAGTACACGAGATCTGCCTGATCTTGGTTTGGATGTAGTTGTTCATTCGCGTCTCCACTTTAGAATCACATCAGCAACAGTCAACTTGGACAGCTTTAGAAGGGTTGAAATGTCTGATGGTTTTGTTTCTCAGGTGACATCCAGTGACTGTCATTCCTGACCGACACATTTTACTGTTATTGTTTCTTTACTGACAACACAATACATTCTCCCTCCTTTTATACTGGCGCGTCTGCTTCTCTTGTGGTCAATTCAGCATAACATAGGAGTGTCCGCTTACTTTTGATCAGATAGTGTACAATATCAGAAGGCAAAATTATCTGTTCTTCCGTCTATTGAACAAAGCTTTGATAATGAAAGAGTTTTGTAGCCATGGTTTCTCTTCTTTCTGTGTCAATGGAAAAAATTTGGAACTTTGTGGTAAGGTCGTATGGGACCAGACTGCTGAGGTCATCGGTCCCTAAGCTTACACACTACTTAATCTAACTTAAACTGACTTACGCTAAGGGCGACACACACACCCAAGCCCGAGGGAGGACTCGAACCTCCGACGGGGGGAGCCGCGCGGACCGTGACAAGACGTCAGAGACCGCGCGGCTACCCCGCGCGGATGTGTCAATGCAATTGAAATGTCTTATAGACAGAAAAGTTGTTTCTCCTTAACAAATATTTCTATACCATAGAGCAATTCTTGAATAGAGTAAAAGGCAATCAGTTATAAATACATTACTGGCGAGCCTGTAGCCGTACCAATTAAGTATGGTTACTTTTTAATTGCCTCTGCATTCTTTAGTTCAGTTGACCCACTCACCATCATAAAATTTATCGTGAATATGGTCTATGGAACTAACATACTTTAAAACTACGCAGAAGCACTTTTGTGTAGTTCACTGGACTATCAGTTCTGAGAGAGAGGAGATATGTCTTTGCCACAGCCTGGGAGTGCTAGTCCAGAACGATACGTAGGATAGCTTCTCGAGAAATAGGAAAACTGAATCTGATAGGTCATTCGGTGGCAACATTGCCCAGGAAAGACAACGATCTTCATTCCTAGTACTGGCGGGGAACACACCTTTGATCTGTTTGACACGTTCATTGTGAAAGATTAAATCAGTAAATAATAGCTTCAAAATAAAATTTGTTTGACTCAGCCGCTGTTGCAAAGGAGAATTTTGACTGGGACTTTATTAGAGCATATAACAACAGACATTTTTATGCATATCAGTTCATGGCATTCAATCACCATTTATCTAACTTCAAACAATTTTGAAATAAGAATGATTTATACTTTGGACCTCTAAAGCGTTTCTGCCATTTAACTCTGCTTGAACACACGTCACTTGTTGGCTGAGTACTGTATGTTTAGGCTGACGTAAATGAGGATTTTTCCGAATGAAAGGCTTATCACTGTGCCACATGGCGCGGGTGGAAATGTCAGGGTACACCGAAGAATGCCACGCGTAAGTTGTTTTGCTTCCAAGCGACATTATAGCTGATTTCAAGAACATTCGCGACGCATTCATTTATCTGCGATTATCGGTAACTGATAATATAACAGCAATCTGGAATAGCTATCAACTTTGAAAGAAACTGAGACCGATGTGTGTCACTATTGCACACTACTGTATTTGGATATGCGAGACCGAATCTACACACACCTCATTTGGAAAAGTAAGGGGGCTATGGTGTCGCACAGTGAAACATTGAGAAACAGAAACATCTTTCCTGAACCATGCGCTAAGCGTTCATTGTTCATACTACTTTTGTGATACTAACATACTTCCATACCAATAACAGAATTTTCGTAATTTTTGAGAAATACATTTGCCAAAGTACGTAAACTATTAGTTATGATGGGACAAACATATTCACGTTTACAGGTATGGCAACACCAAGAAATACCATTAGAAATTTTAACGCACGCGTCCTACAAAACTAGTGGAGAAACAAGTGCAGATGTTTACTGAAACAAGGGAAACACTTGAAAGAATGTTATTAACATAATTTGGAGCACCTTTATCCTGTTTGGCCAACGGCCTTGCCGCAACGGTAACACCGGTTCCCGTCAGATAACCGAAGCAAGGCGCTGTCGAGCTGGGTTAGCACTTGCATGGGTGACCATCCAGTCTGTCGAGCGTTATCGGCAAGCTGGGTGCACTCAGCCCTTGTGAGGCAAACTGAGGAGCTACTTGATTGACAATTAGCGGCTCCGGTTTTGTAAACCGACATACGGCCGGGAGAGCGGTGTACTGACCACATGCCCCTCCATATCCGCATCCAGTGACGCTTGTGGGCTCTGAGGATGACACGGCTGGCGGTCTGTTCCCTTGGGCCTTCCAAGGCCTGTCCGGTCGAAGGAGGAGTTTTTATCCTGTTTCCCATCTTCTATTCGTACTACATTTCACCAGGGTAGCTCAGTAGTTGTTTTCAGAGGAATGACTATGTAATGCTACACTTATTTCCATTATCAATAATGATTAGGAAGTCAAACCCGTGGCTGTACTCTTAAACAGACGACATGCGCTCGATACTGATAAAAACGGGTAACTCGGCGGTGTTGTGTTGTAAAGGTTAATCCGAACGTTAATCGAACCATACCTCAACAAAGCTAGCTGTGTAAATTAAGACACGAAAACGTGATAGACAGCTTCTTTGTTAGAGCACAAATAACATCTGTACCATGGCATGCACTTGTTCGTCTGAAATGTTGACATCATCCATGGATGAAATTCATCTTAGGGTAACATAACGCCGATATGTGAACCACATTCACAACGCACCTTGTCAAGCACAATACAGAAAAACGAATACTGATTTGGATATTTGTGATACTTAAATCAGATTAACCAATGAAGCTAAGGGAAGCATTCAACCAAATTACTTCCTTCTAGCCATTGTTGAACGGTCTCTTCGTTAATTACGTCATAGTGCTAAATCTTTGGTAGTGATTGAAGCTTTTCATCATGAACGCAATCTTCAATTTGTGCAGCTCAAGCAGAATTAAAATTACGCAGACCGGTTCTTCAAGATGATGATTGAGTTCCGGCAACACTTGCTGCATGTTAGCACTGCATTTCTGTAAAGCCGTTGACATACGGATCGTGCATCCGAACGTTGAGCGTGACGACTTTCTGACGTCATAGAGTGGAATAGCACGTTGAGGAGTTTTTCCGAACGTGCAGAGCAATATCTAGCATGTCAGATATTCTAAACGTGCGTTTGAACGTTGATCAATGCGATGGCAGAACGCCACTACGTCACATCCACGTCATCTCCCTTCGGTGCAGAGTTGTGAGGCGCCATATTGGCTTTCAGTTGAAGCTCGTATGTATATATGCCGTTACTGAGTACCAGCAAACTGAAGAGCCCTCGAAAACCCGCCGCTAATTGTATGGTTCAGTATAATGGGTTGTTTGGGAGGAGACCAGACAGCGAGGTCATCGGTCTCATCGGATTAGGGATGGACGGGGAAGGAAGTCGGCCGTGCCCTTTCAAAGGAACCATCCCGGCATTTGCCTGGAGCGATTTAGGGAAATCACGGAAAACCTAAATCAGGATGATCAGACGCGGGCTTGAACCGTCGTCCTCCCGAATGCGGGTCCAGTGTATCAGTATAATGAAATGACAAGAAACTTAATATTCGTCGTAAAAGAATCACTGTAACTTGAGTATTATCGCAATATGAGAATATGCCATTAGAAGGCAATAGCATGCTGAGGATAGATTAAAAACGCATTGTTCTTGGTACAATTTGTTATAATTCAATTTCAGTTTGTAATATAGCTACCACTGAAGCTTTTAGAACAGTAATACGCTAGGTACGGTCATACAACTTCCATTGTCACTCTACAAGTTCCGCTTCGAGCGCCGGGCGGGAAGGTCCTTGTTTATTTCACTTGCCAAAGCGTCGCTTGAGTGTTTTCCTCGTTAGTGTTGTTCTGCTTGCCGAGTGAGTCGTAGCGCCTCCGCACCGCTTTACTGTTTGGTGTTCGCCTACTTGCAGCGGGGTCGGCCGCTCCGCTATGGCTACCATGGTTTCCACGTGTATTCCACGAAAAGTTACTGTGAGTTTACTTACGATAAAACCGCTCGGCACGTGCAGCCCGGTTCAAAATGGTTCAAATGGCTCTGAGCACTATGGGACTTAACATCTGAGGTCATCAGTCCCCTAGACCTTAGAACTACTTAAACCTAACTAACCTAAGGACATCACACACACACATCCATGCCCGAGTCAGGATTCGAACCTGCGACCGTAGCGGTCGCGCGGTTCCAGACTGAAGCACCTAGAATCGCTCGGCCACAACGGCCGGCTTGCAGCCCGGGTCTCTAGAAATCCACGATTGGCTTGTCGATACATTTCACGTGAACTCTGATCAGGTCCACACCGCTTATTTTGATGCAGACGAGTATGTATTTCACGTGAAATTTATGGATCCCCTTCACGTTGAAAGATTACTGTCGAGACATGGTTCTCAAGTTCCGTCGAAGCAACGCGATGATTTCGTTAGTATGATGTCACTCGCAGATGCTAAAATTAACTATACCAATGTTTGAGTGTTCAACCTCCCGCCGGAAGTTGATGATAACTTTCTAAAGGGCATATCGATTCCTTATGGTAACGTGAAAAACGTCCGTCGTGAACGCTGGTCTACTCAACACAGATTACAGTGTTATAGTGGAATTCGATCCGTGGAAATGTATGTCAAACGCAATATTACATCACATTTACAAGTGCGTGGCTACCGCGTTCGTGTCATGTATACTGGTCTAGAGGTAACCTGCTTCCTATCTAATGAAAGTGGACATGTTTGGTCTAATTGCCCGTGGAGGGTTTTGGTGTTGAAGCCTCATTAGTGCAGTGTCACAAATTGACGGTTGCTGATCTTGTTCCTTTCACTTCCACCGTCGGACCTACTTCTGCTTTGGATCATAATAAACAAAAAGTCAGTTCTGATAATCGTGTCATTGAATTTCCGCCTTTACCTCCGCAACAGGTTCAGAATCCTATTGCCCCCAGGATAGAACCAGTAACAGCGACGTCGCTCTCAAGATGGTGATGGTAAGGATTTCGCTGTGCCTTCTGCTCCAACCTCCTCAGCATCGACTGTGTCCCCTGCTCCTCTCGATGCTACGATACCTCCCATCCGTGATGTGGTGAGTGATGAAGAAAGTATCTCCAGCATCCCTCTTGCTCGCAAAGTGGCTCCTTCGGAGCTCCTGAGTGTGGAGAGGGAGCGGAGTCCCCCCTCCCCTCACCCTTCATCTTTGTGACCTCCGTTACAGTCTGAGACGATGGAATGTCCTCCTGCTCCTTCGTCTTCAGCCGCCGAAGGTTTCCTGAATTTGCCGACTACAGCAACTCTCGAGGAAAATACCATCAGCGACCAGGTATCGCTTGTTGCATTGCCAGTTCCACAGAATGCTTCCCCCTTAGTGACTGACCCTTGCTCTGAGGGGCAGGAAGCTGTGCCTATGACGCCTCCCACACCTCCATCTCCAGAGGCCGCCATGCCATGTAGCCGACAGAATCAGCGTGTACAACCGACCGTGAGGTGGCACGCAAGAAACCTAATGTTGCGGCCACATGTAGTAAGCGTTGCTTCACACAGTGGAGAATGGTAAAACAAAGGCACGCCGGCAACCGAGGCATTGTGAAGTACGCAGGCACAGATAACCTTGCTGACAGCAGCAGTCTACCAGCAGAGTGACGCAAAGACGCACACAGACCGAGCGTCGAGCGAAGCCTGGAGACTGCTGAGTAAGGGGAAGGGAGGCCAGCACGCTAAATAACAAAAAGCTACCACCGAGGGTAAAAAACGCCCTCCTTCCGGATATAAATAGTGGAGCGCAGGCAGCAACGGACAGAAGCCATTATGAAGCAGTTCGTATCTGAGGACAGCCTTGGTCCGTGTCCGAATGTTCAATCTTCGTAGGTAACGATTCCGGAAGTCTGTTCCAGCTCGCAGGAGTCATCCGTTCGCCGCCAGATGTCAACTTCAGCTCTGGAGGTCGGCCCGAGTTTGGTCGGCAACATGGTTGACGAACTACAGCGATAACTTCCAGCAGGACCGGCGCAGCGCGGTCTTGGTCACAGGCGCCGCCGGGGACTGACGCCCGGACTTCACCGCAACCCGGCCGCACGGCGCGTGGTCCGTCCATGACGGGACCTCGCGGACATCGCGACTGACGCCTTCCCAGCCGCCGGTGCAGCAGGCGTCGGCAGCTGACCTCATGTATTGGGGCGCCGAGCGGCGACGAGTTAATCTCAACCGCAGGGCATCCTGGCTTCAGCGGAGCACTGGTGGCCTGAGGCTCCCGAGTGTGATCAGCGGTGCGCGCATTGTCGGAGAACCTACACAGCAGCAGCCTGGTGGAGGGATCCGCAGGGCTGGGCAGGGACGACGAGGGAGAAATTGTAAAGAAAGTTCAATAAATAATTGTAAAACTCCACTCTGTCTCAGTCTTTGGCGCAGCCACTGTGTCTGCTGCTAACAAGTGGTGTCAGGCGCACCCACGCCACGACTTTGACTAGCACCGTGCGGAGCAACCGAGAAACACCGAATATGGTGAATCCAGCAACTGCCTTCTCTCTATGTTTTCTGTGTAGCTAGACATGTCGAGGGTTACGTTAAGGGATGTGAGTGTCATTTGAAAGGCCTAGCAGCCCTGTAGACTTATCGCAGTTCCGTGAGAATGATAGTCACGTTAACTTAGTACCATCTAAATATGTAGTGTGAGGATAAACAGGTCACGTCGCTCCTTGCGATAAATTTGTACCAAGGACTTGTGACTTCTATGGTCCTGTAACGGTGTTATGTGGTAAGTCTAGATGGCTTGCCATTAGACGTGCTAGGAATTAACTTGCTTCTGGGTAATACAATTTTATTTTTGTGAGGTGACGTATACCACACGGAAAATGCCAGACACACATGCAACCGGGACAAGTGACGCCGTAGTCGCATTGACACAGCAAGTTAGGAAACTGATTGAAGAAAATAAGTTGCAAAAGCAGCACATGCAGAATTTGGAGCAACAATTGTTGCAAAATACTCAATCAGGCTCGGGAAGCGATACTGTAGAATGCAAGGGTACTGTGTTTTCCGGTGTGGCAGATTGTTCAGCGGCTAATCTGATACCTCCCTTCTCGGGTAAAACATCACAGGATGTGAATGTTTTCATTGGTGACGTACGTAGTACGGCTAGACTGTGTGGCTGGTCGGATGAAATGTGTTTGCAAATGGCGAGGTTGCGGTTAGTGGGTGACGCAAAGACTTGTGTGTCATACCACGAAGTGTTAAAGGATGGCCGGCCACGGTGGTCTCGCGGTTCTAGGCGCGCAGTCCGGAACCGTGCGACTGCTACGGTCGCAGGTTCGAATCCTGCCTCGGGCATGGATGTGTGTGATGTCCTTAGGTTAGTTAGGTTTAAGTAGTTCTAAGTTCTAGGGGACTGATGACCACAGCTGTTAAGTCCCATAGTGCTCAAAGCCATTTGAACCATTTTTTGTTAAAGGATGCTACTACGTTCACAGAGTTGGCTGAGGGATTATTTCAAAGGTTTAGGAAACGAAACAGTGCCAGATTTTTTAGAGAAAAATTGGGGAGGGTGATGTAAAAAACGGGTGAAGAGGTAGAAGAATTTTCAGACAGAATTAGGAGAACGAATGCGCACACGTATGAGTTAACGCAAGATGCGAGTGCAAATGAAGTTCTATTGAAAGAAGCAGAGAACAGAGCTTTAGACGCATTTTTGCGAGGGGTCTCGCCGGATTTTTCACGCCGGATACGGATGGAAAATCCAAGTGACTTAGCAGCAGCATTGCGCGTAGCTACACCTTTGCAGGAAGTGGATAGCGCCACTAGAAGTCGCAATGACAAGAAATTTTTTTCGTCTTCCAAAGAGTGTTACCGTTGTGGGAAGCAAGGTCATTTTAAGGGACAATGTCGGGAACCGCAGTGTTTCAATTGTCAGAAAATAGGGCATAAGGCACAGCAATGTAAAGCCAAGAATCGGGTTAATGTTGGAGCAAGTAAAAAACTGTTAAACGAAAAAGGGAGTGTTCCTGCCGTCAGGAGGCCTTCCCAGTAAAAAGAGGTACTCAGAGAGTGCACGAAGATGCGGATTGTAGTTTGATGGTTTGGATAAAAGATAAGTGGCGAAGAGTTTTCGTGGATACTGGAGCGCATGTATCAGTTGTCAGTGTGGACCTCGTGGGCAAGAAAGGATAGGAAGCTCCGAGATACAGATTGCGCGCAGTAGGTGATAAAAAATTAGATGCACTAGGGACAGCACAGCTCAAGTTTAAGATAGGGAACGTGTGGTTCCGGGAGCAAATGGAGGTGTTGTCAATTGTGGGACAGGGATTTTCAGCGATATTTGGGTTGGACTTTCTGATTAAACATCACGCCAAAATTGACCTTTTGCAACATACGCTGGACAACCTAGGGCAGTGTAAATTTTTCTCCACTATGGATTTGCGAAGCGGGTATCACCAGATTGAAGTATGTCCGGAGGACAGGCCAAAAATTGCATTTACCACGCATTGTGATCACTTCGAGTATAAAAGAATGCCGTTTGGACTAAAAAACGCTCCAGCAACATTTCAGAGGTTGAAACCGAAAAAATGCATGGTGTTTCTGGATGACATAGTTTTTTCAAGAGGTACAGAGGAGCATTTGGAACAGTTAGAGGAGGAGTTTAAAAGATTAGAGGCAGCACGGCTAACATTAAGTTTGGACAAATGCCATTTTGCGCAAGCACAAGTAATTTATCTCGGGCATGTTATCAGTCAGGACGGGGTACGGACAGATCCTCGTCTCACTTCTGCAGTACGAGATTTTCCGGTTCCGCAAGCGGTTAAACAACTGCAATCGTATATTGGTCTTGCGAGCTATTATCGAAAATTCGTACAGGGGTTCGCAGAAATAGCGAGGCCACTTACTAAGTTGCTAAGAAAAGGTGTTACCTTCCAGTGGGCGTCAGAATGCGAGAAAGCATTTCAAGAGTTGAAACTGATACTGACATCAGATCCAGTTTTGAAGTTTCCAGACTTTTCGAAGGAGTTTATACTACAATGTGACGCATCTAATCACGCTCTTCGGGTTGTACTTGGGCAAGAAATTGATGGCAAAGAACATCCGATTGCGTTCGCGTCTCGTCAACTTAACAAGGCGGAACAAAATTACTCCATGACGGAGAAGGAATTGTTAGCGGTAATGTACGGGATTTCGTACTTTCGATGTTATCTGTACGGTAGAAGGTTTAAGGCTGTGACGGATCATTCAGCTCTGAAATGGTTATTAGGTCTGAAAGACCCAGCGAGTAGGCTAGTGAGATGGTGGCTGAAACTCAGTGAGTTCGATTTTGAGGTGATACACAAGCCAGGTGTGAAACATACCAATGCTGACGCATTGAGCAGGAAAGTGGCAGTATTACAAGTAACAGGGGTGACTGAAGATGAGTGAAAAAGAGCACGAGCCGTGGATAGTGATTGCCAATTGTTCAGAAAGCGTCGTACCAGCAGCGTTAAGATCTGAAGTTTTGCAACAGGCGCATGACCATTTTCTTTCAGGACATGGCGGGAGAAGAGCTACGGATAGGCGGATAGCGGAGAAGTTTTGGTGGAGGACACGACGTCAAGACGTGGACGAGTACGTCAGGAATTGTGTGCCATGCGCACAACGTGCGGACTTGAGCCATCAAAAGATTCTGCTTCAAAGATTACCAGAGGCAGACAGACCTTTCCAACAAATCGGAATTGATGTATTACGCCCATGTAATAGGAGTGCAGCAGGGAATAAGTATGTGTTAACAGTGATTGACCACTTTTCTAGGTATTTAGTCATGGTCGCATTACCAGATCAGAAAGCAAGTACGGTGACGCAAGGTTTAGTTAATAATTGGTTACTGAGGTATGGGATACCTCAGCCCTTAATCTCGGATCAAGGTACTAATTTCACGTCTGATATGATGAAGCAACTGTGTAAGTTACTGAAGGTAGAGAAACTACAGACTAGTCCATTCCATCCACAAGCAAACGGACGAACGGAGAGAGTGCATCGCACGATCGCTAAGATGTTGAGTCACTATGTAAATAGTCAACACACCGACTGGGATGTGTACTTGCAGTTCGTAACCAGTGCATATAATAGTAAGGTACATACGTCGACAGGATTGTCGCCGTACGAAGTGGTGTATGGGCGGAAGATGCCATCACCTTTTGACATGCTTTGTCCAAGGCTGGGAGCGGAGGGCGAGCATGTAAGGCAATTTGCGAAAACCATTAAGGAAGTATGGCAGAGAGTTAGACGAGCTAACACGAAAGCGTTGGAACGACAAGAACAGATGGGAGGTACAACGAGGAAGTTGCCACAGTACAGAGTAGGCCAATGGAAGCTACTAGCTAATCCGTATGTTCCAAAAGAGAGAACCAAGAAGTTCACAAACAAGTTCCAGGGACCGTACCAGGTAGTGGAAATGACATCACCTGTCAATGTAAAACTACAATTGCCTACCAAGACAACGGTGGTTCACGTTAGTAGAGTTAAGCCGTTCCAGGGGGTAGTAGATCCGTGTATATGTACTTCTCCTTCTGGCAGAAAACGAAAAGAAGCGCCAGAAGCAGACAGTAAACCGGGTATTAAGTATAAGTAGCGTTCGAAGGATGTGTAAGGGGTGGGCTATGATCGCGCTCGAGAAACGCGCGACGCGAAGGCAATTTCTCGAGAATCTCTCGGGTACTCTCGCGAAGTTGACAGTGCTGCGCTCTCTGAGAAATTGCGCAAACCTTCAGTACACGAAGCACTGAGCCGCAGCGGTCGTATTCGTCGTACGTACGTGCACGAAAAACTTTGAAATTCTGTGATTGACATCAACTGTACTACCGTTATTAATGTGTACTGAAGTATTAGTATATGTCTCATAAGACAAAAATCATAGAATTGTTGTTTAAAACAAAGCACAGAATTCGCATGAAACAGAAGCTTTATTCTTACAAAATAAATTACCTTCTACATTCTGCATGTATGCATGCATGCTTAAACGTAAAAGAGAAGTGCTATACCCTTTAATATACAGAAACTCCGTACATGCGTTTACTTACTGAACAAAGAAAGGAAACAAAAGTTGTTCAGCAGAAGGCATTTTTACATCCCATTGCTGCACTGCCGTCGATTTTTGTTTAGAAATATGATTTTATTAACCAATTGGCCTTTTAGTCTGCTTCTTTGTTTGTTTATAAGTAGTCCTATTTTCGAAAATATTCTTCCACGCCGTCCGGTGTGGCCGTGCGGTTCTAGGCGCTTCCGTCTGGAACTGAACGACCGCTACGGTCGCAGGTTCGAATCCTGCCTCGGGCATGGATGTGTGTGCTGTCCTTGGGTTAGTTAGGTTTAAGTAGTTCTAAGTTCTAGGGGACTGATGACCTCAGTTGTTATGTCCCATAGTGCTCAGAGCCATTTGAACCATATTCTTTCACTGGGAACAGAAGTTGCAGGTATTGCAAGAATTTTTTGCCACCACAGCTAGACCTGGATAACTGTTTTCATTTTTTTCCCCAGTAGTGTAAAGGATTATCCGTACGTTGTAGGTACGGTGCTTCCAAATATCGTTGTACCTCCAGATCTATGCTATAACAACCGCTTTTCATTAGATTTTTATTGGAAACCTCGTCATCGAAAGAAGCCCATAAGAAACTACTGGCATTTTGTACGAAATGGTACTCGTGGCTAGTGTCGTTAGCAGCCGAATGAGTAGATCGTGCACTCTGCAATTAGGGTTGCAACGGCATGTTTTGAATGAATGGGATTCGTAAATGGTAACGTTTTGAATCTTGGGTCGAGAACTTTGGCAACAGCATGTACTTTGTTTCTATTAATCCTAGCCGGGCTATTAGTGAGTTGTGCAGATGTTGCTGTAGCTCTTGCGCTGTCGTGGTAGCCCACTTCCCATTGTATACAGTTAGGGTTAGCTGTCTGATTATTGGAATAGCTTTCGAAAGAGAGGTATAGTTTTCAGTTGAGATTTCACTTGGTACCACTTCAAATGGCTCCAGTACACATAAACATTCACTCAAAATTCGCGACTCGTCAGCTTTGAGGTTCTCTACACCTGAATACAAAGATGATAAACAGGCTGCAATGCATTCCTTTTGCTCCACTAGACGTTGTAGCATATAAAACGTACTGTTACATCGAGTTTCGGTTTCCTGAATCAATTTATGAGCAGGTTTTTTCATTCGATCTTGGATCTCATGGGGTTTTTCATTAGCATTGCAACTTGTTTTAAAATAGCTAACAATTTTTCTGGCCTTTTTTCGCATTATGCAGAGCTCACTGTTGCTGTTCAAAGAACTTTTCACAACTAAATTGATGGTGTGTGTTAAACAGGGCACATGTTGCATATCTATGTTGCCACTGTGAACAAGTTGTACGGCTGCCGTCATGTTACTGGCGTTGTCAATTGTGATGCTTACAACTTTGTTTTCAATGTTCCATTTTGAAATCACGTTATCTAGCGCCTCACCAATATTTAGCGCTGTATGTTTTTCCGGGAAGCGGAATGTCTCGAGAGCTAAAGTTTTCAGGCACCAATTAGTGTTAATGAAATGACCAGTTACAGCAATATATGCCTCACTATTGAGTGAGGTCCAAATATCGGTCGTTAAAGAAATACAAGTAGAGTCTTCCACGACCAAGTTTACAGCCTCTTTCTGTTTATGGTAATCGTCCCCAATCCTGAAGCGCAACTTTTTTCGATTTGGTATCGAGTATTGTGGGTCCAACAGTGAAACAAAACGTCGAAAACCAGTGTCCTCGACGATTGAAAGCGATTGAAAATCGTCTGTTATCATGGCCACTAGTGCTTCATCTAGCTGTTGTTGCCGTTTACTTCCCTCTATGAAGAGAAACGTAAGATTTAGATCAGTGCTCCTGCAAGCGGATACGTTATGCTCGACAACAAGTCCAATAAAATTACATATCGTATCGTGCAAAAGCTAGGATAGCATAGGTTTGATTTTTGGGGTATGTTGTATGTTATCGGAGTACGATTTAAAAAAATCAATGTCTTTTAAGCGCGGCGGACCGCTTCGGACACTATCCGAACTTTTACACGGAATTCACCTTCTGTACCATAAGTGCCTGGATATTTTGTCTGCCTCGCACTATTGGAAGAATGAGCCTCTGTATCCACGGACGTTGCTGTTTTATTGCTCGATAAATTTTGCAGTTTAAGATGTCTAATCATGCCCGTTGTATTTTTTGATACGTTACGGAGATTTTTACGACAAATGTTGCAAGTAACTTTATCTCCATCCTCCGTAAAGTATTGCCAGCACCATGATGTTCGTTTTTGAGTGTCCATATTGATTTAAATAACAACTTAACTCGAATGAAACCTGAGACCTACTAGTCACGAGCACAGCGATCAGCGAGTGTGTTTGTCTAGCGGCGGCATTCAATTCAAAAAACAGCGGCTCAGCCAACTGGCGAGGTGCGGCACACGCCGCCGAGCCGTTTCTCGTGAGCTTCTCAACGAGAATTGCTTGAGAACTAGAGGCTGGAGGAATTCTCGGTGCGCTCGAGTCGCCGCGCCTCGCCATCCCATCACTGGAGATGTGTAGTTAGCAGTAATTACCATGTGTGTATTATTTTCGTGCACGGACTAGGGGGAAGGAGTATACTGACGTGAGGTCTGGAACTTGACAAGGAATTAGAATTCAGAAAGCGGACGTAATTAGTTTGATACTTAACTTTAATCCATTAATGATGAACGTCGCTCTTGACGGTACATGATTCGCAATATTATCTGTTCAGAATACATTCGTAGTGACTGAATATGGCGCCTTGCTAGGTCGTAGCAAATGACGTAGCTGAAGGCTATGCTAAATTGTCGTCTCGGCAAATGAGAGCGTATGTAGACAGTGAACCATCGCTAGCAGAGTCGGCTGTCCAACTGGGCGAGTGCTAGGGAGTCTCTCTCCACTAGACCTGCCGTGTGGCGGCGCTCGGTCTTCAATCACGGATAGTGGCGACACGCGAGTCCGACGTATACTAACGGACCGCGGCCGATTTAAAGGCTACCACCTAGCAAGTGTGGTGTCTGGCGGTGACACCACAGATAGTATGGGGCATAGTCCTCTGGCAGCTGACACAAGCTGGCCAGGTACAGTATATGCCGTTGCGAAGTGGGGTGTTTTTCGGAAAACAACTGGATGCGGTCCTCACGAGTCACGAGTGGACGCTTCGGCTGTCACTCAGCATCCTGCAGGTAAGGAACGAGATGCGGCAGCTACAGGAGGTGGTATCGAGTGTGAAAACGGTTGCATCTAAGAACGGAATATTACAGGACGTGCAAGAAGAGTACGAGGCTTTGGATAGGTCATGTAAGGAAATAAGGTAACAACTGCACCAAGTCGTGAGCATGGTTCCAGGGAGGAGAAAGAGAGTAAAGAGGGGTTGGTTGAATGCAGGTGGGAAGTTGCTGAAAACAATTTTTGGAACAGCAGATAGAGACGATATTGAGGGTTTGAACAATTATTTAACAGTTTACGTGACAGGGAGGAAAGCATAGGGAAATTAGTGGATATACACACAACAGAGATACGGGGATTAGGTACAGAGTTGTTGAATGTGAAACGCGTGGTGCGTGGGATGGCTACAGGGTTACGAGCATATATAGAACAAACACAGAAATTATTGAATACGGATCTGGAACAGGTACAAACGCGATAGGATATAGTGGAAAGGAAGCTGGAAATGGCTAAATTGCTGCGGGAACTGGTTAACAGCATTGGTGATGCACGAGTGAGGATGGATGAATTACGAGAGGCAGTACATCACGCATTGCACGAGCAGGTGAGTGTGACATTGATGTCACCAGAAAAATTCAGACAGGGTCTGAAGCAGGCAGAGGGAGAGTTTCCAGAGGGGGTAAAGCACGTAGTGCCGAAAATTGAAGCGAGTATGTCACTTTTTTATCATATGTCTAGGATTAAGGTAACAACGGATCTAGTTAAGATGTATATAGAGATTAGATTTCCAGTAACTAGTGTGGGGAGACAGTATCACTGTTACACAGTGCATCCTTATCCGGTCAGATGGGAGCGCATGGGGAAGGGTGTACAGTTCAGGACACAGGAAGTTCAAAAAAATGGTTCAAATGGCTCTGAGCACTATGGGACTTAACTTCTGAGGTCATCAGTCCCCTAGAACTTAGAACTACTTAAACCTAACTAACCTAAGGACATCACACACATCGATGCCCAAAGCAGGATTCGAACCTGCGACCGTAGCGGTCACAGGGTTCCAGACTGAAGTGCCTAGAACCGCACGGCCACACCGGCCAGCGGATGTGTGTAGGAAAGAAGTAAAATATAGGATAGAACTAGAGTTAACGTATAGGGTAAATTCGGGGACGAATTTAATTTTTAGGAGGGGGCAGTGTTGCGGCCACATGTAGTAAGTGTTGCTTCACACAGTGGAGAATGGCAAAACAGAAGCATGCCGGCGACCGAGGCATTGCGAAGTAGGCAGGCACAGATAGCCTTGCTGACAGCAGCAGTCTACCAACAGACTGATGCGCCGGCCGGAGTGGCCGTTCGGTTCTAGGCGCTACAGTCTGGAACCGAGCGACCGCTACGGTTGCAGGTTCGAATCCTGCCTCGGGCGTGGATGTGTGTGATGTCCTTAGGTTGGTTAGGTTTAATTAGTTCAAAGTTCTAGGCGACTGATGACCTCAGAAGTTAAGTCGCATAGTGCTCAGAGTCATTTTGAACAGACTGACGCAAGGACGCACACAGACTGAGCGCCGAGCGAAGCCTGGAGAGTGCTGAGTAAGGGGAAGTGAGGCCAGCACGCTAAGTTACACTGCAATATACTGTGGGAGTAGTAACAAAAAGCTACCACCGAGGGTAAAAAAGTCCTTCTGCCGGATATACACTCCTGGAAATGGAAAAAAGAACACATTGACACCGGTGTGTCAGACCCACCATACTTGCTCCGGACACTGCGAGAGGGCTGCACAAGCAATGATCACACGCACGGCACAGCGGACACACCAGGAACCGCGGTGTTGGCCGTCGAATGGCGCTAGCTGCGCAGCATTTGTGCACCGCCGCCGTCAGTGTCAGCCAGTTTGCCGTGGCATACGGAGCTCCATCGCAGTCTTTAACACTGGTAGCATGCCGCGACAGCGTGGAAGTGAACCGTATGTGCAGTTGACGGACTTTGAGCGAGTGCGTATAGTGGGCATGCGGGAGGCCGGGTGGACGTACCGCCGAATTGCTCAACACGTGGGGCGTGAGGTCTCCACAGTACATCGATGTTGTCGCCAGTGGTCGGCGGAAGGTGCACGTGCCCGTCGACCTGGGACCGGACCGCAGCGACGCACGGATGCACGCCAAGACCGTAGGATCCTACGCAGTGCCGTAGGGGACCGCACCGCCACTTCCCAGCAAATTAGGGACACTGTTGCTCCTGGGATATCGGCGAGGACCATTCGCAACCGTCTCCATGAAGCTGGGCTACGGTCCCGCACACCGTTAGGCCGTCTTCCGCTCACGCCCCAACATCGTGCAGCCCGCCTCCAGTGGTGTCGCGACAGGCGTGAATGGAGGGACGAATGGAGACGTGTCGTCTTCAGCGATGAGAGTCGCTTCTGCCTTGGTGCCAATGATGGTCGTATGCGTGTTTGGCGCCGTGCAGGTGAGCGCCACAATCAGGACTGCGTACGACCGAGGCACACAGGGCCAACACCCGGCATCATGGTGTGGGGAGCGATCTCCTACACTGGCCGTGCACCACTGGTGATCGTCGAGGGGACACTGAATAGTGCACGGTACATCCAAACCGTCATCGAACCCATCGTTCTACCATTCCTAGACCGGCAAGGGAACTTGCTGTTCCAACAGGACAGTGCACGTCCGCATGTATCCCGTGCCACCCAACGTGCTCTAGAAGGTGTAAGTCAACTACCCTGGCCAGCAAGATCTCCGGATCTGTCCCCCATTGAGCATGTTTGGGACTGGATGAAGCGTCGTCTCACGCGGTCTGCACGTCCAGCACGAACGCTGGTCCAACTGAGGCGCCAGGTGGAAATGGCATGGCAAGCCGTTCCACAGGACTACATCCAGCATCTCTACGATCGTCTCCATGGGAGAATAGCAGCCTGCATTGCTGCTAAAGGTGGATATACACTGTACTAGTGCCGACATTGTGCATGCTCTGTTGCCTGTGTCTATGTGCCTGTGGTTCTATCAGTGTGATCATGTGATGTATCTGACCCCAGGAATGTGTCAATAAAGTTTCCCCTTCCTGGGACAATGAATTGACGGTGTTCTTATTTCAATTTCCAGGAGTGTAAATAGTGGAGTGCAGGCAGCAACGGACAGAAGCCATTAGAAAGCAGTTCGGATTTGAGGACTGACGTGGTCCGTGTCCGAATGTTCAATCTTCGTAGGTGACGATTTCGGAAGTCTGTTCCAGCTCGCAGGAGTCATCCGTTCGCCGCCAGATGTCAACTTCAGCTCTGGAGGTCGGCCCGAGTTTGGTCGGCACCATGGCTGACGAACTACAGCGATAACTTCCAGCAGGACCGGCGCAGCGCGGTCTTGGTCACAGGCGCCGCCGGGGACTGACGCCCGGACTTCACCGCAACTCGGCCCCACGGCGCGTGGTCCGTCCATGACGGTACCTCGCGGACATCGCGCGTGACGGCTTCCCAGCCGCCGGTGCAGCAGGCGTCGGCAGCTGACCTCATGTATTGGGGTGCCGAGCGGCGACGAGTTCATCTCAACCACAGGGCATCCTGGCTTCAGCGGAGCACTGGTGGCCTGAGGCTCCCGAGTGCGATCAGCGACGCGCGTTGCGCGCATTGTCAGAGAATCTACACAGCAGCAGCCAGGTGGAGAGGTCCACAGGGCTGGGCAGCGACGACGACGGAGAAATTGTAAAGAAAGTTCAATAAATAATTGTAAAACTCCACGCCGTCTCAGCCTTTGGCGCAGCCACTGTGTCTGCTGATAACAAGTGGTGCAGAAGTCGTAACACTAAGAAAAAGGGTTGCGATGACGGGTGTTCTGGTCCTACGATGTCTGATTCCTCGATGGGTTCCGCAACGGACCCTGACTCTCAGCTGTCTACCTAATTCTGATCGGAATTCCCGTATATCCCTGACCCAAGCCTACACGTTCCTTTCCTTAAATTTTAATCGTGTGGAATCAGAATTGCGATTGGCTTCTCTGCGTCAGTTCACTTATGATTCATGTGCGGACATTGGCTTCTTGCATGAGGTGTTATTTAGGCATTTTTTCTCACTTAGTTTTCGTGTTATCCTGTGCGCCTTATTTTTTCGCGAAGGCATTCCTATTGCTGAGGTGGAATTGTTGGATTCTGGCAGGGGCACAGGTTGTCAACATTTTAATCTTATCTTGGTTCTTTTAGATGCTCCTTCTGGCACTGGTCGCTCAGTGGATCGTTAGCGTTTTTATGAAGAGAATATTGTTTATCCATTGCGTAAGTGTCCTCTGGGTATTCTGTTGGGCGGTGATTTTAACTGTGTTTTTCGTCCTGCAGATCAATCGCCAAATTTTAATTTCTGTGGCGAATTAAATGAACTGGTCCGTTCCTTACGCCTGTAAGACTCTGGATATGTAAATACCCGAAGTTAGTTAATTTTACCCACTTTACTGCAACTTCTAGCAGCAGGTTAGATGGGTTTTACTTATCAGACTGCCTGCGCTATTGTATTCTTAGTGTTGAAATCATCGAATCTTCCTTTACGGATCGCTGTGCTGTGACTGCAGCTCTCAATCTGGAACGGCAACCAGGCAAATTGCTTCGCACTCCGTGGATGTTAAACGTCACTCACCTAGCTAACCCCTCTCTCAATGTCGTGATGCGAGGCGTGTGGGAGCGTGCTCTACGGTCCACTGGGAAGTACTCTTCCATCCTTGACTGGTGGACATTGCTGGCAAAACCGAGGCACAGGCAAACTTTGATACTTTTCTGTGCTGCCAAAGCGCGAGACTTTCGAAGAATTTACGAATATTACGATTCCGTCCTGCGGGAACGTTGTGATGCTGCGGACCACTCCCCTCTGCGAATTACGGATGTTAGGCGCGTAAATGCAAAATTTCTAAACTTGAAAAGAATATAAATGAAAGGGTTGAAAATGCGATCCAAGCCACGATCATTGGTGACGGGAGAACTGACTTCCTTATATCATTTTATTCGGCATCAGACCCGTCGCCGACGCGCTTGTAATTATTGTCTCACGACAAATAATGGACGTATCGTATCGGAGCAAGCTGATATAGTGAGTGTCTTACACCAATACTATGCAAACATCTACGACATCGGTGAGTCCAGTGCAACCTTTTACGACCCACTAGTCATCATCTTGGATACAGGACTTAAACCTAAACATTGTGAAACGGTCTTAGCTGCATTTCAGCCTGAGGAAGTTTACAAGCTTATTGTGGAATCACCTTCTCAAAAGTCTCCGTGTCTGGGCGGACTTCCCAAGGAATTTTACGTGCGCTTTTGGTCACTGTTGGGAGACGTATCCTTTGAATGAATTGTTAGAGGGTAGAGTTGTGCCGACCTTGTTCAAAGTGGGAAAAATTGTTTTAATCCCGAAACGTCCTCGATCGGCTCCCTCTCATAGCTTTCGCCCAATTACTTTTGGTTATAGGACTGTGGCGAGGGCAGCTAATAGTATGATGTCGGCTCTGATGGAAATGATTGTTGCAAAACATCGAAGTCGCGTACCTGGTCGTATCATTCTTACCCCTACAGTCGAGTGTCGTGACGTGGTTTCGGTTGCGGCTGTAACGTCCGTTCCTTATGCCCTTGCTTTCCTAGACTCTGATAATGCATTTGATCGTGTTAATGACGACTTTTTGCTTAGGATTCTGGAGGCAGTAGGTTTTACTGTTGACATACGGCGAGCGCTCTCAAATTTGTTGACAGGTATTTCAACTTCGGTGGTTGTTAATGGACAACTGACGCCCCCAATAAATATCCGTCGGGGTGTGCCTCAAGCAAGCCCGCTGTCATTGACTTTGTGTTGTCTCTGGAGCCCCTACTTCGGATGCCAGCTGAAAGGCTGGACACTTTCCGGAGGGACTATAGCTGTTCGTGCATACGCGGATGACGTGATGGTTCTACTCCGCAATTCTCGGAGATTCCTCAACTGAAGGGTGTAATCGATGATTATTGTCGAAGTTCAGGTGCACTAGTTATTGAAGGTAAATGCAGGCTTCTTATTTTGCGAAGTTTTGATGAGACCGATGTTCCTTGGGCTACTGCAGTGGATACGTCTCTCGGTATCATCATTGATCGTTGTCCACTCAAAATGGCGACGCTCAACTGGAAGCCTGTTGTGGAAAAAATTCAAGGAGTGATACTGGAACATGAATAGCGTTCTCTTACTCTGCTACAGAAAGTACTAATACTGGTTACATAAGTCTTATGCAAAGCTTACTATGCGGCCTAAGTTTCTCCTCTTTCCTCGATGACAGTGTGTCCGTCCTGCTTGTCTTCAACTCCCTGTTCACATTCGTCGCATAAATTATAAGTTAAAACACATTCGTGACTTGTATCTTGCGGTTAGCTATTTAGTGGCTGACGTTTTATGGAGACCCGTCCTCACCATGAAATTCCTACAGACTCGTTGGAAAGCGGTCTTGCCCGAACCTCGTTGTAAGAGGATCGTGGCAAACAAAGTGGACGATAGTTTGGTGCAATGCCAGTCTTCCGATTTTGCCGATGCGCGTAGCGTCCTCTTGGTTGTTGTTGTTGTTGTTGTTGTGGTCTTCAGTCCTGAGACTGGTTTGATGCAGCTCTCCATGCTACTCTATCCTGTGCAAGCTTCTTCATCTCCCAGTACCTACTGCAACCTACATCCTTCTGAATCTGCTTAGTGTATTCATCTCTTGGTCTCCCTCTACGATTTTTACCCTCCACGCTGCCCTCCAATACTAAATTGGTGATCCCTTGATGCCTCAGAACATGTCCTACCAACCGATCCCTTCTTCTGGTCAAGTTGTGCCACAAACTTCTCTTCTCCCCAATCCTATTCAATACTTCCTCATTAGTTACATGATCTACCCATCTAATCTTCAGCATTCTCCTGTAGCACCACATTTCGAAAGCTTCTATTCTCTTCTTGTCCAAACTATTTATCGTCCATGTTTCACTTCCATACATGGCTACACTCCATATGAATACTTTCAGAAATGACTTCCTGACACTTAAATCTATACTGGATGTTAACAAATTTCTCTTCTTCAGAAACGCTTTCCTTGCCATTGCCAGCCTACATTTTATATCCTCTCTACTTCGACCATCATCAGTTATTTTGCTCCCCAAATAGCAAAACTCCTTTACTACTTTGAGTGCCTCATTTCCTAATCTAATTCCCTCAGCATCACCCGACTTAATTAGACTACATTCCATTATCCTTGTTTTGCTTTTGTTGATGTTCATCTTATATCCTCCTTTCAAGACACTGTCCATTCCATTCAACTGCTCTTCCAAGTCCTTTGCTGTCTCTGACAGAATTACAATGTCATCGGCGAACCTCAAAGTTTTTATTTCTTCTCCATGAATTTTAATACCTACTCCGAATTTTTCTTTTGTTTCCTTTACTGCTTGCTCAATATACAGATTGAACAACATCGGGGAGAGGCTACAACCCTGTCTTACTCCCTTCCCAACCACTGCTTCCCTTTCATATCCCTCGACTCTTATAACTGCCATCTGGTTTCTGTACAAATTGTAAATAGCCTTTCGCTCCCTGTATTTTACCCCTGCCACCTTTAGAATTTGAAAGAGAGTATTCCAGTCAACATTGTCAAAAGCTTTCTCTAAGTCTACAAATGCTAGAAACGTAGGTTTGCCTTTCCTTAATCTTTCTTCTAAGATAAGTCGTAAGGTCAGTATTGCCTCACGTGTTCCAGTGTTTCTACGGAATCCAAACTGATCTTCCCCGAGGTTGGCTTCTACTAGTTTTTCCATTCGTCTGTAAAGAATTCGTGTTAGTATTTTGCAGCTGTGACTTATTAAGCTGATAGTTCGGTAATTTTCACATCTGTCAACACCTGCTTTCTTTGGGATTGGAATTATTATATTCTTCTTGAAGTCTGAGGGTATTTCGCCTGTTTCATACATCTTGCTCACCAGATGGTAGAGTTTTGTCAGGACTGGCTCTCCCACGGCTGTCAGTAGTTCCAATGGAATATTGTCTACTCCGGGGGCCTTGTTTCGACTCAGGTCTTTCAGTGCTCTGTCAAACTCTTCACGCAGTATCATATCTCCCATTTCATCTTCATCTACATCATCTTCCATTTCCATAATATTGTCCTCAAGTACATCGCCCTTGCATAGACCCTCTATATACTCCTTCCACCTTTCTGCTTTCCCTTCTTTGCTTAGAACTGGGTTTCCATCTGAGCTCTTGATATTCATACAAGTCGTGTCCTCTTGGTATCAGGTAGTAAATAACTTGATTCCAACGAACGAGCAACTTTTCCGTATGGGGCCTAGCGACACGGATTTACGTAGTCGTTGCACGTCTACGTATACGATACGACATCGCTTTATTTGTGGAGGTCACATGGCAAATTGGTCTTGGATTAGGACACAATTGGCCTTCCTTACTCGATCTTCTGAGACTTTATACACTACGGACATCATATTGCACCCAGATTCTTCCTTCTTTCCTCGGTCGGAAACCCGTACGGTCATGTGGTTGCTGGGACACTTCGTTCATTATATTGTAGAAGGCGAGGGGAAAGATCTCACGAACTTCATACAACACAAGATCACTGCCTACTGGACATGCTTGCGAATGCCTCGATATCGAGACCTCATGTTGAGTCTTTTTTTCCGTGGGCAAGGTGTTAGTTAATTTCATTTTTCTGATGATAGCGTTTTCTTTGTTATGTATGTTTTACAGCTGATTTGCTTCGACTTGTTCTCTCCTAGTTTACCTGCTCGTTTTGCTTTGTGTTTTGAATCAGTATCACTCCAGTTCTATTGCAAAATTGTATAGATGAAGCATATATACACATGAGCGTATACAGTACATTGTCACAAATTTCCAGTAACCGGTTGCAAATAGTATTTAAAATTCCTTAACTAGTTTTCAACGCCAACTAGGGGCGCCTTCTTCAGAAGAAACTGTTACCTTACCTAACAATATCACAGGAAGGTACACTAATAACAGGTAGGCATTAGAACAAACTCTTAATTTTTACAAATTAAACTGCATAAATACTCACATGTGGTTAAAAGGAAATTTGAGCGACATCGCTCTAGTTAAAACATTAAAACCACAATTAAAACGTTTTCCACCTGAATACATAACAGGTTTAATTAAAATTTTAAAACAATATGTAAATATGCCACTAAGGGCACTACAGTGGTATAGGACGCGAGTGAGTAACAGCGACTGCGCGAGCGGGCTGTAGCAAATGACGACGTGAACATGATACAGTTTCGTTATTAAAAGGAGTGCTGAGAGTAATAATTCTGGCTTTGGTCTTATTTCTAAAGATTTTATCTACTACAGTCAGCTTATATTCGTTATTAACTGCAATGTTTTTTAACAAATTTATCTCAGTTCCAAGATTTTCGGCGGACGGTGGTCTAGAAACAGCTCTTTGGATGGCTGAGTGAAAAAAGGCTTTTTGTGGGATTCAGGATGCGTTGAAGAGGCTGGTACAATCTTTGCGAAAAATGTTAAAGGATATTGTATCGTCAGTTATCGTTAATGTTAAACCGAAGTAGTTTAACTGACGATGTTCATTTTCGCGCTCACATGTGAACGTAATTTTTTCGTGCAGTTCATTGAAGATTTTAAACAGATGGTTAGTACCAGATTCAGGGCCTCTGTAAATAATCAAAATGTCATCAACGTATCGGCAATAAAATAAAATACCTAATGTTGAAGCTGAAAAATTTTTAAAGAAATTTTGTTCTAAGGAATTTATGAAGATATCGGCTAAGACACTTGCTAACGGATTTCCCATAGCGATTCCGTCATGTTGTTGGTATAACTGTCCATTAAATTCGAAATAATATTTCAAAGCGATACGTAGTAAATTCATGACATAGGTAATTCGCTCGTCAGTAATGTCTTTTTTAAAAAACCGTAAATTTTTTTCCACAATATCTAAGGTTGTGAGTACAGGTACATTCGTATATAAAGTCTTAATATAAAACAAAACAATCTTGGTATCTCAATCACATTCCAAATTTCTGATTTTATGGACTAAGTTCTGGCTACTCGAAACTGAAAAATTATTTTGAAAAATAAAGGATTTTTTAAATATATCGTGCAGAAACTTTGCTAAGGTGTGGTAGGCACTATTCATGCTATTAGAAATGGGACGAATTGGATGATCAGTCGTATTCACCTTTAACTGAGAACGCAATCTTGGAGGCTAAAGAATTTTAAATTCTGTTTGCAACCAGTTGGCTGGAAATTTGTGACATTGTAATTGCTGATCACAGCCATGTTCAAAACATTAATATTTTTACCTGCCCAAGTATCCAAGGCTGAATCCAAATATAAAGATGTAAGGAAAAAGATCATCAACACAGGTGTGGCAACTGAGTTTAATAAACGTTGTGAAGAGCAAGGGCTTGTACCAAACTATGTAAAAGTTTTTCAAAAAAGTTGTTCAAAAAAGAACCAAAAACGTTTAAATGTCTTTTACAAAAAATCATTACAGACAAAATCAGAATGTTATACAGTAAGAAAGATAGTTTGAACGAAGAAGTATATTATTTGTATCTTGAAGTCACAAAGTTGTTTCGTGTATAGTACAACTTTCAAGTTGATGGTTTTTGGAATCACATATCTGACAGCTTAGAAAATTATAAGCAGATTATTACTAACAGACACGAAAAGAAACTTAGCAAACTAGGTCGTCTTTTGCCTGTAAACAATTCTCAAGATATTCAAAGTTTTCAAAAAAATGGTTCAAATGGCTCTGAGCACTATGGGACTCAACTGCTGTGGTCATAAGTCCCCTAGAACTTAGAACTACTTAAACCTAACTAACCTAAGGACATCACACACATCCATGCCCGAGGCAGGATTCGAACCTGCGACCGTAGCGGTCGTGCGGTTCCAGACTGTAGCGCCTTTAACCGCTCGGCCACTCCGGCCGGCAAAGTTTTCAAAAAACTGATCGTAAATTTTACGCCAGAATTTTAAACAAAACTGACATAAATTTTACAAATCAGGAACTGTCTTTGCTAGAAAAAAGTCTCGAAGTACAACATCTGTCCTAATATATCTGACCATAATGTTGTAGAAAATATGATGGTAGACCTTAAAAGTGGCCTCGATTGCTTAAAAATAGATAACGATTGTCAAACTAGAATAGCCCATTATGGTGAAATAATTTTTATTTTATGTGCAGAACAATTGTAAGTTTATATCGCACAATTTGTAATGGAACTTTTATAAGCAGATTTCCCTTATAATATTTTCTCGGTTATTGAAATTTTTATTTACTCATACTGTAGACAGAACTACCTGACCAACATGTGGATAAGGGAGGAAATTACGTTTTAATAGAGCTAACACAGGGATTTTGCGCCCGCCCCATTTCGTAAACGATTTATGAGCCAGATACAGCCGACATCCGCAGCTGGAGCGCGATGCGATCGCCTACACCACGGTTGGAGCCCACATACCGCATGCACAACTCGCATCGTTTCTGAGCGTTCGTGTGCCGACATCTTAAGACAATCCTCTTTAGCGTTTCGTGAACTCAGTTGCTGAGGATTTGTTTCCGTTCGCTCTTACTTTTCACTGATCACGTTTCTCGGTTTCGAGACATGTACACGCTCATCGATAAGGACATCGTTACTAGCAAATGGAGTGGCAAGGTAATTAAGACACTGGACTCATATGAAGCGTAAGTGGAGTCCAAATCCCAGTCCGGCTCCATCACCGATTGCAGTTACCGGAAAAGTTCCTTAAACAAAGCAACAGCCAGTTTTGAAGAATCTGCGCTAGTAGAATAGAATTGCGGAAAACACAAGTCCGGAAACAATTTATTGGACTCACCAAAACGAAACAATAATACAATTTCCAAAAAGAACGACAGACTCGATCTCAACTGCGGATCGTCACAAATATACAATAACAAATAATAATAGAAAAGACCTGACTCTTCACGGCGAGATATCAAAGTCAAAACAATTCTACAATATCAAGCTATTCGTCGACTATACCAAGTCCATCCGCAAGAGATCGGCGAGCTGGAAGAGGCGTCTGGCCGTGGCTGCCGGGGTGCCAGCTCTGTGTACTTCCTAGCGCGTGCGTCGACCTGCCCTTTGCCGGCAGTGCGCCGCCTTATGAAGCCCGTTTGGCGGATGTGTCTGTCGGAACTATATCACATGCCTGGCGTATCAAAGTAGTTTCTGGGCTAGCTGCGACCTCTAGTGAAACTGTTCTACAGGCTCCGCGAACGGGTAGCGGTCTCTGACGGTCGTTGGTGGAGACCTGGTGTTGTGTTGTTTTGTGGCCGCCGGTAAATACTTGTGTTGACAACACAGACGACGTAGGCTTTGCTGGTGAATATACGCCCTGTGATGCAGGCATCCCGTGTTCGTTGGAAGTGAACTGGGATGCAGATGCAGTAGGCACTCCGATGTCTGAAGTGGGCGGCCACAGCAAGTTTACTGCCTCTTTCTTGTACAGTCTAAACCGACTCGGCTGCGCTTTACGGCGACAGATCGTTAAACTCTAACCCTCCTTCCTGTGGTTGATTCTTTCCCCTATCCTTGTCGTACCCGAACTAATGCTCTTCCTCCGATACTCGATGTCACCAATCTTCTGTGCTTCCTTTGTTTTCTTGAAATGTATAATGAGCATTACCAGCAACTGCAAGTAAACTGCAGGAAGGTAAGAGTATCACTCTTCATCGTCGTGCAGATCATTAGGGACAGAACATTAGCTCAGTTGGACAGTGATCAGTAAGGAAATTGTCCGTGTATTATTCGAAGGAATCATTCCAGCATTCACGTGAAACAGTTTGAGGAACTGCTGGAATCGTGAATCTAGATGACTGACAGGATTTTAAACCTAGATCCTCTCGAATACGAGACCAGTCTTCGAGGCACTGCGCTACCTCCGTCAATGTAATAAAATTGCTACATTTCTTACATCCACATCAATTTAATTTGCTTCATTCAAGGAAATGCACTCCTATTGTTGTCTTTTAGGGAGCAAGTAAATTACTTTTTAACGACTTACGTCCTCTCTGGCATCAGTTCGTTACTCTTTATTAAAACGTTTTCTTAGATTGATTTCTTGTCTGTTTGTTTAGTACAAATTTTTCAGCTGATTTTGAAATAGCTTCGCAATCAGCTACAGCCTTGTACAGCCTTTAAATTTTAAACGTAGCTCCCAACTGGATTACAATGCAATAATAACTCGTTTTCCTGTCGGTCTGTGCGGTAGAGGTGGAAGGGGGGTGGGGGTAAGACTTGTTGGCAACACCTGACTTCTAAGCTGCCCTGCACGGCTGCCATGTTGTGACGATAGAATAGGAATATGTTCCAGGGGGCACATGTGTGGACGAACGTGGTTGAGGGGAGACAGGAGGGATGAGAAGATGGATAGTGAGAGGGGGAGCATGAGGTTGACATAGACAGGAGGGAATAGCAGATGGACAGGTAGAGGTGGGAAGAGTAGATGGACAGAGGGAAGGGGTAAGTAGGCATGGGCATAGAGAGGGGGAGGAGGAGGAGGACAGAGAAAGGGGTGAGAGGGTAATCAACAGAGAGAGAGGGAAGAGGAGAAGGGCAGAGAGAGGGGGGGAGGCGATGGATAAAGAGAGGAGGCTGGAGATTGACAGTGAGTGTGGGAAGAGGAGACAAACATGCAGCAAGGGGGAAGGAGAAAATGGACAGAGGGGGGGGGAGGAGGAGGAGAATGGAAGAAAGAGGGTGGAGGTTGAGATGGACAGAGAGAGGGGGTTAGAAGAGATGGGTAGAGAGGGGGAGGAGTAGATGGAGAGAGAATTGAGAGGAAGAGATGGATAGTGAGTGTGGAAGGAGGACATAGGCAGAGAGAGAGGGGGGAGGAGGAGATAGACAGAGGGACATGGTAAGGCGGAGATAGTGAAATGGGGAAGGAAGAGGTGTACCCAGAGAGAGGGGAGGAAGAGATGTGAGAAGTATATGAGACATACATGTACAAGGGCGAAACTATGGATGTTAAGTTAGTACGGACATAAAAATCTTATTAGAATTGACACAAAATTAATTTTTCTTGTTTCTTTATTTTTAAATAACAATTAAACAGACTGGTATATTATTAATAAGCAGGTAGAACACTGTTCTATTTCAGATATTATTAAAAGTAGGACACTGAAATCAACTTGAAATTTAACACATTTCTCTTTTATAATTTCATAAAAATGTTCAAAATCCATTTGGAAATTTCACACACACAAGACTAAAAAGCAGATAATAATTACTTAAATAAAGTATATTTTTGATACAATTTTTTTTAATTGGCTAAAAGTATAAAATAATGTCTCCTAGATCCATACAAATTCCTAAGCCCACACAGGTAGTTCTCAAAGTTTGTGACTGTGAATTTTTAATAACTATGAAAATAGTTGTAAGAATTATAATGAAAAACCTGGGGCGCATGCAATAAATAGTTGGTGCATGAATACTTCACCTCTTAACTATTGTCTGTTGTATGCGCCCGATGTTTTCCGATATAAACTTTAGAAAAATTTCATAGTTTTAAAAATTCGCAATCACAGACTATCTGTATGGTGTTAGGAATCTCTATGGTGCTAGGAGAAATTATTTTATCCTATTTGGTCCGATTTAAAATCATGTTGCATTAAAAAATTATTTTATTCGAATAATTGTTTTATTTCTCCAATGTTGTTTCTCTTGAGACGCTTTACTCATGTGCATCAATAAGTGTAAGTGTTTCGTTGATGGAATTTCTTTCACGTCCTTCTTGTGGTTTATTAAGTGCTTTTGTAAAGGGTTGGCTGTTTGCTAGTTTTACTAAGTGATTATTTAATGAAACTGACGTCTGCCAATTCTCAAATACGACCGAAGAATTGATTCCTTTAATATGCGTCTGACACATCGTCACATGTTTTGTAGAGTACTTGGTTACTACGAAGAGTGTCAATATTTCTTCTTCTCAGATTCGTCGCTGTCTGTTCTGGGAGATAATCCGTAACATTATGAACTAATTGAATAACTGTATTAATTTCCTCTCCCTTCCTGTAAGTGGAATATAAGCTCCCACTTCCTGGACATATCATGACTTCGGTTTTGTTAAGGTATTTCGTTATGTTCCTAGAGAGAGAGACATTTGCATTTTCAGTGTTGTTTACATTGTCTTCTTTGTGATTTTTGCCTTGGGGCTTCCTTGATCTTGATGTTAGTTACGAAATGTGTCTTCTTAAAAGATATTTACTGCCCAGTCTCAAACGTTAACTTGTATGAATGGCGAGTGGCGGCGCAATGATTAGCACACTGGGTTCGCATTCGGAAGGATGAGGATTCAAATACACCTTCGACAATCAACATCTAATTTCTCGTGGTTTCCTTACATCGTTTATGGCGCATTCCGGGATGGTTCCCGTGAAAAGAACGATGGTGGTTCCCTTCTCCATCCTTGTGTAATCTGAACTTCTATTCTGTCTCTAATAACATTTTCTTTCTCACCCCTCCGCTTTTTTTTTAAATACTAAAGCACGATATGCTTATCGTAAGCAAAACTATTGACAGGTGTGTTTCATCTCCTGTAACCGACACTCACTTAGACTTTAAAGCCTGTTTCTGGAAATTACATTTCTAATTATTTTGTAACCTTGTTCAGCTCGCAGTGAACACCAGTATATCTTATAAACTTGGCTCATGGCTGTTTAGATTTTAAGCACATTCGGCATCTCATGCATGTACTAAGTCTGTGATCTCATTTTCGTTAGCATTTAATGTACTGATTGTATTGACAATTTCTTTAAATTCATACATATTACGAACATTCATTTATGTATGTATGTATGTTCCACATCTGGATCGACTTCCACCAGACTTTGTACACATATCAGATACTGTCTGGAAACAATCGCTGTAGGGGTAAGAACCACCTATCTAACAACGGTGGGGTGGGGGTGGAGGTGAAAAGGAGTGTAGCCACGACACGCGATTACTCAGACCTTGTTCATTCCGTATTTGAGAATGAGCGTGTTAATGACTTGCAAAAAACTTTACACATAATTTCAAACCTTTGCGAAACGTTTCTCGCTGACAGTCCCCACAAAATGATGAACGGAAAAAAGTTTATCGCTTACTACATTTTTGTTGTTCATATAGTAAAACTGTCGCGTCATGGATAACGTTTTAATTTACTACTTCTTTGTTACTCAGTTTATCCGGAACACATTTTGCAGACATTATCCACGTATACCGCTGAGTGCACCTACAAAATTATATCACTGTACGACATATAGCCCAGGACATATAACGTCATAAGCATTGAGCTGTGAGAAAACGAAACTACAGGGCGAAATTCTCCTAGCGATGTAGGCGAACTACGTGAACAAATTTGTGTGAAATATGTTAAATTCGTGTGATGTGTATGTAAAATATGCTTACGCAGGAAAAGCCGACGGTATAAAATTATTCCTACAACTCTGGATCGATTTCAAACAAACTTGGTACGCATACTACTTCTTATGGAAAGAAATCTGTGGTGTAAGGACTAGCGACATCCTGTTGCGGGGGGTGGGGGGGAAGAGATGCAGAGACAGAGAGGGGGAAGGAGAAGGTGGGCACATACAGGGTGAGTCACTAACTATTGCCACCAAGAGTAACTCCGAAGAATGATAGGAGCTGAACAGTTTGTGGGACAAAAGTTGCGTGGGACAACGGGGGCCATAATATGACGTAGGTTTTTTGTTGCTAGGTGGGTCAACTTTGCTCTTTTAAATGGGATGCTATAGTTTGGTATTTATTATCTGATAGCGGCTATCGAGACGAATCCAGTCATGTGTAACAGTAAGGTGGTTGAAGGTCAACGAAGGTCACAAAGGTGGCATGACTGTCCACTTACAAAAGGTGTTCGAAGTCATGACCACTGGTATCAATGCAGTGCTGCAACCTTCTTATCATGGATTGAGTGGGATTCTTTATCACTTCGGCACTTATCGAAGCACATGCTCTGACAATTCTCTCTCGCATATCTTCAGATGTAGTTGGAACGTCTTTATAAACAATGTCTTTCACAAATCCCCAAAAGAAAAAATCCAGAGGCGTCAAGTCTGGCGAACGAGCCGGCCACGACGTATCTCCTCCGCGTCCAATCCAACGATTTGGGAATTGTCTCTGCAACTCATTTCTAGCCATCAGCGAAAAATGTGCCGGACACCCAGCGTGTTGATACCACATTCTGTTTCTTGTTCCTAAAGGTATTTCTTCCAATAACAGACTTAATGTTTTTTGCAGGAATGTGCTGTACTTCCTACCATAATATTTCATTCTATGAAATAGGGGCCTATAATTCTGTCTTCTGCAACTTGCCGCAGCCAACATGGATTTTCAGTTGCACAATAATGCATGTTATGGAAATTACCATTTTCATGGTTCATGAATGTAGCCTCGTCAGTAAATAAAATGAAATTAATAAATGTGTCATCCCTCTGAATCTGAGGTTGAGCCCATCGGCAGAATTCAATGCGACACATACAAGCCGTACCAGTTAATTCTTGTTGGAGACTGACATGGTAAGGATGATATTTATGGTGATGCAGAACACAAACAACACTAGTCTGACTCATGCCAGATTCCCTTGCGATTTGACGCAAACTAATACAAGGATATCGAACCACAGTGGCAAGAGTAACAATTTCCTTTTCCTCGTTACTAAAATTTCCTTTGCCGGGTATGTTTCCGATTCGTTAAAGATCCAGTTGTTCTCAATTTATCATACACATATTTAAATGTACGACGTGTAGGGCGTGTACATTGAGGATATCTTTCAGCGTGTAGGTCTCTTGCTCTCACTGAACTTCGTTGGCATTCTCCGTAAATGAGAAGTGTATCGACTTGTTCTTCGACGGAATACAACATTCACATTAGCTTGATTCGACGATACTAGTCTTATCGTTCCTGTTAGTGTTGTATTGTGAAAACATCGAATGGTGTTTACATGTCAATGGAACGTTAAATGGATACGCCGTATTCGGCGAATATTTATTGTTTGCACGATATACTGGAGAGAATTGTCAGAGTATGTGCTTCGATAAGTGCCGAAGTGATAAGGAATACCACTCAGTCCACAATAAGAAGATTGCAGCACAGCATTGATACCAATGGTCATCACTTCGAACACCTTCTGTAAATGGACCTTACTGTTACACATAATTGGGTTCGTCTTGATAGCCGCCATCAGAAAATAAGTACCAAACTATAACATCCCATTTAAAAAAAAACTAAGTTCACCTTCAAATCTCTGACGTGACCCCTACTAGCAGCAAAAAACCAATGTTATATTATGGTCCCCCGTTGTCCCATGCAACATTTGTCCCACAAACTTTTCAGATACTATCATACTTTCGAAATTATTTTAGGCGGCAATAGTTAGTGACTCACCCTGTAAAGTGGAGGAGGAGACAGACAGCGAGAGGGGAGAAGAGGAGTTAGACAGTGAGAGGGGAATGAGGATATGGACAGAGGGGGAGGAAGAAGAGATGTGGAGAGGAAGGGGGAAGGAGAAGATGGGCTAAGAGGAGGTGAAGAGGAGACTGAGGGGACAGGGGGAGATGGGCAGAGGAGAAAGGAGCCGATGGAGACAGTGGAGGGGGAAGCAGATAGAGAGAGGAAAGAGGAGGAGATGAACAGAGATGGGGGGAGGAAGAGATCTACAGAGACAGAGGAGACAAGGACATGGGTAGGGAATGGAAACAGGAGGAGAGAGACAGGGAGAGGAGGAGGTGCACAGTAAGAGTGGGGACGAGAAGCTGGACAGAGAGATGGTGGAGGAAGAGGTGGGCAGAGGGAGGATGGGAGGAGGGGGTGGTCTTAGAGGGGAGAGGAGGAGATGGACAAAAGGGAAAGGAGCAGATGGACAGAGAGGAAAGGAGTAGCTGGACAGAGAAAAGAAAGGAGGGGAGAGAAGATGTATAGAGACAGGTGGATGGAAGAGATGGACAGAGAGAGGGGGGGAGGAGCAGATGCACAGAGGGGAAAGGAGCAGATGGCCAGAGAGGGGAGGAGCAGTAGGACAGAGAAAGGAATGGGGAGAAGATTGAAAGAGACAGATGAGTAGAGGAGATGGACACAGAGAGGGGGGAGGAGGAGATTCACAGAGTGAGGGGAAGAGGAAATGGGCATCGAAAGGAAAGAGGAGATGGACAGAGATAGTGGGGAGAAGATAATGGACATAGAAAGAAAAGAGGAGGAGATGGAGAGAGAAATGGGAGAAAAGGAGATGGACAGAGGAAGTAAAATGGAGATAGACAGAAAGAAATGGAGGAGGAGATTGACAGAGAGAGGGGGAGGAGGATATAGACAGAGAAACAGGAGGAGGAGATCAGAGAGGGAGGGAGCAGATGTATGGATGGGGGAGGAGCAGATGGACAGAGAGAAGAGGGAGAAGGACATGAAAAGAGTGGGGGAGGAAGAGATGGACAGAAAGAGGGGGAACGAGGAGATGAGCTAATAGAAGACTGGAAGGAAAATATAACTGGGCTATGCCGGCTGCTCAGGTAGTATAATACCGTCTAAACGTATGCTCCTCTTCAAGGAGTGTTTTTTGTTGTTGACATCTATAAATACTGCTACATGCTTCGAACGTTTGTTAGCTATTCATTTCAGCTGTTTTTTGAGGCTCAGTAATTTACAACATTCTTCAAATTTTCCAAAGATAACTCGGTATTCCAGATTTTAAAATCAGTTAGCTTCTCTAACTTGAAAACAATGTCGCGAACAGTATGATGTAGGTTTTTGGCGACAAGGAAATACCTCTATAGTCATTAATATATACTCTTTTCTCCATTCTGTGCGAATGATGCATCTGTAACCATTTTCACAAGTCCAAACTTCTGGTATTAGCTGGCGTATATTTTTGATTGTTTGTGGTGTGTCTAAGGCGAATGCTTAGTTATTTTTCTTCACCTGTGTCGATCATGATTTCTAGTTCGTCTGGTGAGACAGTCTGAATGAGTTTATGTGAGTTGTGTGGCAAGCGTTACCTGTAATTCCTGATAGATCAGTAGCTCTACACAATATTCAGAAAACAGTTCTTGGCTTTATCCGTTTGCCACTTTCATTATAACTGTTCTTATTTTTTTCTTACGTATTTTGTGAAATTAGTCATAGTACAGTTCAATGTTTGTGGACATAATCTCCGACTTCAGTTGGGATAAAGAGAAATCTTTCTTCTTAGTTAATTTTATTTTGATTTTAACGTTACTAACTGCTATTAAGGGGGCACTATTTTTACGTTGTCTTGGAAGAGTAAGATACAGTGGAGAAATCAAAAACGTGTTGCGATTGTATCAGAGTCACGCGACCATCCTAGACAGCCTTCAGCAATCTGTATTTGACGAGGATGATGGCTTTATTGACGAGAAGCTGGCGATTGTTGGTCATTGTCGATCACGCCATTTACATAAATCAGCAAGAATGACGTACCAGTTACACTGCAATCTGCGTATACTCACACTGACGTCAGGCTCGTATAAATTTTCCCGTTAATCGCGCGGTATTAAGGAACAAGTGAAGAAGTTACATGGATGCTGTCTCAGATTTTCCTTGTTGCACTTCTGCATAATTGTTTCAGATAACATATAATGATACAGCTGTTCGGAGGTCAAGGGAAGTCAGCTGTGAAACGAACAGAACTGACGGAATAGTTTTCGTCGAGGAACGGTGACTTTACGTCTAAGGTTAAAACGTAGCTAAGAAACGAATCGTCATAACGATTATCAGCGAACAAGATAAGAGATAAAATTTACTGACTGATTACAGAAATGAAAGTCGAACGGCATTGGTGGTTAGGAGTCCGTTAAGGAATTTCAGCTACCAAAACAGTTTCCCTTTCTTTTTTTACCGCTTGTGTTGTTGGAACTTTTTCTTAGCTTGATCTCATTAACTTAGATTTACATGTCGAGCGAAGAAAGGTAAAAGTTTAGCGTTTCGTCGACATCGATGATCTAACAGAGACAGAGCATTAGCGTAGCTGGACCGGGATGGGGGAAGTAAATGTGCCGAGCGAGTCCGCAGCTCGTGGTCGTGCGGTAGCGTTCTCGCTTCCCGCGCCAGGGTTCCCGGGGTCGATTCCCGGCGGGGTCAGGGATTTTCTCTGCCTCGTGATGACTGGGTGTTGTGTGATGTCCTTAGGTTAGTTAGGTTTAAGTAGTTCTAAGTTCTAGGGGACTGATGACCATAGATGTTAGGTCCCACAGTGCTCAGAGCCATTTTTTGATGTTTAGGAAAGCGAAAGTAACCCGATTTACGAGACAATTTCAGCAGCCCTCAGTTTTTTTGCGGATAATGCTGTCGTTTACAGACAGTACAGTCATCACACGATCAGAAAGAATTACAAAATATACATGGTGCGGAATGCGCCAATTGTGCCTGAACAGTAAAAGAGTGAGGTCGTCTACAAGAATACTAAAAATAATTTCTTAAATTTCTGTTACACGATGAATCATACAAATTCAAATGTTGTGGATTCAGCTAAATAAACTACGAACAACTTGAATCACATAGAAAATATTGTAGAGAAAGTGAATCAAACACTGCCTTTTACTGAGAGAACACTTAGAAGATGCAAGAAATCTACTGAACAGTCGGCTCTCAGGCCTCTTCTAGAGTGTTATTGGGCGGTATGGGATACTTACAAGATAGAATTTATAGATGTAATAATAAAATAACATTTTTGTTCTTACCTAAATATATTTATGTATTTCAGTTGTTAGTTTACAAATAAAATCCATCAAGGAAATCCCTGAAAACATGTCATTACTAGGATAAAAAAGTATTTGATATCTCAAGCTACATGCGCTACTATGAACAACGCACTGACCACCAATATAAACTTTTTATTTACAAAATCTAGGCTCAGAATTAGGGAAGTTTTTACCAAATTATAACTTAATGGATGTAGAGAGCACTTTAATGGCGTAAATCCTACGCAAACCGACAATTTTCGAAGAATGGAAGACACAGAGGCATAAGGCTTAACGATGAACATCTCATTGGCTGAGAGCTCATTAAAGAGGCACTTTCTTCTCAGAAAAAAGTTTATGGAGCGAAATCATTCGCGTTCTACTCACGGGAACCGTCCCACCGTTTCCGTCTTGTGATTTATGAAAGCCGTGCAAAACATTTGACTCCACTACTCCAGAACCAGAGTCCAGTGACTTAAACAGTACGTCACCTTCCGCTATTAATGCACTTGATCTGGGAAAGTGTGGATGCTTGTCATACAGTAGAAACAAAGAACGAAATAATTAGTGGTAACGGCAATTCTGAAACTTGTATGGACTGTTTTTCCATAGGCAGTATTGAACAGGTACAATGTTTTTAAAGTGCGACATCAAGAAATCGCTAAAAGCTGTGGTAACGAATATTTAACACAGCCGGCTCTTTATTCTCACTAGTAATAACACCGTTCCTCTCAAGCGTCTTCTAACAAAATTGCGTTCCTGTAGGATATCGTCTCAGTCGTGCGACTAGATTTGTGATTTCCCGGTAGTTCGTTGTAACTGACGGAAACTCATCGAGTAAAATAGAACTGGTATCTGGCGTTCTCCAGGGGTGTTTTATAGGCCCATTATGCTCTTAATCTATATTAACGATTTAGGAGACAATGTGAGCAGCCCTCTTACACTGTTTGCAGATAATGCTGTCGCTTATCTTCTAGTAAGCTCGGAAAAAGATCAATACCAATATAAATACTGAAAGGGTATATACCAGAGTAGGCAAGTACATGGAAGTGCAAATGTAGATTTATTTTTAGACAACCTGTTTCCGTCAAGATACCACCTTTAAAATGATGGACAAAAAGATGTGACATTTTCTTCTACTAGGGTATAGGGAAACAATAGGAACGGCTCGACCCCCTTTGTTATCACTTGTTTTATTTAACAATCATATCAACAAGTTCCTTTAAAACAACAATATCTTAATCCTGATTACTTTAGGTAATCAGAATAGTAAGTCACACGAATTTAATGAATCTGCTACCAATGTCCTTTTATGAAACAACGTCTATCTCTTATATAAGAAAATTTTAAAACCACTGACAATTATGCGCCTGACGGCTTAAATTAATACACACAATATTTCTGACTAGTCTTCGGACACTGAGAACTGATGTTCTCAGAAACATTTACCTAATTATCAACCTGCCAGAGATGCACCCGATAAATAGCAGGATGAAGTTAATACAAAGGCACTTGTTTCACACTCAAGAGCCAATAAATATCACTCTTACGTTATTTGATTTTAAAACAGCTGAGCGAAACTGAACGTACTCAGACATTTCTCTCTTTACTTATTCTGATCATCACTAAACTGACACACAATATTCTTTTTAAGGCAACGCAATCTGACTTTCAATAATCCCTACAAAAGAATGGCCCTGACTAACAATAACGTATACCTTTCATGAATCACTCACCTCACAAAAATCTTCGTTACTCAAACTACTGCAATACAGCGTGCGCCAACACTGCCAGTTGAATAAAAGATTCTAACTACTGAACGCACTAACTACTGATAGGCATTGTTAGCAAATGAAAGATTTTGATAGAGAACAAACAATGTACTTACCTTAATAATGTTCAAAAATCATCATATGTATATCAGTTCATGATATCCAATATTACAAATTTACTCTTTGTGATGGACACATGTATAGATAGTCCGCTCTCATTCTGCCATCTCTCTCCCCACATCCACCACAGCTGGCAGCTCACCTCCAACTGCACAACGCTACACGCTGTTCACATCCAACTGCCCAGCACTACAACAGCGAATATTCCAACAATGGCAACCAGCCACAGACTGCACACACACAGCCAGTGATATTCATACAGAGCGCTACGTGACGTTACCAACATAAAATCCTAAACAGCCTACTTACATAGCCCCCATGCTCCCCACGAAAAATTTTACCAACTGTTTTGGACAGTGGCCAATAATGATTTGATAAAATTTTTAATAATTACAATAACAAAGATATCAAATGCACACACTTATTGGTGTAATGTTGGTCAAAAGCAAAAATTGTTCTCATAAAGACAGTCCTGATCATTCATCACAGTAGTAATTACAGTTTTTTTTTCTCAAAGTCTGAACAGTAAAAGAAAATGCACACGGAAGTAGTGGATTTCCATGCAGTCTTGAAGAAGTAGTGTTGTCCTTCCAACGGAAAGACAGTGCTGTCTCTTGACATGCAGACATGTAATGGGCCACAACAGAGCAAACTCACAGCAGAGTCAGTCGAAGATTCGAAGAATATTGGTAGGTAGGTCATCACAGAGCAGACCCACTGTAGTCCTGGTAGAGAGTATGGTACTGGTGGGCCATCAAAGGTGCGGACCCACTGTAGTGCTTTTAGAGATTGCTAGCAGCCATCTGTTGTGACTGTGCCGGTGTACAATCACCATCGAATAGTCTTACAGATAATATAGCAAGTCCATGAGCCACCACTTGTGCACTCTCAAATTTTTTTTTTTATTTTTTTATTTATTTTTTTTTTTTTTTAATATCCTTAGAACCAGCAATGCTGTTAACCAGTCCCTTGCTGAATTATCAACACACGTGCAAACACTAACAGTCCCAACTTTTCACATATTGTGCATATACTATGACCAACAGAAATATGCGCAGTGAAATGAAACTTAATTTTAAGAACTGGTGTCTATACAATTATAAATTTACAACAAAAATGGTTCAAATGGCTCTGAGCACTATGGGACTTAACTACTGTGGTCATCAGTCCCCTAGAACTTAGAACTACTTAAACCTAACTAACCTAAGGACATCACACACATCCATGCCAGAGGCAGGATTCGAACCTGCGACCGTAGCAGTCGCGCGGTTCCGGACTGCGCGCCTAGAACCGCTAGACCACCGCGGCCGGCATACAACATAAGAATACAATTACAAAGGTACAAAATACATCATTAAAGAACATAATAGTAGAGGTAACATTTGTAGTAATACAGGCTCTACAAAAGAATGGAAATAAACATGTACATCAGTGTTACAGGAATTATAAAGTAAGTAAATAAATAAAATAATGAGAATAGCTCCTGAACCATTACTTTCACACATGAGCACAAAGTACTTGAAAAGAAAACTATGTATGCAGTTACTGTTATTAGTCTCTTCTTATTGTTCAAAATGGTTCAGCCCGCATCTCGTGGTCGTGCGGTAGCGTTCTCGCTTCCCACGCCCGGGTTCCCGGGTTCGATTCCCGGCGGGGTCAGGGATTTTCTCTGCCTCGTGATGGCTGGGTGTTGTGTGCTGTCCTTAGGTTCGTTAGGTTTAAGTAGTTCTAAGTTCTAGGGGACTTATGACCACAGCAGTTGAGTCCCATAGTGCTCAGAGCCATTTGAACCATTTTTGAAAATGGTTCAAATGGCTCTGAGCACTATGGGACTTAACTTCTGAGGTCATCAGTCTCCTAGAACTTAGAACTACTTAAACCTAAATAACCTAAGGACATCACACACTTCCATGCCTGAGGCAGGATTCGAACCTGCGACCATAGCAGTCGCGCGGTTCCAGACTGTAGCGCCTAGAACTGCTTGGCCAACCTGGCCAGCTCCTTCTTATTGTTCTTTCCTTTCCATGGGCTTCTTTTTTAAAGAATGTGGAAGATAAAATTATTATTTAACAGATCTGTTGACAGAAAGTGTTCACATTAGCAAATGCATTTAATTGTATTTTACAAAACCAATGCTGCAACACAGCTGGAAACCAGATATTAAATGAAATAAGCAACTATGTACAAATCAAAGCATAAAAACATCATTCAATAGCCATGTGGCATTTCATAAGTCAGTAGAAATTCTCTCAACTCTCGTAGAAAGACACTTGTCATAATCAGGCGTGCAGATGTAAGAATATTTCCCATCAATTCATAAGCATTTCAGTAAGTAGCACAAAGTACGAGCTCCACAGTATAATCAGATGTTTCCAAGTAATGTTGTTGTTTTTGTGGTCGTCAGTCCTGAGACTGATTTGATGCAGCTCTCCATGCTACTCTGCCCTGTGCAAGTTTCTTCATCTCCCAGTACCTACTGCAACCTACATCCTTTTGAATCTTCTTAGTGTATTCATCTCTTGGTCTCCCTCTACGATTTTTACCCTCCACGCTGCCCTCCAATACTAATTTGGTGATCCCTTGATGCCTCGGGACATGTCCTACCAACCGATCCCTTCTTCTAGTCAAGTTGTGCCACAAACTTCTCTTCTCCCCAATCCTATTCAATACCTCCTCATTAGTTATGTGATCTACCCATCTAATCTTCAGCATTCTTCTGTAGCACCACATTTCGAAAGCTTCTATTCTCTTCTTGTCCAAACTAGTTATCGTCCATGTTTCACTTCCATACATGGCCACACTCCATACAAATACTTTCAGAAATGACTTCCTGACACTTAAATCTATACTCGATGTTAACAAATTTCTCTTCTTCAGAAACGCTTTCCTTGCCATTGCCAGTCTACATTTTATATCCTCTCTACTTCGACCATCATCAGTTATTTTGCTCCCCAAATAGCAAAACTCCTTTACTACTTTAAGTGTCTCATTTCCTAATCTAATTCCTTCAGCATCACCCGACTTAATTCGACTACATTCCATTATTCTCGTTTTGCTTTTGTTGATGTTCATCTTATATCCTCCTTTCAAGACACTATCCATTCCGTTCAACTGCTCTTCCAAGTCCTTTGCTGTCTCTGACAGAATTACAATGTCATTGGCGAACCTCGAAGTCTTTATTACTTCTCCATGGATTTTAATACCTACACCGAATTTTTCTTTAGTTTCTTTCACTGCTTGCTCAATATAAAGATTAAATAACATTCGGGATAGGCTACAACCCTGTCTTACTCCCTTCCCAACCATTGCTTCCCTTTCATGCCCCTCGACTCTTATAACTGCCATCTGGTTTCGGTACAAATTGTAAATTGCCTTTCGCTCCCTGTATTTTACCCCTGCCACCTTCAGAATTTGAAAGAGAGTATTCCAGTCAACATTGTCAAAAGCTTTCTCTAAGTCTACAAATGCTAGAAACGTAGGTTTGCCTTTCCTTAATCTAAGCTTCCAAGTAATAGCGTGTCATATTTGTGATGCTTTCTACAAAGGAATGTCAATAGCGAGGTTAATGGCCTCTTTTTATCTCCACCTAATGACTTTTTCTCCTGGCGACTGGCGCAGCTGGGCACCCAAAACGCATTACGTCATGGTCACTTAGCTTTCTCACCCAAAAATTTATGACAGCAGTTTCCGCTACAGTGACAGTTTGATACCAATAAAATTTCAAAGGTCGAAAAATTACATTAGACATGTAGAAACGAAATCTCATGAATAGCAGTGTTGTGATACATTTACGCATGGACACACAAGTTGTAACTCTTAAAGTGCGATTCTTGGTTTCCAACATCCTTTTTCACAAACCAGAGTCCCTAACTTCTTTTCATTATTCATATACATATAAACACGTAATCACATTCTTCATATACGGTAGCATTACCTTATTGATCATAAACATACCTCAACCAAATAATACACATCATCATCATAATAATATCATAAAACCTCAGCCAAATCTCAAAAACGTCGTAGCTTTCGGCAATAATTTCAAAACCTAAAAAAAAATTCTCTGCTCATTTCAATAGTGTTCAAAAAATGGTTCAAATGGCTCTGAGCACTATGGGACTTAACATATGTGGTCATCAGTCCCCTAGAACTTAGAACTAATTAAACCTAACTAACCTAAGGACATCACACACATCCATGCCCGAGGCAGGATTCGAACCTGCGACCGTAGCAGTCGCGCGGCTCTGAACTGTGCGCCTAGAACCGCGAGACTACTGCGGCCGGCTTCAATAGTGTCATCTACCTCAAACATACTTCAAAAGTCATGATCCCATACCAAATACGACATTCAAAGCTCTCATAGTATCACAATGGTTCCGAAAAAGTACGAACAGTGCACAAAGCACAGACGAAATACAGTTTCATAAATGTGAAGTTATCCAACTGTGTAATTGCGTAAACATCTGTCACTGACGTAGTAAAAAAAATGTTTGTCTCTCTCAGTTAAATCATCAGATAGCTGTGTAATTCTGTGTTAGAGAAACATACTACCGATGTGTAAAGTTGTATACGCAAATACCATATTAGCTAGGGCTCCTAGCGCTTGCCACACACTTAGTACACAAAGTAGGCATGTACCCCCTGAGGATTAACGTAATTATACCCTCAGTTGTTACGGATTACAGATATGGAATGAAATATCACGGAAAATCTTTGTATCTTTGTAATTCAAAAACTTTTAAAAATAAATGTTTTAAGCACAAAATTAATCACTCAAATACATGTCCTGTAGCGCTAAACTGTGCGTCTTGCTGTAAGATAATTCTGTCGAAGTGTCGTAGTTATCGTCCTCCGTAAGCAAAGTTCTGCAAAAGTCAATGTACTTACCTCATCATAAACAAAAGTGAAATGCTTTGCGTATAGATATCGTAGTTATTATGCTTATTGCCGTGATGAAGAAAGTACTGTACTGTAACGTATTGTTGTCCTATGGAAAAGGCTGTCTCATTGTAGCTACACCACAACGTTACTAATAAAACATGTTTTACTTCCCAGAATAATACAGAATAACTGTGCAGATATAAAACAGATACACCGCAAAAGCAGCAATGTAAATTGTGTCACACATTAGTAGCGTTGTGATAATCGTGTAACTGTCAAAGAAACCAAATACTAAGTCATCTTTAATCTCACAGAAAGTACTTCAAATAAAGAATGTCTTTTCAAGTAAATCAAAATGTATTACAATGTCATTAGCAGTATCGGTGTATGATCTAGGTATGTGAGCCTTATAGTCGTTACGTAATCATGCAACTAACAAGCAAGAATGTCGTCTGTTCACTATAAAAATGCATTCGTAATTACTGTCTAAATAAGTTGCCCAGGTTCTTGACTGGGTAGTTAACTTCAAACATTGTTGCATGTTAACAGTTTCTAAGTGTGACAAAGAGTACTAGTAATGTGAAGTGAAAAATTTTATAGCAAAGACTAAGTTAAAAAGCAGATTATCTCTGAATAAACGGTTTTACATGTGAAATGTGGTGCAATCCTTTACTCTTCCTAGTACGCAGGGTTTCAACTTCAACGCAATTATCTTGTGGTATACGTCGGATTCTGTAAGGTCCGTTGTAAATCAGAAAGAATTTGTGACTCAAGTGTTTCTTCTTATGTGACAATGAATGAGCTTTAATGAGAACTTTCTGACCAATATATAATTTCCTTGCATTTGCTTTACCGTGTAGTTTTCTCCTTTTGTCTGCTGCAGATTTTATATTTTTAATAGCCAAATCAATTATGTCTTTGCGTCGAAGTTTATGTGTATTCGGAAAAGGTACAAGCTCTCTGGTTATGTTCGGTGGTTCTTCATTCTTCAGTACAAAAACAGATGGTAAAGCAGTGGAGTCATGAGGCATTTCATTCAGCACGTTTTGAAATGAGTGTAAATATCTGTCCCAATACTGATGCTTTCTGTGACAATAAAGTCTGCAAAGCTTATTGATTTCTTTCATAATCCGTTCAGACGGGTTACAATGTGGTGAGTACAATGAAATAAAAACAGGTTTGATTTTATGATTCCGAAACACGCGTGACCAAATAGCAGATCTGAATTGTGGTCCGTTATCTGAAATGACTTTACTAACGTGTCCAACTTCACGTAAGAAATTTTTAACAAAGGCGTTGGATATAGACCGTCCAGTGGCTTTACGTAACAGTGTGAAAGAAACAAATTTTGAAGCAAGTTCAACAGCAACTAGAACGTACGAAAATCCATTCTATGTTCTGACAAGAGGTCCCAAGAGATCAGCAGCAGCAAATTCTTTTAATTTAGAGTGAATGATAGGAAACAATGGAGCACGATGTGAGATGGTAGATGGTTTAGCTTTTTGACAAAGTTTACAAATATACAAGACTCTTCGAATTCTCTTTTCTATATTGTTAAAATAACAAGTGTGGTGTCACCGCCAGACACCACACTTGCTAGGTGGTAGCTTAAATCGGCCGCGGTCCATTAGTACATGTCGGACCCGCGTGTCGCCACTGTGTGATCGCAGACCGAGCGCCACCACAAGGCAGGTCTCGAGATACGGACTAGCACTCGCCCCAGTTGTACGACGACTTTGCTAGCGACTACACTGACGAAGCCTTTCTCTCATTTGCCGAGAGACAGTTAGAATAGCCTTCAGCTAAGTCCATGGCTACGACCTAGCAAGGCGCCATTAGCCTTACATAGTTTGATAGTTATCATATGAAATGTCTCAACAAGAAGAACGATGTATACAACAAGGATAGATAAAAGTTAAGTATTCGAGGAGCTGCATACTTTTCTTATTAGAATTCACTACTTATCCTGTTCCAGAATTCACGCCCGTCTGCGTTAGATAGCGTGCATTTCGGCCTCCTCTATCTACAAGGTGTTGGCACATTTGCCAACACATCAACAAGTCGTCCGAAGAATATGATAACATTTTCTTGGACCAAAATGTGCGTAGCTGAAATGAACGTACCAGATGAGCTTATTAACAAAATCGTCTGGAATGCAAAGTACCCATAGCTTGTCATCAACAGTGCAGCGTTTGAAGAGTATGTTGTTACTAACCAGATAATAATGCCGAATCTGTGTGTGTCTTTTCATGCCATTTATTTTTGATGTCTCTCCAAATCGGTTCTTTAACTTGTTCATGAACAATGTCCTTTAAAGGTGTGGTGATGAAGTTTTCAAAGGCGACTTTCTGAATGTAAAGAATACTGAAATTTTTTTCGAGGTTGCCTTCTGTGTTACTTTTCTCAAGCCCAGCCGGTGCACGTGACAGTGCGTCCGCAGCAATGTTCTCCTTGCCGCAAATGTAGACTATTGTGAATTGGAATTCTTGCAGAAACAATGCCCTACGTTTTAATCTGTCATGATTTGATTTTGGAGACATAAGAAATTGTAATGCACGATGATCACTGTATACTTTTACGTGCTTACCAGAAAGAAAGAAACGGAATTTGTTAAATGCACAAACGGTAGCTAAAGCTTCTAATTCAGTAACGGAATAATTTTTTTCAGATTTTGTTAGCACTCGGCTAGCAAAAGCCAATGGTTTTATGAACAGTAGTGTCATTTTCTATGGCGTCTTGAAATAAATGGGCACCAAGACCGACTTTAGAAGAATCCGTGCTAAGGCAGAAATCTTGTGACAGATCTGGATGAGCTAGTATTGGCGCGTTAAGTAGCGCTTCTTTCAAAGAATTGAATTCCAACTGTGCCTGTTCGTCCCAGTTAAAAATAGTATTTTTTGCAGTGAGAGAACAAAGTTTTGGTGTAACTAGAATTTGTATATTCAGAAAACGACGGTAAAAGTTTACGTGACCTAGAAAACTGAGGACTTGTTCTTTTGTGGATGGAACTGGAATGGCTCTGATTGCTTCCAACTTTTCAGGATCCGGCTGAATGCCTTCAGAAGAAATAATATGTCCCAAAAACTTAACCTTTGACCTACCGAATTCAGACTTTTCCAAGTTAACTGTAATTCCAGATTCTGCAAAAATACGTGAAACACTGTTGAGGATGCGATTATGTTGTTCCCATGAGGCTTCTGGTATTAGAATATGGTCCACATATAAGATGATGTGATGTTTTAAGAACTCAGGTAATACGGAATTTAGCTGCCGAAGAAATGTTCAAACCAAAAGAAGTTCCCGAAATTGATAAACGCCGAAACAAAGAAAAATTGTGTATTTTCTACATTGTGGATGAAGTTCGATCTAATAAAAGCTGGATCTGAGATCAATGGAAGACAACACTTTTACACTATTAAAATTTTGAAGAAGTTCTTCCAACGTTTGCGGCCTGTCTGTTTCAGGAATGATGATAGTATTGATTTGTCTCGAATCCAAGACAAGCCTGATCGATCCATTTTTCTTCTCAACAACATATAATGGATTGTTTTATGAGCTTACTGCAGGCTCAACAATGCCCTCGTCAAGCATAGATTGTATTTATGTTGTAACACGGTCCCTATAATGTGCCGGAATGACATATGGTGTAACACAAAATTTAGTATGCTCACGAACACGAAATTGGTATTGAAATCCCTTGATTGTTCCTGTTTTGTGAGTAAAAACTGTGGAATGTGCTCGTAAAATCTCAAAAAGGTCCTGCCTATCCGTGTCATTACAGTTCTCAATCGTTTGAATTTTATTCTGAATTAAATCATTAGTATCAAATACGCTGTCGATATCATCCCTGTCAGTACTTGCAGAGTAATTGTTAGTGTCAAGTTCCGTCGAAAATTCCGAACTGGTGTCTAACAGGAGGTAAAGCCGATTGATTTCCTCGTCATGGTTTGAGAGCCAATCGTCAAATTTCAAAGCTATTGACTTACCTTTTTTCTCTAAATTTATTTCAGCATCGTGAAAGTTTAAGATTGCTTTGTATTCATTCAAAAAGTCTACTCCCAATATAATTTCCATCGACAATAATGGAACAATAAGAAAATTCATAGAGAAGCTGTGGCTTTGACAAAAGAATTCTAAGTTGGTTTGTTGGCGTACATCTACACTTTTTCCAGCGATTGCACTTTGTAATTTAATCTTACGTAAAGGAAGTGTGGAGCAATTGTTCGATTTGTTGCGTTTGCTAAAGGCTGTTTCACTAATTACTGAAATGGGACTGCCAGAGTCAAGTACTTCCGTAAATTTTACATATCTGTAATGTGAATCACAGGATATGCAATGTTGTTCTGTTCTACGTCGTATTCCTGGAGTAAAATGTCCCTAATGTCTTCCATTTTTACGTAATTAGTAGCCACGGTAGCTAAGTACGTTTTGTGGCTGCCAGCGGTGTGAGTCATTGTCTACTGTCTCTTTGTTGGCGCGCGTCGTTATTGGGATTAGGAGACGTAACTTCTACAAATTCACCTTGCCGAGAGGGCCCTGCCCTGTTTGAATCCCGCCAGTTCTGATGAAATTCAGGTCTGTCGTTATGTCGGTAGTTGCCATAGTTTCTTTTTTATCAGTCATGTGGTGGAGAATTTCTCCCGAATCGTAACTGCGTGGTGGACCATTGCGTCTGAAGTTATTTTGTCTCCCTTGATGATAATTATTTTGGTTCCCATATTGTCTGTTTCTCTGTCTCTGCCATAGTCATTACCGGGGAGAGGTGAGGTGATCTTTCCCTATAATTATCACTACTCTGCCAACGGTTGTCATAAGGGTGGTGTCTGTTTTGGTTACGATTTGCGTTGTAAGAATAGCCTTGTAGTGTCCAGTTATTGTTTCTGTCATCGCGGAATTGTGACGGATGTAACCTGTAATTGTTATGTTCCTGTTTTCGCGTCCCGTGATTGTCAGTGACAATTTCCAATTCTTGTAACAGTACCTGAAAAGCTTCAATCTCGTCTTTGCAACGTCCTGCCAAAATAATATGTCGTAAATGTTCAGGCAATTTGATTAATCAAATGCGGATGAGTTCTGAGGGGCTGTATGGGTTTGACAGGTACTGATTCTTGTGCAACATGTCTTCGAAATATTTCACAAGACTGGAAAATTCAGATTGTTCGAAATGTTTCATCATTATGATACTATGTTTTACTCGGTCTTGTGTAGCTTGAAACCAATATGCCGAGAGGAAGGCATGATAAAATTCTCGTTCACTGTGACATGACCGATCGTATTCTTACAGCTGGTTCATTCTGTAAGTAGCCACACATAAATTCTAATCTGTGCTCCAATGACCAGTTGCGAGGAAAACAATGAGAGATTTGATGAAGTCATGCTTGTGGATGAATATCGTTGCCGGAATTCTTAAATGTTTTGAATTTACGAGTGGTAATAAACAGCTTATAGTCGAAGTCATCATGACGGCGAGTCGCATATCGGTCATTGTTACGTCGTGTCGGCGGTTCCATCTCAAAATTCGGTGCACCTTGCCAATTTCTTTTATAATTTCCGAAATGCCTTGTGTTATTATTTTGTGGCTTTCCCGTTATTCTACGTCCCTCTTCCCGTATTGGAGCGCGAGTGTAAATATGTAATTCTTGTATTACTTGTGCCAACTGATCATATACTTCCCGGATTTCTCTTTTGTGTTGCGTATTAATTTGATTTTGATTTTGTTTAAATTTCTTAATTTGTTCATACTCTTCTGTGTCAGTGAAGGCTACAGGTCTTGTGTCATTCAGATCATCATCTACCTTTGTAGATAAGTTAGTGAACTGATCCGAAAGTTCGGCTACTTTCTCCGATAGTGAACTGATTTCCTCAATGTGTTTTTCTGAACCAAGATTCAGAGTGTCTATTTGTGTTGAAATCGTATCTACTGTGTCCTTTAAGTTTTCCTGAGTTTTTGCAAGTTGCGTAACCGAATTGGTAGATGCAACTGAGTCAATTTTAGCTTGCAAGGTGTGATTTTCATGAATAATAGTTTGCAGTTCTTTTATGGCTGCTTCGTGATTCTGCAATGCATTTTCATGACGCGAAAAAATAGGTTTAAAATGCTCACAAATTTGTGTTTTTACGTCATTACAGACTTTTTGGCATTTATATTCGATTTTAAGTAACTCTGCAGGTAAATCTTCACGTGTTTGTTCAAGGGCTTGTTCCATGGAATCTAACTTTTGAAGCTGTCGCCGTGTTTGTCTCTGATTTTGTTCCATTGTGTCTAACTGTTGCTGTGTTTGTCTCTGATTTTGTTTCATTTGTTGCATTAATTGCAATAATAATGTATTAGTGTCTGGAATCTGTTCCTCTATGCTTTTCGGCAGTGCATTTGCACCGGCAACATTCACATTTTGACAAGCATAAAATGTGTCTTGACTTATTCGAGAAAACGGTGAGGACCCAAAACCTGAATCTACAGTATTTGCAAGATTGTGTCCTGTCATTCCAGATTCCTGAGGCTAGCTGTTGCCGACCGATCGATCGATAATGCTTCCCTGTTCACTAATTGTTTCACTGTCTACACGATTATTTGCCGCCCGCTCCATTTCCCTATGCAAAGTTACCAAATTACTACGTTGAATGTCTGTTAATTCATTACAAGATGGTGCTGATAAGCTACAATCGTCGTCACTATCATTTAGCAATTTACTTTGGAGCCTTGTGTTACGTTTCTCACACGCCATAATTATCACGTATTTCACACGATAACATGAAAAGCACAATTTGAAGAGCAAAAACAAGAAAACACATTAGCATAGCACTGAAAATAATATCTCGTTAATTGCAAGCACAGCTGCGAAATACTTGGTGCAAATCTACATTCATGCCACAACTGTTTCGCTGTACAACAATAAAAAACTACAACTACAAAGGAAATTCTCTCTACAATTACGCTCTAGCAATAAACAATTACTACACTAATTACACAAACTACCAGAAGAAATCAGAAGATTCCAATGAGGTATCCTCGGCTAAGGGTCGACATAGGTAACATCCCCTTAGAAAAATTATAAATGACTATGCTGTTAAACCTCTTACGTTATTTGATTTTAAAACAGCTGAGCAAAACTGAACGTACTCAGGCATTTCTCTCTTTACTTATTCTGATCATCACTAAACTGACACACAATACTCTTTTTAACGCAACGCAATCTGACTTTCAATAATCCCTATAAAAGAATGGCCCTGACTAACAATAACCTATACCTTTCATGAATCACTTACCTCACAAAAATCTTCGTTACTCAAATTACTGCAATACAACGTGCGCCAATACTGCCAGCTGAATAAAAGATTCTAACTACTGAACGCACTAACTACTGATAGGCATTGTTAGCAAATGAAAGATTTTGATAGAGAACAAACAATGTATTTACCTTAATAATGCTCAAAAGTCATCATATGTATATCAGTTCATGATACCCAATATTACAAATTTACTCTTTGTGATGGACACACGTATAGATAGCCCGCTCTCAAAACTCTGCCATCTCTCTCCCCACATCCACCACTGCTGGCAGCTCACCTCCAACTGCACAACGCTACACGCTGTTCACATCCGCCGGCCGTGGTGGCCGAGCGGTTCTAGGCGCTTCAGTCCGGAACCGCGCGACTGCTACGGTCGCAGGTTCGAATCCTGCCTCGGGCATAGATGCGTGTGATGTCCTTAGGTTAGTTAGGTTTAAGTAGGTCTAAGTTCTAGGGGACTGATGTCCTCAGATGTTAAGTCCCATAGTGCTCTTAACCATTTGAACCATTTTTTTGTTCACATCCAACTGCCCACCACTACAATAGCGAATATTCCAACAATGCCAACCAGCCACAGACTGCACACAGCACAGCCAGTGATTTTCATACAGAGCGCTACGTGACGTTACCAACACAAAATCCTAAACAGCTCACTTACACCTTTCACAGTTGTATGTTGCTCTTGAGACAAGGTTTAATAAATGTAATAAATACCCAAGTAAATATAATTAGCACCAGAATTAATTAGCGAGGAGTGACGCCAGGTCGCTCGAAGGCAGAACGAAAGCTTAACTTGGAGAAGCCAAGGCGAAAGACATAAGGCGGCAGTTAGTACAGGACCCACTTCTCGAGCCTCGACCCGGAGTCACCTCTCGCTACCCAGGATTTCACAGCCCCGGTATCCACAGGTGGAAAGGTAGCGCTTACTCCAAATGACCAGCCAGCCGTTTAACAAGCGCACAGAACAGGTCAGCAGGGACAATGTAAACAACCACCAAAAGATATTAAATAACAGGTTAAATTATTCACTAATAAAACTGCACACTGCATTTTCTGCACTACGAATGAACTTCACAGGCAATGTACAACCAACAGCGCAAATCTTATTAATAACCTTAAGGCGAATCGTCTGCTATTAAGATATTAAAAAAAGAAACTTACAATTACTAGCAAGGCCAGCGGGCACTCCAATCTTAATCACAATTAAGTTACGTGAAATCTTATGCCCCACTGTTCAGTGAAAACCGTAACGAGCACAATTCTGAAAATTTCATTATAAGCTTTACTGGGGCTCACTGCGATAAGGCTACCAAACACGCGAAGACAGTATATTTGATAAAAAGATTACGGCCTTGCAGCTGATTACGTATTATATCAAACAACAATTCCCCACGAGCTGGAAGAGGCACCCTCGTGCATTATACACTCCTGGAAATTGAAATAAGAACACCGTGAATTCATTGTCCCAGGAAGGGGAAACTTTGTTGACACATTCCTGGGGTCAGATACATCACATGATCACACTGACAGAACCACAGGCACATAGACACAGGCAACAGAGCATGCACAATGTCGGCACTAGTACAGTGTATATCCACCTTTCGCAGCAATGCAGGCTGCTGTTCTCCCATGGAGACGATCGTAGAGGTGCTGGATGTAGTCCTGTGGAACGGCTTGCCATGCCATTTCCACCTGGCGCCTCAGTTGGACCAGCGTTCGTGCTGGACGTGCAGACCGCGTGAGACGACGCTTCATCCAGTCCCAAACATGCTCAATGGGGGACAGATCCGGAGATCTTGCTGGCCAGGGTAGTTGACTTACACCTTCTAGAGCACGTTGGGTGGCACGGGATACATGCGGACGTGCATTGTCCTGTTGGAACAGCAAGTTCCCTTGCTGGTCTAGGAATGGTAGAACGATGGGTTCGATGACGGTTTGGATGTACCGTGCACTATTCAGTGTCCCCTCGACGATCACCAGTGGTGTACGGCCAGTGTAGGAGATCGCTCCCCACACCATGATGCCGGGTGTTGGCCCTGTGTGCCTCGGTCGTACGCAGTTCTGATTGTGGCGCTCACCTGCACGGCGCCAAACACGCATACGACCATCATTGGCACCAAGACAGAAGCGACTCTCATCGCTGAAGACGACACGTCTCCATTCGTCCCTCCATCCACGCCTGTCGCGACACCACTGGAGGCGGGCTGCACGATGTTGGGGCGTGAGCGGAAGACGGCCTAACGGTGTGCGGGACCGTAGCCCAGCTTCATGGAGACGGTTGCGAATGGTCCTCGCCGATACCCCAGGAGCAACAGTGTCCCTAATTTGCTGGGAAGTGGCGGTGCGGTCCCCTACGGCACTGCGTAGGATCCTACGATCTTGGCGTGCATCCGTGCGTCGCTGCGGTCCGGTCCCAGGTCGACGGGCACGTGCACCTTCCGCCGATCACTGGCGACAACATCGATGTACTGTGGAGACCTCACGCCCCACGTGTTGAGCAATTCGGCGGTACGTCCACCCGGCCTCCCGCATGCCCACTATACGCCCTCGCTCAAAGTCCGTCAACTGCACATACGGTTCACGTCCACGCTGTCGCGGCATGCTACCAGTGTTAAAGACTGCGATGGAGCTCCGTATGCCACGGCAAACTGGCTGACACTGACGGCGGCGGTGCACAAATGCTGCGCAGCTAGCGCCATTCGACGGTCAACACCGCTGTTCCTGGTGTGTCCGCTGTGCCGTGCGTGTGATCATTGCTTGTGTCCGGAGCAAGTATGGTGGGTCTGACACACCGGTGTCAATGTGTTCTTTTTTCCATTTCCAGGAGTGTATTAATATATAACATCTGTCTTAAACACCATGAACTCTACTTCCATGGTAACACCCATGCGCTTACAGTTACCAGAAGTGAGGTAGAAGCCCTTAACACCTTCACACACATGCCCTAAGTACAGTCTCACTTAACTTTCCGCTGGACGTCCGATATGGCTTGCGTCAGGGAATAAGGCAGCGGACGACCGTAGACAGCCGTGTCCGGAACTAGCAGCACGCAACCCAAGGCAGCAACAAGCCTCCACCAAGCTGCCCCATACACGTGGTCGCTTACCGCTCCAATACAAGGGCCCCCCGGCCTCAGCTAACATCGAACGCCAACTGTTCACGTCCTCGGCGGCAGCCTGCAGTTAACTCCCCCGGCAAGGATAAGGCACCCAAAACTCAGTACGCGCCACAAGCAAAGATAAGAGCGCCAAAGTACTTGCAAATACACTGGCGCGCCAGCAGCACCACGGCTCAAGATGGTCGCTTCGATATAACAGCTATTGTTGGTTCCGCGATGAAGTTTTTTATATTTATGGTTATACTTGAAGTAATAGATGTCAATTCCTTCTCCAAAATATTTCCTTTTTCTGATTAACACAGTTTTTCGTGTGATGATCTGTAAACTGTATTTACTAACTGCGACGGTAATGTATTCTTACCACATGAGTCATATTCTGTGACCAATGTATACAAAAGGAGAACAGACACAATATGGTGAAGGACAGATCATAATTTTGTGAAAAAAGGGGCACGAGGTAGTTTTTGAACACGGGATTCCCCCTTCGCAGTCCAACGCCGTGACAACAAACCATAGCGCTACGGTTCTTGTAACTTGGTAAGTGCTGCACATGTTGGGTTTGGCCGTTCACTGTTTCTATTTTCTTCCTTTTTCACAGTTCAGCACACCTTCTTCCTGTTTTCATGTTTGATCTGTGTTCAATTTTTGACGGTCTGTTCACTGGGCCATTTTACCACTAAATCTGAGGGTGGTGCGTTGTGGAGTTGCACTAGCATTAGCGTCGAGAACTTGGGAGCATTTGATTGAAGTGCTGTAGAGGAAACGCGAATGGCTGTTCTGTGATTTGAGCTTCGTTGCTACAGAAGGCGAATTCAGGAGTTTAACTACAACGCCATTTCACTTTGTAATGTTAGCAAATTGAGGAAACCTTTGCAATTACAGCAGGCGGGCTGTTGGACGGGGCATCGGTGTTCACCTGCAAACGACGATCATTATAGATGTATTACCTTTTACCGTTTAAGAAGTTTAGAAATTACTGGAACTAATCTGACAGCCGTTTTACATGCTTGAAAATGTTCGAAGAGTGTCTAAAGAGACGCGTAAGCTATACTTAGCAACACAGGTTTTTTATAACAAACAACTTGTGGGAACTTAATCCATCTGAGTGTCAGAGAGAGCTGAGCTAGAAAATCAGTGAGGTCGGTATGTGGCACAGGCACGAATCTTAACACGTAATTTCCTCGGATACTGGCTGTTATGTTAGGAAATGCTAACGTCATACGCTACGCATAGAGGTGAAAGCGCTTGGCTGGTCCACGAAACGCCAGACCGGCACAAATCCTATATGCGTCGGATCCGCATGAATAAGTCAGTACCTTCTCAGCTTTCTGTAGACTACCTGACGACACCGGATGGTTCTCCCTGTTCTCTTACTATTTTGAAGCAAGTTATAATGCAGGATGTATACGATAACTGTTTACAGCGCACCACAATCACGTAGGGGAAATCGAGACCGATAGTTTGATATAGGACACGAGTGGTCTATCAAGCCAGAAAACAGCCTCAAATTGATCTACAAAAACCATGTAAACTTCAGTGCAAGCGCGCCGCCTGAAATTTTGGAATACCCTCTCGCCCTCTTATGACGCCGGCACAGTAATGTACTTAAAAATCATAGAACTGTTGTTTGCGTAAATTTTATCCCACAATTTTGTGAATTTTAACAGGTTAAAATTAACGATTAAACCGTTTAGTTTCTCTGGCCTTCTTACTGCGAGACTATAGTGCTTGCAAGGGATAAGTTTAGATTGTATTAAAATCGAAATTAATTTTTGGATAACGTGTTGAAAAGTCTTTTGTCTTTCGTTACCCTCTCATGACGAAAGCCCGTGGCGTAAGAGAATGTTGAACGCTCGACGCGCATGCGCTGTAGCTGTGGTGGCCTTTGCAGGCCAATTTGGGGCTTTTCCCGGTTTTATAAACCACAAGAGTTTTATATCAAACTGTTCGGCTCTCCTCTCCCTACAGCAGTGTGGTACGCTGTAAACAGTTATCGTTTACAGCCAGCAGAGCTTTTAAGGACCACTACCAGCAATAGCAAAGGTTGTATGCAGAGTGTTAGCAACTTTCAATATATAGCTTTAATCTATCAGCGTATCGGTATGCAAAGTGCTACATTTATAGGTGGCTATAGAAATAGCGGAAACGCCCATACAAACATGATAAATAAAAGGGCTTAATGGAAAACTACATATATACGTTAAGTATCGGGAAACATTACGAGGGCTACAGAAGGAAATGCCACAGCTTCTGCTTGAAAGCTAGATGGCATTGTATTGTACCTTGTTACGGACGGCCACGGTAGGAACTAACAAAGAGTTTGCGAATGTTTTCGTTTTATGAATGAGCACAGCTAGAATACCACGTAAGTGATACTTTATGTTAGGATTACGATCACATTTCAGATACACTACTGGCCATAGAGCAGCCTTAAGAAGGAAGCAATGGATCGCACAAAATGGAGAGGCAAAGGACCTGGTAATATAGCAGATAACTGATGATGATGACAGGCCTTTAAAATTGCTACACCAAGAAGTAATGCAGATGATAAACGGGTATTCATTGGACAAATATATTATACTAGAACTGACATGTGATTACATTTTCACGCAATTTGGGTGCATGGAACCTGAGAAATCAGTGCCCAGGACAACCACCACTGGCCGTAAAACGGCCTTGATACGCCTGGGCATTGAGTCAAACAGAGCTTGGATGGCGTGTACAGGTACAGCTGCCCATGCAGCTTCAACACGATACCACAGTTCATCAAGAGTAGTGACTGGCCTATTGTGACGAGTCAGTTGCTCGGCTACCATTGACCAGACGTTTTCAATTGGTCGTGCTGGGCAGGTCAGCAGTCGAACATTATCTGTATCCAGAAATGCCCGTACAGGACCTGCAACATGCGGTCGTGCATTACCCTGCTGAAATGTAGGGTTTCGCAGGGATCGAAAGAAGAGTAGAGCCACGGGTCGTAACACATCTGAAATGTAACGTCCACTGTTCAAAGTGCCGTCAATGTGAACAAGAGGTGACCGAGACGTGTAACCAATGGCACCCCATACCATCACGCCGGGTTATGCGCCAGTATGGCGATGACGAATACGTGCTTCCAACGTGCATTAACCGCGATGTCGCCAAACATGGATGCTACCATCATGATGCTGTAAACAGAAACTGGCTTAACCCGAAAAAATGACGTTTCGCCATTCGTGCACCCAGATTCGTCGTTGAGTCCACCATCGCAGGCGCTCCTGTCTGTGATGCAGCGTCAAGGGTAACCACACCCATGGTCTCCGAGCTGATAGTCCATGCTAATGCAAACGTCGTCGAACTGTTCGTGCAGATGGTTGTTGTCTTGCAAACGTCCCCATCTGTTGACTCAGGGATCGAGACGTGGCTGCACGATCCGTTACAGCCACGCGGATAAGATGCCTGTCATCTCGACTGCTAGTGATACGAGGCCGTTGGGATGCAATACGGCGTTCCGTATTACCCTCCTGAACCCACCGATTCCATATTCTGCTAACAGTCATTGGATCTCGACCAACGCGAGCAGCAATGTCGCTATACGATAAACCGCAATCGCGATAGACTACAATCCGACCTTTATCAAAGTCGGAAACGCGATGGTACGCATTTCTCCTCCTTACACGAGGCATCACACAAACGTTTCACCAAGCAACGCCGGTCAACTGCTGTTTGTGTATGAGAAATCGGTTGGAAACATTCCTCACATCAGCACGTTGTAGGTGTCGCCACCGGCGCCAATCTTGTGTGAATGCTCTGAAAAGCTAATCATTTGCATATCACAGCATCTTCTTCCTGTCGGTTAAATTTCGGTTCCGTAGCACGTCGCCGCCCGTACTGGCCGTGCGGTTCTAGGCACTGCAACTGGAACCGAGCGGCCGCTACGGTCGCAGGTTCGAATCCTGCCTCGGGCATGGATGTGTGTGATGTCCTTAGGTTAGTTAGGTTTAATTTGTTTTAAGTTCTAGGTGACTGATGACCTTAGAAGTTAAGTCGCATAGTGCTCAGAGCCATTTTTTTTTTGCACGTCATCTTCATGGTGTAGCAATATTAATGGCCAGTAGTGTATTTAAATTCGGATGCGATGTACCAGAGTGCTTGTACACCGATGAGCCGATGAAGTAAATACACTGATCAGCCAGAACATTATGACTACCGACCTTCTATCGACATAAACGCGTCCAGGCAATAGCAATGTCACCTGGAGAGAAATGACTGCTAGTCAGACACACGAACGGTGCATTTACTATCAGTGAGTGTGCTGTCCGCGTGTAGAATGCGAAAGGCGCGCAGTTTATCTGAGTTTGTCGGAGGGCAGATTGTGATGATCCGGAAGAAGCTCGGCAGGAGCATTTCGGTAACTGCACGACTTGTCGGGTGTTCGAGGAGTGCTGTGGCGAGTGTCTCCAACACGTAGCGAAACCAAGGTGAACCCACGTCCAGACGTCCCTCATTACAGATGTCGGACGCCTTAGGCTGCACAGACTGGTAAAACAGGATAGCCGCGCGGGGTAGCCGGAAGTTTGAGGCGTCTTGTCACGGTCCGCGCGGCTTCCTCGTCGGAGGTGTGTGTGTTGACCTTAGCGTAAGTTAGTTTAAGTTAGATTAAGTAGTTTGTAAGCTTGGGGACCGATGACCTCGGCAGTTTGGTTCCATAAGACCTTACCACAAATTTCCAATTTAAAACAGGATAGGCAGCGAACTGTAGCAGAACTAACATCAGACTCTAATGCTGGGCCGAGTACAAGTGTGTGTGAACGCACAGTGCATCAAACACTCCTAAAGGTGTGTTTACACCTGTGCGCCTGTAGCTTGCCCCACACGGAAGCAGAGGCGTCCAGTGCGAACGCAGGTGTGAATGGAATCACTCGCACGCACCTGTTCAGGAAGAGGCGTGCGCCTACACGCCTGCCTCTACTTGCGTGTTGGGCAAGCTACAGCCGCACGGTGACTAGTCGCAAGGCGCGCAGGTGTACACATACCTGTAAGATGGCCCACCTTAGCCGACGACCCATGTATGTGTCAATGTTAACTTCACGACATCGGCAACTACGACTGACAAGGGAACGTAACGATCGCCACTGGACCTTGGCGCAGTGGCAGAGCCTTGCATGGTCTGATGAATCCCGATACCTTCTACATCATGCTGATGTGAGTGAGCGAATCCGTTGTCTTCCAGGGGAGCAGCTTGTCGACACCTGCACTGAGGGACGGAGACAAGCTGGCGGCGGCTCCATTATGCTCATGCTCTGGCTAACATTCACGTGGCCATCTATGGGTCCAGTGGAGCTCTTGCGAGGCACCATGAGGTAGAAGGAGTAACGTACATTGGTTGCAACCACGTACGCATCTTTATGGCTATCATGTGTTCTGACAGCAGTGGCATTTTTCAACAAGATAATACATTTTGGCACAAGGCCAGATGTGTGATAGAGTGGTTCGAGGAACACAATGGCGAGTTCCAGTTGATGTGCTGCCCACTCCCCCCCCCCCCTCCCACTCCAACTCGCAAGATCTGAACCCGATCGAACACATCTGGGGTGTGACTGAACGTGGCATCAGAACTCATCGACGCCCTCCCGGAATTTCCGGGAATTCGGTGACTTGTGTGTGCAGATGTGGTGGCAGCTCCCTCCAGTGACCTACCAGGCCTCACAGGTCCCATGCCACGACGCGTGGCCACTGTTAGCCGTGACAGAGGTGGACATACAGGCTATTAGGTAGGTGGTCATAAAGTTCTGGCTGATCAGTGTATAGTGTATGGCAGTCACGTAACTTGTCTGGCCGAAACCAACCTAACAAGGCGTATAAAGCACGGATACGGTCATACAGGGGAATGTTGCAGATGTAACGCACGCCAGCATTGGTGGTTAGTTCTGTCTAGTGTTTGCACTACTAGTGCCTTGCAGGCACGTCGCAGTAGTGGAGGTTCGGTACACGAATGATTGCATAAATTTACGTTTCGCATCCTATTAAAGTATGTTCCGAACCTTTTTGAACTCATAGAGGCAAGCGGAAATCTTCGTGCTTGTTGCGACAGTATTTTCTGCCCAGGTGAGACGTTCATCCAAAGCTGCACCCAAGTTCTTCCTAATTTTCTGATAAGCTCTTGGAATACCGTCGAAACGAATATGAGGCAACTGATAGCGGAATTCTTTGTTTTCAGGTGGAATACTTAGATTACTTGGAACTTTTTCGCAGTTATTCCTGGTTTCGCGCCCATTTTACCACTGAGAACAGATAATGATTCGTCTGGGCGACTGCAATATTGATATCTTCAAGTCTGGCAACTAGGTAAAGATGGAGGTCTTCACTATAGAAATGATATTTGCAGGACAGAAGCGACGAAATGTAAGGAAAATAAAAGTGGGCCAAGGAGTGACTGGTGCGCACACTGGTGTAGGGAAAGTCTAGCCCAACAGTTTGATGTATAACACTTGTGGTTTATAAGGATGACTTTTCATTCACACAAACGATACATTGTTGTTGTTGTGGACTGACAAGACAGCCAGTCCACAGTGACGGGTAACCGAAAGGCACGCGCTTAAACTCACGCAGGATGGCGTGAGGTCTGAAACAGGATACGTAATGAATGCTATAAAGAAAAGTACGTAGCTGCTGGAATACTTAACTTTAATCCATCATTTGTATACATCGTTCATGATGAGACATGCTTCATACGATAACTATCAATTGCTATGGCGCCTTGCTAGGTCGTAGCCATTGACTTAGCTGAAGGCTATTCTAACTATCTTCTCTGCAAATAAACGAGGCTTCGTCAGTGTTGCAACGCTAGCTAAGTCGTCCGTACAACTGGGGCGAGTGCTAGTCCGTCTCTCGAGACCTGCCTTGTGGCGGCGCTCGGTCTGCGATCACTGACAGTGGCGACACGTGGGTCCGACATGTACTAATGGACCGCGGCCGATTTAAAGCTACCACCTAGCAAGTGTGGTGTCTGGCGGTGACACCACAGTTGTCTCTTTTTCGAGTCGCTTTAAGACCACTCCAGTGCACTATCTCAAAATTTTATCTGCCACATTTTTCTAAGCAGTATGTGAAAGTTGACGGTATCAGATGTTTCGCTGAAGTGTATTAGTGTCGATATTGTGGTGTCAAGGTTGTCCATGCCATATTTCAGGTCATAAGCTACCTTAACCAATGCGCTGTTTGTATTATGGTGTTTCCGAAAGCCGGAGAGATATTAGTCTTGTAAGCTGAACTGGAGTAGGTGTTCAGTAATTTGGAAATGAACGCTGTATTCCAGGGCTTTGTATACGATGGGTGATCCGGTGACTTGTCAGTAATAACAAGGTTATTGTAGGTTTTCGATATTAGGGACAGGTCGAGCTATGCTTTTTTCCCTTACGGAGTGGGATATATTCCAGTCACCAGAGAAAAATTTTATGTCTCTGTGAAGATATTTTTCATCATGTTTGTGCTGATACCGTCGTTGCATATCGCTTTAGAAGAGATTCTCATTGTGTATTTCCATGTTTTATTTACTGTTACGTGTTTTGAGTAGAACGTGCTGTAGTTAGTCCAGGTAATCTTGTGAGCGATAGTTCTTTGCAGCATGGAGGTTGACTGGTGCTGAGAAAAATGCATTCATTTCGTTAGTTAAGACCTGAAAAATAGTTTCTGATTTAGTCTCTACAATCTACGGAGATTCTTCCCCAGAATCGCTGGTGTCGCATTGGTGCATACAAAGTAAGGAGCGGCGTGATTTTGCCATTGCGAATGCTTAGCTTCACCTGTTTCTCAGGTTTCTGTATTCGTCGTAACGTTACAGTTTCTGATTTTCCTTGATACGCGTATGAGCAGCATTAATATTGTTCATCGTTGACGTAATTCAGTTGTCAACCAAGGGCCAGGAGTATCTTGTACACTGACTGAACGTATAGTAGCGTGTTTGTCGTAGAGAGCAGTGATCGTATTAGGAAGTTCAAGAATTTTACCATCAATTGTCGCAGTCAACTATTGCAATGTCATGATCTAGATGTTTTAATTTTCCTATAGGCTACGTGACACAGTTTAGGTTGTGCGAGCTGTGCGGAGTAGATCAAGAATGTGCTGAGATGCCTGGAGCCAAGGTTTCATCTACACTACTGGCCATTAAAATTGCTACACCAAGAAGTAATGCAAATGATAAACGGGTATTCATTGGACAAATATATTATACTGGAACTGACACGTGATTACATTTTCACGCAAATTGGGTGCATAGATTCTGAGAAATCAGTGCCCAGAACAACCACCTCTGGCCGTAATAACGGCCTTAATACGCCTGGGCATTGAGTCAAACAGAGCTTGGATGACGTGTACAGGTACAGCTGCCCATGCAGCTTCAACACGATACCACAGTTCATTAAGAGTAGTGACTGGCGTATTGTGACGAGCCAGTTGCTCGGCCACCATTGACCAGACGTTTTCAATTGGTGAGAGATCTGGAGAATGTGCTGGCCAGAGCAGCAGTCGAACATTTCCAGAAATGCCCGTACAGGACCTGAAACATGCGGTCGTGCATTATCGTGCTGAAATGTAGGGTTTCGCAGGGATCGAATGGAGGGTAGAGTCACGGGTCGTAACACATCTGAAATGTAACGTCCACTGTTCAAAGTGCCGTCAATGGGAACAAGAGGTGACCGAGACGTGTAACCAATGGCACCCCATACCATCACGCCGGGTTATACACCAGTATGGCGACGGCGAATACACGCTTCCAATGGGCGTTCACCGCGATGTCGCCAAACATGGATGTTACCATCATAATGCTGTAAACAGAAACTGGCTTAACCCGAAGAAATGACGTTTTGACATTCGTACACCCAGGTTTGTCGTTGAGTACACCATCGCGGGCGCTCCTGTCTGTGATGCAGCGTCAAGGGTAACCGCAGCCATGGTCTCCCAGCTGATAGTCCATGCTGCTGCAAACGTCGTCGAACTGTTCGTGCAGATGGTTGTTGTCTTGCAAACGTCCCCATCTGTTGACTCAGGGATCGAGACGTGGCTGCACGATCCGTTACAGCCACGCGGATAAGATGCCTGTCATCTCGACTGCTAGTGATACGAGGCCGTTGGGATGCAATACGGCGTTCCGTATTACCCTCCTGAACCCACCGATTCCATATTCTGCTAACAGTCATTGGATCTCGACCAACGCGAGCAGCAATGTCGCGATACGATAAACCGCAATCGCGATAGGCTACAATCCGACCTTCATCAAAGTCGGAAACGTGATGGTACGCATTTCTCCTCCTTACACGAGGCATCACACAAACGTTTCACCAAGCAACGCCGGTCAACTGCTGTTTGTGTATGAGAAATCGGTTGGAAACTTTCCTCACATCAGCACGTTGTAGGTGTCGCCACCGGCGCCAACCTTGTGTGAATGCTCTGAAAAGCTAATAATTTGCATATCATAGCATCTTCTTCCTGTCGGTTAAATTTCGCGCCTGTAGCACGTCATCTTCGTAGTGTAGCAATTTTAATGTCCAGTAGCGTATTTCTCCACTTAGTCCAGTCCGATTCAGAGGCATTTTTTCATTTAGCTAGCTTAGAACACTTGCCTGGTATTCACCAAGTATTGTTTCTCCCTTTGCAAGTTGATCAATTAAAAAATCTCATTTGCATCCCAGAAAATACTGGCGGTAGCCTTTATGCAGATGAAATCGACTTCATCTTTTTTACTACAGGCCGAAGACTTCCATCGACTGTTTCGTTTCTGGTGTGAACTGATAGATCCCCGTGTCATAATCAACAGCAAATCGGCACGCAAAGTCGGTTTATTATTTTTAAACGATCCAATCATTAGTTCTCGCCTTTGTTCTTCGTCTGCGGTTAGCAAATGGGGGCCCATTTTGCAACAAAGTTTTATTGTGGATAATTCTTCGCATAAAATACATCGAACTATCTGCTCCATAGGGCTATGGAGTCAGTTGTTTCATTTATCTTTATTCACCACTAATCTAATTTTCTGAAAATTGGGTATTTCAGAGACTTTAATAGCCGTCTATACCTTTCAACATCATAATATTGTCTCGAGAACATATGCTTGTCAAAATAAAATAAAGAAGAAGCTTTTGTATCAAAATTGTTCCACGGTACTATGATTTCCACTACATTTCGTCGTCTTGCCTTCGAAATAAACTTATTTTGCATGGTAAATAGAAATCTGTTTTTCATTTGTTATTTTAAGTTTCCTTCTAAACCTTTTCAAGTAGTTTATGTTTTCAGTTATTACAAAAGTTGGAGCGATTACAAATACTTCCAGACAATTTGGGAGTGTGTTTATTAGCAGGGAATAATATGAGAAACGGTGGTGTGTTGGAAAATAACGTATGGTAGATGGAGGTCACGACTTTGAGTAAGTAGATGATGAAAACCAATGTGATTCGGTCTATGAAAGATGATGGTCGGAAGCAACAAGCTGCAGGTATTGTAAGCATTTGAAACATCCAAAGTTAACGGTTGCTCAGAGCAGTGAATTGTTTGTAAAGTTTCAGGAAAAACTGTTTTTTGTACATTTCGTGCTTGCAATAAAAATGGATATCACGTTCCAACAACGTAGCTCACTTCCATTTCATCATGAGAAGAGATTAATGCTCCTCACTGATACGAAAGGTTTTGGTTCCGAGCACTGTTTTGGCCAGGGAATTGCTTGTATTTCTCGGCATATGAACCACCGTGTATATGTCGCCGGAGGCGTTATGCATACAGAAGAAGAAATCACTCGTGGTGTTATTTACTATTCAATGTTTGTACAGTATTTTTGTGCGGTACAATTTAAACAATGCAATTCTTCAGAACGATAAATTTCTAACAATCGATACAAATGCCTTCCGCTGCATACGTACGTAACACTGTCGTGCGAAGCTTCCTGTAGCGAAAGATAGAAATTCAAGAAGTTCCAGTTGTAGCTATGGTATTTTGTCAATACGTAAATTCACAGTTACTCAGTGTGATCTGTAATAACGAAGTCACAGTTTCTCGGTGTGCTCTGTAGTAGCGGCAGTTTTTAAACCTCTATCGTCCATCGTCAGTGTAATATTTTCCAATTGGAAAATCTCAGAAGCCCCTAGTTTATTATCTGCCCCCTGATTCCAGGAATATGCTCTTACAAGTCTTAAGTGCTAACGTGATGTCCATTAAGTGTCTAAGGGCGGCTGTGGAAAGCACTTGTGTACGAGGCAGAAGAGAGGGAAACTTTTTCATGTCCGTGAAGAAGTGGCTCTATTGTTACCGCCGTTGCGTAAGTGATATGCGCAGGTGCTTCGGCCGTTGCACGAACGCGGGAGATAGTTGGAGATGGAAACATTGTTTCGATATAATGGCTTGCAGATAAGGAGCGCACCATATACAAGAGATGGTCCCAGCGGGCGTCAGGCGTAATGGCCCACGAGTGGTGCGTGCCTGCCTTCTTCCGGAACCTTCATCCCAAGGCCGGACTGCTAGCTTCCTCTCTCGCGTGCTCCAGAGAAGTCTCTACGTGCGTTAATACGTAAAAGCCACAATAACGTCAACGCTCATTTCTACAGGATGGTTACTTTCACAAGAGTGATGATTCACATACGTTTATTGTTATCTGACGTTAACATTCGTCGAGGAGCAAAAATAACGTTTGGTATCCCCCAAAGAAGGTGACAGGTCTGTTTGTAGGACCACTGCCATAAATAAATGATTCAATGGCTTCTAACGTCATATTAATCGCTGATGTTGTCGCTACAGAAACGTGTCATTTCAGGATAAGTCAAGAAAATTCAGCAAAACCTGCACCACATTTCCACTTAGTGCAGTGTATGCAAGCTTCCCTGAAACGTTAGTGACTATAAAGGTACAGCGCATAAACGGGAGAATAACATAGCATTCGAATATAGTGGATAAGGCTATGGATTTCGTCACATCATTCATGTCGGTTGAAAAAGTATAAGTAAATCCCAGACCCGTCAATGAACGTGATTTCCTGGACAAGAGCCAGTGGCAGTAGTTTACTTTGGCTTCCTCCGATCTGTTCAGTTCACTATATAACGGCAACAAAGGCTTGTCAGTGCATTCATTGGCAAAATGTGTGCCTAGAACAATAACGACGATTTTTCGAACTAAATGTTACCGCGCGGAGCTGACAGTTAGTTATATTAAACAAATAGAAATGTGTGCAATGAATCACTCCAGTTCATTAAACATCGGTTTTCAATATGCACCGAATACCCATCTTGTTCTCTCTAACATCACATGAGAACACTGCACTACGCTGGCCTTATCGTTAGGCACACATTTCACTTAGCCAACCTAAAGTGATATGTTTGTGTTATACGACTGGATTTTAAAAACCGAAGACCTATCCCGGCACATAAACTCTTTCTCTCGAAAATAGCTGGCGATCGTTGAATAATTCGCCATCGACAGGGTTGTGTGTATGCCCAACAGCATTACTGCAGAACCTGGAGAACAGAAAGCGAACGGCTCTGCTTCACCCTCTGTGGCCACTTAATACTGTTCATTTCCTTTCAACACCAGTGTTTAAACGGACTATCTCGGGATGGAGCGACACGGAAAAAGTGTGAGTTAACAACCAACGTATGGAGGCGAGTTCCTCATTACGGCATCAGCATCATCACCATCATTATCATCAGCAGCAGCAGCTGCTATTTGATAGATGACAATTTCCTCTAAACTTTTACATGCGTTATGGTTTTCAGTGATACGCATCTACAATGAGGTGACAAAAGTAGTGGGATAGCGATATGTATCTGTACAGAAACGGTAGAATCACGTACACAAGGTATAAAAGGGCAGTGCATTGGCGGAGCTGTCATTTGTAGTCAGGTGATCCATGTGAAAAGATTTACGACGTGATTATGGGCGCACGACGGGAATTAAAAGAGTTTAACGGACGCGGAGTGGTTGCTGGAGCTAGACGCATTTCCATTTCGGAAATCTTTGAGGAATTCAATATTCCGAGATCCACAGTGTTGAAAGTGTGCCAATATCACCAGATTTCAGGCATTACCTCTCACCACGGACAACGCAGTGGGCGACGGCCTTCACTTAACAACCGACAGTCGCGACGTTTGCGTAGAGTTGTAAGTGCTAACAGACAAGCAACACTGCGTGAAGTAACCGCAGAATTCTACGTGGAACGAACGACGAGCGTATGAGATAGGACAGTGCGGCGAAATTTGGCGTTGATGGTGTATGGCAGCAGACGACCGACGCGAGTGCCTTTGCTAACAGCACGACATCGCCTGCAGCGCCTCTCCTGGGCTCGTCATCACATTGATTGCACCCTAGACGACTGGAAAACCGTGGCCTGAACAGGTGAGTACCGATTTCACTTGGAAAGATCTGATGATAGGGTTCGAGTATGGCGCAGAATGACTTAGTCATCGACCCAAGTTATCAATGAGGCACTTTGAAAGTTGGTGGCGGCTCCAAAATGGTGTAGGGTGTGTTTACATGGAGTGGGCTGGGTCCTCTGGTCGAACTAAATCGATGATTGACAGGAAATGGTTATCTCGGCTACTTGGAGACCAAGTGTAGCCATTCGTGGACTTAATCTTCCCAAGCAGCGACGGAATTTTTATGGATGGCAGTTCGCCATGTCACTGGGCCACAGTTTTTTGCGACTGGTATGAAGAACATTCTGGACAATTTGAACGAACGATTTGGCCACTGAGATTGCCCGATATGAATCCCATGGAAATATGGGACATATTCGAGATATCAGTTCGTGCAAAAAATCCTGCACCGGCAACACTTTCATAATTGTGAACGCCTATAGAGATAGCATGGCTCAATATTTCTGCAGGGACTTCCAACGACTTGTTGAATGCATGCCACGTTAAATTTCTGCACTAAGCCGGGCAGAAGAAGGTCCGACACGATACTGGGAGGTGTTCCATGATTTCTGTAACCTCAGTGTATGCTGCCCCTTCCGTTAGGTGGGTATCTCGGCCTCTCCTTATCTCATGAAATCCAGCAAAGAACTTCCTTGCTCCATCTTCCATCCATTCTCCTGGCTACGTGCCCTGCTCACCTAACATAACTACATCTTTCACTCCAGTTTGTTTCCTGATTTATTTGTTTGTTTTCCTTCTTCTCAGCCGGCCGCTGTGGCCGAGCGGTTCTAGGAGCTTCAATCCGGAACCGCGCTATTGCTGCGGTCGCATGTTCGAATCCTGCCTCGGGCATGGATGTGTGTGATGTCCTTAGGTTAGTAATTCCCAAAATTCAGATCCCCATTATTTGCTCAGAAATCTTACGAGTTTTCAAAGTTTTAGCACCAAAAGCCTGTACTCTACTGCCATAAATCAAAACTGGTTCTATGCAGTGACTATAAATTTCCGTTTCAGGCCGTCTAAAGCTTACTGTTTGGTTTACCACACGAACACTCCGCGATTTTTACCCATCAGTTTATTTTATTTTATTGCCCATTTATCAGATGCCCTCAGCTGCCCCAAATAAAGCAAGTTATCAACTGATTCTGTGACTTCGTTCTAACTTTGTGCTATTTCCTTTTAGAAGTGTTAATTATGCAAGGTGAGTGTAAAGTCTTTCGTTGACCACTAAAATTTATTTCTAAGAAATACAGTTATGCGGTTTGTTGTAAATGGTAGCTTAACTGTCGAGTCTTGTATGGATACAATTACACATGCCTATACGGTATTTTGCAAATAGTAGCTTAAGTCGTGAAGTTGTTACGATACACCTCTACATGCGCTCTGATAACATCTGATTTCTTTTCTCTCGTTCTTATTACAGTTAGTGTAATTTAGCAGTGCTGCTGTTACAATGACAACTCTGCAGGAATAGTGCAATGTGTTTCGTGGTATCAAATAGTTCAAATGGCTCTGAGCACTATGGGACTTAACTTCTAAGGCCATGAGTCCCCTAGAACTTAGAACTACTTAAACCTAACTAACTTAAGGACATCACACACATCCATGCCCGAGGCAGGATTCGAACCTGTGACCGTAGCGGTCGCGCGGTTCCAGACTGTAGCGCCTAGAACCGCTCGGCCACTCCGGCCGGCTTTCGTGGTATCATGAAACGCGGTCACCTATTACAAGTTGAGCGACAGTTTCGCATTGTCCGTGGTCGATATCCTCCAGATGTGAAGAGCATCAAAGGACGATATGAGAAGTTTAAAGAGCCTGGCAGTGTTGGTGACAAAGCAAGATGCGGCAGCCTGGGCTGAGTGACGACACGGTTGATATCGTGCACACATCATCTGATGTCGCTTCGAGGAAATCGACACCTCTTATTTCCAGAGAATCAAGCATACCTCAGAGCACTTTGGCGAGGATTTTACACAAACGGCTTCATTTTCAAGCATAAAATGTGCAACTCCTGTAAGCTTTGCCACCAGATGATAGACATAGACTTGCTGACTTTGTTTGGGACATACTAGAACGAATCGATGAAGATAGTGACTACCGTATTTTACGGACTATAAAGAGCCATGTTTTTCCTCAAAAAATTGCCTCCAAAATTCAGGTGCGTCTCATACTCGAAATTAATATAAAAATGTCCTGTGTTTGATCTAAAATTTCCGCCAGTCTTAAAAATGCCGAGGGGAAACCTATCTCTACCTGGCAACATTGGATCCAACTGGCAGCAGCAGTGCACCGATGCGAGGAACCTGAGTCGCGGTTGGTAACACTGCCGCCCTCCTGCCCACCATCACAAGCCCAGGACACTGTCTAGCCTATGGTGCATCACTGCCGACTACGGTGCCAGTGAATTTCAATTGAAAGTGATTTGTATTATCACTGACAGTACAACATTTTTGTCACTAAGCTAATTTCGTAATCGAAAAAAATAAAAGGTATTCACATGATGGGGGCTATAAATTGGAAGTAACAACATGGAACTGTCGCCTAAGTAACCATCTTGTATATGAAGAGGACAACGATGACGTCAAAAAGGAAGAAGAAGAAGCTCTCATCAACTCAAATCGGTACTCATCTGACCAGATCACGATTTTCCAGTCGTCTAGATTCCAACCCAGGAGAGGCACTGCAGCGACGTCGTGCTGTTAGCAAAGGTAGTCGTATTGGTCGTCTGTCGCCATAGCCCAAAACGACAAATTTCGCCGCACTATCCTAACGGATACGGTCGTCGTACGTCCGACATTGATTTCTGAGTTTATTTCAAGCTGTGTTGCTTGTCTCTTAGCACTTGCAACTTCACGCAGACGCCGCTGTTCTCTGTCGTTAAGTGAAGACCGTCGGTCACCACGTTATTTATAGAATTATCTGAATCGCAAATTTCGTGGCATCTTACACTCATTTTCCTGTCTTCAGTTCCGTTCGCGGCTTGCAAATGGTCCTTTTCAACTGTAACCGCTTATAAAGCCAGCTTATCCCTTGGTTAGCAAGCGAGGTGGAATAGAGGGAAGACACATAGTCGTGCTCAGGAAGTCGGCGGCTCAAATCCCAGAGCTGGCTTTCTCAGGAAAATGCCAAGATGCTTCCCTTGAAGAGTACGGCCGATTTCCTTCCCAATCCTCTCCCATTCCGAACTTGTGCCTTGTCTCTAACGACCTAGTTGTCGATGGGACATTAAACTCTAATCTTCGTTCCTTCCTGGTTCCTTTACTCGATTACAGTCAAATTCCGTTTTATCTGTACTGTTTGCAACTGCAGGCGTGGTAGACAAAAAGCGTGGCAGAACCGTGAGAAATGTATGCTTGAACATGAATGCAGATGCCAGCAGGTTGTGCTATTGTATCTGACCACGAACGGCACTCGTGCCATGTTCTCATTGCATCTCAACCAGTGTTCTGTGTAGTTGTGAGTGCATTATGCTAGAGCTCAGTGCATCTGAAAGCGGGGAATTTGTTGGTGCTCGTAAGATGGGTGTTCCCGTAACCGAGGTAGCTGAAGTGTTTGGTGTTTCAAGAGGCGCCATATCGAAGACTTATAGCGCGTACAACGGAAGTGGAAAACCTTCATCCGTAAAGTTGCAAAGCGGACGAAAGTTTATGTTTCGTGATCGTGACGGACAGTCACTGAAGAGGGCTGCGACGAAGAAAAGTGGACGACAGCTGCAAAAGTCACTGCAGAACGGAATGTCGCACTCTAGAGCCCTGTCAGCACGAAATCAACACTAAGGGAGCTCTCACCGGCGATGCAAATGCCCGTAACAGGAAAACGTGGTGCCATGCTGGGCTATGGAGCAATGGAAAAATGTCATTTGGTCGGATGAGGCCTGTATCACAATGTTCCCAATTTCTGGCCGAGTTTACGTCCCAACAGTGATACATGGCGAGGGTTCGAAGATCATATGAGCAGCCATATCGTGGTATTCCATGGGCCACACGGTTACTCTGCAAATTCGTATTACTGCCAAGGATTATGTGACTATTTCGGCTGATCAGGTCCATCCCTTGGCAGAATGTTTGCTCCCCAATGGTGATGCGGTTCAAGACGACTGGGCCCCTGTTCACGCAGCCCGCGAAGTTCAGGACCGATTTTATGTGCACGAGGGTGGACTGTCGCATTACCCCTAGCCACTACAGTCACCATATCTCAACATTATTGAGCCACTTTGGTCTACTTTTGTAAGTAGTGTGCGTGATCTGAACTTGCCAATATTTTGCAGGAAGTATGGTATAAAATTCCCACGAAAACCGTACAGGACCTGCGGTTATCCATTCCGAGACGACTGGAATCTGTTTTGAACCCCAACGGTTGTCCTACACCGTATTAGGTATTGAAATGTGTTGTGTTATTGACGTGTCCATATTTTTGTCCACCCGTTCTAAGTGCAGAGCGAAGTAATAAGGAATCTATGAATTTAGAGTAGAACGACCACATATATCAAATGCAGAAAGTGCGAAAGAAGAACTTCAGTTTCGTAGAGGGATTCATCACATACAGTCCGAGTCTAGGTAGGAAAAAGAAAACTGAATAAACATCGCAACCTGCCGACTGTCCTCGAAGCGACTTGCTTAGTTAACATGAAAGCGTGGCGGAAACATCCACGAGCTTAAAGGCGAACCGTTTCTCGAGGTGGACATTAGTTTAAATGTAACGATTCAACGCACGAAATAGGATGTAAAACATATTGACATGGACAACACGAAGGAATCAGGGCGAAACTGACTCCTGTGCGGTGCCACGGAAAGTGGAAGCAAACAGTTCAGTTGTGTTGGGATTCGTGTGTGCGCTACTTTAAAGGAGACTATCACTAACTGAAACCTTGTTAAGCATACAAATATTCAGTATCAGTTTCGTTTATTTTTTGTGGGAACCCCTATAAAATATTTTAAGGCGTAGTGCATAACACGTGTACAGTAAACAGCTCATCCACTGCCAGTGAGTTTATAGAATTTCATGAAACTTGTTACAACAGAAGGACGTATTTCAAAGCTGAGCAAAGTAGTTTCTTAGGAATACGAGAAATGTCCAATGACGTAGTAGGCTACTATTTTTGTCTCCATCTGTTTGCGATGTAACAGAATGGGAGTGACTAACAATGGTAGAAAATATATTATATACTAGGCATTATTTTCTAAAATTTGAATATAAATGGGTGGAGTTTTGTATCTTGAGAATAGTATACCCAGGAACACATTACGTATCTTGGTAGGTGCTTCAGTCTAGTGACAGATTTTATATTCTATGAAGGATAGCGCATTAGAGAGCGCCATAAGCGTTTTCCGGCATTTTCTACTGTTTCTGTTGTGAGACATGAGGTTGTATTTTGTGCAGTATTTGTAATTTTTTTACTCCTACACATTTAATACTACATTATATATTGAACTTATTTGCAAGATATTATTAATTTTTCAGTTACAGAACTTTATGTTTAATAAAATTCTATACATTTTAGTCGGCCGGAGTGGCCGTGCGGTTCTATGCGCTACAGTCTGGAGCCGAGCGACCGCTACGGTCGCAGGTTCGAATCCTACCTCGGGCATGGATGTGTGTGATGTCCTTAGGTTAGTTAGGTTTAATTAGTTCTAAGTTCTAGGCGACTGATGACCTCAGAAGTTAAGTCGCATAGTGCTCAGAGCCATTTGAACCATTTTTTCTATACATTTTTAAAACTAGTTATACAACGTTTGGACGGTTGAGCCATATTGCGTCGGTCGTGCGCCCTCTTGTACCTTGAAACGGAAGAAGGTCTTCTGCTATAGAACATGTGATATTTGCAAATGAACTGAAGTGCTTTAATATCTTAACAACTTTACCTGTCTTGAAATTGGAAATTTATATTAGTTTTCAGTAGCTTCTGTTCCAAAGTGTATTTAATTTGTAACTGACTTTTTATAACGGCTCTACTTAATTTGATTTCACTTACCGATTATTGTTACGTAGTCGAGAAATAATGTAACTAGTAGAATATTACGTAAAATAATGAAGAGATTTTCTTGATTGCAACACTTTCAAATTTCAGTAGACTGTTTTTGCTCTTGTCCATGTTGTATCTTGCAATATTTTTCCACATTTACAAAAATCATACTTTTCTGGAGCTGTTTCAGTAATTTAAAAAAAAAGACTGCAGCACCCACTCATTTATATTCAAATTTTAGAAAATAATGCCTAGTATATAGCAAAGACCATTTTCTACCATTGTTAGTCACTCCCATTCTGTTCCATTTAAAAATGGAATAAGAAAAGTTATTAAACTTCTGTTACACGGCTGGCTACAGGCGGAAATCTGAGAAATGTTCCAAGGAATAAGACTCTCCCCTACGTCAAATCATGTTAAGATTGTAAATGTAATTTTCGATCTTGTAGGAAAAAGTGTTGACAGGAGTACTCATCCGGTTAGGATTTTAATTGAGGCAGTAATTTATGTTCCTGGATAAGCTGCCTCACCTTTTAGCTGTCAGTGAGACAAGAGCCAGCGTCCGGTGGAGTTTCAGCGAGACGTTTCCATTCCCCTTCGTTTAGGGATGAAGCAGGGACGTGATAGGGTGGCTTCCCTAATACGCATAAATTAGGTCGTCGGGACAATCAGTGCGTACTGAGTGTTGTGGTCGGAAACTGTTACGTTTGCCTAAATATTAGAGATATTAAAGTGACGTTGAAGTCCTTAAAAATGGTTGAAATGGCTCTGAGCACTATGGGACTTAAAAACTGAGGTCATCAGTCACCTAGAACCTAGAACTACTTAAACCTAACTAACCTAAGGAGATCACACACATCCATGACCGAGGCAGGATTCGAACCTGCGACAGTAGCAGTCGCGAGGTTCCGGACAGAAGCGCCTAGAACCGCTCGGCCACCGCGGCCGGCTTGGGATTCTCCCAATAATATAAGCGAGAAATAATAATTCTAGAGGAGGATAAGGTGGGAAAACAGTACTGGCGGAAATAAAGCTGTGAGGACGGCTAATGAGTCGTGGTTGAAACGTTCTGGTGGTTCAACACTTGCCAGCGAGAAGCATATGTCCCAAATTCGAGTTCCGGTCCGCTACACAGTTTTAATCTGCTAGGAAGTTTCAATAATTCAAGAATTTCTGCCAAGATGCCACTTCCCAGACATGCGAGATTAGTAATACAAAGGGATTAATCAATTTTATTGCTAGTGTTGTGGGGTTACTGATTTTTCTTATAATTTGTTGTAACAGTTATTCTCCTCCACAATCTGAACTCCTTTAATTCTCTCGCACGTTGTCTCACGGTCTGACTACGTGAAAATTAATTATGGTCATGCTACAAGTGAACTATGGATGCTGGAATATAATATAAATTAATTACATGCTGATAAAAGAGTCGCCACTAGGCTTAATTAGCTAGAAGAGAATTACAGAAAATTTGGATGACTTCCATGTCCAAGTCCGAACAGTGAAGCTGCACATCTATTGAAAGGTAATTGCGGTGGCTATACCACGACGCACAGTAAAACATTTGTTATCAGTGGAACAAAATTCATTTTTATTATGAGGGGCGTTCAATAAGAAATGCAACACATTTATTCAGCATTTGAATATACCATATTATTCCCACTCGTTTGGCTGCAAACCCAATTTTTCAACGCAATCTCGGTTGAATTCGACGGCCTTAAGACATGTTACCGGGAGGCCCTGTATGCCCGCACGGTACCACACTGCTGGCCCCAACATCCACATGCTGCTTCCCGCGGAGTGCATCCTTCATTGGGTGCGACACCTGAGCTGGAGGGTGGAAGATGAAGAACAATCCAGTGAAGTTTTGTGCGATCCTCTCGTGTGAGGCCTTGTGTTGTCACGGAGGTGTTCGGTTTTAATCCGTCGAGACAGTCCGCAGGTTCCAATAACACAACAGTCACAGCTGTGTGCGGCCGGAAAGGTTGCCACGGTGACAGACGCCTCGCCCGACGACTCACCGTGTTTTGGTTCACTGCCAGTTCTCCGTAGACACTTTGCCAGCGCCTACGAATATCTTGCGATGCTGTGGTTTTTCGTCAAAAGAAACTCAATGACAGCTTTCTACTCGGTAACACCCCTCCGTTACAGACGCTATTTTGAAGGCTACGTATCGTGTCGCCACCTATCGGAACTTCACGAAACGGTAGGGGATGAGGCGGGAATATTCCACGACGCCCCACAATAAAATCTGCATTTTTCAACCGAAACTTGTCGAGATAAAAAAAACTGTTGCATTATTTTTTGGACACCAATCGTAATTGAAGAGCGTACAACACCAACGAAAGGCTGCAAGCAATGATTATGCTAAGTCATTAATATTTTTACACGCTACTCCTACAGCTAAATATGTATAGTGACAACTTGTCTTATAAATAATGTAATTAACACATCTAGAAGGATGGATCCCCTGCTTCGAAAACGTCAGATTGCAGAGCCTGGGCTACCCTCAGGGTGGAATCTCCGTCTTCGAAACTCGTTGCTGTCGCTGTCTGTCTGTTCGTCCGTCCGTCCGTCTCGCCGCCGTCGTCGTCGCCGCCGCCGTCGCCAGAGGATTCTAGGCCGCCACCTTCGTGCCGACGTCGTCCAGCCCGCTGCCCGGAGAGATTCGTCGACCCGCTCGCACCGCCTGCCGGTGGGGCTGCTGCCCCTCGCGCCGCCGCCGTCTTCGCCCCCTCTCGCACGCCGCCACCAACTACCCACCACCTCTATCATTTTCACCTCTCCCTCCGCTGCTCCTACCACCGTCACACGGAGCTCATCCTCCACCCCCATTCCCGTCCTTCTTTCCCTCCCTGTCCACCCCACTCCTGCATCATTTTCGGCTGTAACTACCCCCAACTCTCCCTCCCCTGTCACTGTCGCCCCGTCGACATCTGCAGACTTTCCGCCGCTCCCTGCACCACCTCCGACAGGCTCCGAGCCGGCACGGATTTCGTCTCGCCGTTCCACAGTCTCTGTGCCACCCGCGCCCCCTCCCTCTGCGTCATCCGCTCCTCAGGGCGGTACTGCCCCCGCCATTTTCCCCTGCAACCCGTCTCCCGGTCACCTCTCCGACCAGTCGTGACCGCGAAACCTTCCGAGCGCCCTAACGTCGACCCTTCCCCTGCAATCTCCTCAGAGGAAACCCCCGATCCCCGTGACCCACCCACCCCTGTGGGCGCGACCCCGACCCCCACCCCTACCGCGCCTGCCACCCACACCTTTGTCCTCTCCGATCCCGACCCTCGATTCCTCGATGCCCGCACCCTCGCCCTGTCCGTCTGTAAATACTACCCCGGTGCCCCTGTCTCCCTTCTTATTCCTCACGAGGACTCAGTCCCCGTCAAATACCCCGGTGCTTCATTTCGCACCGATCTCCTCTCCCGCGTCCCGCGTATCCGATTTGGCCGACGTGCGACCCCCACCCCCTACCGCAGCCCATCCTCTCCCCGTGAGCCTCGACGTCCCCGACGTCCGCCGACCTTCACCGCCGTGATCGCGAAGCTCGGCTCGGTGGTCGCGGAGTCTGAGGTGTCGGCAGAACTCGACTCCCGGCCCGATATCGAAATCTGCTTGGCCCGTCCCACCGTTAATGACGCCGGGCCGACTTATCTGATGTGGATATTCACCAAATCCTCCTCCTCCATTGACCACCTCCTCACCGAGGGAGCGCACATATACGGTCCCCGTTGTAAGGTGGACCCCTCCCGTTCCCCAGTATAATCCTACCACTGCCGATGCTGTCTCACGTACAGTGACCGTGTTACCTCTGCCTGCAAGAACCCCCGTACTTGTCCCCACTGCAAAGCTTCCCACTTCCTCAAGAACTGCCCCAACCTCACCTCTCCCCTTTCCTGCAACACCTGTAACGAACCACATCCTACCTACTCCTTGAAGTGTAAAGCGAAACCTCCTCTGGTCACCCCTGATCTCACTGTCCCTGTCTGTCCTGTTGATGACCCCATCTACCCCGACAACTCCCTCCGCTCTCTGCCTACTGCAGAGGACATAATCTGTTTCGTCACCATTGTGCTCCAAAACATCCACCCCTTCCACCGCTCCCACACCCTTTCCCAAATCGCCGTCACTGCCCGTTCCGTCTTCCATCTTACCACCTATGCCACCTACTCCCACAACTAGGCCGACTTCACCTTCACCCCCCTCACCACCCTCATCTAATTATCCCCTCCCATGGTACAACAACACTACAGTATCATGTACCACAATATTCGCTCCCTCTTCCTCCACACCCTCCATCAGTACCCCGTCGATGCCTCCGTCCTAAATCAAACCTTCCTTCAACCCCGTATCTCCATCTCCACAGCTCTTTACACCCTTCACAGCACCGATAACCCGTACCCGCTGGCGCGTGGCAGTGTTGCTACAGGCCACCTCGAGCACCTCCCTGTCCGGCGCCAACCTCTCCTTAACAATCCTGCCGAGCATCTCACCCTCAGCCTCTTCTTCCCCACCCTTACCGTCACCTGTACCACCATTTATGTCCGTCCTCGCAACCCCATCCCGTACTATTTCCTGGCCCACATTGACCGCACCTACTCCACCTACGTGATTGCTGCCAACCTCAATATCCACAGCTGTGATCCTGCCAACCTCCAGCGGTGGCATTGGTTTATCACCACCCTCCAGGGAGACCTGGTTCCCCTCCCCTAGCACACCTGACCCAAATCCAACACCACTCCTGATGTGGTCCTTGCCTCTCCCAACCTCCTTGGGTGCATCACTGCAGATGTCCTTGACCTCATTGACAGTGACCACGCTCCTGTTCTCCTCACTATCTCTAGTGGTTGCCATCCCTGTCCCACTCCTCACCCCGACATCCCTCCTAAACTTCTCCGTGATTATTCCCGTGCCAACTGGGGTGCCTACCGGGACTCCATTCACACCCTCCAATCTCCTGATGACATCTCTCACACTGCTGCCTTCCTGCACCAGACCTTGTCTGACGCTATCACCACCAATATCCCCACCAAAGCCATCCACCCTCAATGCCCCACCCTACCTCCACAGGCCGTCCTTCTCCTTTGAGAGTCCTGCTGCCTTACCACTCTTTTCTCCGCACTCGTGACCAGGACACACTTACCTGCCACTGGCAATTACAACGATACATCCGCAACCTGCTTACTGCAAAGAAACGCCGCGCCTGGCGCCAGACATGTACACAACTCAACACCATGCTCCCAATAAACTCTTCCAAGTATTGGTGTGCTTTTCACCGTCTTACTGGGAACTGCCCCACACCCTAGTACCCTCTCCTCCTTGATGACCGTCCCTTTCCTGACAACTTCAGTAAGGTCAACCACTTTGCCTCTCACATCCCCGATGTTTCTTCCATATCAGCTGATCCCCAATTTGATTGTTCCCTCTTCCCTGACGTCATAGACCGTATGAATACCTCTCTTCCTCCCCTTGGTCCTAGCTTCCAGTACTTGGGCCACACACCACCATCTGAACTTAACACTCCCATCACCACACAGGACATCAGCCTCACACTCCACACTAAATGCAGCACTGCTGCCAGCCATGACCACGTTACCTACCGCCACCTCAAACACTGCCCTCCCTCCTTCCTTTCAGTCCTTGCCACCCTCTACAATGTCATCCTTGCCACCGGCTTCTACCCTGACCTGTGGAAAACCTCCCATATCCTCATGTTTTCCAAACCCAGCTAGCCTCCATCTGATGCCTCTTCCTATTGTCCTATCTGTCTCACATCGGTGTTCAGCAAGCTCTTGGAATCCATTCTTATCCAGTGCATCCACCACCACCTCCACTGAAACCACCTCCTCCCCGACACCCAATGTGGCTTTCGACCTTCCTTCTCTGCCCCTTGGTTGCTCCTCTCCTCTCCTGTCCCTGCCCCCAGCCATGCCTTCACTTTTGTCCCCCCCCCCTTCCCTCCATCTCTACACCCTTCATCTCCTCCCCCTCCCAGATGATGCCCTCTCTCTCTCCATTTATCCCTCCTACCAACTCTGATCCTCACCCCCCTCCTTTCCTCTGTCCTTTCCCTGGGCTCCCTCTTCCCCCCTTCCATCCTGTTCTCCTCTCCTTCCCCCCTTTTTATTTTCCCAGCATCTGTCCAGTTTCCCCCCACCTGCCCTCGGCTGTGGTATGTCATATTTGCCAACTTTTTTTAGTGCAGTGTTCAAGTGAATGTTCAGTGTTGCTCGTCTTTCCAAAGTGCTGCGAACAGAAATCATGCTGTCTCTGGGTGTGAATTTTATGTCTCTTGCGAACAGAAACCAGACTGTGGCCGTGATTTTTAAGTGTCTGTCTATTATTTTACCTGTATGCTTCACATGTATTTTGTTAGCATCATCATCCCTTTGTTTCTATGTTTTAAGTTCCACGATTTTTTCCGCCATGTTACCATTTAAGTCTCCGATTTTATCGCCTATTTTTATTTATTATTTTCTTCTTTTTAAAACAAATTCTGTAGGCTGAAGAGCAGCATACGAAGCTGCTGCCAGTCCGCCCACTTCGGGGGGAATCGAAACTCAATAATGAAAAAAAAAGATGTAATTAAGTGTGACGTCCTGTCCCACGGTTCGTATCAAGCTGTCATCCGTATTGCACACAACTGTTCGACTTCTAACTGAGCAAATAGACGATCGACAAATTCCCAACCGCAAGGCAGGCCTCTTCCCCTTTTTCGAAACAAGATTATTTTATTATCTGCTACTCGAGACGTACGTCTCTGTTTATGAGGACTCCTTAATTGCCCTTTTTTTCTTTTTATTTATTAAACCATATTGTTCACTGTGCTACTTACGTGCAGTTTTAGACCTCACGATTTTGCGCTTGGTACGGCCCCACAGTTACGCTCTCCGTTTCAGAAACCTCCTCCCTCTCAAGAGACAGAAGATGATAGAAATTGCCTGCACATCCAGCAACGGCTTTTTCGAAAAAAACTCCTCTGGAGTTCGCCTTCCACGTGTCAACTGGAAACTGTTCCCACCATGTACCGGATGGTTATAACTAAAGTGCAGCTACTCACGAAGGTCCAGTGTGGACCGTAAATATCATACGAAAGTGAAACTTGGCAGATATTCAAATATATTAACCGATTTAAGATGGAAAAAAATTAGTTCCAATTTTGGCCACAATGTGCAAATATGCCACTGTACATCAGCTTGCTGACGTCTGTGGTCCCATACTGAACAAATTGTGTAAGTGGCTGTTAGTAATAACATCAACATTATACCTTGTGTTTGATGTTTTCTGCCCATGTCCCGTTCCTAATCCAATATATATAGAAACATTTCTGCCAACTTTCGCTACAATACGATAATTACAGTCCGCACTGGACCACTCCGAGAGGCTTCACTTTAATTACAAAAATAGTTCAAATGGCTCTCAGCACTATGCGACTTAACTTCTGAGGTCATCAGTCGTCTAGAACTTAGAACTAATTAAACCTAACTAACCTAAGGACATCACACACATCCATGCCCGAGGCAGGATTCAAACCTGCGACCGTAGCGGTCGCTCGGTTCCAGACTGTAGCGCATAGAACCGCACAGTCACTCCGGCCGGCTTTAATTACAATCACCCAGTACGTCCCAAGCGCACCCCACGATCTGTTTGCCTCTTAGTGTATGAATCAAAAGCCAGTAATTCTACTCTTCGGGGCTGATTGGCTGAAAGGTACCAATATTTAAATATTTTTGGGAAATGCTTGGACTTCGAGAAATTTGGAAGTCGGCCAGATGGAGACAAGTCGTCGGTCCTCTGGGCCAGAGGTGCTGTCTGATAGTGTTTCATGTTGTTGAAGGCAGAAGTTATTTATAAATTGCTGTTTGACGGTGACAGAAATGTCTGTCGTAATTTTGTGGAGTCCCCACCGTTGTTCAGCATGTACCGTAAAGCGAAAAAATTTAAAAAACGTGTCAAATGCACTTTATAGCACCCTGATTTAAATTTTTCGACTCTCTCCTTAATCAGTTTAAGCAGATGTTGGGATGGTTGCTACAACAACGCCACTGTTGCTAAAATTTCTTGACCCTTGCGAAATGAGTTGATATTGCATCACCAGTGGCTTTGATGTCAAGAGGAGGTTGAAATTTAACCTTCATTTCTTCAACACTCCTTTGATAGGATCTGCAAAAATGCCCGATAAAGTTATGGAGGTACAGGAGGTGAGGTTTTAAAACGGCCGACGACTTTCTCGCTATGTTTGAACTTCTTTCTGCTTCCTTGTGAATATCAGCATATTTCTGAGCGCTGCAGTTTCCGGCTGTCCAGCTCTTACCATCAAATTTTCTGATAGGGGTTCTGGGTACCGCCTTTCTGAGAGCTTTCTAGCGTTGATAGCAATAGAAGTTAAGCAATTCAAATTAAACTCACATTCTTTTCCTCTGCTTTTCTCTTACTCCAGTACATGTATGTATACATGCTTATGATATTGTTAATGTTGTCAACAAAATGCAGAATATTTTCTAATGACGATCGCTTTCTTAGGAAAGTTGTTGGGTGAATTCTCTGCCAGGCACTTAAGTGTGAGTTGCAGAGTAATCATGTAGATGCAGATGTGCTCAGTTTAGTATGTAGCGTCTCCGTATAGACTTCTACAATTCACACAGCGTTGTGTAATCATGGAAGAGTGTGTTTATTGATAGATAATCGTTTTTCCGCTGCAATATAGTTCAGACCCACAACGTGCCGTAATTTTTCTAGCGTTATTGTTTTGAATTGACAAGGACGTTACGGGATATGTGGTATCTTTTTAAAGTGACTGTCAAAATTTTGACAGCAGTCATTCTCGTGGTGCTCTAATTCTTTCTTGCTATACTTCAAAGTAAAGCTTGCTAAGTATCAACCCCTCTTGCGTTATAAAATTCTTCAAAAATAGCGAAGCTCCCGTTGTGAACCATGTGTATCTGTACCGGCATACCAACCTTGTAAGCGGCATACCAATCTTGTAAGCGTCTTCCTTCACTGAGACAATACGCTGCCTCGGAATTTTTGCAGTGAATTGTAAACTAACGTTTCCCTCTTCCGCTACAAGAATGTTATGGTTGTTACATTTTATAACTCTTTTGAGTCCATTTCAAAACATTTGATCAGTGTCACTTAATAAATTATCAGTAATTCTTTAGCCAAGCAACATACACAAATTTTGTATATCTTTAGGCATTGTAGAGAATTTGCTCGTATTTAGTCTCAGCCGCCATTCAATGTATAAAGCTCTCTTTTTTTCTTTGTTAAGCTTCCGTTATCTTGTAATAATTTCTCTTACACATCAGACTTCTATAAAAAAACTGAAAATTGTACTGTTGCGCTAGCGGCACTGTCTGATTGTACGCATACGGTTATTATGATAAGTAATCACCATGTATCTCTTATTAGAGGTTCCTCTCAATCGTTAGTCATTTTCGATAATTATTAGCCAATGACAAATACATTCTGCCTTCTACTTATCTTTAACTCTCTGTCCATTCAGATCTTTTGCGAGACGTCTCGTAAACTGTTAGTTCCGATTATAAGTAGTATGGGTCAGTGTTAAAGGCTGTCCTAAAGAAAAGAAACAAACGTTAAATCTTATTTTTGCCATCTATATTTTAGTATTTTGTGAGTGAAGGGAGCGAGTGGAGTGAAACTGCGTATGTTAGAAAAGTGGATGCTCCCAGAGCCAAAGTTTCGATATCCAAACTAAATCGAACTCAAAAGGGTTTTCATTCCTAGCTAAGAAATTGGATCTGTACGTTTCTCCATAGAGTAATTCGTCCGATTCAAGGAAGGAGATAAGCTTAACCTTTAACGTCCTGTCGGCGATTCGGTTATGAGAGACGGCTTGGGTCCAAAGTTATAAGTCTCGCATTATGCATAACTTGAAAGGTAATTTTAAAATAGTACTCATGAAGTTTAATTTCCCGTCGCATCAGAGCAACGGATTTCAACAGTTATATTGTGCAAAAATTCACGGTTACATTTGTGCTTCGAAGAAATTAACTAAGAAGACAATTTTTAAATCATATAAAAGCTCCACGGTCTAAGACACATGTTTCTGGTTGCAAGTTACCCACAACATTTACGATAAATTGGGAAGTGTAGCGTACCGATATATCTCTGGTCATTCTAAGAGAAAAGAAAACCTGACTCATAATTTTTAAAGCGTAATCTGGAAGCACCTTGTAAATAACATAAAATTAAGGTTTGCCCCATTCTTAGTAACATACAGGATCTTGCACTACCACGAGTAATGTTCGTAAGAAACTTCATCATTAATGAATATCTTAATGAAAATTTTGTACGACAAAAGATTTTATACTAGTGCATCTACAGAATATCTCAGTTTCCAGAGATGACAGTTGTTAATGTTTGATTTATGACTAAAATTAGAGGAATTATTTCAGTAAAAATTCAGTGTAAGTTTATTTAACTAAGATAAGATATGTGACACATTTAGTAATTAAATATATAAAAAAATCACGTCATTTGTTCTGAGAAGAAAATAAATTGAATAATAAACTTTAGTGACATATTCCAAGGGAGTGACTGAACAAATAATCTTGCCTTAACAGGTCCTATATTACAAGCAGATAAGATGTATACTAGTGAGGTTAAACAGGTAGGTGAAACTGCTATGATTATACAAAATTAAAAATTTTTGACAGGGCAAGTGAAATTACAGTAACTGAAATAAAGAAAATTGTGAGGCATGTGAGTAAGAGTGGTAATTTTCAACATGGCCTAGATGGGCTTATGAGTAGTATCTCAGTTAGAAGCGGCGAGTAAGAGAACTGTGTCATTCAGTAATAAGCTTCGGAAATTGGGCATATCTTTATTAATTTCCATTATTTCAGACTAGTTCATCTTCGTCCCTTTGTGAAGTGATGTAAGACTGCATGTTGCACCTTGTAACCATGGCCTTCTTTAGGTAGGTGGTCTGCAAAAGTACAGTCTCCTTCTCCAAGTTTCCAACTTCTATGGTGTTCGTTCAAGCGGGTGCACATTGCGCTGCCAGACTGACCTATACAAAAGTTGCCACAATTGCAAGTGATTTTGTATATTCCACTCTTTTCCAAAGCTGAATTGCTGTCTTTACCATTGGGCAAGAAGTGCCCAACAGCCGGCTGTGTGGCTGTGCGGTTCTAGTCGCTTCAGTCTGGAACCGCGCGACCGCTACGGTCGCAGGTTCGAATCCTGCCTGGGGCATGGATGTGTGTGATGTCCTTAGGTTAGTTAGGTTTAAGTAGTTCTAAGTTCTAGGGGACTGATGACCACATATGTTAAGTCCCATAGTGCTCAGAGCCATTTGAACCATTTGAAGTGGCCAACAGTCTTGTACACATAAAACGATGTTTTAAAGTTCCTAGATTTAAAATTTCTGGCTATATTCAGAGAGACTTTTCCTAAACATAGAATTAGACACCATTTATTGCGGTCTTGAGGTGGTGAGCCGAGAACAGGGTAGAGTAGAGACTATACCTGTTGTTCCCGCTCTTTGTGCATTTTGGAGTCCACCAAGACAGGACGGTAGCCATTGTTTGATACTATTTGTCTGATTGCATTTAATTCAATTGGGAAGGCGTCATCACTCACGGCGGTAGATATTTGACGATGTATCATTGAATGAAAGGCAGCATGTTTATGGATCACTATGTGTTGAGAATTGGCAGGTATTATCTATGATAGTAGGTTTCCTATAAATCTTGAAAGTACGAATATGATGTCTATGGTTAGGTCTAAATAATTTATGCAGTTACCTCAAGGTCCGTTGTGAAGTTTGCACTGTTTGGTTTAGAATTTAGCTGTTTGAGGAATCTTTGAAGCTGTCTGGTAGCGCCCGTCCATAAACACATCACCAACATACCTCACTCAATATCCAACTTTGGAAGATAGGGGTTTGTGACCACAAGGCTGTCGTAGCGAGACTGAATACCATAGCATCTAAACTCACCAGAAATAAATGCAAAATGCATTTATTTAAACAATCAGATAGATATTCACTTGACGCCTTCCTAAGAGACAGTGTCCATTCTACCCAATTTGAACATGTAAGCGTAGACCAGCTGTGGTTTAAATTCAAGGAAATAGTGTCGACGGCTATTGAGAGACATATACCAAATAAATTAATAAGAGATGATACTGATCCCGCATGGCACACAAAGCAAGTGAGAACACTGTTGCAGAAGCAATGAAAAAAGCACACTAAATTTAAAAGAATGTAAAACACTGAAGAATGGCGAATTTTTACAGAATCTCGAAATGTAGCTAGAACTTCAATGCGAGATACTTTTAAGACTTTCCACAATGAAACTGTCTCAAAATCTGGCAGAAAATCCAAAGAGATTCTGGTCGTATGTAAAGTATACCAACGGAAAGACACAGTCAACACCTTCACTGTAGGATAAAAATGGTGACATAGTTGATGACAGTGTCCCTAAAGCAGAGTTACTAAATACGGTTTTCCTAAATTCCTTCACTAAAGAGCGTGAAGTAAATATTCCAGAATTCGAAACAATGACGGCTGCCAAAATCAGTAACTTAGGATCAGATATCCACTGTGTAGCAAAGCAGGTTTAATCACTTAATAAAGACGAGGCCTCCGATCCTCATTGTATACCACTCAGATTTCTAGCAGAGCATGCTGAAACAACACGTCCATATTTAGCAATCATATACAGTCGATCGCACGTTGAAAGATCTGTCTGTACCTTAAGACCGGAAAGTTGCCAAGTAACAACGATATCCAAGAAAGGAAGTAGCAGTAATCCGCCGAATTACAGATCCATATCGCCAACGTCTGCTATTCCTGATCTTCATAAACGGTTTAGGAGATGATCTAAGTAGCACTCTTAGATTCTTTGCAGACGGTGCTGTCATTTACCGCCTTATAATGCCATCAGATGATCAAAACAACTTAAAAACGATCAATGCGAGATATCTGTACGGGCGGAAAGTGGCAATTGACTCTAAATAATGAAAAGTGTGAAGCCTTCCGAGTGAATACTAAAAGAAATAAGCTAAATCTCGGTTACACGATAAATCACACAAATTAAAAGGCATTAAATCCAGCTAACTGCTTAGGGATTACAGTTACGAATATCTTAAATTGGAACGATCACGTAGATAATATTGTGGGGAACGAAAACCAAAAACTGTTTTTTGTTGGCAGAACACTTAGGAACTGCAACAGGTCTGCTAAAGAGACTGCTCAAACCACACTTGTCCACCCTCTTCATGAGTATTGCTATGTGTGTGGGATCTGCATCAGATAGAACTCACGGAGGACTTCGAAAAAGTTGGGCAACTCGTTTTGTATCATCGCGAAATGGGGGAGAGAGTGCAATGGACATGATATATGAATTTGGGCTGACAATCATTTTAAAAAGGCGTTTTTCGTTGCGGCAAGATGTTCTCGTGAAATTTCAATCACCAGTTTTATCCTCCAATGTGAAAATGTTCCGTTACTACCCACCTACATATAGAGAAATGATCGACGTAAGAAAATAAGATATATCAGAGCTCGCACAGAAAGATTTAAGTGTTCATTTTTCCCGCACGCTACTCGAGAATGACATAGAGAAATAGCTTGATGGTCGTTCGATGAACCCAATGTCAGGCAGTTCATTGTGAATTGCAGAGTAATCATGTAGATGTAGATGTAGCTGTAGAGAGGGCTATTTTCCAAGAACTGTTTTTCACAACTGTCAAAATGGTTCAAATGGCTCTGAGCACTGTGGGACTTAACAGCTATGGTCATCAGTCCCCTAGAACTTAGAAAGAATTAAACCTAACTAACCTAAGGACATCGCACAACACCCAGTCATCACAATTGTCCGTGAAGATATCAGCAAGAGCTGGACTGAGGGGGTGTTACATAGCTAGCTCAAGAAAACAAACCGACCACGAAGTTCATTTCGGTAACAGACATTAACTAGCAATCATATGTCAGTTATCAGGTGCAATTATTGAAAAGTAGACTACAGCCTTTCTTCGCCTCGTCACTAGGGGGCGGGGGGGGGGGGGGGGGAGGGGGAAGAGTGGCGGGCCCATCATCCCGGCCGTCTTTTTCCTGCGGATAAGATCCTCGGTACTCATTTGATGGTAGGCTGAGATCTGAGGCCGTCCTGGACGGTATGAAACGTGGAAAGTCCCCGCCCCCAACCAGGATTGAACGCTGAGCCTCCAGGGACGGGTTCTAGTGCAACACCCGCTACATCACTAGAGCCACAGGTGCAATTATTAATCAAATCAAACTATATGGTTCCAGAGACCTTCTCAAATCTCAGACATCTATGATGTATATATTCATAGTGAAGTGACGAATGAAAATTTGTACCAAAGCTGGGATTCGAGCCTGGGGTCTTCTGGCAGATATGCTAACCACTACGCCACCCTGGCACAGTGGCCTCCCTCCTCAATCCAAATTCCCATTCACACCTCAACCCACTTGGTATTCCCCCTGAACGCAAACAGCATTGATGAGGCTCTCCAATTGTACTGGAATAACATCCTGGCTCCAATCCCAGCCTTGGTGCTAATTTTCATTTGTCACTTCTGTCTGCGTATATACCGCACAGATGTTTGAACTTGAAAAGGTCTCTGGAAGCAAATAGTTTCGTTTGATAAAGAACCTATGCCTGGGTTTCAGGCAGGATTGCCCATTTCGTTCAATGCTGATGTGATATTCTAATACAGTCGCAGAGCTTTTGCAATGCTGTTCGAGTTAAGGGGGCTGAAGCGTGAATGGGAATTTGGATTGCAGAGGGAGGCGTGCTAGGGTAGTCTGTGCAGTTGTGCCAAGCCACTGTGCCAGAGTAGTTATTCGCCACTTCAGTTGCAATTAATAATATTTAAGATGTTCAGCATAGACGTGTGTTGAAGGATACATTTCTGGGCACTTGTGGAGGAAGGATAGTCCAATTAATTTTAATATGTCGAAAATCCGTAAAAGATGACTGAAACATGTCGTATATTTTTTATCTACAACAAAAAACTGAAGCAGTTTTGCTATTATACCTGTCTCACCTATGTGTCCGAAATGTATTTTTATTCCGTTTGTTAAAATGTATGAAATTAAATAATGACCGTGAGTTCCGCTAACAACGATGGACAACGCCGAACTGGTGGGAAAGTGTTAAGACTGACATTTGTTCTGCCATGTCTGACATTCTGCGCTGGATCAACGTTTCCACTTTCTGCCGAGAGATCACACGAAACTTGCGCCAGAGGCGAGGAAAGTTGTGACGCGTAAGCCGCCAGCCGCCAGCCGCTGCCGAGTTTCGCAAGTAGAGGCCACCAGGGAATCACGACCAGCGATACTAAGTGTCCGCTCATTCTGCAGTGCTTCGGTTACACAACTTTCTAGCAGAACACAAAATTTCAACACTGAAAATTTGTTTGAAGCAAATTGTCTCGTGTCCAGTAACTACTGAAGACAGTTAGTACAGCATGTAACATGGACCATCACGAAACCCGTGAAGAAACGCAATGAAAGGCGGATATCTGGTTTACTGTAGAGGAGTGACCACAACCCTGACAGGTGGTTAGCGTCACTGTATCTACACGCAGAGGTCCCGTATTCGATTCCGGACAGGTCGGAGATTTTCTTCGGTGGGGACTGGGTGTATATGTTATCCTAATCCTTTCATCTCTTCATCATCTACCCTCATGTCGCCGATATGGCTTCAGGTAGAAAGACTTGCACAAACCGGCCGAACAATTAAAGACGGGGTCTTGAAGCTAGATCCCGTACGATCATTCCATTTTTGTTTCCAATTTTTGCATCTACGTAGTACTGTAGGCATTGCAACTGCCATATACAATGTTAGCTAAATGTATGTTCATTTGTCATTATGTACTGTTCGGCATATTGGCAAACATATACAGATATACTGTAGTCTATGATTTTAGTTTTTTGCTCTCATAGGCAAAGGCTTACATAGTGAAGGCCATCCGTGCCCCCCACCTACCTCCCTAGAAGAAGAAAAGCTTCTCAAACTGACCTCTCATCCTGCCATGCCGCACAGATAAACGTTTTAATTTAGTATCAGGTTTAGGAAAGCCAGGACATGTAAAGGACATTGATTAGTAGCAAGTGTATACCCGGAGCCGTTTGTCGTGAAATCTCAAAACTGCCTCGTCAGCCATCCGAAGCAAACATTAGTTGTGACTCCCCTCACCGCCACCCTGGATCCGTTGTTTATCATTCTTTCGGTCAGAGTTTATGTCACATTTCGATTAGCTGAAGGCCGAAGCGTATTCTGTCGGTTCACCATCGATGTAAATATTTTTTCCTGATTTCATACACTCTTCTGAGTGCAATGAGTTTCGTCTTTTGTTTTGATACTTTAACAGTCTATTCCTTACACAGAAGATTCACTTGGTGAGGCGACCTTATCAACGCATTCTTATTTTCATATATACACAAGGTTTACGATGTTAAACCCGCATAATACACGAATAAAACTTGTTATTGTGTGACAATTGCATCACGGTGTTCACTTTTACACTGGTTTATGAAAGAGAATATTTGTGTCATTGTTTTTATTCGCTTTGGGTGTTACTTTGTTTACTTTATAGAAGAGGCACATATGTTCTCATATTTTGAAGTTTACACCCTTCGAAGATAGGAAACGAAACAGAATCTTGTTGGCTTAGCAAGGCTCGAGCCTTCGAATTTCCGACTTGTCGTTCTGCCAACCATTCCTCTCATACTCTTTGTCATTATTCTCATGTTCTTCATTCTTGTTGCTCGTTCTTAACCTTTGCACAGCTAACGTAACCATCCGTTAGAAATATGTCTTACGTACGCCAAAGTGTCATTCCTTGCAACTCTTGTCCTCCATAACTCTTTCCATTAGCACACTAACTGAATGTGGAGACCTTTAGATAAATTCCACAAAGCTGTCCCATTGTTTGGTTAAGTCATTCCATAGGCTTCTTTTATCGTCTGATCCTACTTAAAAAATATTCGTGTTTTGAATCACCTCTACTTCTAATATTCTTCGATAGCACAACGTTTCCGAAGTTACCTATCTCTGCTTCTCATGCCTTATGGCGGTCCACGAATTCCAAATACAGTAACTTCTGCCTGAAACCCACACCTGCACACTCGTTTCGAAGAACTAAGTTAAGTCTTTTTTTATGAAGCTCTTGCTTCAGCTGTCTTTTGGAAATTCTTTATAAATGAATTACTTTTCTTGCAGTTTCTCTTTTTTGTCTGTCATTATTACAAATTTCTTGTAAAATAGTCTCTCCATTCTGTTCATTAGTTCTGCTGACAACTACTTACTTTACAGAGATAGAGCAGTATCACAATCAAATCTCTGCGTTTTTATTTTTTGTCGCTGACCTTCTTCTGTACTCTACTACATTTCGTTGTGAGCACTCCTTGACACAAAGGCAAATGGAAAGTGACGGTGATGAAGACACGCTAGTTTGAGAAGAGGTCATCGTGTGTCCGTGTCTGTGGAGGGTGGCGGGAGGAAGGGGGATGTGGGTGAATATTGTATGCCGTAAAGACAGGGGGAGAGAGGGGCACTGAATGCAGCCGTCCATCACAATTACTCCAATAGTAACACACTGATTTAGTCAAAGGGCTTTCCTTCATCACGATACTGTCCTCGGCGGCGAGAGTTCATCTGAGACAAAAGTATTGTCAGAGTGCCGCAGGGTAGTGTGATAGGGCTGCTATTATTTTCTATATACGTAAATGATTTGGTGGACAGGGTGCGAAGCAATCTTTGGTTGATTGCTGATGATGCTGTGGTGTGCGGTAAGGTCTCGAAGATTAGCAACTGTAGGACGATACAGCAAGACTTAGACGAAATTTATAGTTGGTGTGATGGATGACAGCTAGCTCTAAATGCAGAAAAATTTAAGCTAATGTGAATGAGTAGGAAAAACAAACCCGTAATCTTCGGATACAGCATTAGTATTGTCCTGCTTGACAGAGTCACGTCGTTTAAATATCTGGGCGTAACGTTGCAGAGCGATATGAAATGGAATAAGAATGTGAGGATTGTGGTAGGAAAGACGAACGGTCGACTTCGATTTATTGGGAGAAATTTAGGGAAGTATGGTTCATCTGTAAAGGAGACCGCATATAGGACGCTAGTGCGACGGAATCTTGAGTACTTCTCGAGTGTTTGGGATCCGCAGTAGGTCGTACTTAACGAAGGCATCGAAGCAATTCAGAGGCGGGCTTCTAAATTTATTACCGGTAATTTCGAACAACAAACAAGTGCTACGGAGATGCTTCGGGGACCCAAATGGGAATCCCTGGAGGAACAGTATTTAGAAAATTTAGAGAATCCCCATTTGAACCTGACTGTAGAACGATTCTACTGCCACCGACACACAATGCGCTAAGGATCCCGAAGATGAGATACGTGAAACTAAGGCTCCTACGGAGGCAAATAGACATTCGTTTTTCCCTCGTTCTATTTGTGAGTGAAGCAGGAAAGGAAATGGTAATGGTACAAGGTACCCTCCGCCACAAGGCGTACGGTGGCTTACGGAATATGTATGTAGAAATGCTCAATATCGGATCAGAATACACTGGAGGCAGTCTTGAAGGGAAATACTAGACAAAAGTGCTGCTTATAACCTAGGCGACCATTGCTCAGTGCCGCTATTAGTTTCGCCTGTGCTGCAAACGAAAGTGAAATTACAGGCACAGTTGCAGTTTCGTGCAGCGCCGACCTGCCGCGGTCTTTCGTGAGAATTTTGCCACCCTCTAGTGTGTGGGAGTAATTACTCAATGCTTAAATGGCTTGAAAAGTATCACATAACCAGGAAGAGGAAACTTGCTTCCATTACTTCACACACTTTCTGTTATTAGACCGCAGAATGTAGCATTTATGCTGTTTTGTCATCTTTATATTAAATGAAAGAGTTCAATGCCGTTCTTAATTATCTAATACGAGTTACCGTTTTATAACCTAAAAAGAGGAATGCACAACAGGTCACATTACATAAGACTTTCACTGACTTGTATCAGGTATTACAGTAAATGGTATACGTGAGGATGGAACACCTTTGCTTTTTTATGTGAATCTTCTGACAGGTTACACAAAAGTACCACACCAGGTCTTAGCCTTCTGCGAGCAACGCTTTAATACTTGAACCTCTGTAGTATGCTTGACGCTCAGCTCAACGCTTGAATCAGCAAATTCCTCTTCATTGCTTTTCTAAGCTCCACACAGGATCCTATGCATTCAGAGGTGGATTTCTACCCCAGAGACAGCCAATGTGCCTTAGAAGGACCTCTAGCGGTTAAGGCGCTCAGTCCGGAACCGCGCGACTGCTACAGTCGCAGGTTCGAATCCTGCCTCGGGCATGGATGTGTGTGATGTCCTTAGGTTAGTTAGGTTTAAGTAGTTCTAAGTTCTAGGGGACTGATGACCACAGATGTTAAGTCCCATGGTGCTCAGAGCCATTTGAACCTTAGAAGGACTTATACACAGCGTCTGGTTTGCTTCCAAAGTACATCAGTCGCTCGGCAGCACAGGAGGTTGCAATAAAACCTCGTATCGGTATTGTAGGTCAGAAGTCCTATTCACATCAAGAAGATTATGCCAGAAGGACGGTTGCGAACAGTATTCCGTACATGCCCTAAGCTTTCAGGTATTAGCACTACATGCTGCCTTAGATATACTCTCATTAACCAAAACATTACGACCACCTGCTCAGTTTAGTACTGGTCCACCTTCAGAACGAAGTATAGCAGCTATTCCGCGTGGCGTGGATTCGACAAGCTCTTGGCAGATTTCTGGAGTTACGCGACACCAAATGTCTACGCACAGCTGACGCAGGTCCCATATACGTATTACACGCTCATCGATTGTAGGTTCGAAGTTAGGTCTCTCTAGCGTTCCAGGCAGGGTACACAGGGTTTATATCAGACGAATTTGGTGGCGAAGACATGAACGTGATTTAACTATTATACCCCTGACACAGTTGTAGTGTTATTATGGATTTGTGGCACGGACAGTTATCCTGCTGGAAGATGCCATCGCCACCAGGGAAGACATTAAGCACAAATGGATTCAGGTTGACTCCAACAATGTTCACGTAGTACATATCTCTCGTTGCCATGGTTGAATCACTACATAATACAGATAAAGAAGATAAAAACAAAAAGTTAAAGAACCTGAAAACAAGCACTGAGTCACAGTCCACTTAATCTTTTCTGGCCAATAAACCGTCCAGAGACACTGATATCACGCTAGATACAATATGTATGTACTTGGTTTAACTGGATTACTCCTGTCAGATACAAAATGAGGTATGGCTGCACACATCTTCTCATCCAGTGATGAGTTGGCGATTGATCTACTATGCTGTACTCCTGCTATCCAATGGTATAAACATAGTTTCTGCCTAAGAAGGAGGCCAGCAACGTATTTTGTGCAGTGACAGGAGGAGAAAATCGCCAGTGCGCACTCTTGTCTCCGTCCGACGCCTCACTGCTCTCCACTGACAAATGCCAACGCTGTGGTATGCTCCGCGTCAGGACATTCTTTCTGTTTCGGATTCTCACTAACAAAATTTACACACTTGGAAAAATATCGCTATCGTTTTATAGGGTGATACATGACGCCCAAAAAAAAAAAAAAAACAAGAGCCAGGAAAAGTATATCAATCACCTACAGATAGGCAACCCAGTTTGCACAATCTGCACCTGGGGCGGATGTAGTAAGATGGGTTTCCTATCTTAAGGTGCTCGAAATATTTTCCAGGCTAGTTTTTCTTATTCCACCTAGCACTTGTAGTGTTTTCTTCATGCGCATTTTGCATAACGAACCCTATAATTGGATATCAGCGTCAAATATTCAAAGTGTAACCCAAAGCACACTCTACTGGCATATGTAGCAGAATGATGCCATTGGCTGATGCTTCACGTGATGCACTGGCACTTGCTGCTGTGCATCATCTCACCATCCATCCTGACAACGCCACTCCACTTCCTCACGTTGTCGAACACTGTAGTTACCTCTGGACGACGCTGTTTTGTCGGGACAAGATACTCGTTGTAGACTCCTGACGTGGTGGTCAGAAAAGACCATGCTGCCTTACTGCAGGGACGAAATGTTCCATGCGTCTTGCCTCAGGGCGATAGCCACAAGCTATTACGTTTGACTTCATCAAATATGCGTACTTCGCCATTTGCTCAGAGGTCAGAAATGCCATATCGATAACATGGCAGTCATTTATGTTGATGTTGTTGTTGTTGTTGTTGTTGTGGTCTTCAGTCCGAAGGCTGGTTTGGTGCAGCTCGCCATGCTACTTATACTGTGCAAGGCTATTCATCCCTGAATAATGACTGAACCTACATTCTCCTGAATCTGCTTACTGTATTCATCTCTCGGTCTCCCTCTACGATTTTTACCCCCCGCACTTCCTTCCAGTATTAAATTCGCGATCCCTTGATGTCTCAGAATGTGTTCTATCAAACTGTCCCTTCTAGTCAGGTTGTGCCCCAAATTTCTTTTCTCACCATTTCTATTCAATACCTTCTCATTAGTTATATGCTCTACCCATCTAACCTTCAGAATGTCAATGTTTCGCTTCCATACATGACTACATTCATTACAAACACTTTCAGAAAAGACTTCCTAACACTTAAATCTACATCCGATGTTAACAAATTTTTTTTCTTCAGAAAATTTTTTCTTTGATTGCCAGTCCACATTTGATATCTTCTCTGCTTCAGCCATCGTCAGTTATTTTACTGTCCTAATAGTAAAACTCATCTACTGCTTTCAGTGTCTCGTTTCCTAATCTAATTCCCTCAGCATCGTCTGATTTATTTCGACTCCATTACATTATCCTTGTTTTGCTTTTGTTGATTTTCATCTTATACTCAGCTTTCAAGACACTGTCCATTTCATTCAACTGCTCTTACAAGTCTTGTGCTGTCTTTGACAGAATTACAATGTCATTGGAAAACTTCAAAGTTTTTATTTCTTCTCCCTGAACTTTAATTTCTTCTCTAAATTTTTATTTGGTTACCTTTACTGCTTGCTGAATGTTCAAGTTGAATAACATTGGGATAGGCTACAATTCACTCCCTTCTCAATCGGTGCTTCGTTTTCATGCCCCTCAGCTCTCCCTCTAGTTTCTGTGCAAGTTGTAAATTGCCTTTCACTCCCTTTATTTTAAACCTGCTGCCTTCAGAATTTCAAAGAGAGCATTCCAGTCAACACTGTCAAAAGCATTTATAACCCAGTTGATCTCCAGCGTAGTACAAAAAACATAATTAGCTTGCAGTTCCGCTTCTCGGTAAATTCTTGTGACGTGTAGTATTTCTTTTCCTTCCTTCACATTTTTCTTGTTTTGTTTTGAGAGTGAAAGAATTTATGATCGCCTACACTCCACTTATATTTCCGCACTTCAATTCTACAACAGAATTAATAATAGCCTGACTGCAAATGTGAGGGTTTGGCGATTAATTGTTATGAGATTCGAGATATGCTGCTGGCCATAGAGCTTAAACTTCAGACCAAATTGTTTTTCTGCATAATATCAGGAGGTTACCTCCGACTGCCACTTTATTCACCTACTCGTGGCAATGGCATTTCAGATTAGGCAACGAGAAACAGGTACGACTTTTTGAATACGTAAAGATATGGGCAAATGGCCAAAAAACTGATGTTGCAGTCATGGATACTGAGGGAGCTAAAATTCTAAGGAACACAGAGAAATCATATTTTTAGAACGTGGAAAACTAACTGAATATTAGTGGAATATTCCAGCACAAACATTCAGCCTACGAGCCCACACTTAGAAAATATGTGGCTTGAATCTGAACTTATAGTTAAAATACATGCCAAGAAAGGTGTGTGGGACTTTACACATTTTCCACAGTTCAACAAGAGCATTAGCAAGCGGTTGAGAAAGAAAACAGAGAGAGACACACATTAGAAAGGAAGTTCGGGATCTGCCAAAAATTAGGTCTAAGTAATGATACCAAAGAGAAAATGCGCAAAGACACGTTTGAAGAATTATTCTGTTATTTCACTCAAGTGATATGGGAAAACCACCGAAAATCTAAATCAGGATTAGCAAACGGAGATGTAAACGCTGCTTCCCAAGAACACAAGTTATGTATCTTAGCCGTCGTTCCACCTTGATCCGTAATACGAGTATTACGTTGATAGTGTGCTGTCGGTACTATTCATTATTAGTTCTTGTGAACTGGTGAAGTGTACGATTCTATATTGCACTACAGTTAGCTAAATGAACCACATCAGAAATGAAATCTACTGATTCATGGTTGTACGAATTCCCATATGGCAAAACGGGCCAAATGGGGGCAGTGGTTAAGGCACTGGACTCGTACTCGGGAGGAGCGGAATTTGAACCCCCTTATACGCACCTAGATTTAAAATCTCTGTGGTTTTCCTATGTCATTTAACGCGAATTACGGGAAGGTTCCTTTGAGAGATCAAAATCGGATTCTTCAGCCCTTCTTGCCCAATCCATCTGGTGGTCCGCATCTAATGACCTCATGGTCGGGGTGTTAAACCCAAATTTTATTCTCTTCCTCTCATATAGCAACGACAAGGCGCAAATATGTACATTTCACTCGGTATATATGCTATAAGATTTTTTTCGGCATTCGTCATACTCACAAGCCTGTCATGAGCAAAGAATAATGTTTGTAAAGTTATTTACCGTTCCTCGTTGAGGTAAAATGGGGCGTCTGCGCAGAAAATTCTACACATTGACTGTAATGACCAATACATTGAAACATCCAGTGATTACTCTTTTGATTAACAGAAGGTTATATCTTCTATACATCCGATTTTTCATTTAAGTAAACCAGAAAAAATAATCATAGACTATAATATGTCTATAACAGTAACCTGACGGCTAGGAAAAGTTGTTTTTCTTTCTTACGAAACTTACGATGTGGTTGCGAACACCATCTGCTAACAATAAAGAAATGTGTTTGAGCATTAGAAAAAGAAGAAATTAAAGTAGTTTAGGCTTAAAAATGCTGAATTACAGTGTCTTAAGAGCTCTACGATTGAAAAGTGAAAATTTACCGCAGTTACACATGCCAATAACTCACCAATCTTACGAAGTTTACTAGCATGCCGTATTACATTCAGTTTTCTTCTCGCAAGGCTATTCGTAAATCGTACATCAGAGTGAATGTTAACGAGCACAAACATTTGCTTCAGTGTACTAACCAGTCCTCGCCTTCCCTGCCTTAATTAGTACAACACAGTGAATGTAAAAGAGCACAAACATTTGCTTCAGTGCACTATCCATTTTTCGCGTATTCTTGCATTAGTAAGATCTGCGTGTGATAGGCACTAACTCATCCTATTATCTTTCTGTGGTTGGATGCCCTTCCTGTCGCTATGACGCAATCTTAGCCGGGATGGGCGAAAGCCGAGACTGAGTTAAAGGAGTTGGCCGAAAATTCGGAAACGCGGCGGGAAATGCATGCTTCAACATAAATGCAGATGGTAGCCAAGTCTGCAGGTTGTGTTCTTGTATCTGACCACGAACGGCACACGTGCAATGTCATCAATACATTTCAAGTGACAGTCGCGGCCAAAACAGTGTTCTGCATAATTGTGAGTCATAATGTCGAAGCTAAGTGAATTAGAACGAGAGCAAACTGTTGGTGCTCGTATGGTGGCCAGCCGAAGTGTCTGGCGTTTCGAGAGGAATACCACATACAGGGAGAGCTAAGTCACAACGCGGACCAAAGTGTGTGTAACTTATCATGACAGATTGTGACGAAAAAAGGAGGACAACAGGTGAAGAGGCCACGATAGAACTCAATGTCGCACTCTCAAACCTTGCCATCACCAAAATAACACTGAGGGAGCTTCATAAAACGGGAACTACAGGGCGAACTGGAATTCACCTATGCAAATGTCCGTACGAGGAAAACGTGGTGGCGAAGCCAATCCAAACTATGTACCACTTGGCCACGCGGGATTAGCCGAGCGGTCTGGGGCGCTGCAGTCATGGACTGGTCCCGGCGGAGGTTCGAGTCCTCCATCGGGCATGTGTGTGTGTGTGTTTGTCCTTATGATAATTTAGGTTAAGTAGTGTGTAAACTTAGGGACTGATGACCTTAGCAGTTAAGTCCCATAAGATGTCACACACATTTTTTATGTAGCACTGGAAGAATGTCATTTGGTCACATGAGTCTTGGTTCACACCGTTTGCAGCTTCTGGCCAAATTTACGTCCCTAGAGTGAAACATGGTGGGGGGTTCGGTTATGATTTGGGTAGCCACATCGCGGTATTCCAGGGGCTTCGTGGGTACTTTGCAAGGACGCATTACTGCTAAGGATTATATGACAACTTTGGGTGATCAGGTCCTTCCCATTATACAAAGTTTGTGGTGATGCTGTGTGCTCTGATCACACTATGTAGCCATTGCGATCAACCTTGGACAGAAGCCTGCGTGATCGCTGTCCACCTCCATAATAGTTATCTGCACTTGCGACTCTTTTGCCGGAAGAATGGTATGAGATTCCCTCGCTATCTATACAGGAATTGTGTTCATCCATTCAAAAATGACTGGAAGCTCTTTTAAATGTCAACGGGTTTCCTACTCCGTAATAAGCGTGGTGACGTGTTGTGTTTTCGGTTTTTCCATATTTTGTCCAACCCGTGTATGTACTGTTGCAAAGTTTCTTCAATGAAGGACACACTTAATAGCAGCGTATTAGCAAAGAATTTGACGTACCTTTTCGTGTGTATTTTCATAATTGCACACCATGTCACATGCCTGGTTTGGATAGCACAGCGAGAGGCGAGAGTTTTTCATTTGTCATAAAGAGTTTTCCATTCTCGAGTACGTTCTGGCGGTCGTGCTAGTCGAAGATGTCACGTTAACTGTGTAACAGTAACGCAAGACACGCTCGAATGCAGCGAAAACTGTGACCTCCAGGAGAAGACCTTTATCTTGCTCTCCGCAAGTATACGGCTTCTAGCTGGATAAAGCGAAGAATAGAGCCCGAAGTTCACACCGCTGGCGATGCTCCGCAGTTATCAGGTGATTTTCGCTGCACCGTGTTAAGTTTGTGCGAGAGAAGAGAGTTTACGTTTCACTGCTTTTTTGTAAAATTAGTGACTACAGTGCTTCCTTACTCATCATATTAATGCTTTGCCTTCCAATATTGTATTATAGATGATTAGCGTCAAGTCGGTGATTGGAACTTCTTCCTTTGTTCTCTTGTGTAAATTCAAATACTGTTACAGTGGCCTCCAGACGGCTATATACCTCGTAAATGATTATGAGTTTAATAAGTTGAAATATTTGGTACTCCTGTAACATTTTGAAGGGTAATTTTTCTTTGTAAATTTGAGATCCTGATGACCGCTAAGCCCTTTGTCTTAACAATATGTAGCTAACGAGGCCAGGATCAGTACTCTTCTTACATAAAAGCTATGATATCTGGGAATTTCTAGTTCTTTCAGTAAATATCGATGTCGTTTTATTTTAATAACTGTGAGACAGTTAAACCTTCCTGTCACTCATGAACTCCTAGGAAGAGACTAAGCGTTTGGAGACTCATGTAACTGTAGTATTACATTATAGTATATTATTCATACTGTTTCTACTGTTATTCATACTATTCCTCAGTATAATTCTTTACATGAAAATGGCCCCCTTGAGTTTTAATTTCGAGCATAGAATTCCTTTCTTCTTGAAAGCTGGAATACACTGTATGCAGTATGCGCTGAAGTGTGATCCTTCATGATGAAACGCTCGTTCTGTTCTAAATTAAGTCATTTTTCTGACAATAGAATCAGAAGTTTTCTTGAGACTTACGCACAATATTTCGACTGAAAGTCAAAATGTGGAAACCAACGTGGTCAGGACCAAGCTAGTCCATTGCGCATCAGTTGTTGCAGGATATAGTACAGCATTATTTTTCTTTGAGCGTTTTGTTGCGGTGTAAAGCAGTCTACAAGGAACGTTACGGTAGCTGGCTAACAGTCCGCAGACTCCGCAGTACTGTTAGGATGTTCCAGACGTGGTTAGGTACAAATTAGTAGGAAAGATAGTACTGGTTGCCTCAGTACACTCAGAATAGTCATTGGGTGCCTGGTTTCATTAAACAATAGTAAAATATTTCCGTTGCGAGTCTTGACTTAGTATTTTATCAGTTTTTAGTAGGCTTTAATGATTAACCTTTTCGTGGATGGAATAGGTTTCCACTGCTCTCCAACCTTTCAACCTTACTCAGATTGAATATTCCATCTTAGTGAGACGTAATATATAATGTCAGTCAGCTGTACTTTTCAGTGTCAGTCACATGTTCTTCAATATTCAGGATACGTCAGATGGTGTTTTCGCTGTTACCACATCTAAAATCAAACCTCAAGAGCAATTTCATGTCAGCGCTCAAGTATACAATACACATTGGATCTTGATATCTTCGACTGTGTAGAGCGTACCAGCATTATTTTGGTCTGCCTAGTTACTGAAAATGCTGAAGCTTCCTCAAATTGGCCAGTTCGTGAATGAAAATCCGCTCAAAAACGCCACTGGAAAAGAGGAAAGTGAAAAGGTGAACAATCACAGCAAATTACTTAAGTTTCGCCCACACCTAATGCAAAATAATGAAAAGAAGCGCATCAGGTTTTAATGTTTTACTAGCACTTTTCTTCGTGGGCAGGCAGTTATCTTGCTGTAGTTTGGAATGTAATACCTGTGAGATGTTGTTCGGACTCTGCTACATCGACATCTACATACATACTCCGCAAGCCACGGTACAGCGTGTGACGGTGGGTACGCTGCACCACTACGAGTCATTTCCCTTCCTGTCCCACTTGCAAATAGAACGAGAAAAGTCGACTCTCTGTATGCCTCCGCATGAGCTCTGATTTCTCCTAGCTTCTCTTCGTGGTCATGCTTTGCAGAGTAGAATCGTCGGTCATCTTTAAGTAGGTACCATACAGAATGAAGACCAAGGAGCGTTAGATGTATGGCAAAGTATCACATCGAGGCCTTCCCCACGGTTTTGAGACACAGAAGACATTCATCGCACTACAAGGTTGACCAAGATGAACAAGTTCACAAAAGAGTCAACATCTAGTCTTAAACGCCCAACGCAATTCAAGGATAATATAAAGAGTAAATTATCTGCAAAAATTAAAGCTGCCTCAGGAACTGCCGTTTAGTGACTAACTGTGTGCTGAAGGTGCAGAGTATGTGATCTGTATGTGAGGCGTCCGACAGTGCGTATCGCGTTTCACGGCAGTAAAAAACGAGTTCGTATACTGTGGGGTCAGCAATATAGTGATCCGAACATTAGTAAAAGAGTATAGTCTCTTCACATATGAATTACTCTTCATTATGCTTAGAGAATTTCTGCACACATTCGTCTGGAGGAAAAGTGGTAGTTTGAATAATTACAGGAAGTTCCGGGAAGCAGGCAGATGTGGCGATGGTGTTGTTCTATACTGATGTGGAAAGACATCATATTGGTTTACGGAGCCTCTCATCAACACCGGTGTGAGAGACACAGTTAACGGTCAGTGCTAAAAACTGATTAACTGGAACCGCATAGACGACACTTCAGATGCGCAGATCTTGATGTTTTTAGCTATGAAGCTAGTCCGCATCGAGCTGATCTTGTGGCGAAGACAACCAATGCGATGAGTGGTCAGCAAGATCTTTGTGTCTTCATCCAAGGTACACAGCATATCTGGGATGTACTGTGGATGTAAACTGCAGCCACCAGGGACTCTCCCAGATGTCCGCACAGCTTTGTCTTGGGAATGGGATCGATTGCCAATAGAGCTGCTGAACCACATCATAGGAAGCACGCTAGGTCATTTTCAAGATTATGTGATAGCGAAGAAATGCAAATCCTCTACGAATTTGTTGTGGTTTTCTTCTGTTCCTTGTCTTGTTACATTTACGTACGGAATGAGAGAGAAATAACTGTTCGTATCTCTCTGTCCGCAGCGTACCAGTTCATCTCACCATTATGATCGTCAAGCTAATGATTCGAATACTGCAATTTCAGGTATACAATCTATATCGATAACAGGTTCCTTAAATTGACGCCATAGCATTACGTGAGAAGGTTGTCGTTTTTTACGATTTTCTTCCGAGTGAGATAGAGCTGTATTTGAAAACCTACTCTCCTATGCTGGTATTGCAACCAAGCGAGATGGAAGAAAGGATGGTGCGCTGAACTCATATTCGGGAGGTATTGGGTAGAAATACCCGTAAAATAACCGTACGACTATCCAGGTTTAGGTTTCCAGGAATTTTAAAATGATTTGAGTTGCACGGTCGGTTTCTTCCCCATCTTGGTCCACTAAATTTTCTCTGTGTGCAAGATCACTCAGCAGGTGGGCCGTTAGACTCGTAACATTACTTTTTCGGGTGGACCTAGATTTAAATCTCCTTATGGCCATTGTGTATATACAGAGTGTTAGGGATTTAAGTTCGAATATTTCTATTGATGACTGAGGACTGTGTACTGAACAAGATTACATCAGTATTTACTTCATTTTCGGACTAATAGTTAGTTATAGATATTATGAGTAGTAATACCCCTTTAGGTTGGTTAGTACCTCCAAGTACGTGAGGCACAAGTAAGTCACTATTGTTTATTTTACCCTGGGCAGTAGGCCAGGTATTTAACTGTGTACGCATGGACGCAAACCTTCGTGGTGCAGTACGACCATGCAGAAAACATCAAGTAGTAAATTGTGTAGGTGTTTGTGAGAAGAAGAAAAGAAGAGAAAAACAACGAACACACTGAAATGGGTGCATATTAAGGCATCGATTGTAACAATATCTCTAAGTACGCCCCTAACACTCTGTACGCTATGTTCCCAAAAGAACTTCAAGAGGATGCAAAGAAGGCTCATTTAGGAGGAGCGAGCCTATTTTCTTCTCAGTCCTCTTCCAGATGAGCTAATGATCCGTTTCTAATGCACTGCACTAGAAGAAACATTGAAAGTCTGACATATCTGTGATTCCTTTCATGTATCAGAAACGATCCTTGTATTCTGTTGCGTTCATTGTCTCGTTTTCATTTGACGACCCTCTTCCGTTCGTATTCCGCCTTGCAGTACGCGAATGTCGGAACATCTCTGAGTTTAGCACCTCGCAGAAACTGACGACACACTGAGTGGTATGTTCTTACGATACCTCAGACAATACTCTGGGAATTCTCGAATAACATGCCCCTTCATGGGTCAACTGGTCGATCAATGATGAGAAGAGATTGCTTTCCATTACAGTGAAGCGACTTTGACGAGATTTTCTCGTAAGTGTCTACTTATGGCAAGTGCTCAGTCGACTGTGATTCTAAACCGGTGTGTATTTAGCTATAAAATATTTAACGCGTCCCATTGCCGCATTTCTACAGCCAACGGAGTTCATCATGTGTACATAGTTCATCTTTTGTTGCCAATGGGAGAGATTATAACAGGCATCATGCTCCTTACTCACATGGACAGTCGTAGAATTTATATTTCTTTTTAATTTTATTTACAACCTTTACATCGGAATACTGATAACAGACATGATGTGACTGTTGATTTTTTTGCCGACGACTAATAAAATCGCAGCTTTTCTCCCGACTTCCTTACACCTACGTTCCGATGGGTGGGTGTTATACTCCCAACGTAGTTGCAAGGCTTCTACCTGAAATTCAATACAGTGCACTGGGGTGCTGATACTGAGATGGTGAGCATGACGAATTCCTACATCTGCCAGCCCAGGTGGTCCCAGAAGTGATGAACAGCAGTAATATGCCATGAGTTTGACAACCATGAAAGTTCGCGATAGGTTCCACAAGACGTCTACACAGGATCTACGTATCGTTCACGTCCGCTACCGTCTCTAACCGTCTCATCCTCTCGGAAAAAATAACATTGTCTAATCTAGTTGTTCGCTGCATGTCACAAGAGTCATTTCTGCTATATTTAGTAATGACATGCAACGGATGAGTTCACACACTGTTTTATGTAGAGTACATTAACTTATGTCTGCCTGCTCAGCACTAACTAAATGTAAATTACGTAGTGTAATAGAAAGAGTTAACCAGAGTATAACTTTTCTTGTTTTCAAATTTAACTTTAATGTCTTTCAATCATTTTACATCATTAATAAGTGACTGAAGGTCTTGGTAACAACTTATTCAACCTTTTCTGCTCTAAATTCAATTTACATAATCGATGATTCGTAACAAATCAAATTACATAAGAGGCTACATGCAATGTAAAGCTGAAATTAAAATATTAAGTTTTTTAAACTATTGGCTACAGAACGGTTTTTGGGTTAGCACTGTATGTTTTCGTTGCTGCACGCTTTTGTGCAATAAAAACTTCCTCTGTTATAGGTGTATTCTCCTAACTCCGCCATTGCCGGTGCCAAGCCCGGGGCCCCAGATCACAAGTCATGGGGAAGGAGGAGGGGGAGGAGTAAAAAAAAGCCATCTGGCTCCGGATGGTAGCACCCAGCCCAGTTAGGACCTCTACCTAGGGTTACAGGCGGAGCCCGGCCAACGGCCTCGAAGGCGGAAGAGGAACGGCAGAGAGAGCGGAAGAGCCACTGAAAGATATCAGGTAGCGGCGGTACTCCATGTTAGGGGCGGCTACCAAAGGCGTCTGTGTCCCCATGTCAGGGGCGGCCTGAACACATCTTCTGAGGCTAACAACTTCAGTCGTATAACTGGACGGGCACGAGCTGTACCATCAAAAAAAATTTTTTTTGGCTCGTGGAATGGATCGCACTACGGAATCGAGATTACCCCAGGGGGACAATCCCCCGTTGACCAAGGTCGACGCAAGCAGGCATTCAGATTCTGGGCGACCCGCCAAAAAGTGCATAAGGGAAGAGTCGGAGGTCGCAAGAACCTCAAAGAAGATTAAAACTAAAAAGACTTTCAGAATTGGAACCATAAATGTACAGACAATGATTAAGACTGGTAAACTTAAACAGGTAATAGTAGAGATGAAAGCGAGAAGCATTGGAATATTAGCGATGCAAAAAATAAGATGCACTGACTTAGATACAGTGGAATCAGAAGGCTTCATAATACTGAAGGGAAACCAAGAGTTAAAGTGGGAAAGGAAAGACATGCATGTAGATGCTTTGGTACAGGGTTCATAGTAGACAAGAGATACGAGGATGGCATAACTGAGATGAAGAGCAGGTCAGAAAGGATATCAAGACTGACATTTCAAGCAGGGAACAAAAAGGATATAATAATAAATGGACATGAACCTGCAAACGACAAGAATAGGAAAGCCAAGAAAGTTGTAGATAGTTTCAGGGAAGAGCTAGATGATACACTGAAAAACATACCATATAGACATATAAAGATACTTGTAGGAGATTATAATGCACAGATCGGAAGAGAGAAGCAACATAAAAGAGTAGTGGGCGCGTATCCTGCACACCAGCGGACAAACAAAAATGGAGAAAGACTAATTGAGCTGTGTCAAGAACACAAAATGAGATTGATGACAGCACACTTCAGAGCCAAACCGTGTAATAAAAAGACATGGGCAAACCCATGTACCCGCCTTGGGGAACTCCAAATTGACCACACAGCAATCAGCTGGACAAACGCTAAAGAGATCATGAACACAAAGGTCAGGAAGAACACGAGAATAGAATCGGATCACTATCTTAAAGTCGCGCGGGATTAGCCGAGCGGTCTCAGGCGCTGCAGTCATGGACTGTGCGGCTGGTCCCGGCGGAGGTTCGAGTCCTCCCTCGGGCGTGGGTGTGTGTGTTTGTCCTTAAGATAATTTATGTTAAGTAGTGTGTAAGCTTAGGGATTGACGACCTTAGCAGTTAAGTCCCATAAGATTTCACACACATTTGAACAGTTTTGAGCACTATCTTACAGAAACAGGGACAGGGACAGACTGCCACAGACGAATAGAAGAACAGAAAACATAAAGGTAGACAGAGACAAATTAAGACACAATCGACCCAGATATGACGAAGGAATTGAATCATTTAATGAATGGGACGACATGAAGCGAAATATGGCGAAACAGGCTGAACTATGTGGAAAGGAAGAAAAGAAACGGAAGCACTGGTGGTGGAACAAGGAATGTGAGGAAGCGGTAGAGACTCGCAGGAAAGCCTGGAGAGACTGGAGCAGCAAGAAGGACCTGGAAAAATGGGAAGTTTTCTTGGGAGCAATTAAGGAAGAGGTCCGAACGATAAGATGGACCAGAAGACAGAAGATGACGCAGGAACTGGACGAGATTGAGACCAACTTCAGGAAAAACAACAGCAGACACTTTTTCGGGAAATTCAAAAAGAGTCTGATTGGATACAAGGGTAGAGAACCGATTATAAGAGATAAAAGAAAGGGGAGCTGGCTGTTAGTGCGAAGGAGAACTGTCGGATTTTTGCAGAGCACTTTCACGACCTGCTGAACTGTGAACCACCTGAAGAAGAGCTGGAACTAGGGACTGACACTGAGAGCCACACCCTCCAACCAAGGATGAAGTCGCACATGCCATAAGCTATCTAAAGAATAATAAGGCAACTGGAGAAGATGATATAGCAGGCGAGATGATAAAGTGGGGAGGCAACAAAGCAATAGACAACATGACCAACATAATTCACCAGATATGGAGAACAGAGAAGTTGCCAGAAGGATGGAAGAATGCAATTGTAGTACCAATACATAAGAAGGGGGACAAGAGATATGCAAACAACTACAGAGGAATATCGCTACTAGAGGTCGGATACAAGGTGCTGTCAAAACTATTGCTCGAGAGAGTAGAAGAACAGGTAGAAAGTACAGTTGGCGACTACCAAGCGGGATTCAGGAAGGGAAGAGGTTGTATAGAACAGATATTTATCCTGAAGCAACTGATAGAACATAGGGCCTTAAAAAACAAAAAGACAGTAATAACCTTCGTGGACTTCACGAAGGCATATGACTCCATCGACAGACAGACTCTTGTTAGGACCCTGAAGAACAGAGGACTTGATGGAACTACGTAAGAACTCATAAAAGAAATTCGGACAGACACAAAAGCAAGTGTGAGATTCAGAGAGGCACTGTCAGAAGAATTTGAGATCAAGACTGGTGTTAAACAGGGAGATAGATTGTCACAATTGTTGTTCAATATAGCACTGGACGACGTGATCAGACAGTGGAGAGCAATAAAGGAGGAAATGGGAATACCAAAGACCCAAGTGGGGGACGAAAAGGACAACATGGCTCAAGTGGACTGCCTAACCTTTGCAGACGACATAGTAATAATAAGTGAGACGGAAGAAAACACAAACACACAACTCGACAACTTAAGTAAGGTAACCAAAAAGGTGGGACTGAGGATCGCCTATAACAAGACAAAGACATTAAATACCACTGAAGACTCGGAAACACTGGAAGGCGCTGTGCAAATGGTGGACAAATTTAAATACCTGGGAGACTTTATAACAGGAAGGAACAAGAGCAAGGAGGGAATAACAGAGAGGATAAAGAAGTTGAGGTCAGCCTTCTGCATGACGAGAGAGATATACAATAAAAAGAATATATTCACAGAGGCAAAGCCACTACAAGGCAACGGTGAGGAATGCAATATTATATGCTGCTGAGACGATGACACTAGGAAGAAATGGGGCAGAATAATTAGAGAAAGAAGAGAGAAAAATACTGAGAAAAATACTAGGTCCCAAAAGAGGTGGAGAGAGGTGGATGCGAAGATCTAGGGAAGAATTGTACCGGAACATGAGAACAATATCCGGGGAAAACAGACTCAAAAGGGCAAGGTTTGCTAGACGTGTAGTTAGGATGAGTATGGACAGAATGACGAAGAGAGTGTGGGAAACAACAGGGAGGACAAGGGGAAAGACAGGAACCAAGTGGGTTGTTGAACTTCGGAAGAACTGGTTGGAATTGGGGATCAAGGTCGAAGGAAAGGAAAATTGGAGGAACACTCACATTCCACGAGGACAACGATAAATGGGAAACTAGCTTTGTGATCGTCTACGGGTGTCATAGCCCCAACGCCTTTGCACGTAAACTTGGACCACAGCATGAAACTGTCTACACCGGCGTGTAGTGTGGGCACCAAGCACGATGCCGGCACGATTTCATGCGATTAACGCCAGACTACACCATTGCAGAGTTGTGGTCGCTGACGTGCCTCAGTGATGAAGATATCCGTATCGTACGTGCACCAGATCGGAGGGATATCTGTAGAGAGGCCAGAAAAATTTGTTCTTAAAGTGCAGTGGCAGCCATTTCAATAATTACAAGGCATCATTATTGATGACTGAATGATCTGGCGTTGTAACATTAGCCAACATGAAGTTTCTATGCTGGTACTGAGAACGGCTGAAAACAAGAGAAAAGTGCAGCCATTGTAGTTCCCGAGGACATGCGGCTATTTCGTATGGCTTAATAATGGTGAGATCCTCTTGGGTAAAGTAAAATTCTCCACCATTCAGACCTCCAGACGGGTACTAATTACGAGGACGGCGTCACCAGAAAAAAATAGGTGTTCTACTGGTCGAAGCGTGGAATGTTAGGTCAATTAATCTGGTAGATGCCACAGAGAACTTGAAAAGATAAACAGGTAGACTGAAGTTAGATGTAGTGGGAATTAGTGAAATACAGTGGTAGGAAAATTAGGATTTCTTATCAATTAGAACAGGTTTATCAATATAAAATGAAATGGGAGTAATCAAGACGTAGGTCGAATAATAAACAACAAAATAGGAAAGCAAGTAAGCCACCATGGACAGCATAGTGAAAGGATCATCATAGAAAAACAGACACACGCTACGAACCACCACAGCAGTACATGTATACAAGTTGTAATAAAACTTTATGGCACAAATTACAGGACGCCTTCCTCACACGTAGACGAAAAAACCATATTATATGAGCATGGGCATGGAATCGCTTTGGTTCCACTTTACAGCTCATTTTCTCCAACTCATTAATCTTGGAAAACACACAAGAGTAGAACGTTAGAATCATGGGAACATGCACTTTTGGTGACGTCTGGTTACGTCGTGCACCGCCAGTGTTTTGTTTTAAATGTGCCTATTGCGAGGCAACGGATGATGAAGGGGTTCAGGGAGGCCCAGAGGTAAAACACGCAGATCCCGTTGCCCTTCAGGCAGCAGTCCAGCAGTCGCTCCTCTCTGCGACTTCACCAATAGCAGCAAAACCCCATTGTGGATAGACGACCAAATATCCAAGGCCTGACAATGTGCATCTGTAACGCAGACGGCATTGTTAATCAAGTGGTCGAATTCTGAGAATTCATGAAACAATTCTCAATCGACATATGCATGATGGCGGAAACCCACCTCAAGCCGGGAATCAAAGTGACAGTTCCCAATTACAATAGTTACCGTGCAGATAGGCCAATCCGAGCCGGAGGAGTGGCCATATACATAAAAAGAGGGATTTCCCACCACCAGGTATACATACCAGCTACGAATAAAATCGAAGCAGTGGTATTAGAAGTAACCACTGCCACCGGACCCGTAACAGTAGTTGCAATCTACCGACCACCAAATGACGAGATCGATGAGGGAGATATAGCAGCCTTAGGTGAAACTGAGGGCAAACTCCTAATCGGAGGCGCCTTCAATTCCAAGCACCCAGACTGGAACTCTAGAACAACCTCCAGAGCAGGCGCCAAACTGCAACAGCTAGCGCACACCCACCACTTTGAAACATGGAGTCCAGTAGAGCCCACTGACCTTCCTAAAAATGGAGGGAGGCCCGACGTATCTTACTAGGAGGATCACACGGTTTGTGGCCGCGAGGACTGTCAACAGAATGTTCTCCGACCACAATCCTGTCATCTTCGAGGTCGATGTGGGAGAATGGGCAGCACTCCTGTCATCCCACAACGCACAGACTGGGAACGATACCGGGAAACATTCACCTCGGATATAGCTCGCGCTCCGCCACCTACTGCCGAAACAGTAGAACAAGCGCTACAAGACGTAACAAGCACTATTCTGCAGGCAGTGGAAGAGGCCATCCCTCCCTATCCCCACCCTCAAAGGGACGAGCCGCCCCCGCAAATACAGCTCCCGTAACATTTGCTAGCACAAATTCGACACAAGTACAGAATGGCAAAAGAGTGGAAGATCACTAGAAATCAGGGCACAAATTCGACACAAGAACAGAATGGCAAAAGAGTGGAAGATCACCAGAAATCAGGGCACCAGGAGGCTGCTCAATCGTCTGCAGAGAGAGCTGAAGGTAGCGCTCAATGAGCGCAGAAACCAACAATGGCAAAACCGCCTCACAGTTCTCAAAATAGACGATCAAACACTATGGCAAGCAACTAGGCAATTCACGAAAAGACGCTCTATGATGCCGTCACTGCACGTCAAGCAGGATCTGGCCTACAGTCATGCTGAAAAGGCCAACGCTCTCGCCGACTACTTCGAGAAGCAGTTTAAAGCGGCAGAACCCCAGAACGGGGAACATGAAGAGGTAGTCAGTCGTCAACTGGCTGTCTTCCTCAATGTTGAGGAGGACCCAGAAGACGAACCCTCACGTTTCGCCCCCGAAGACGTGGCAAAAGTAATTGGGTCCCTCCCCACAAGAAAGGCGCCAGGGCACGACAGTGTCACCCATCAGTTAGTTAAAAACCTCCCACCCTCGGCGATCACACACCTCGCGAACGTCTTCAACGAGATTACTCGTTTCCGCGAGTTCCCAGCTTGCTGGAAACACGCGGAAGTGGTCGCGATACACAAACTAGGGAAAGACCCTCTGTTCCTGCAGAACTACAGGCCGATTAGCCTCTTGCCAACTCTCAGCAAGATCTATGAGCGCCTCCTGCTAATACCCATACGGGAACATATTACCAGAGAGCAAGTTCTGCCGGATTTCCTATTCGGATTCCGGCAGAACCACTCTGCCCCACAACAGATCATGAGAGTGGTCGAAGCAGCCACAGAGGGCTTCAACCACAGAGGCTACTGCGGGATAGTGCTACTAGACGTAGTCAAAGCCTTCGCCTCAGTATGGCATAGAGGGCCAATCTACAAGCTGTACACACAAGGGCTTCCTGGGAGCATTGTTAAGCAGATTGAAAGCTATCTCACGGATAGAACTTTCTCTGTTAAAGTAGAAACCGCCACCTTCACCAGAAGGCGTATTCGTGCTGGGGTGCCACAGGGATCGGTCCTGGGGCCCGTTTTGTACAGTTTGTACACTGCGGACACACCAACGGTCCCCCCCTGCTGCACACCGCACAATATGCAGATGACACAGCCTTCTACACATGTAATGCGAACAAGTATCTGGTCATCCGTAGGCTACAAAGGGTTTTAGATGACACAGAAACCTGGACCCGTTGCTGACGCATTAGCATCAACTCTGAAAAGCCGCTGGCTATGCTGATCACCAGGAGGCTCGGAAGGCGCGGAACTCCTCAACGCCCCCCCCTCCCGCTCCTCTCAACTTTCACCTAAACGGAACCGAACTCCCCTGGCACAGAACCCCCAAGTATCTTGGCGTAACCTTGGACTCTCGTCTTACGTGGAAACCCCACATAAACGAGGTCCACAGGAAGGTCTGAGACTGCAGAACCGCGCCCTCTGGAGAGCTTTGCATCTACCCCAAGGATTCCCCACCGACAATATGCACACCTCAGTTGAAATCCCACTCCTGAAAGAGCGTTTCCAAGATCTGGCAAGGGCCTTCTATGAAAGCTCTTCCATATTAGGAAACGTCCTCATCCACTCCCTAGGTCGGTGTGGCATGTCCCGCGACAAGCACAAACACCCAATGACGATCTTCGACTACTAAGTTGAAGAGAGAATCCCTATATCCAATCCCTAATCCTCCTCCCTCCCCCATAATATCATTCATCTCGCCAACCTCAGGCAAGTACCAGACACACGCAGAACATTCGTCACATTACGCAGACACCCAAAAATCACAGAAATAATCACACACACAAGTAAACAAGTGGAGTAAAATCCGGGGAAAGTATCAGATGAGAGTGATTGAGTGAGTGCAAGGCGACGTACGTCATTGCTTGTTTACAGTTAACATCAACTGTTCCAGCGATCAGTAATACCGTTGCAAGTACACGGGCTACTACGTAAAGCTAATTACAGACTTGACACGTGCAGTCGCAGTGTACACAAACGCAGAGATGGCAGATTCTCATTTGCACAATGGAGCACTTCCTCATTTTAGTATTAATGACCGGTGGCTTTTCAGTACCAGATTCGGCGACAGATGGATAGGTAGAGATGGACCAATTGCCTAGCCTCCACATTCTCTGGACATCAACCCACCGGACTTTTATTTGTGGGGCATTTGAAATCCTTTGTGTATGGAACTCAGTACAAGATATTGAGAGTGACCGTGCCGGTATTACGGAAGGATGCGAAACCGTATGTAATACTCCACAAATACATCAGCGCATCAGAGTTTCACTACGACGGCTGGTCGATGCATGTAACAATGTCCTTGGAGGGCATATTGAACGTCTCCTATGAGAAAGAGTTGCATGTGGTATGCTTTTGCGTTCTGTTTGTGTGTGTTTACCATGATTAATGAGTTGGAGAAAATGAGTTGTAAAAGGAAACAAGGCGTTTACAGAATCCATGTTCATGTAACATAATTTCTTCGTCTACATATAAGGAACGTGTGCTGTAAGTTGTGTCATACATGTTTGTTACATCCTGATTACGCCTTTTAGCTATGTAGATCATGGAGATATTGGAACAAAAATGAGAAAAAGGAAATTATGTAGTACGTTTAGGGAGATAAAAATTTTATTTTGATCAGGAAATGGAACTCGACAGTAGGAAAAGAAGGTAAAGAAAAACATTAGGAGAATATTAACAAGGATGGGGGAAGGGAGGACTGAAAGAAGAAACCACGTGATGGAATTTTGCTACGAGCACAATTTATTTTTAAATAATTTTGCTCACAAATGCCTTTTAATAAACACAGATAATTAGTCTGTTAATTCAAAAGGCTCGAACGTTCTGCAGCTGCCGACTGAATGAAGCTGTGTAGCAGAACTGCACAGTTTCCACAGGCATGTTTTGCTATAAAACCGAATTTACACGTTGAGCAGTTGTCTGTAATCGGGGGGGGGGGGGGGGGGGCGGGGGGGAGGGGCGGGGATTGGGCGGGGGGGAGGGGAGATATCAGTATGCATACAGCGCTTGGTGTTAATGCATAGTAATTTACAGGTGATCGTTGCAAATAACTATATGCCTTGATTTTATTTCAAATAAGTCCTACTGGAATTGTGACCGCATCATACACGATAAAACTGCCAACGTATTGGCTGCTTTTGCAAGCAGACTTCATCAGGGTGACTGATTTTATTGAAATGCACTCCAGTCGCGATAGCTTACTCTGCTATACAAACTAAACTCTGCCCGAACAGGCCGTGCTTTTGCTGGCAGCCTTCAACAGGGTGACTGATTTTATTGAAACACACTCCAGTCACGATAGCTTACTCTGTTATACAAACTAAATTCCGCCCGAACAGGCCGTGCTTTTGCTGGCAGCCTTCATCAGGGTGACTTATTTTATTGAAATGCACTCCAGTCGTGATAGCTTACTCTGTTATACAAACTAAACTCTGCCCGAACAAGCCGTGCTTTTGCTGGCAGCCTTCAACAGGGTGACTGATTTTATTGAAACACACTCCAGTCATGATAGCTTACTCTGTTATACAAACTAAACTCCGCCCGAACAGGCCGTGCTTTTGTTGGCAGCCTTCATCGGGGTGACTGATTTTATTGAAATGCACTCCAGTCGTGATAGCTTACTCTGTTATACAAACTAAACTCCGCCCGAACAGGCCGTGCTTTTGCTGGCAGCCTTCATCAGGGTGACTGATTTTATTGAAACGCACTCCAGTCGTGATAGCTTACTCTGTTATACAAACTAAACTCTGTCCGAACAGGCCGTGCTTTTGCTGGCAGCCTTCATCTGGGTGACTGATTTCATTGAAATGCACTCCAGTCGCGATAGATTACTCTGTTATACAAACTAAACTCCGCCCTAACAGGCTGTGCTTTTGCTGGCAGCCTTCATCTGGGTGACTGATTTTATTGAAATGCACTCCAGTTGCGATAGCTTACTCTGTTATACAAACTAAACTCCACCCAAACAGGCCGTGCTTTTGCTGGCAGCCTTCATCTGGGTGACTGATTTTATTGAAATGCACTCCAGTCGCGATAGCTTACTCTGCTATACAAACTAAACTCTGCCCGAACAGGCCGTGCTTTTGCTGGCAGCCTTCAACAGGGTGACTGATTTTATTGAAACACACTCCAGTCACGATAGCTTACTCTGTTATACAAACTAAACTCTGTCCGAACAGGCCGTGCTTTTGCTGGCAGCCTTCATCTGGGTGACTGATTTCATTGAAATGCACTCCAGTCGCGATAGATTACTCTGTTATACAAACTAAACTCCGCCCTAACAGGCTGTGCTTTTGCTGGCAGCCTTCATCTGGGTGACTGATTTTATTGAAATGCACTCCAGTTGCGATAGCTTACTCTGTTATACAAACTAAACTCCACCCGAACAGGCCGTGCTTTTGCTGGCAGCCTTCATCTGGGTGACTGATTTTATTGAAATGCACTCCAGTCGCGATAGCTTACTCTGTTATACAAACTAAACTCCGCCCGAACAGGCCGTGCTTTTGCTGGCAGCCTTCATCAGGGTGACTGATTTTATTGAAACACACTCCAGTCGTGATAGCTTACTCTGTTATACAAACTAAACTCCGCCCGAACAGGCCGTGCTTTTGCTAGCAGCCTTCATCAGGGTGACTGATTTTATTGAAACGCACTCCAGTCGCGATAGCTTAGTCTGTTATATAAACTAAACTCCGCCTGAACAGGCCGTGCTTTTGCTAGCAGCCTTCAACAGGGTGACTGATTTTATTGAAACGCACTCCAGTCGCGATAGTTTACTCTGTTATACAAACTATACTCCACCCGAAGAGGCCATGAAGGCCCAACTGTACCTACCGTCCGCTGTGTCATTCTCAGCCCACAGGCATCACTGGATGCGTATATGGAAGGGCACAGCTCTCCTGACCATATGCCAGTTTCCGAGACCGGAGCCTTTACTTCTCAAGCAAGAAGCTCCTCAGTTTGCTTCACAAGGGCTGAGTGCATCCTGCTTGCCAATAGCGCTCGGCAGACTGGATGGCCACCCATCGTAGTGCTAGTCCAGCCCAACAATGCTTAAGTTCGATGATCTGACGGGAACAGGTGTTACCACTGCGGGAAGTCCATTCGCTACTATGTTATAGATTGCCTCAAAAAAAACGAAATGAAATTTTTATTAAGAGTTGAGATGGTACCTGACGTTATTTGAGTGACTCCAAAATGGAGTCCATTTTCGCAGAACTTGGCAGTATGAGCACATTTGTAGGTACGGGATAGCACCTCCCTTGGCTGAATGTGTGCAATGATTCAGTTGCGAATGGGGATTTTGTTGGCCACAGCAGTAACTCAACATCGTACAGACAGTTCGTAGAGACACATGCCATTCTTGAACAAGCATTGTTCTGTTGAAAAATGGTACTACTATATTGTCGCATTAGAGGAAACACACGAAGAAGTACGGTATCTGTGAAGTATCGTTGTACCGTCAGAGTTCCTCGGTCACTAGCAGCCGTGATTTGAAGTCATATCCGACGGCTCTCCACACTATGACGCCAGAAATAATATGACTGCCCCTCTCCACAACATTTGAATAATGGCATATCTCCCCAGTTCACCGCAATACTCGCCGACGATGGTCATGCACGGTTGTGCAGAACCGCAATCCATCACTGAACACAATATGGCGCCATTCGTCAGCAATCCATGCTTCCTGGTGATTGCACCACTCCAAAAGCAACCATTTGTGTTCTCGTGTTAACGCCAACCTACGCATGTGATAGTAATTCCCTACTCCGGCTGCTATTAGACTCCGAAAAATGGATACAGAGCGTTGCAGGGAGTCGATCGATTGCTTGTTCTCGGACGTCTGGCGTAAATGTGAAGGGATTACGATGTGCGTGGTGCACAACACGCCGAACCTCCCTTCTTGTGGTCAGCTGGAACCTCGGCGACGAGTATGCCTGCCATCAGGTTCCCATGCAGTTCAGCATCGGGACGCCGTCACGTCCGAGTGCTCCACAAATCTGAATATTGCACGACTCTGCCCACCGACTAACTGGAGACTGACAATGAGACCCCTTTAAAACTGTGTCAGGTGCTGATAACTGTGTCTCACACGTGTACGCAATATATCCGTGTCCTTCACAGTGATTACTCACTATCTGAAGCTGTTCACACTCCTAGGCATGGTATCAACACTAAACGCCACCCACTAACGGTACTTTGGTGGCAGTTCTAGGTGTCACAGACAATTGTAACTCTATAAGCATTTACATGCCCTCAAACGGAATGTACGTGCACGAAGCTGCATTGACAGCGGAGTATGCCTTGTGGGTGCTTCATTTTTTTTCAGACAGTGTATTTTTACTATAATCTTGTACACTGCTGCTGAGCCTATAATCCTGTGTCAGAACGGGCGCATTTGGTGTTCATTCCGCTTGTGGTGTTACTGCTTGCGATCTACCTAGAAAACTCTCTGGGTATAACGGATATGTTGCTTGTCGGAGATTTGGTCGTTCGTATCTATTCGTATTTCAGTGTAGGATAATACCCAGATCATGTGTGAAATTATGGATAACCATCATCTATATAAGGGAATGACGACAACGAAAATAAGTGCTGGACCGGGACTAGAGCCAGATTGCCTGCTTATCGCGACCGGTCGCCTTACCATTAGGTTATCCGAGCACGGTCCACGGCCAGACACAGACTTTCATGTGTCTACAAGCTGCACTCGTCACTATGTATATTCCCGTACAGGGGAGACGTTTTTATCGAAAGTCGCTTTCACGGTGTTGGCGAATAAATACGATATTGCAGTGCCTGTGTCATTCAGAAGTACGATACGATATTCCTTCGGACATTGCATCGTAATTTCGCAATGCCCAGTCTTTTCAAAGGTCTCTGGATGCTCATTCTGTCATCAAGTCGTGCATTTCAGAGTATACAGCGCGTTTAAAAAAAATTTTCTAATGTATTACATGATGCTTATAGAGTTACAATTGTCTGTGACACCTAGAACTGCCACCAAAGTACCGTTAGTGGGTGGCGTTTAGTGTTGATACCATGCCTAGGAGTGTGAACAGCTTCAGATAGTGAGTGATCACTGTGAAGGACACGGATATATTGCGTACACGTGTGAGACACAGTTATCAGCACCTGACACAGTTTTAAAGGGGTCTCATTGTCAGTCTCCAGTTAGTCGGTGGGCAGAGTCGTGCAATATTCAGATTTGTGGAGCACTCGGACGTGACGGCGTCCCGATGCTGAACTGCATGGGAACCTGATGGCAGGCATACTCGTCGCCGAGGTTCCAGCTGACCACAAGAAGGGAGGTTCGGCGTGTTGTGCACCACGCACATCGTGCATTTCAGAGTATACAGCGCGTTTAAAAAAAAATTTCTAATGTATTACATGATGCAGTGCTGGTCAAAACTAGAGAAATGTCGAATAAGCGCATATTCGGAAATAAATTTTTGTTGCGATTAGGCCATTTAACTCATGTAGAGAACAGCCAATACTCAGTGATATTCGCTACCTTCCGGTTGAAATTCATTGCTGATTTCTTATTGGTTACATTTTTCGTTATATTTAATCTTGTTCGATGCTGTTGTATCTTGTATCAACCATTCTGTCTGTATTCTTTTAAGGTTGCGATTGCATCAGAATTAGATTAGTAATTCTCTAGAGGGTGATATGGAGTCCGATTATTCCACACTAGAAATGATAGACACGATGTTTTGGTGTGGATTAGCCAATAGCGTTAATCTACAGGCACTTCTCATCTACGCCAGATCCTCTAGAAAGAAAAAAAAGAAGATGTTCAGCATGTTGTTCCAGTGACTTGCGGAGACTTTATCATTCACAAGAAGAACACGGGTCACGGTTGATCTCAGTCCGATCTCACGTCGGATTTGGAGGGGCGAGTGTTGTGGCTAGTAGATCATCCTAAAAATAAGTACGTGAAGATTGACAGCAGTTGAAAGTACGAGGGAAGTGACACATTACAATGGTAGACCAATGTTGCACTACACTTCAAAGTGACACAGGTACATGACACTATCTTCCAACATAGTCACGAAGTCTCTGTAAACAATGGTCAGACTGTAACTCTTCAGGCTTTCCCGGCGATCTAATGACATCTTGGGTTGTCGGGTGTTCTGCCGGATATCAGCGTCGTACTTGCACGATATTTCGGTCACGTAGCTCGAGACCTTCATCAGGTGCGACCTGAGACTGCTCCTTGAGTGGACCTGGTCCAGTATTTATGCCTATGGCCTTCCCCCTCCACCAATGGCTGCAGGCGCTTCCTCTGTGGTCCGCGCCCATTCCCTGCGACCTGCTGGAGCGTTGCTGCTCCGTTCTCCGTCCGCTGCGGTTCTAGGTGTTCCCTCTGCGGTCCGCGCCCACCAAACCCGCTCCTGGGGGTTTCATCTACGGTCTGGGGTACCAGGCGTTCCCCCTGCGGTCCGCGCCCGATCGCCACGACCTGTTGGAGCGTTGCAGCTCCGGTTTTCGTTCGCTGCGGCTCTGGATGTTCCCACTGCGGTCCGCGCCCACCAGTCCCAGTTCTGGGTGTTCCATCTTCGGTCTGGTGCTCCTGGCAGTCCGTCAGGGGCTCGTTTACCATCTCCATGTTTCTGGTTCTTCTGTTTGTGTAGTGTTGCAGCTGGCCCCGTTGCTCCTTTAACAATTCCAGAGCCGGATCCCAGGCTCTGCTTAGCTGGTACCCTGTGTCACGATTCACAAGATCGTCAGCCATTTTAATCTCAATCGATTCTCTTATAACACTGTCCCAAAATCTGGGTGTTTGTGCTAGAATCTTGGTATCCTCATACTTCATGGTATGATCTAGTTCTAGACAGTGTTCAGCAATGGCTGACTTAGTCACCTGTCTTAATCTAGTGTGCCTCTGATGTTCTTTGCACCTGATCTCCACAGTTCTTGTCGTCTGGCCAATGTAGGACATGCCACATTGACAAGGTATATTGTAAATCCCTGGTTTTCGTAACCCTAGGTCGTCTTTGACACTCCCCAGCAGTCCCCCGATCTTGTTGGATGGACAGAAAACACACTTGATATTGTGTTTACGCAGGATCCTACTGATTCTGGCAGAAATAGAGCCAGCATAGGGCAGATATGCCACCTTCTTTGCTTCATCTTGGTCTTCTTCAGGAACCTGTGGTATAGTGGCTGGTCAGAGTGCCCTCTCAATTTCTCTGTCCGTGTATCCATTCTTGGAGAAAACTGTTTTGAGACGTTCTATCTCTATGGGTAGATTCTCTTGGTCTGATAGGGCACGTGCTCTGTGGACCAAAGTCTTCAGAACCCCATTCTTCTGTGCAGGGTGGTGACAACTGCTGGCCTGCAGATATAAATCAGTGTGTGTTGGTTTTCGGTACACACTGTGGCCAATTGATCCATCTGCTTTCCTCTGGACTAGTACATCCAGAAATGGCAGCTGGCCATTCTTCTCCAGTTCCATGGTGAACTTGATATTAGGGTGGCATGAGTTAAGATGTCCAAGAAACTCATTGAGCCTGTCCATCCCATGTGGCCAGATCACGAAGATGTCATCCACATACCTAAAGAAGCATGTGGGTTTAAATGTGGCTGTCTCCAATGCCCTCTCCTCAAAACTCTCCAGGTCCCACTGAAGGACTCACTAGAACTGATTGCAGAGAAATTTGATGGTGCTCTGTTGGACCTGTTCAGTCATACACTGACATCCACGTACTTCCTGTACAGAAACCAATATTACGAGCAAACTGAAGGTGTAGCTATGGGCAGCCCACTGTCCCCTGTGGTTGCCAACATGTTTATGGTGAGTTTTGAGGAGAGGACATTGGAGACAGCCACATTTAAACCCACATGCTTCTTTAGGTATGTGGATGACATCTTCGTGATCTGGCCACATGGGATGGACAGGCTCAATGAGTTTCTTGGACATCTTAACTCATGCCACCCTAATATCAAGTTCACCATGGAACTGGAGAAGAATGGCCAGCTGCCATTTCTGGATGTACTAGTCCAGAGGAAAGCAGATGGATCAATTGGCCACAGTGTGTACCGAAAACCAACACACACTGATTTATATCTGCAGGCCAGCAGTTGTCACCACCCTGCACAGAAGAATGGGGTTCTGAAGACTTTGGTCCACAGAGCACGTGCCCTATCAGACCAAGAGAATCTACCCATAGAGATAGAACGTCTCAAAACAGTTTTCTCCAAGAATGGATACACGGACAGACAAATTGAGAGGGCACTCTGACCAGCCACTATACCACAGGTTCCTGAAGAAGACCAAGATGAAGCAAAGAAGGTGGCATATCTGCCCTATGCTGGCTCTATTTCTGCCAGAATCAGTAGGATCCTGCGTAAACACAATATCAAGTGTGTTTTCTGTCCATCCAACAAGATCGGGGGACTGCTGGGGAGTGTCAAAGACGACCTAGGGTTACGAAAACCAGGGATTTACAATATACCTTGTCAATGTGGCATGTCCTACATTGGCCAGACGACAAGAACTGTGGAGATCAGGTGCAAAGAACATCAGAGGCACACTAGATTAAGACAGGTGACTAAGTCAGCCATTGCTGAACACTGTCTAGAACTAGATCATACCATGAAGTATGAGGATACCAAGATTCTAGCACAAACACCCAGATTTTGGGACAGTGTTGTAAGAGAATCGATTGAGATTAAAATGGCTGACGATCTTGTGAATCGTGACACAGGGTACCAGCTAAGCAGAGCCTGGGATCCGGCTCTGGAATTGTTAAAGGAGCAACGGGGCCAGCTGCAACACTACACAAACAGAAGAACCAGAAACATGGAGATGGTAAACGAGCCCCTGACGGACTGCCAGGAGCACCAGACCGAAGATGGAACACCCAGAACTGGGACTGGTGGGCGCGGACCGCAGTGGGAACATCCAGAGCCGCAGCGAACGAAAAACGGAGCGTCATTTTTTTTTTTTTTTGTGTCACGTGGTGTTTTGCAGTTCCTTCGGTTTCGCCGAATCTACGTGTATTGTGTGTGGTTTGGGTTGGTTTTTCTCTGTGATTAATTTTGTTTATAAAAACAAACAAATCGTTGGCTTTTGAGGGCATGGTCGGTAACAATAAGGCCTTGCGGCCCCCGACCATCCTCGATTTATGAGGCGTTGGTTTTGATGTTTGGTTCTGTGCAGTAGGTGCAGCGGGTGCTGCTTCCCACTGCTTTCCTTTGTAGCGTTGTGCCAGTCGGTCGCTCGGTGAGATGTGGTCGTCGTTCCGTGGCGGCCGCTGTGCTCGTTGTTTCCCGCAGCTTGCCGCGGGTTACGGGCGTCGTACATTCGATGGTCTGCGTCTCACTTTAACAATTTTTCTGAAAACATCTATTCTAGTGTGGTTTAGTCTAACTTACTCTATGTATCTAGGGGTGGTCGCGCAGCCGACAGAGAGTGTGTGTGTGGGGGCGGGGAGGGGGTGGACTTAGTCACTTCATCTTAGTTTAATTTGGGTTCTATGCTAAGTTACTTGAGTACAAATACGGTAGCCCAGGGGTATATCAATTATACATTTATCTAAAACTATTGGGTTTTGACAAGGGAGCACAATCAGCTAGACAACCTAAGTACTAATCTAGGCAAAACAGATTAACCATATTTCTGTTCCCTATTGGTTCCCAACAGGGGAGCAAGGATTTACAAGGACAATAGCAAGTTTATGTTATATTAAGGGGAGTGCTACTGGACTACTCTAGGAACTAAATCTTATCAAACTATTAGGCTTTTTACTATTGTTTATTAATCTATGGGGTCTTGTATGATTTGGCGTGGCACTCTCTGCCTATGCCACGTTCGGGGTGTCACAGTGCCTGTGTCCCTGAGTTGTCTACAGTTTTCTCTAATTTCTTCCAGTTTTTCGAATAGTGTTGTTACTAGTCTTTTAACTGTGTCTTTTATCGTCTCGATTTCCACTGTTTCGTGGAGTTCGCGTACGGGTGTCCATGGTGGGGCGTCCAGAATCCACCTTAGTACCTTGTTTTCAACAGGTCGTGGTGAGCGGGCGCGGACCGCAGGGGGAACGCCTGGTACCCCAGACCGTAGATGAAACCCCCAGGCGCGGGTTTGGTGGGCGCGGACCGCAGAGGGAACACCTAGAACCGCAGCGGACGGAAAACGGAGCACCAGTCCGCATCGTCTAAACTACCGGCAGTGGTTGAGGGAAGGTAGTATTTACCCGAAGGCATTGACTACTAATTCTGGGGAGGAGATATGGAACTTCAGGTGTAGGAAAGTGTCATCTTTATTTGCGGATTATAGAATCAAATTCATTTGGACTTCAGTGGGTTGGACACTGCCAGGTGCATTATCTGTTGAGCAGTGCGACTGGTCTTTGGTATGTGTCCCGGACATCTGACGGGACTCCAATGTTCCTTATGAGTGGGTTTTCCGAGACCACGGCTTTGTGATACAGGCGTCTGGCTTTGTGTTGAAATCTGAGAAGGACCTCAGGTTCTTGCAGAGCTTCATGTACATAACGAGACGGGAACTGCGGATGCACGTGGAGTACTCTTCGTAAGGCCTTATTCTCCAGTGCTTGAAGACGTTGAATGTGGCGGGTGGCAGCATTGCCCCAGGCGACGCAGGCGTAGTCCATGATCGGCCGGACGAATAGCCTGTAGATGAGGAGGCCATTTGCAACTGACAGTGAGGAGCCTTCATTAAGCAGCGGGTATAGTGCTCCCAGGCGCTGGTCCACTTTCCTGCGGGTGGCCGTGACATGCTGCTGCCAAATGAGCTGACGATCCAGCACAACCCCGAGATAAGTCGCTGAGGGCAGCCACGCGATGTCTTCGCCGAATAACCGAATCGCCGGCACTGGCGGCGGTAGTCTTCTGGTAAAGATGACGGCTTGGCTCTTCTGAGCGTTGAAGCGAATCCTCCATTTGCGGGACCATCCTTCAAGGTCGGAACAGGCGTCCTGAAGTCGGCGGTGCATGGCCTGTGGCCAGCGGCTGCGCATGTAGATGGCGGTGTCGTCAGCATACATAGCTTTTTCCACCCTGGGGGAGGTGGGGATGTCCGATGTATAGATGCAGTAAAGGATCGGCCCAAGGACGGAGCCCTGAGGTACGCCAGCGGCGATGTGCCGGAGAGTCGAACAGGAGTTGGCAACTCGAACAGAGAAGGTTCGCCCTCGGAGGTATGAGGCGAGCAGCTGTACGATGGAGCGAGGAAATCCGTGCTGCATCAATTTCCACAGGGGAAAACGGAGCAGCAACGCTCCAGCAGGTCGCAGGGAATGGGCGCGGACCACAGAGGAGGCGCCTGCAGCCATTGGTGGAGGGGGAAGGCCATAGGCATAAATACTGGACCAGGTCCACTCAAGGAGCAGTCTCAGGTCGCACCTGATGAAGGTCTCGAGCTACGTGACCGAAATATCGTGCAAGTACGACGCTGATATCCGGCAGAACACCCGACAACCCAAGATGTCAATGGTCAGACTGTTCTACAAATTGTTCAGTTCCTCGAGATAGAAATCAGCTCCTTGGTCACAGGGCCATTCTAGAACCGCTGTGTGAACATCCTCATCCTTGATCAATCTCATTTCTCCCAGATGTTCTTTGAGCTTTCCGAAAAGATGGAAATCGCAAAGTTCGAGATCTGGACTTCCCAGTCAGCACCACCCACATCTGTGTGGCCTTGGTCACATGGCTGGCACCATTTCACTACGGCTGGACATAACTCTGCGTTTGCTACATATACTGCCAGAATTTCGTGTTGAATCTTTGTGTAATTGAGACGACGTGTCCACAGGAATTGTACAGTTCTGTGTACTCCATCTTTGAAGTACGTTTCCACCTGTTGCTCCATTTCACTACACCACTATGACATATTACAGACCGGCCGGAGTGGCCGTGCGGTTCTAGGCGCTACAATCTGGAGCCGAGCGACCGCTACGGTCGCAGGTTCGAGTCCTGCCTCGGGCATGGATGTGTGTGATGTCCTTAGGTTAGTTAGGTTTAATTAGTTCTAAGTTCTAGGCGACTGATGACCTCAGAAGTTAAGTCGCATAGTGCTCAGAGCCATTTGAACCATTTTTGAACATGTTACAGTCATACTAATGAATTCTAAGACGTAAAGCAGATGATTGTCAGTCAACAGGTTACATTTTATTTTCAGAATCGGCAGGATTCACACACAGAGTGATAATTGGCTATCGCAAAATCATTTGTGAGGATATGGAAATCCTCGACCGATCATGGAAGCAAGGTATCAGGTTCCCTTAAGTATGAACTAGCGACGCGTCCCGGGTTCGTACGGGAGCACGAACTATTTACGGCCGAACGACTTGTCTGGCGTAGCAGTAATGAATTGTATACACAAACCTTCCTCGTGAATCCTTCTGTCTATTAGTGACAACCGTATCAAAATCCCTACAGTAATTCTTGAGATTAGTCTTCACTTACAGGCTAAATCGTGTACGGGGGGACTTCAGTTTAGTAACATGTATAGAAGTGTGGAAAGAAACTGTGGATTACAGGTGCAGAGGGTCAAACACCTTACGGATCAAGCTAACAGACGCTGCTTATAACCAATTTCTGCACAACAAATTAGCCACGTTATCGCAGATCGTTACACTTGCAGAAAGACAGCAGATGTCGTAAATACACGAATGACATCATCTCATTTTACATGCCTCTTTCGATATTAATGGCCAGTACCGTTAACTGAACGAAGGGTTGATCCAGCAGGTTAAGTAGCACAGGTTCCCCTTTCAATTATCCTGGCTTTCTGACGATGGGGACATTTAAAAGAAGTGGTGCATGCCTCACCCGCCGACATTACAGGATCATCTGTCCTAATCATGTAACCAAATACGAGAGCAGACAGGAATGTTCGCTAGAGTTTGAGATCCTTTGAGGAGAAGAACGGAAGGACGTGTAAGCACTTTTCGCAGTCTCAACAGACATATGGCTATTGTAGAGCAATGGTTCATATTTCAACAAGTATTTGTTTCTGGACGTGTGCTTATAGCATACTTTTATAATTTTTACCAGTACTATCTCCGGTAAGAATGTATGACACATTTTTTTAATAAACATCTTATATACTGCAAAGTGCAGGCGCTGTATAGCTAGTGGCAAAACGAATCGATACCATAGGCGTGTTGTCTCTCTGAATGGGTCAGCGAAGATAAGGTATTTCGTCGGAGCATGGACAAGTTCATTATTAATGATGTAGGTGTGAAACTGAAACTTTGAGAGGGCACTAAATCACATCGTTATTTTGATAGGCCTTAAAATTGAACCGAAGGACAATACTGAAGTTTAAGGCGTACTGTACGAGACAGTCGAAATTCTGTTAACTGAAGCAAAAATAGAGAGTTACGTGTACCAACAGAAGGCGACAGCTTTCGTATATCCACCGATCAGCTATGATGAGATGCTGTATAATTCGAGCACCGACACCCTAAAATGCTATTTTGTCGAAACGTGAAACCGTGACTACATGAAAATACAGATTACTTCTTACAATGCCGCGAAGGGCGCCTTGCCACGGCTCGTGCGGCTCCCCGTGTCGGAGGTTCGAGTCCTCCCTAGGGCACGGGCGTGTGTGTGTTGTTCTTAGCGTAAGTTAATTTTAGTTAGATTAAGTTACATTAAGTAGATGGTAAGCAAAGGGAACGATGACCTTAGCAGTTTAGTTCCATAGGAACTTTCCACAAATTTATAATTCCTTACAATGTCTGGAGATCAGAATAAATAAACTTTCTAATTTTTTCTACTTCGTAATTCCTGCATCTTTTTATTGCACTGGTGACTGACTTTGTTCAAAGACATGAAGATTTCGCAGGATTCCAGGCGAGTTTAACGCTGCACACAACACCTACAGGGTGTTTCAAAAATGACCGGTATATTTGAAACGACAATAAAAACTAAACGAGCAGCGATAGAAATACACCGTTTGTTGCAATATGCTTGGGACAACAGTACATTTTCAGGCGGACAAACTTTCGAAATTACAGTAGTTACAATTTTCAACAACAGATGGCGCTGCAAGTGATGTGAAAGATATAGAAGACAATGCAGTCTGTGGGTGCGCCATTTTGTACGTCGTCTTTCTGCTGTAAGCGTGTGCTGTTCACAACGTGCAAGTGTGCTGTAGACAACATGGTTTATTCCTTAGAACAGAGGGTTTTTCTGGTGTTGGAATTCCACCGCCTAGAACACAGTGTTGTTGCAACAAGACGAAGTTTTCAACGGAGGTTTAATGTAACCAAAGGACCGAAAAGCGATACAATAAAGGATCTGTTTGAAAAATTTCAACGGACTGGGAACGTGACGGATGAACGTGCTGGAAAGGTAGGGCGACCGCGTACGGCAACCACAGAGGGCAACGCGCAGCTAGTGCAGCAGGTGATCCAACAGCGGCCTCGGGTTTTTGTTCGCCGTGTTGCAGCTGCGGTCCAAATGACGCCAACGTCCACGTATCGTCTCATGCGCCAGAGTTTACACCTCTGTCCATACAAAATTCAAACGCGGCAACCCCTCAGCGCCGCTACCATTGCTGCACGAGAGACATTCGCTAACGATATAGTGCACAGGATTGATGACGGCGATATGCATGTGGGCAGCATTTGGTTTACTGATGAAGCTTATTTTTACCTGGACGGCTTCGTCAATAAACAGAACTGGCGCATATGGGGAACCGAAAAGCCCCATGTTGCAGTCCCATCGTCCCTGCATCCTCAAAAAGTACTGGTCTGGGCCGCCATTTCTTCCAAAGGAATCATTGGCCCATTTTTCAGATCCGAAACGATTACTGCATCACGCTATCTGGACATTCTTCGTGAATTTGTGGCGGTACAAACAGCCTTAGACGACACTGCGAACACCTCGTGGTTTATGCAAGATGGTGCCCGGCCACATCGCACGGCCGACGTCTTTAATTTCCTGAATGAATATTTCGATGATCGTGTGATTGCTTTGGGCTATCCGAAACATACAGGAGGCGGCGTGGATTGGCCTCCCTATTCGCCAGACATGAACCCCTGTGACTTCTTTCTGTGGGCACACTTGAAAGACCAGGTGTACCGCCAGAATCCAGAAACAATTGAACAGCTGAAGCAATAAATCTCATCTGCATGTGAAGCCATTCCGCCAGACACGTTGTCAAAGGTTTCGGGTAATTTCATTCAGAGACTACGCCATATTATTGCTACGCATGGTGGATATGTGGAAAATATCGTACTATAGAGTTTCCCAGACCGCAGCGCCATCTGTTGTTGAAAATTGTAACTACTGTAATTTCGAAAGTTTGTCTGCCTGAAAATGTACTGTTGTCCCAAGCATATTGCAACAAACGGTGTATTTCTATCGCTGCTCGTTTAGTTTTTATTGCCGTTTCAAATACACCGGTCATTTTTGAAACACCCTGTAAATACTTCGGCTATAGGGATGTTTATACACAAAAATGGCCATTTACAAAGACATTACTATGTGACAGTCGATGTCTTTCAGGGAAGTTACAATACAGACAAGGATACTGCGACTTAAAATTCACAAGGCCGAGATGTTACAGAAAATGAAATATACAAGGTGTCCGTCCTAAGACTCGTCAGGCCCATTTTCTCTGGTGTTTCAGCAGATATCTCCAATTTCGTTCTTGCATTGTGTAGCTGGAGTCAGCCCAGATGGATACTGCTCATCACGTCTCTCATGCAGCGTTCATTGTTGATGGAAAGCGTCGATTTGTTTCCTACTACAAACAATATGGTTTTAAAGCGGAATTTTGCGTGTCTTTTCTTCAGAGCTGTCCCAGGTATGTGAAGTCCGGTATTCGTTTTGTCGAAATGTATTCACAGAGACAGTAAAACTGAAAGAATAACCAGTAGTCCAGTAGCGACAGCATTGCCCTGGCCCGCGCTGACTGCTACCATCGAGCATGTAGTGCTACTGAGTCGCTGCTAAATTGCTGTTAATCTTCGAGTTTTACTGTCACTGTTGTACATTGAAGAGCTAAGGAAACTGGTACCCCTGCCTAATATCTTGTATGGTCCCCCGCAAGCACACAGAAGTGCCGCAACACGACGTGGCATGGACTCGACTGGTGTCCGAAGTAGTGCTGGAGGGGAAATAATACCATGAATCCTGCAGGACTGTCCGTAAATCCGTAAGAGTACGACGGGGTGGAGATCTCTTCGGAACAGCACGTTGCAAGGTATCCCAGATATGCTCAATAATGTTCATGTCTGGGAAGTCTGGTGGCCAGCGGAAATGTTTAAACTCAGAATAGTGTTCCTGGAGCCACTCCGCAGCAGTTTTGGACGTGTTGGGTCTCGCATTGTCCTGCTGGAATTGCCCAAGTCCGTCGGAATGAACAATGGACTTGAATGGATGCAGGTGATCATACAGGATGCTTACGTACGTCTCACCTGTCAGAGTCGTAACTAGACGTATCAAGGGTCCCATATCACCCCAAATGCTCACGCCTCGCACCATTACAGAGGCTCCATCAGCCTGAACAGTGCCCTACTGACATGCAGGGCCCATGGATTCATGAGGTTGTCTCCACACCTGTACAAGTCCATCCCCTCAATACAATTTGATGCGTGACTCGTTCGAACAGGCGACATGTTTCCAGTCATCAACAGTCCAATTTCGGTGTTAATGGGGCCAGGTGAGGCGTAAAGCCTTGTATCGTGCAGTCATCAAGGGTACACGTGTGGGTCTTCGTCTCCGAAAGCCCATATCGATGATGTTTCGTTGAATGGTTCGCACGTTGACACTTGTTGATGGCCCAACATTGAAATCTGCAGCAATTTGCAGAAGGGTTGCACTTCTGTCACGTCGCTCTTCAGTCGTAGTCGGTCCCGTTGTTGCAGGATCTTTTTCCAGCCACAGTGATGTCGGAGATTTGATGTTTTACCGGATTCCTGATATTCACTTCACAGCTACCTCGGAGGTGCTGTGTCCCATCGCTCGTGCGCCCAACTATAACAGCACGTTCAAACCCACTTAAATCTTGATAAGCCATTTTAGCAACAGTAACCAATATAACAAAAGGCGTTGCAGATCGCAGTGCCATATTCTTCCTGTTTACATACATCTGTATTTGAATACGCGTGCCTATAAGAGTTTCTTTGGCGCTTCAGTGTATATCGATAAAACTAATATCTGACTAGACGGATTTGAGTGCACTCTATCGATGTCTAAATTTTAATGTTGTCAATATGACTAGTGTTTACTTACGTTTCAGAGTAGAAACTGATGGACAAAATTCTAAGGAAATGGGGACTTAGCTAATGCAGTCTATCCGTTGAGGGAATGATGCCGTGAAACGCTTTGATATATTTCCTCAGCCAGATTCGTCAGGGTTTTTGAGTGCGGTACAATATTTAAAGATGGTCTTCGATGATTTTTACTCTAGGTTTACCAAGAGTTGTGTGAGCTGCAAATGTGGAGTTCGATGTGCTGTTCAAACGCATGTCGTCCATATGTTCTTCGGATGTAGCTCGAAACTTCTTCCTGACTGACATATGTAGTGGAGGGGCATTTTTGGCAGCTGAATTTGCATATGCCTGAACTTCTGTAGGGATAGTAGTTATTAAGTTACGAATGGCTAGTTCCTGTAATAAATTATTTGTTGAAAGCTTATTCCACACGTTTACTTTGAAGAGATTGCTTATTTTATATGACAAGCTTCCTAAAAAAGGAATAGCAAAATGTTTTCTACGGTTTTCTACTGTCTTGAGTTCTTATTGCATGGGTGTCTGGTGAGAAGCGTTTTTGTCTTTTCTTAGTTTGATTTCTGATGATTCCTGTTAAAAGGATACAGCCGATAGCCTTCCTCATCATGCCCCAACCCCAGATCGTGCTCCGTCCGTAATCAACTCATAGCCGACGAGATGGTAAACCATAATCTTCCTTCCTTCCTTGCTACAGAGGACTTAGCGCTTCTGGGAAAACGGGCAGAGTCGAAAATAGCTTCCAATACGTGTAAAATAGTTTCTATCCTGACCTTTGTACCATCATAAGATGTATGATACTGATGTGAACTCGCATGACCTGACATATCTTTTGAAGCAGCAAATTAATGTGAGCAGCCCTCTGAGATTGTATGAATTTGCAGATGATGATGTCATTTACCGTCATGTTAAGTTATCGTACGGTCAAACGAACTTCAGAAGGATCTAGACAAGATACCGGTGTGGCGCAAAAAGTGGCGATTTACTAAATAACGAGAAGTGTTACGTCGTCCATATGGGCACTAAAAGGAATCCACTAAATGCCCGTTACACGGTAAATCACACAAATCTAACGGCTGTAAACTCAACTAAATACTAAGGGATTACAGTTACGAATAACTTAAACTGGAACGACCACATGGATGATATTGTGGGGAAAGCAAACCCACTATTACGATTTATTTGCAGAACACTTAGAAAATGTAAGAGGTCTACTAAAGAGATTTCCTACACTACTAGACTTGTCCGCCATCTTCTGGAGTACTGCCGTGTGCTGTGGGATTCGCATCAGGTGGGACTGACGGAGGGCACTGGAAAAATTCAAAGAACGGCATCGCGAAATAAGGGAGAGAGTGCCACCGATGTGATACACGAATTGGCGTGCGAGTCATTAAAATAAAGGCGTTTTTCGTTGCGACACGACGTTCTCATGAAGTTTCAATCACCAACTTTCTTCTCAAAGGGTGAAAATATATGGAGGTTTCCATAGGGAGAAATGATCACAATAATAAAATAACAGAAATCAGAGTTCGCACGGAAAGATTTAAGTGTTGGTTATTCCCACGGGGTTTTCGTGAGTTTATCATTAGTTAATACCATAGCTGAATCGACCTAGACTTTCAAGAAGTTGTCACGTTGTTATCATGTAGATGTAGAGTAGAAAATTTAACGTCGCGTCGTCAACAAGATCGTTAGAGGTGGGCTCAAGGTCGGACAGGGGAAGGAAAACGACTTTGCCCAACGGCAAGAAACTAAATCGGACTTTTTCCTTAAAAAATTTAGAAAACTACGGGAAACGTCAGCCAATCGGAGATTTGAATCGCCATCCTCCAGAATGCGTGTCTGGTCAAACCACTGCGCCACTGCCCTCCTCACTCCGTGATAGAGCGTTACATTTATTTTGATTCTCACTACCAGCTGCGATTCGTTTCGTCACTGATTGATGGAAGGGAGAAAGGGAGATTAGACTTTTATACTTTAACATCTCGTCGGCAGTGCGGTTATTAGACACGTAGCACAAGCTTGAATTACGAAAGGATGGGAAAGGAAATCGGCCGTGTCCTTTCCAAAGGAATCACTCCGGCATTTGCCTGGAACGATTTAGAGAAATCACGGAAAACTTAAATCAGAATGGCTGGTCACGGATTTGAACCATAGACCTGCGGATGGAAAGACCAGTGTGCTAACCACTGCGCCACCTCGCGCGGTAGGTCAGTGATAAATAATTGAAAGGGGTTGATACAAAAAAAAATCTACATCTACATCAACATACATACTCCGTAAGCCAACGTACGGTCTGTGGCGGAGGGTACACTGCTACAAATCATTTTCTTTCCTGTTCCAGTCGTAAATAGAGCGAGGTGGAAACGACTGTCTATATGGAGCCGTATGAGCTCTAATTTTTCGTACTTTATCTTTCTGAACCTTACGCGAAATGCATGTTGGCGGGATTAAAATTGTTCCGCAGTCAGCATCAAATGCCGATGCCCTGAATTTTCTCAATAGTGTTACCTAGAACACCGCCTTCCCTCCAGGGAGTCCCATAGGAGTTTCCGAAGCACCTCCGAAACATTTACGTGTTGTTCGAACTTATCTGTAACAGATCTAGCAGCCCGCCTCTGAACTGCTTCGATATCTTTCTTTAATCCGACCTGATGCAGATACCAAACACTCGAGCAGTACTCAAGGATAGGTCGCACTAGCCTCCTATATGCGGTTTCCTTACAGGTGAACCACATTTTCCCAAAATTCTCCCAATACATCGAAGTCGACTATTCACTTTCTCTACCACAATCCTCACATGCTCGTCCCATTCCACATCAGTTTGCAACGCTATGCCCAGTTATTTGAACAAAAGTGACCGGTTCGCGCAGGACACTACCAATGATGTATCCGAACATTACGGGTTTTTTCCTATTCATCCGCATTAACTTACATTATTCTGCCTGTAGAACTAGTTGTCAGTTATCACTCCAACTAGAAGTTTTGTCTAAGTCATCTTGTATCCGCTTACAGCTACTCAACTTCCACAGCTTCCCGTACGCCACAGCATACTCAGCAAACAACCGCAGACTGCTGCCCACTCTGTCCCCCAGATTATTTAAGCATACAGACGATTACAGCTGTCCTATCACACTTCCCTGTGGCCCTCCTGACGATAGCCTTGTCTCTGATGAACACTCGCCGTCTAGGACAACATACTGGGTACTATTACTTAAGGATTGACTTTTGAAGTGAGAGCCCAAAGTTTCTCTTTTGTGATCAATTTCTCTGAATTATGGAGCCAGTGATGTACTTGAAAGTCTCGGAAGTTCTTTTCCAACAACTGTGGAGCATTTCTGTTCGTTGATGTCAGGGAAGTAAGGAAGGTGTGTTATACTTTAATTTTCCATTTCGACGTTGAGGTCTGAAGTGACGCTCCATACTCTCTGACTGAGCAAGGATAACGAAGGATCGAAAAATCGTACTAGCGTTCCCCTCAAAGATTTAAGGAAACCTAGGTCAGGACGGCTGCAGGAGGATCATACCGGATACGAGTACAGAGGCGCCATCGTTCTCGGTTTGAATTTCCGTATTCTAGGAGGGACAAGTCGTGTATATATTGGCGTTCATTATCTGAAGTACGGTTTCTTAGCCGACAGGTCAGGCTTTTCTTACAGCTGGATGAGCTGTCACTTTGCTCAGCTGCACGTGACACGCTGCCGTGATTAGGGATCTCACGCGCTCTGCGAAGGGTGAACCGTGTTTTCTTCTATAGCATAAAGAATAAGTGACAGCCATTACTTCACATTCAGGTTGTCTTTAGTTTAGCACATGTGCTGAAACCAACAGTTTTGATCGCTTACCGAGTGATGTAAAATGTCCGACAGACAGCAAAGTTAAATTTGAAAACGAACTGAAACAGTATTTTTTTAACGACTCCTTCTAGTATGTAGAGGACTTTTTGTTTCTGTAATCTCTAAAAGGTGGTGGGTAGGAAATACTAACTCACATCTGTATTAAAAATATAACCTTGTAAATGGTCAGCTTGTAGCCATCTTTACATATGAATGTGTAATAAGAGTGTAAAAGACTTGTCCCACAACATTACTATTAAACGTATAAATTGTCCATAGAACATGAAACTACCTAACATGCTAATCCGCCTCGGTAGCTGGGGAGTCAGCGCGGCACATTGCTAACCGAAGGAACACAGGTTCGAGTCGCAGCCCTGCCTGTGATTTTCTTCGCACGGGGACTGAGTGTCGTGTTGTCCTTACACTCGTGTCGTCATTTCTGGCACGAAAAGTCGCCTCAAGCACATTGTCGTATTGTCCTTCTACTACTGAAATGGCTGCATGGGCACGGAGTGAAAGCCAATAAATTGAAATAAAAAAACGAACTTTCTAAGTGAAAGAAGAACATTTCTTTTGGAGAAGAAAACCGACGCTGGGCTTCATAAAGCAACAATCCCAGTATACACGAGACGCGGCGTACAGCATCCAAGGGAATCCTAAACCGTGATGACCGAACGAGAATGTGAACCTATTTCGACATGAGTGATAGTCTAGTGCTTAACTACTATTTCGTCTCCTTCAGCAAACAGTAATGGGGACGGCCTGCAAAGAGAAATGACCAACTCTCGGGGGCTTCACTCCCACATATTTGTTTGCCTCTTTCAGCTGATAATTGTCGCTGAAACAATCATGTAAATTTCTGACATCGTTAGACGATGCCGAAGCTCTATAATTTTAGAGGAATGTAGAAGGGATCCCAGTTGCGGCAACGTGTGCCTGTGGCGAAGGCGCTCTGGGATTAAGGCTAATGAGCTCCCACGATCACACGAGTGCGCCACGCTGAGGCGCAGAAGCGTCCCCTACGATCTCTTACCTGCTGCAGCTGTGAGTTACGATGAGGAGTCATTGTTTTCTGCATTTCCTATTACATAACGTAGTTCCCATCATAAAGACAACTCAAATTTCTCGCAGCTCGGAGGAGGGGAAGAGAAAACCGACGAAAGCGAAGACGGTCCCCTATAAACAACCTCTTCTTCCTTGAAGGCCAAATTTAATGTTGTATTGTGTCATCTGTTTCAGTTTCCTCCTTTCTATGTCACTTCTTTAATGAAACGTGGAAGATGTCTTTCAAGCATGAGAAGTTGACACTACTACTCGTAGTGTCAAACTAAATTATTTCTCTGTCTCTCGTCGTTTCAAACAGTCGGTAGTAACATTCACAGTTTATTCCCTTGATTACACTTCGCAATATGGATGTTCTTGGCTTGCTTTTTATTTTATTTTCAGAATCATTCCTTCGATGATGCTCTTTATCAAATCGTTATCCCGAATTAGGTGTCCAATTAATTTACTATTTATTTCCTGTTCTTTTTGTGTTTATAGCTTTTCGCTTATTGGGTTTTCTTCCAAAACAGGACAATTTTGTAACTTTGCTCTACATACAGTTGTCCATTAAATCAAACGTTACTGTTCAGGTTTCTATAGAGTTCATGTTTGCAACCATAGCTTAATACCTGGAAAAAATACCTTGGTAAATTCATCCTTATTTGTATACGAAGATGGTTGTTTGTAAACAAACTATTTTTGTTTCTGAAGTCTTCCTGGCCATTACGATTATTCTTTCAATAACCATTGGAATTCTGTCACCACCAGTTAGTTTACTACACAGATAATAGAACCCATTGATTTGCATTAGAGTTACATTTCCCATAGTTCAATCACTTCCCTGTCGGCCCCTGGTAGCTGAGTGGTCAGCGCGACGGAATGTCATACCTAACGGTCCGGGTTCGATTCCCGGTTGGGTTTGAGATTTTCTCCGCTCAGGGACTGGGTGTTGTGTTGTCCTTATCATCACCCATCGACACGCAAGTCGCCGAAGTGGCGTCAACTCGAAAGACTTGCACCGGGCGAACGGTCTACCCGAGGAGGCCCCTAGCCACGCGGCATTTCCATTTATCACTTTCCTATGCAATTTATCTATCATTACTTTCGAAATTGTTTGTGTTTATCTACATATCATGGTTTGCTTGGGCATATGTAAAAATGTTAAAATCAATATCATATCATTTTCTGAATATTACCCGGCCGTTGTGGCTGAGCGGTTCTAAGCGCTTCAGTCTGGAACCACGCGACCGCTACGGTCGCAGGTTCGAATCCTGCTTCGGGCATGGATGTGTGTGATGTCCTTAGGTTAGTTAGATTTAAGTAGTTCTACGTTCTAGGGGACTAACGACCTCAGATGTTAAGTCCCGTAGTGCTCAGAGCCATTTGAACCAATTGTTCTTAATATTCTAGTATTTCAATATCATCAGAAAATGTAATGCAACGTAGTTCGTCTCCATCAGTTTTTATACCTTTAGTGTCGTTCTCGTGTTTAATGCTGCGCTTTTTACAGCCACAGCATCCGCCTCCGCAGCAGAGGTCGCCAACGCAGACGTGTTTGGTGGTGCAGGATTTGAAGGTAAGCCAGTTGGAATCCTGGTGATGGAAAATTTTCACTGCCAGTATTTTGTTGGCAAGGGGAGGAGAGGTGGTGGCGTAAAGTTCCTGACTGTCAGTCTTTGCGCCAATGTCCCGCATTATATTCCTAACCTCTTCGCATTGTCTTTCGAAGTGAGAGCATGTGACACTGTTGATGGGCATCCGTCTGTCGGATGTGAGACGTTAAACTTTGCGGCCGCCTGGTATTATTCGAGCCAGCCGCGCAGACTGGCCGCGCGGTTTGAGGCGCCGTGTCACGGACTGCGCGGCTCCTCCCGCCGGAGGTTCGAGTCCTCCCTCGGACACGGGTGTGTGTGTTGTTCTTATCATAAGTTAGTTTAAGTAGTGTGTACGTCTAGCGACCGATGACCTCAGCCGATTGGTCCCTTAGGAATTCACACACATTTGAACATTTGGACATATTTATTCGAGCCGAGTATCCTACGTGCTAGCATGGGGTTTCACCCTCTCCCTTCCATTCAACCATGACATGTCAAAACCAACACTACACTATACAATAAGGTGGCAACTGTCATGGGATATCGACTAGGCCGGCCGAAGTGGCCGAGCGGTTCTAGGCGCTACAGTCTGGAACCGCGCGACCGCTACGGTCGCAGGTTCGAATCCTGCCTCGGGCATGGATGTGTGTGATGTCCTTAGGTTAGTTAGGTTTAAGTAGTTCTAAGTTCTAGGGGACTGATGACCTCAGAAGTTAAGTCCCATAGTGCTCAAAGCCATTTGAACCATTTTTGATATCGACTAATATCTTGTCGGACCTCCTTTTGCCCGGTGTAGTGTAGCAACTCGCCGTGGCATGGACTCCACAAACCGTTGGATGTCCCCTGCAGAAACACTGAGCCATTTTACCCCGGTAGCCGTCCATTACTTCCAAAGTGTTGTTGGTGTGGGGTTTTGTGCACGAACTGACCCGTCTATTATGTCCCATAAACGTTCAATGGGATTCATGTTCGGCGCTCGAATTTTCCCGAATGTTCTTCAAAACAATCGCGAACAACTGTAGCCCGGTGACGTGGCGCATTGTCATCCATAAAAATTACATTGTTGTTTGGGAATGTGAAGTCCATGTCTCCAAGTACCCGAACTCAAGCATTTCCAGTCAATGATCGGGTCAGTTGAACCACAAGACACAGTCCATTCCATGTCAACACAGCCTACACCATTATGGTGCCACCAACAGGTTTTACAGTGCCTTGTTGTCACCTTGGGTCCATGGGTTCGTAGGGTGTGCACCACACTCGAACCCTACCATCAGCTCTTACCAATTGAAATCGGGACTCACATAAGCAGGCCACGGTTTTCCAGTCGCCAAGGGTCCAGTTGATATCGTCACGAGTCCAGAGGGGGCGCTGCAGACGATGTCGCTTTGTTATCGAAGGCATTCGCGACGTTCGTCTGTTGCCATATCCACTTAACGCCAAATTCCGCTGCACTGCCCTAACGGAACGGATACGTTCGTCGTAAGGTCCCCATTGATTTCTGCGGTTATTTCACGCAGTGTTTGCTTGTCTGTTAGCACTGACAACGCAAACGCCTCTGCTCTCGTCCGTTAAGTGAAGGCCGTCGGCCACTACGTCGTCCGCGGTGAGAGGTAATGATTGAAATTTGGTATTCTTGGTACTCTCTTGACACTGTGGATCTCCTAATACTGAATTCCCTAATGGAATTCCGAAATGGAACGTCCAGTTCATCTAGCTCGAACCATCATTCCGCGTTCAGAGTCTGTTAATTCCCACTGTGCGGCCATACTCACGTCGGAAACATTTCACTTCAGTAATCTGAGTACAAACGACAGCTCTTCCAGTGCACTGCTCATTTATAAGTCGTGTACGAGATACTGCGGCCATCTGTGTAAGTGCACATCGCTAGCCCACGGCTCTGTCACTGCAGTGTACAAGCACTCATCACAGACTCAGGGAAATACTTCGTCACTTTATAACAGGTCGGATTTAGGCAGTGCCAAACCAGAAAAAGTAGGACCTAGTCTAAAACGGCGATATAAGATTCCTGCAACTACTCCCATACGCTCATTACCTGAGTGAGGGACTACTTTGGCTCGATAACCACAGCAGTGACAGTTTCCTAAATTCTTTCGATACGTAAAACGTGTCTAAAAAGGACACTTCACAATTTTAATGTGCTGTAGCATCTGACGTAACATATGTGAACGTAGATGGATTCGACAAATATGTGGAAACACCACGAACACAACAGATTACTATGCATAATACGGTGTAGGAAAGCCTTTGGCATTCGAAACAGATTCCAGTCGTCTTGGAATAGATACATACAGGTCCTGGATGACTTTGAAGGGTATCTTATACCATTCTTCCTGCAAAATAGTGGCAAATGCAGGTAACGATGACGGAGGTAAATAGCTCACAAAGGCTCAGTAATACTGAAACCTCGTGTCTGTGGTGGCCACAGGACATGATACAATCCATCCTCGAGCTCGCAAAACCAGTCACGGATGATGCGATCTGTGTGAAAATGCCGGCCGCGGTGGTCTAGCGGTTCTAGGAGCGCAGTCCGGAACCGCGCGACTGCTACGGTCGCAGGTTCGAACCCTGCCTCGGGCATGGATGTGTGTGATGTCATTAGGTTGGTTAGGTTTAAGTAGTTCTAAGTTCTAGGGGACTGATGACCACAGATGTTAAGTCCCATAGGGCTCAGAGCCATTTGAACCATTTTTTTGTGTGAACATGTCGTCTTGGAGCGCAGTATCATCACTGGGGAACAAACAATGTACCACAGAATGGACCTGAACCGACATGGTGGTCACTTTATCCTTGGCAGTAGTGCGACCTTGCAGAGTAACCGTGGGTTCCATGGAATACAACGATAGGACTGTCCAGATCACCACCGCACGCCCGTCGTGTTTCACTCTTCGGACTTGAACACTCGGAAACAGTGCGAAACAAGACTCATCCTACCGAACGACATTCTTCAATTGCTCCATAATCCAGATTTTATGGCCCCGGCTCCACGTTTTCGTGTCAAGGCATTATCATTATGATGATAATGTCACGATCACTCAACATGCACTTTCATCTACGTTGTGACTTAGCGGATGTTGTTTTTGAACATCCAACGGTGCCTCTTGAAACAGAAAACACTTCGGCTCCCTCGGTTACGAAATCGCCCATCATGCGAGCACCAACAGTTTCCCCACGTTCGAATTCACTTAGTTCCGACATAATGCATCACAACTACACAGAACACTGGTCTGCCCTTGCAAGGTATGGGAGACATCACGAAGTTGCCGTTTGTGGACAAATATATGGGGTGATCAAAAAGTTTCCGTTGACGGCGTTGCTGCAGCGTATACGCAGTTCCGATGTTGGTATATAAGCACCGACATAGAGGCAAGGGATTTGTGTGACATTCGAGTCTTTCTGGCGAAGGTGCACTAAATGCGGAAGTCCGAGCTATTGCGAAGTTATTAGTAAATGCATCCAAAAATGTTCAAAAATGTTCAAATGTGTGTGAATTCCTAAGGGACCAAACTGCTGAGGTCATCGGTCACTAGACTTACACACTACTTAAACTAACTTATGCTAAGAACATCACACACACCCATGACCGAAGGAGGACTCGAACCTGCGGTGGGAGGAGCCGCGCAATCCGTGACATGGCGCCTCAAACCACGCGGTCACTCTGCGCGGCCTAAATGCATCCATTCAAAACTTATGTGCTGTTATTCTGTTCTTGGCTTCCGAAGGACACACATCGTTAGACATCCATCGGAGGATGAAGAATCTGTACTGGATGGCATGTCTGTCGAAAACCACCGTTGTGGAATGGTGCGACATGGGGTGTTGCTGCTTCACGATGGCGCACATCCCCATATCGTAAATGTCGTAACGCATCAGTCAAGTGAGAGACACTCGAGAAACCACCCTATAGTCCTGATCTGCCCCCATGTGATTATCACGCTTTCGCTCCATTAAAAAATACCTCGAAGGATCGGTGATTCCTATTGGAAGAGCACGTGCAGAAGGCAGTCACGGGCTTCTTCACGCAGCAGGACACGGTCTTTTACGAAACGCGTATGTTCGACAAGATGGGTCTGTCGGATGATTACCTCAACGCTCGAGGCCATTTTGCTTGATTATCATACCGATTTTGTACCGTTTGGCAATCGAACTGAAGCCTCTGATCCCCCTTATAGAACAGTGCAGCTTGCAGACTTGGCTAGGCTCTGCATTTATGCTCAATCAGTCATTCCTCGTCATGTTACCATACTTTTGTTCAACCCTTGTATGTGGGCACACTGGACTCGCAATCGGGAGGACGACGGTTCAATCCCGTCTCCAGCCATCCTGATTTAGGTTTTCCGTGATTTCCCTAAATCGTTTCAGGCAAATGCCGGGATGGTTCCTTTGAAAGGGCACGGCCGATTTCCTTCCCAATCCTTCCCTAACCCGAGCTTGCGCTCCGTCTCTAATGACCTCGTTGTCGACGGGACGTTAAACACTAACCACCACCACCTTGTATGTGGACTAATATGATTCAAAAGCTCGAAAATTCTATTTGTATGAAATTACAGAGTATATCAGAAGTGTAGAGAAATAACGACTCGAAAAGCAAATGTGTTTTGAATGTTTTAAACCAGGCAAAATCTGACGCTCTGATGGGGAGGATTTTCTAAACACGGTATGGAATGAACTACTCGTATACCGAGTGGCTTTTCAGTGTTCACAACACAAGCCTGTTCAAAAGACCCCACAAGAGCGTCATATCTCTATGACAATCGTGAACATTATTCTTTCGAAATGTTGTTGCCGATGGCAATTATAAACACTGCAACCTGATAAGTCACCACGAATCCGGTTTGCTGTGGACATTCTCCAGATTTTTTTTTACAGTGGTGATTTCATAAAATAAGTCTCATTTCCCAAATGAATCAGCATTTCACGTGTTCCCTATTGTAATCAAACACAACGAGCGCCTCTTGGACATAACTAATCCACATGTTGGAAAGGAATAATAATCATGATGTGAAAATGTGCTGTTGTTTGATGGTTGATCAGATTGCTGGTTCAGGTGTTTCTACAGCGTTGATCTGACAGAGATCGACCTATTCCGAGCCCCCCTAAGTCGCACGACGTTATACCCTTGCTCTTTTTTCCTATTGGTGATCAAGTTTTCTAGGCGCTTTTGAACGACATCAATGATTTGAAGACCCAGATAACTGAAAGCATCGCCACTGTTGATGCAGATGTGTCCCCATCCAGTATGGATGCGGCAGGAATAGGGATTTGATACTGGTTGGGTGGAGGGGAATTCGACATCTAGTTGTCCCGAATGTGAGTGCAGCACCTTAACAACTGTGCTAGGTCAGCCGGTTTCTGTTTCAGAATCCGGATATCTTTCTCTCTCTTTTTTAACTTTATTGTTCCAGATAAAATGCGTAGCGGCGTCAGTAATTGATTACCGTTTGAACGTTAATCAATAAGAAGAACGTCTCTTGCCTCTCAGAAAACACTTGACGGACCTTTTGTGGAATATCAAATAGACTCCGTTTTTTTTCGTGAAGGGCCTCCGGATTTCAGCCACTGTTTTAACTGGTGTTTCGTTTCCGACGTGAACTGATGGACATTATTCCTGTTCACAGTGCTAAATTGGCCAACAAAATCAGTTAAATTAGCTTTAAAACGGTCTACACATTGATGAAGTGTGACCTCATCACGATGAAGATACAGCAATACAAGTACAACATACAAAAGAGTAGTCGCCCCTGTGAGACGTAACACCACCGCAAGCCCGAAACAAACAGGGTCCACTTGAAGCCACTCCGATCCCGTAGACTTGACATATTTCAGGGATTTTGACTACTACGTTTACCCGCTGTTCCAAATATCCCAGACATTTTCTGTGGGACAAAGATGAAGTGATTTTGCGGCCCAGTCGAGGTGCGATTCGGTTCCTGAGAGTTCGTAAAATCTGGAAAGTATGCTTCCAGTTCTGTGAACATCTTGGGAAACGGGAGGATCCACATCTTAATAATCATCAAGATGTAGAAGAAAGGGCTACGGTGCATGTTGCAATACGTGCTTCATGTACACGGTAACCTGAGTGACTGATCGTAAGTCATGGTACGAAAAGCACCTCCAGGCACCACAGAACCATCTCCGGCTAAACTAAACCCAGCACACACTGAAGGCTAGTTGCGAGGGCTATAATGACTCTGGTCACTTTGCTTACATTTGTGGCGTCACATGACCTAGATCATTGACCTAAAACTATGTCATTTACCTTTCGATGACGTCATCAAGCCACACCCCTTTTTAGAAGCCGCTATAAGCGTCAGGTCACAAGCAACACCACTTTCCTGATGACGTCATGGGATGTGAATGTGGGAAATTTACAAAAAATTCGGGGAATTTAAAGAACATTTTTAAAGATGGCTGTGGCTGGTAAATTTAAACACACACACACACACACACACACACACACACACACACACACACACACACACACACTCACGTTCGCGCGCGCGCACTGTTACCTAAGCAGTAAAATCCATTGCTTTTATGCTTATCTCATTTTCATACTTAAATAGTGTACTGTCCTTGCATAAATTTCATCTCTCCCCTTCATCTGCTTCTCTGTTTTCATACTACACTAATGTTTTCTGTCAAACGTTACATATTCCTGACACTGTGCCAGCGGTGGGGCGATCTGCAATAGTGTGGACCCTGAAGAAAGTTTGAGAGGCCAAGATCGCTAGGAAAGCATTTATTAGACATAGATAACCGGTTTTGGTAAGGCTATGTTGCCATCTTCGGATCTTAGGCTTTATAACATCACATCATCTTTTTAATCACTACTCTAGGTGGTGTTACCCCATGTATATGCATGTCAGTGTCGTGAACTTCACTAGAAATCAGCATTTCAGAAGTAAAAGAAATACTGTCTACAAATATGGCACTAGTGCACCGACTGCGGGTGCTCATACACATCAACAGCTGACAACGAGAAATTCTATAAGATGCCGAAGATTTTATGTCATATCTACTTTAAAACTAGATTACGAGTATGTTTTCTCTGATTTAATATCCTTTCCCAATTTTGTTTGGTGTTATTTTGTTTACTTTTACAAGGAGTTCGTTTTATGGAATTATTTGTAAGGTTTTTGAAAATAGTTTTTTTCATAATAACTCTTTGTTGTTTTTAAAACATATATTTTAAGACATATGTCTTACATATTTCATATTTTTTAAAAAATCAAAAACAAAATGCGGGCTAGTTTTTGGCACTTCCCTCTGTTATAAATTCAAATAGCTCTGAGCACTATGGGACTCAACTGCTGAGGTCATTAGTCCCTAGAAATTAGAACTAGTTAAACCTAACTAACCTAAGGACATCACAAACATCCATGCCTGAGGCAGGATTCGAACCTGCGACCGTAGCGGTCTTGCGGTTCCAGACTGCAGCGCCTTTAACCGCACAGCCACTTCGGCCGGCCCTCTGTTATAAAGGATGAGTCAAGAGGGATGGTACATGCTTTGAGGGGTGATAGTGTTAGTGATTCTGAAAAATACTTCATATGGACATGTGCGCTATTCTGAATGGTTTCCGTTTGAATAGCTCGAAAACCTCCCTCTGTAGCGAAAACGTGTCCCGTACAAAATTAAACTACATGAAATTGCCTACAAAAAAGGGTCGTACTCTTTTCCTCTGTAGGACTAAGATTTTGCGTAAAGACAGCATGAGGTTGTATCTGTAGGCCAACAAACACTTTAGTAAATCTAATGTCTGCAAGAGGTCTTTTCTCAGTCTTACTCATGTTTTGTGAAAAACTAATGTATTAACAGAGGACTGAAAACTCCAGTCAGTAAGGATTCTACCTGCTCTTTTCCGCAGTAAGTTCGACAATCGAAATATGTGTAACGTAGAAACAAAAGATTATTCATTGTTGGTGCTGCAAGTAGAAGCATTGTTCGTCCAATGCTATAGATTTAACAATTTCTAAAACACACTTTCCCATACAAGGTATAAGGAAAGAAGCGTTTTGAAATATTTAAGGGGTCTTGACACTCTGTGTAATGCAATTGGCTCTCAAATGTGTTGGACTTTTTATGTCTTTAAAATCATCATTTGTAGTTGTCGAAAGTGGAACGAAGGAAAATTTTCTGCAAAAAATGTGTCTTGTAGCTAATAGCAAATGTATTGTAAGGCGCAAATATCGTTTGAATTTCGAAACGATATGACAGATTTGCAGGCACAATAACGAGCTCTCAAGAAAATATTTACGACTTTCACACACGACAGCACCCGGCTAGCACACGCGACTCCTCTTAAATAAAAGAGCTAGCAGATGAAGAGCTCAGGTTGTTCACTGCGCCACGTTGCATGATATGCTGATTGTCAGCCCACTGCGCCACCCCCCGCCTCGAGCAAGCATTCACGTTAAAAAATATCTGAATTTAGTATCATGTTCAAACGTTGTCTGCACGATTAGTTGGATGTTTTCATAAATCTCCATTATTTATCGACTTTCTCGAGTCTCTGAAATACGAAATTTATACATTGGCAAATCTGAACTCACAATGTTTTTTTGTAACTCTCAACATGTTATCAGAAAAGCACATACGCGTTGTCGTCAAGTAAGTGGTATATAACATGCCTGTAAACTGAAAAAGTATTGACTCGCTGCTGACTAAATACGTTTGCTCGTTGTAACTTTTCAGCAATTGCTGACTCATCAGGGAAATATATACAGGGTGTTACAAAAAGGTACGGCCAAACTTTCAGGAAACATCCCTCACACACAAATAAAGAAAAGATGTTATGTGGATATGTGTCCGGAAACGCTTAATTTCCATGTTAGAGCTCATTTTAGTTTCGTTCTTCCACCTACACTCAATGGAGCACGTTATCATGATTTCATACGGGATACTCTGCCTGTGCTGCTAGAACATGTGCCTTTACAAGTACGACATAACATGTGGTTCATGCACGATGGAGCTCCTGCACATTTCAGTCGAAGTGTTCGTACGCTTCTCAACGACAGATTCGGTGACCGATGGATTGGTAGAGGTGGTCCATGGCCTCCACGCTCTCCTGACCTCAACCCTCTTGACTTTCCTTTATGGGGGCATTTGAAAGCTCTTGTCTACGCAAGCCCGGTACCAAATGTAGAGACTCTTCGTGCTCGTATTGTGGACGGCTGTGATACAATACGCCATCCTCCAGGGCTGCATCAGCGCATCAGGGATTCCATGCGACGTAGGGTGGATGCATGTATCCTCGTTAACGGAGGACATTTTGAACATTTCCTGTAACAAAGTGTTTGCAGTCACGCTGGTACGTTCTGTTGCTGTGTATTTCCATTCCATGATTAATGTGATTTGAAGAGAAGTAATAAAATGAGCTCTAACATGGAAAGTAAGCGTTTCGGGACACATGTGCACATAATATATTTTCTTTCTTTGTGTGTGTAGAATGTTCCCTGAAAGTTTGGCCGTACCTTTTTGTAACACCCTGTATAAATATGGGATAACTACAAGCAGAGTAAATCACTGATGTTGTTACTGCTGGTGCTGTACGTGCGTCATCAAATTGGAGAAACGTAGGTCTATATGCACTACTATTATTAGCAAATTTTGTACGTTACTTTTCAATTACTTGTTATAATGGGCGATAGCATGGTTCCTCTACTTCATGTTACAGAATTTAAAGAATCTGCTCGATGCTTGAAGCGCAATACGTGTGCTCACAAAATGCACTTCAGTGTTACTTTGATTTTATTAAAGCAAATATATTTGTCGGCGCTTGATTAGCTGGCGGAGATATCTCAAATATTTATTCAAATTGTACGAACCTACTGTTTACAATAGATGATATTCTAAAAAATATCAAAGGTGAGTAAGAAAATCATACGTTTCCACTGTGATATGATAGCATAAAAAGTGATCCTGTGTCAGTAAAACAAACTGGTTGTGAGGATAATGCAGTACTTTGCAGTATGAAAAGAGATGTGAAAACAGTGCACACTTTAAACTCTGAATATTCGTTTTTATATGTAAATCCACACATTCATCGAAGTGTCTATCTAACTTTCTTTGGATAGCAATACTATTTTATAATAACTTTTTATCTACACCATTTTTTTGTTTAAATCTTTTTCTTCTTTCTTATTCCCTCTGTATTACACTGAGGATGAGTTAGTGCAGTGTTCGACGTAACCATTAGTGAGTATGAAAATAGAGAGAGAGAGAGAGAGAGAGGGAGGGAGAGAGAGAGGGAAAGAAAGAGAGAGAGAGAGAGAGAGAGAGAGAGATGAAAATTACTGTTGACACAGTACACTATGTAAGTGCGAAAACGAGTAAAGCATGAAAGCAATGGAATTTACTGGTGAGGCAACAGTATTTGAGATAATACTGTGTGTGTGTGTGTGTGTGTGTGTGTGTGTGTGTGTGTGTGTGTGTGTGTGTGTGTATGTGTGTGTGTGTGTGTGTGTGTGTTTACTTTTGCCGCACACTGCCATCTTTCATTTTTTTAATTAACCGCCAATTTTTGATATTTCTCATATTCATCTCTTGTTGATCTAATCAAGAAACGGTGTGCTACTTACTTTGTATGACTTTACACTCATTATGTCCCTGGAATAAGGGCTGGCTTTCTGATGTCATAGAAAAGTCAATGACCAAGTAATGGTCAATGAAGTAGGTCAAGTGATGTGACAAATGTAAACAAAGTGACCCAGAGTCGCTATAGCCATACTACTAAAGTTAAATGCCTCATTGTGCTATTGATGCAGTCGACATCCGAAAAGAAGCATAATCGCGACTCATAGGACCATACTATATGCCTGCAGTCACCTCCTGCCGACTCTCTGTGAAGATTAGCCTATTGAAGACGTATCATATTACTTGCCACAGTGAGAGACGACCTTTTGGGAGGTAGCCAAATGTCAGTTTCCTGCCGTTCCCGTCGCGAAGTTCGCTCGGATACTGATTGAGATTGACTGTCGTTCACTGACAACAGTAATTCCCTTCAGGCTTGAAATCGATTGTCATGACAAGATGAAACACTTATCTCCCGTCCCTGTAATTTAGGACGTTTTTACGAGCACTATTCTTAAGCTATATTACACGGCTGCGGGTGGCACATCATTCTTGGTCGTTCGTTTATTGATCAACAAACTAGTTAACTTCTTTCACGATGTGGTCACGGACACATCCATACACAGTAGCTCCTTTCTACTATTCTGTGGCGTCTCCATCTTACTGCGCTGATTCCATACAAGCGACAGGCGCGTATACACCACTTCATTGTCATGAAACACGGTCGCATGACCGCCTGCAGCCACTTCCATACCATCTACATCACTCCGAGGCGACAGTGAACAATTTTAAGAGATTGACTAATATTTGGTCCCATGACCTTAGGTTCTCGAAACTGTGGTATGTATACTAATTTTTGATCGCAAGAGGATTTTAATTTTATTTTGAAGCACATCCAGTCGGTGTGACTATCTTCACACTAGGCTAGAAGACACAATGCGCGGTCCACTCACATTAATGTGGCCACCTGTCAAAAGTCTAAATAACCACCTTTTGCTGCGCGGACATGCAGGAAGGGAGTGAGTTTGGTTTTGGAACCGTAAAGGGATGTGGAGCCAGGCGGAGTCCAGTGCCGTGCGCAGCTGCGCGACGTTCCTCCGTGGTACGAGCAGCCTGATCGAGATGGTCCTACAGATTCTCGACTGGGTTTCAGTCCGGGGAGTACGGTGGCCGGGGGAGTACAGTAGGCTCATCCTGGTCATTGTCAAACCACACACATAAACTATTGTCCTGTTGGTAGATGCCAGCATGTCAAGGACTGCGCGTAGAGGTGGACTTGGTCCCCACGGAGAGATGCATTTGTGCCTTCGAGAATCAGGAGACACCCAGACCGTAACGGTCCTTCCTCCTGCCTGGACCACTCCGGCAATTGCAGGGCCGTACACGCCAAAAGTCACGTGTCCCATGAAGCATAAAACGCGAATCATTTGAAAAGGCCACTTCGCGCCACTCCAATTGCGGTATTAGCGAGCCAACTCCACTCGTCGTCCGCGATGAACAGCAGTGAGCGTGTGTGCACGAACCAGCCGCGTGCTGCGAATGCCCGTAAGCAGCGACATTCGCCGAGCGGTAGTTGAGGAGGCATTGTTGGTAGCTTCTTGGTTCATCCAGGCAGTCAGTTGTTCAATAGTTGCACGTGTACGTAACTGATTGACCAGTTTCATAAAGTATAACAGATGTATATAAACAAGTGTTAAAACTACTAAAATATAAAACTGAATGAAAAGCCCAATAATCTGCAGTAGCTGTTAAAACTACTAAAATGTACAACCGAATGAAAAGTCCTATAGTCTGTAGTAGCTACTGCGGACTATTGGACTTTTCATTCAGCTTTTTATTTCAGTAGGTTTAACACTTATTTATATACATCTGAAATACTGTATGAATTGGTCAGTCAGTTATGTATAACTACTGTAGCTGTATCTGCCCTAGTTTTAAAATTATCTGTAACAATTCCTCGTGTATTCGTCCGTACACAATTTTAAAGCAGTCGTTCACCCCCGTCATCTATGCCCCGTGCTCCACCACAGTTTCCTTGGCGACAGCGTTGGGTAGTGCCATTTTGCCATGTGTGGTATACTTTAACCATGGCCGTTCCAGAAATGCTTCCACCCTTCTCCCGAAAGTCAATGATCATGCGCTTTTGAACGTCAGATAAATCACTCCGTTTCCGCATTACGACAACAGCTGCACTGTTGCCCCGACATGCACTGCTAGTGCTGCCGCATGCCGCCTGTGAACGGTTATAGCACGCCGACGTCCAACATAGGTTACATTAATGAGCCTGGACCGTGTAGAATGTGCATGTAACATTCGTGAAAACAATGCACCATGATTAGAAAATTTCAAATTATCCGCTATGGATGGCGAACTGCAACTTTGATTTAAACTGACAATTTATTCGGTTGTAAATACGTAACCAGTCGCTTTTTTGAATTTTTGATATGAGTTATTTTCTGTACCATTAACTACTTTTCTAGCCACTGGATGTTTTACAGGAACTTTATCTGTTCCATGTGCAGCTAGACGCTGCGGTCATGCTTAGAGTACTGGCTTGTGATATTCGTGGCAAATCCGATCTCATAAAATACATTTTAAGGGTACACCCACATCGTCCCACACACCCACCCACCCACAGTCATCAGTCGCCTAGAACTTAGAACTAATTAAACCTAACTAACCTAAGGACATCACACACATCCATGCTCGAGGCAGGATTCGAACCTGCGACCGTAGCGGTGGCGCGGTTCCAGACTGTAGCGCCTAGAACCGCTCGGCCACTGTGGCCGGCATTATGAGAACCGATTTATTGCGGATATCATGACACAGTACAGTGACCACGACCACTGTATATAGCTGCACATGGTCCAGAAAATGTTCCTGTAATACACTCCTGGAAATGGAAAAAAGAACACATTGACACCGGTGTGTCAGACCCACCATACTTGCTCCGGACACTGCGAGAGGGCTGTACAAGCAATGATCACACGCACGGCACAGCGGACACACCAGGAACCGCGGTGTTGGCCGTCGAATGGCGCTAGCTGCGCAGCATTTGTGCACCGCCGCCGTCAGTGTCAGCCAGTTTGCCGTGGCATACGGAGCTCCATCGCAGTCTTTAACACTGGTAGCATGCCGCGACAGCGTGGACGTGAACCGTATGTGCAGTTGACGGACTTTGAGCGAGGGCGTATAGTGGGCATGCGGGAGGCCGGGTGGACGTACCGCCGAATTGCTCAACACGTGGGGCGTGAGGTCTCCACAGTACATCGATGTTGTCGCCAGTGGTCGGCGGAAGGTGCACGTGCCCGTCGACCTGGGACCGGACCGCAGCGACGCACGGATGCACGCCAAGACCGTAGGATCCTACACAGTGCCGTAGGGGACCGCACCGCCACTTCCCAGCAAATTAGGGACACTGTTGCTCCTGGGGTATCGGCGAGGACCATTCGCAACCGTCTCCATGAAGCTGGGCTACGGTCCCGCACACCGTTAGGCCGTCTTCCGCTCACGCCCCAACATCGTGCAGCCCGCCTCCAGTGGTGTCGCGACAGGCGTGAATGGAGGGACGAATGGAGACGTGTCGTCTTCAGCGATGAGAGTCGCTTCTGCCTTGGTGCCAATGATGGTCGTATGCGTGTTTGGCGCCGTGCAGGTGAGCGCCACAATCAGGACTGCATACGACCGAGGCACACAGGGCCAACACCCGGCATCATGGTGTGGGGAGCGATCTCCTACACTGGCCGTACACCACTGGTGATCGTCGAGGGGACACTGAATAGTGCACGGTACATCCAAACCGTCATCGAACCCATCGTTCTACCATTCCTAGACCGGCAAGGGAGCTTGCTGTTCCAACAGGACAATGCACGTCCGCATGTATCCCGTGCCACCCAACGTGCTCTAGAAGGTGTAAGTCAACTACCCTGGCCAGCAAGATCTCCGGATCTGTCCCCCATTGAGCATGTTTGGGACTGGATGAAGCGTCGTCTCACGCGGTCTTCACGTCCAGCACGAACGCTGGTCCAACTGAGGCGCCAGGTGGAAATGGCATGGCAAGCCGTTCCACAGGACTACATCCAGCATCTATACGATCGTCTCCATGAGAGAATAGCAGCCTGCATTGCTGCGAAAGGTGGATATACCCTGTACTAGTGCCGACATTGTGCATGCTCTGTTGCCTGTGTCTATGTGCCTGTGGTTCTGTCAGTGTGATCATGTGATGTATCTGACCCCAGGAATGTGTGAATAAAGTTTCCCCTTCCTGGGACAATGAATTCACGGTGTTCTTATTTCAATTTCCAGGAGTGTACCTCCATTTGACGATGAGCTTACAGTGGCTCGAGAACTGGTTAATGGCGCAGAAAATAAATCGTATCAAAAATACAAAAAAGGGACTGCTTGTATATTTGTACCCAAATAAATCACCTATGATTAGAAAATATTAACAACTAGCGACCCACACATGGGTAGGACTAGATATCTACGGCTGGACGACTTGTCTGATGTCGACATACTAAATTATACGCTGACGGAAAAAGGCGCAGCACCGAACAATAATTATTGTAGAGTAGTGAAATTTCGGGAATACATTTGTCTGTGTAACATAGTTAAACGATTAAGATTCCAAGATCACAGGTTAATGTAAGCAGGAGGTAAGACATTGCAAATGTCAAATGCTGGTACAATAATAACCGGTGTAACCGCGAGAATGTTGACGGCAAGCGTGCAAACGTGCATGCATTGTGTTTACAGGTACGGATGTCAGTTTGTTGGATGGAGTTCCATGCCTGTTGCACTTGGTGGGTCAGTACAGGGACGGTTAATGCTGTTTGTGGATGACACTGGAGATGCTGTCCGATGATATCCCATATGTGTTCGATTGGAGACATATCTGGGGATCGAGCAGGCCGAGGCAACATGTCGACGCTCTGTAGAGCATGTTGGGTTACAACAGCGGTATGTGGGCGAGCGTTATCTTTTTCGAAACAACGCCTGGAATGTTGGTCAGACTGACGTACAAATTTATAGGCAGGGTGCGTGAGATAACCATGAGAGTGCTGCTGCTCTCATACGAAATTTCACCACAGATCATTACTCTAGGTGTAGGTCCAGTGTGTCTAGCATGCAGGCAGGCTCGTTGCAGGCTCTCAAGTAGCCTCCTTCTAACCAAGACACGGCCATCACTGGCACCAAAGCAGAACCAGCTTTCATCAGAAAACACAACAGATCTCCATCCTGCCCTCCACTTCGCTCTCGTTTGACAACACTGTAGTCGGAAATGGCGGTGGTTTGGTGTCAGTGGAATGCACGCTACAGAGCGTCAGGCTCGGAGCTACCCTTGAAGTAATCGATTTGTAACAGTTTGTTGTGTCACTGTAGTGCGAACTGCTGCTCAAATTGGTACTGCAAATGCAGTACGATGCGCCAGAGCCATACGCCGAACACGATGGTCTTACGTCTCGGTAGTGCCACGTGGCCGTCCGGAGCGCGGTCTTCTTGTCACCGTACATTCTCTGCAGGCAATCGTGTACAGTGGCTACATTTCTGCAAAGTCTGTCTGCAATATCGCAGAAGGAACATCTAGCTTCTCCTACCCCTCTTACACGACCTCGTTCAAACTCAGTGAGGTGTTGATAATGGCCTCTTTGTCACCTTTAACGCATTCCTAGATAACATCGAGTCACCACGTCCAGTCTCCAAGGTAAACAACGCTCACGAGCTTTACAGCGTGCATTTAAAGCACGCCTGATGTGCGTCCTTATAGTGGCACAACTAGCGCCACTCTTTTGCGACTGCCGCAAAATTTGAATAGACATCATCATTCAGGAGTAGACACACGCCTACCAACTTTCGTTTATGTCGCACAAGTTCTTCTTTATGTTGCCGTTTTTTCCGTCAGTGTGTACAAAACCTTTCTCGTGAAACCGTATTGAAACATCTACACTAGTTCCTCGAGATTAAAAAACACGGCAGTGGACTTTAATTTATAACAGGTATAGGTAACACATACGCGCGATGTGAAACGTCTTCGGCATGACAATAATATCGTCGTAGGGCAACATACTTTAGTTAATAGAAATTTGTTAAAAGCATCATAAATTTTCTGCCAAGATCAAAATCGTTAAAAAGTAAAATTCGTGATAAAACTGAAGGGTCTAACAACCCTACCACACCAAAGGTCAGCATTTAATAACGATTGCGGTGTTGCTCACGCTGCTACATACTGCATTTTCGGGCAACAACAGTCATATTATGTGGCAGGTGTCATTAGAGCACAGTTAATAAAGTCATTTCATGTAATAAAAAAAAAAGAAAAAAAAACTAGGCACTCATCTTTTCGTGTTTCCCACGCTGGTCTCGTCGTAAAATCATGGCTCAATCGTTGAAAACTAGGTGGTTATGATTCCAAGCTCGGATGTAAAGAGGCCTAGGTTTTATTCTGATATATTCAAAAGTTTTGTAGATGCGCTTCTCAAACCATTCTTGGAGATTTAACCTTTCGAAGTTAGCACAATAGTGATGTAAAAAAATAATCAGCACTCCGAATTTAAGTTACACTTCCTTATAATTGCAATATCACGTGACACACAAACATCACTTCACAATACAAAACATACTTGAAAACATCTTCCTCACAGTCACTGTTAAAGTTCACATTTTATAAGCCGACGACAATATTCGTCTTTCCAACATGACGTCCACGACTTGACTTTCTGAAGGTCCGACTCTCTAACAACTCAACAACTAACTAACTATCGCTTACGCGCCCAAAAATCAGAGTTACAAGTACGTCAAAGATCATAGTGATAAAAGAGAGAATTCACATAAGAATAATATCATTGCAATATAAACATATCAATGTATCACAAATGAAACCAAATCTGAATGTTGTCTCAGAAATATGTCAACTACTTTGCAGAAACACAGTAGAATATAGCTGGTATCGAAAGGTTCAGGTGAGGTGCCGTAATGGTTGCGTAATTCAAGTACCATTACAAGGGGAAACGTTACACATGGCAATACTGTACTTTCAGCTACGATACAAGCAACCGATGAAGCTTCGTCGCCGTGTGTCAAAATGGCTCTGAGCACTATGGGACTCAACTGCTGTGGTCATCAGTCCCCTAGAACTTAGAACTACTTAAACCTAACTAACCTAAGGACATCACACACACCCATGCCCGAGGCAGGATTCGAACCTGCGACCGTAGCAGCAGCGCGGCTCCGGACTGGAGCGCCTAGAACCGCACGGCCACCGCGGCCGGCTATCCGCCGTGTGTCGCTCGTTGCAAACGCCATTTACAAAATATACGTGTGTCATAAAGGAAGAACGAGAATGTGTTTTACATTACGTTAAGCGAGACATATATGCAAAATATAATTTTACTGTAGGTTAATTATATTTGTCCATTCCATTATTTTATTACACTACTGAGACTTGATACTGGCCTGATGGGAAAGCCGCTTGCGTTAGTTTGCCGCTTGTGGTGTTCGGAGAGGCACGTCGATCGCGGAGCGATCCGTCCGGCGTTCTGACGACCGAGTCCGGAGAGTGGCCACTCTACACGTGCTTTTTAGGCGTTTCCCATACCGCCCTTCCGCCTTACTTACACTATTTGCAAACATTTGGAAAACGATCCCTCACTTTCACATGGGATAACACTAGGCACAAACAGATGGGGTGAACAAATGCCGTGCTGGAGGAGTGGCAGGGGGGGGGGGGAGGGGGAAGAGGTCGACGACACTGAAAACAATGGTTCAAATGGCTCTGAGCACTATGGGACTTAACATCTATGGTCATCAGTCCCCTAGAACTTAGAACTACTTAAACCTAACTAACCTAAGAACATCACACACTTCCATGCCCGAGGCAGGATTCGAACCTGCGACCGTAGCAGTCGCGCGGTTCCGGACTGAGCGCCTAGAACCGCGAGACCACCGCAGCCGGCAACGACACTGACTTACGGCTACTCTCTACCACTAACATTGCCGAATACAGGATAATGTGCCGATCTCGTGAAGACACGGGATAAAGCCATGAAAAAGAAAATTGACGCTTGGCCTCTTAATTACGAGTTCTAGTATTTTCGTTCTACCTTTGTCACAGACACATTTATTTCTGCCTCGAGGAATACGTTCCGGGTTGTCGACCTCAACGCCTGGGATCGGCAATGAAGTAATGTACCTGGACCGTCAGTAGCACTCTGGAACTGACGAGTGAGTCCTTCTGCTGATTTCCTGCGACTTTTTACAGCCACCCACTGTCCCCGAGTATATGAGGTCTGTCTGGTTTTGGTTTAGCTGAAATTGTTCCTTTGGGTTTCCACTTCGCAATCACATCACCATCAGCCGAACTGGTCAATTGTAGAGGGGCTGAAACCACCTGATGGACTTGTTGCTCAGATGATGTCCACGTTCAAAGTCCGTCAGCTCTGCCGACCGGTCCATTTTGTTGTTACTGCTTCTCTACTGACACCACCGTACTTCCTGCTTCCTTTCGTACTATTGGTTCCCGCTCTCGTGACATCTAGTGATCAGTTTCGCATTACACAGGGGCGTCCGGTCATTACTGATCAGATAGTGAGTATTTAAAATGCTGTTAACCGGAAAACGTCCAATAACATCCTTAGTGACACGATGATGTCTTTTTATTAATGCTAAAAAGTCTGGCTTTAATAATACCCTTGTCTTCAATTCTAGCCAGGTTACGCAAGCGGAATTCATTGTGCTTTCTCACCGGAGAGAAAAAACACTCCTTTCGCTTATTTCGTAACGTGTGAGGCAGAGGAACGAGGAAAGAGCTTAAACTCCTCCGTTGTCATTAGTAACATCCGCTTTCATCGCAAAACGTTCATGTTTACACCCTTAATTACCGCAGTGGGAGAGCATTCACACTACTGATTTTCCCACCGTTATTAGCTTCTAAAGAATTTACAATCAAGTGGGCGTGAGTCTGTAATAACACCAGTACACAACTGTGATCCGCGTCTAGTGGAACACTGAATGTAGACTTTCAGGAGACTGCACAACAAGTTTAGTATTCTAGATGTGATAAAAAATGAAACGGAATTTTTTAATTTAGCGGGCTGCATACGTCTGATTTTCAAAAACTTTTTATCTTGTTGGTACACATGTTCCCGATGCATGTTTGCATTTTCAGCTGTTTTGAATATTTAGTTTATTGTTGAAAGTCATAAAGGCTATACGTGTTTTCGAGTACTCAACGAATTTTTACTTCCGAAAAAGATACACTCCTGGAAATTGAAATAAGAACACCGTGAATTCATTGTCCCAGGAAGGGGAAACTTTATTGACACATTCCTGGGGTCAGATACATCACATGATCACACTGACAGAACCACAGGCACATAGACACAGGCAACAGAGCATGCACAATGTCGGCACTAGTACAGTGTATATCCACCTTTCGCAGCAATGCAGGCTGCTATTCTCCCATGGAGACGATCGTAGAGATGCTGGATGTAGTCCTGTGGAACGGCTTGCCATGCCATTTCCACCTGGCGCCTCAGTTGGACCAGCGTTCGTGCTGGACGTGCAGACCGCGTGAGACGACGCTTCATCCAGTCCCAAACATGCTCAATGGGGGACAGATCCGGAGATCTTGCTGGCCAGGGTAGTTGATTTACACCTTCTAGAGCACGTTGGGTGGCACGGGATACATGCGGACGTGCATTTGTAAGTAGGCTGTTAGGCTGTTTAGGTTTTTTTATTGGTAACGCCACCTCTGTATGAAAATCACTGGCTGTGCTGTGTGCAGTCTGTGGCTGCTTTGCATTATTGTAATACTCGCCATTGTAGTGTTGGGCAGCGGCAGCTGGCTGTGAACAGCGCGTAGCGTTGCGCAGTTGGAGGTGAGCCGCCAGCAGTGGTGGATGTGGGGAGAGAGATGGCTGAGATTTGTAATTTGTCATGAACTGCTATATTTATATATGATGATATCAAGGTAAATACATTGTTTGTTCTCTATTAATATCTTTCATTTGCTAACTATCCCTATCAGTAGTTAGTGCCTTCCATAGTTTGAATCTTTTATTTAGCTGGCAGTAGTGGCGCTCGCTGTATTGCAGTAGCTTGAGCAGCGAAGATTTTTGTGAGGTAAGTGATTTGTGAAAGGTATAGTTTAATGTTAGTCAGGGCCATTCTTTTGTAGGGAATTTTGAAAGTCAGATTGCGTTGCGCTAACAAAATATTGTGTGTCAGTTTAAGCACAGTCATGTATAATTGTTCAAAGGGGACGTTTCATATGTCGACCCTTGGCCTAGGATACCTCACTGGAGTCTTCTGATTTTTTTTCTTGTAGTTTGTGTAATTAGTGTAGCCTTTGTTTATTGCTAGCGCGTAATTGTAGAGAGAATCTCCTTTGTAGTTGCAGTCTTTCATTGTGGTACAGTAAAACAGTTGTAGCATGCATGCAGTTTTACACCAAGTATTTCTCAGCAGCGCGTGCAATTAACTAGATATTTTTTCAGTGTTATGTTAATGTGTTCTCTTATTTTTGCTCTTCAAATTGTGCTTTTCTGTGTTGTCGTGTGAAATATTGTGACAATAATGGCGTGTGAAAAATGTAATACTAGGCTCCAAAGTAAACTGAGAAATGACAGTGAAGACGAAAGCAGTGTGTTAGCGCCGCAGAGTAATGAATTAACAGACATTCAAAGTAGTAATTTGGTAACTGTGCATAGGGAAATGGAGCGGGCGGCAAACAATGGCGTGGACAGTGAAACAATTAGTGAAGAGGGACGCATTATCGATCGATCGGTCGGCAACAGCTCGCCTCAGGAATCGGGAATGACAGGACACAATTTTGCAAATACTGTAGACTCAGGTTTTGGGTTCTCACCGTTTTCTCAAATGAATCAAGACACATTTTCCGCTTGTCAAAATGTGAATGTTGCTGGTGCAAATTCACTGCCGAAAAGCACTGAGGAACATGTTTCAGACACCAGTGAATTGTTATTACAATTAATGCAACAAATGGAACAAAATCAGAGACAAATGGGACAAAAACTTCAAAAGTTAGACACAATGGAACAACACCAGAGACAAACACAGCAACAGTTAGACACAATGGAACAAAATCTTCAAAAGTTAGACGCAATGGAAGAAAAGCTTCAAAAGTTAGACTCAGTGGAACATACGCTTGAACAAACACGTGAAGATTTAACTACTGAGTTACATAACATTGAATCGAAATGTCAAAAAGTCTGTAATGACGTAAAAACACAAATTTGTGAGCATTTTCAACCTATTTTTTCGCGGCATGAAAATGCATTACAGAATCACGAAGCAGCCATAAAAGAACTGCAAATTATTGTTCATGAAAATCATGAGACCTTGCAAGCTAAATTTGACTCAGTTGCATTTACCGATTCGGTTACGCAACTTGCAAAAACTCAGGAAAACTTAAAGGACACAGTAGATACTCTGAAACTTGGTTCAGAAAAACACACTGAGGAAATAAGTACACTATCGGAGAAAGTAGCCGAACTTTCGGATCAGGTCACTAATCTATCTACGAAGGTAGATGATAATCTGAATGACACAGAAGAGTATGAACAAATTAGGAAATTCAAACAAAATCAGAATCAAATTAATACGCAACACCAAAGAGAAATCCGGGAAGTACAAGATCAGCTGACACAGGTAATACAAGAATTACGTATTTCAGAGGACACTCGCGCTCCAACACGGGAAGAGGGACTTAGAAATACGGAAAAGCCGCAAAATAATAACACAGGGCATTTCGGAAGTTATGAAAGAAATTGGCAATGTGCACCGAATTTTGAGATGGAACGGCCGACACGACCTAACAATGACCGATATGCGACTCGCCGACATGATGATTTTGACTATAAGCTGTTCATTACTACACGTAAATTCAAAACATTTAAGAATTCTGGCAACGACATTCATCCACAAGCATGGCTCCATCAATTCTCTCATTGTTTTCCTCCCAACTGGTCGTTGGAACACAGATTAGAATTTATGTGTGGCTACTTAGAGAATGAACCAGCTGTAAGAATGCGATCGGTAATTCACGATTGCCACAGTGAAGGAGAGTTTTACCATGCCTTCCTCTCAGCATATTGGTCTCAAGCTACACAAGACCGTGTAAAACATAGCATCATGATGATGAAACACTTTGAACAATCTGAATTTTCCAGTCTTGTCAAATATTTTGAAGACATGTTGCATAAGAATCAATATCTTTCAAACCCATACAGCCCCTCAGAGCTCATCCGCATTTGCTTACTCAAATTACCTGAACATTTACGACATATTATTTTAGCAGGACGTTGCAAAGATGACATTGAAGCATTTCAGGGTCTGTTACAAGAATTGGAAATTGACACTGACAATCGGGGAACGCGGAAACAGGAGCACAACAATTACAGGTCACATCTGTCACAATTCCACGATGAAAGAAATAATAACTGGACACGACAAGGCTATCCTCACAACACATATCGTGACCAAAACAGACACCACCCGTATGACAACCGTTGGCAGAGTAGTAATAATTACAGGGAAAGATCACCTCTCCGTGGTAATGACTATCACAGAGACAATCAGAGAAACAGACAATATGGGAACCAAAACAATTATTATCAAGGGAGACAGAATAACTTTAGACGCAACGGTCCAGCGCGCAGTTACGATTCAGGGAGAAATTCTCCACCACTTAACCGACAAGAAAGAAACTACAGGAACTATCGACATGACGACAGACGATGTGATCGTAACGACAGACCTGAATTGCATCAAAACTGGCGGGATTTAAACAGGGCAGGGCCCTCTCGTCACGGTGAATTTGTAGAAGTTAGGTCTCCAAATCCCAATAACGACGCGCGCCAACAAAGAGACAATAGGCAATGACTCACACCGCTGGCAGCAACAAAACGTACTTATGAAACTGATGACGCAGCTGCCGTAGCTAGTAATTACGTAAAAATGGAAGACATTAGGGACATCTTACTCCAAGAACAGGACGTAAAACATAACAACATTGCATATCCTGTGATTCACATTACAGTAAATGACGTAAAATTTACGGCAGTACTTGACTCTGGCAGTCCCATTTCAGTAATCAGTGAAACAGCCTTTAGCAAATGCAACAAATCGAACGATTGCCCCACACTTCCGTTACGTAAGATTAAATTACAAGGTGCAATCTTTGGAAAAAGTGTAGATGTACGCCAACAAACCAACTTAGAATTCTTTTGTCAAAGCCACAGCTTCTCTACGAACTTTCTTATTGTTCCATTATTGTCGACGGAAATTATATTGGGAGTAGACTTTTTGAATGAATTCAAAGCAATCTTAAACTTTCACGATGCTGAAATAAGTTTAGAGAAAGAAGGTAAGTCAATAGCTTTGAAATTTGGAGATTGGCTCTCAAACCATGACGAGGAAATTAATCGGCTTTACCTTCTGTTAGACAACAGTTCGGACTTTTCTACGGAACTAGACACTAACAGTCACTCTGCAAGTACTGACAGGGATGATATCGACGGCGCATTTGACACTAATAAGTTAATTCAGAATAAAATTCAAACAATTGAGAATTGTAATGACACTGATAGGCAGGACCTTTTTGAGATTTTACAAGCACTTTCCACAGTTTTTACTCACAAAACAGGAACAATCAAGGGATTTCAATACCAATTTCGTGTTCGTGAGCATACTAAATTTTGTGTTAGACCATACGTAATTCCGGCGCATTATAGGGACCGTGTTAGAACAGAAATACAATCTATGCTTGACGAGGGCATTATTGAGCCTGCAGTAAGCTCATACAACAATCCGTTACATGTTGTTGAGAAGAAAAATGGATCGATCAGGCTTGTCTTAGATTCGAGACAAATCAATACGATCATTATTCCTGAAACAGACAGGCCGCAAACGTTGGAAGAACTTCTTCAAAATTTTGATGGTGTAAAAGTGTTGTCTTCCATTGATCTCAGATCCAGCTTTTATCAGATCGAACTTCATCCAGAATGTAGAAAATACACAGCTTTCCTTTGTTTCGGCGTTTGTTATCAGTTTCGGAAACTTCCCTTTGGTTTGAACATTTCTTTGGCAGCATTCATTCGTGGGTTAAATTCCGTATTACCTGAGTTCTTAAAACGTCACATCACCTTAAATGTGGACGATATTCTGATAGCAGAAGCTTCATGGGAACAACATAATCGCATTCTCAACAGTTTGTTACATATTTTTGCAGAATCTGGAATTACAGTTAACTTGGAAAAGTCTGAATTCGGTAGGTCAAAGGTGAGGTTTTTGGGACATATTATTTCTTCTGAAGGCATTCAGCCGGATCCTGAAAAGTTAGAAGCAATCAGAGCCATTCCAGTTCCATCCACAAAAAGACAAGTCCGCAGTTTTCTAGGTCTCGTAAATTTTTACCGTCGTTTTCTGAATATGCAAATTCTTGTTACACCAAAACTTTGTTCTCTCACTGGAAAAAATACTATTTGGAACTGGGACGAACAAGCACAGTTGGAATTCAATTCTTTGAAAGAAGCGTTACTTCACGCGCCAATCTTAGTTCATCCAGATCTGTCACAAGATTTCTGCCTTAGCACGGATTCTTCTAAATTCGGTCTTGGTGCCCATTTATTTCAAGAAGCCACAGAAAATGACACTACTGTTCAGAAAACCATTGCTTTTGCTAGCCGAGTGCTAACAAAATCTGAAAAAAATTATTCCGTTACTGAATTAGAAGCTTTAGCTATCGTTTGGGCATTTAACAAATTCCGTTTCTTTCTTTCTGGTAAGCACGTAAAAGTATACAGTGATCATCGTGCATTACAATTTCTTATGTCCTCAAAATTAAATCATGACAGGTTAAAACGTTGGGCATTGTTTCTGCAAGAATTCCGCTTCACAATAGTCTACATTCCCGGTAAGGAGAACATTATTGCGGACGCACTGTCACGCGCACCGGCTGGGCTTGAGAAAAGTACCACAGAAGGCAACCTCGAGAAAAATTTCAGTATTCTTTACATTCAGAAAGTCGCCTTTGAAAACTTCATCACCACATCTTTAAAGGACATTGCTCATGAACAAGATAAAGATCCGATTTGGAAAGACATCAAGAGCAAATGGCATGAAAAGACACACACTCAGATTCGGCATTATTATCTGGTTAGAAACAACATACTGTTCAAACGCTGCACTGTTGATGACAAGCTATGGGTACTCTGCATTCCAGACGATTTTGTTAATAAGCTCATTTGGTACATTCATTTCAGCTACGCACATTTTGGCCCACGAAAATGTTATCATATCCTTCGAACGACTTGTTATTTTAACAATATGGAAAAGCGAATTCGAAGAGTCTTGTCTATTTGTAAACTTTGTCAAAAGGCGAAACCATCTACTATCTCCCATAGTGCTCCGTTGTTTCCTATCATTCCTTCTAAATTAAAAGAATTTGCTGCTGTTGATCTCTTGGGACCGCTTGTCAGAACATCTAATGGATTTTCGTACGTTCTAGTCGCTGTTGAACTTACTTCAAAATTTGTTTCTTTCACACCGTTACGTAAAGCCACTGGACGGTCTGTATCCAACGCCTTTGTTAAAAATTTCTTACGTGAAGTTGGACACGTTAGTAAAGTCATTTCAGATAACGGACCGCAATTCAGATCTGCTGTTTGGTCACGCATGCTTCGCAACCATAAAATCAAACCCGTTTTTATTTCATTGTACTCACCACATTGTAACCCCTCCGAACGGATTATGAAAGAAATCAATAAGCTTTGCAGACTTTATTGTCACAGAAAGCATCAGCATTGGGACAGATATTTACACTTATTTCAAAACGTGCTGAATGAAATGCCTCATGATTCCACTGCTTTACCACCTACTCTTGTACTAAAGAATGAAGAACCACCGAACAGAATCAGAGAGCTTGTACCTTTCCCAAATACACGTAAACTTCGACACAAAGACATAATTGATTTGGCTCTTAAAAATATAAAATCTGCAGCAGACAAAAGGAGAAAACTACACGGTAAAGCAAATGCAAAGAAATTGTATATTGGTCAGAAAGTTCTCATTAAAGCTCATTCATTGTCACATAAGAAGAAACACTTGAGTCACAAATTCTTTCTAGTTTACAATGGACCTTACAGAATCCGACGTATACCACATGATAATTGTGTTGAAGTTGAAACTCTGCGTACTAGGAAGAGTAAAGGTTTACACCACATTTCACATGTAAAACCATTTATTGAGAGATAATCTGCTTTTTAACTTTGTCTTTGCCATAAAACGTTTCACTTCACGTTACTAGTATGCTTAAGAAACTGTTAACATACAACAATGTTTGAAGTACAATATCCAGTCTAGAACCTAGGGAACATTTTTAAACAGAAATTACGAATGCATTGTTATAGTGAACAGACGACACAGTGTTGTATTTGTACATTCTTGCTTGTTTGTTGCACGATTACGTAACGACTATAAGGCTCACATACTTAGAACATTTACCAGTACTGCTAATGAGATTTTAAGGCAACATTTTGGTTGACCTGAAAATATATTCTGAATTTAAAGTACTTTCTGTGAGATACCAGATGACACAGTGTTAGTTACACGATTTTATCACGATGCTACTAATGAGTGACAGTTTACAATGTTGCTTTTGCAGTGTTTCTGTTTTATATCCGCACAGTTTTTCTGAATTCTTCTGGAAAGCAAAACATGTTTTAGTAGTAAGCTACAATGTGAGGGCCTTTTTCTTAGCACAACAATACTTTACAGTATAGTATTTTCTTGATCACAGTAATGTACATAATAATTATATCTATACACAAAGCATTTCACTTTCGTTTCTGATGGGGTAAGTAAATTGACTTCCGCAGAACTTAGCTTTCGGAGGACGATAACTACGACACTTCCACACAGATTATGTTGCAACAAGACGCACATTTAGCGCTACAGTACACGTATTTGAGTGATTAATTGTGTACTTAAAACATTTATTTTTAAAGATTTTTGAATTACAAAGAAAGTTTTCCGTGATACATTTCATTCCATTGCTGTAATCTGTAACACCTGAGGGTATAATTACATTAATCCTCAGGGGGGGTACATGCTTACTTTGTGTACCATGTGTTTGGCAAGCACAAGGAACCCTAGCTAATATGGTATTTGCTTATACAACTTTACACATCGGTACCATATTTCTCCAAAACATAAATTACACAGCTATCTGATCATTTAACTGAGAGATAAACATTTTTTTTCTACATCAGTGACACATGTTTACGCAATACACAGTTGGGTAGCTTCACACTTATGAAACTTTATTTTGTCTGTACTTTGTAAACTGTTCATATTTTTTCGGAATCATTATGATACTATGAGAGCTTTGAATGATGTATTTGGTAAGGGAGCATGATTTTAAAGTACGTTTGAGGTAGATGACACTATTGAAATGAGCAGAGAATTTTTTTTAGGTTTTGAAATTATTGCAGAAAGCTACGACGTTTTTGAGATTTGACTGAGGTGTTATGATGTTATTATTACGACGACGATGTGTACTATGCTGTTGAGATATGTTTATGATCAATAAGATGATGCTACCGTATATGAGGAATAAGAAGTATGTTGGAAACCAAGAATCGTACTTTAAGAGTTATGAAATGTGCGTAAATGTGTGACTGTATCACAATGCTGACGAATATTTTATTTGGACACTTATATTTATAGGATTTTCTTTCTACAGATTTGCAACGCTAATTCTTGACCTGTGAAATATTTTTATGTGAGACTGTCACTGTAGCGGAAACTGCTGTCGTAAATATTTCCGTAAGAAAGTTAAGTGACCACCTGCACGTAATGCGTCGCGGGCACCCACCTGGGCGACAGCCGCCCGAAAAAAAGCCATTAGCCTTTCAGCGGCACAGGTAGAAAAAAAAAGGGGAGGCCATTATCCTCGCTATTGACATTTCCTTGTTGAAAGCATACTGTGGAGCTCGTAATTTATGATATTTACTGAAATGCCTAATGAAATGACGAGAAATATTCTTACATCTGTAAACCTGATAATGACAAGTGTCTTTCTACGAGAGTTGAGAGCTACTGACTTACGAAATGCCACATAGCTATTGAATGATGTTTTTATGCTTTGGTTTGCGTAATTGCTTATTTCATTTGACATCTGCTTTGCAGCTGTGTTGCAGCATTGGTTTCATAAAATAAAATTAAATGCATTTGCTAATGTGAACACTTTCTGTCAACAGATCTATTAAATAATAATTTTGTGATCCACATTCTTCAAAAAAGGAGCACTTGGAAAGGAAAGAACAATAAGAAGGAACTAGTAACAGTAACACATAATTTTCTTTTCAAATACATGGTAATATTTCTTTTTACAATCAGTTGTTGTGGTGCACCACTTTAATTACATAGACATTAAGATGTGATTATACATCTCCCTTATCTGCATTGTTGTTTTTACTGTAATATTTTTTCTGCTTGAGCTATGTCATGTTTAGATATAAACTGCTGTTTGCCAGGCATAGTGTTACTGAATTTGACTTTGTGTTACTCTGCTAAGCCAGTTTTACTACTCATTTATTTTTATTGTTGCTGCACATTGGGTCATATTAGTTGCAATGTTGCATTGCTTGGTAATTTAGATTTACTGTAGCTTGCTTTGCAATTTTCCATTTTTTTGGTCATTGCTGTTTGTGTTACTTATTTTGTGCTGCTGCATTGCCTCGTCCCTTAGTTTAGCATCTGAGCTCAGTAGATTTAAGTTAGCTTAAGAGGGGGTAGCCTCTAAGAGAATGAGTTGCGATGAATAGGAAGAAATGCATTCAGAAGTTATACAAAAAAAAGTACAGAAAACAGGTTTAGGTAGAATTTTCTTGGAAATAAATGTTGAGGTAAGAAATGTGTGAACATATAAATACAGAAAGCATGCTTAGATAGAATTTTTTTGGTGGAAACAAAGGATGAAATAAGAGGAAAGATATATGAAGTTTTGGGTTGGACTGCAGTACCACATGTTACACTGAAAACGAACCCTGTCCTTTCCTATTGGTGTTATCCCACTATGTGTTTGTGTACCCTTGTGTATTTGTTTTCTTCCTGTCTCTGTGTAGTTTCATAGAATTTTTTCTTCTTTTAATATTTAGCTACATTCACTATGATGAGGAACACTGTTATCCTCAAATATAATTGGCATTAATAATATGTTATTTACCTTATAAATATGCTTACACATTATTTATTCTGTTTAATGCTCATGTGTGAAGTTGATGTTTCAAAAGTTATTGTGATCTTTTATGTATGTACTCATGTCATAATTCCACTGATGTATATGTTAGTTCGATTCTTTTGTAAAGCCTGTACTACAAATGTTATCTGTATAGTTATGTTTTTAATGATGTATTTTGTACCTTTGTTATTGTATTCTTATGTTATAAAATTGTAATTGTCACCAGTTCATGATATTATTAACATGTAAGTTCCATTTCACTGCACACGTTTCTGTTGGTCATAGTATATGGACAATATGTGAGAAGTAGGGACTGATAGTGTTTGCACGTGTGTTAATAATTCAGCAAGGGACTGGATAACAGCATTGCTGGTTCTAAGGACAATTCCAGAAACTTTGTGAGCGCACAAGTGGTGGTTATGGACTTGCTATATTATCCGCAAGACTCTTCAATGGTGATTGTGCACCTGCACAGTCACAACAGATGGCTGTTGGTTATCTCTACAAGGACTACAGTGGGTCTACATCTTTGATGATCCATCAATATCATTATTTCTACAAGGACTGCAGTGGGTCTGCACCTCTGATGGCCCACCAAACCCGTAATCTCTACCAGGACTACAGTGGGTCTGCTCTGTGATGACCTACCTACAATATTCTTCAAAACGTCGAATGAACTCTGCTGTGGGTTTGCTCTGTTGTGGCCCATTACCTGTCAGCATGTCAAGAGTCAGCACTGTCTTTCCGTTGGAAGGACAACACTACTTCTTCAAGACTGCATGGAAATCCACTACTTCCGTGTGCATTTTCTTCTACTGCTCAGACTTTGAGAAAAACACTATATTTTACCGTAATGAATGATCAGGACTGTCTTTATGGACTGTGAGAAAATTTTAGCTTTTGACCAACGTTGTATCAATAAGTGTGTGCATTTGATATCTTTGTTATTGTAATTATGAAAAATTTTTTCAAATCTGTATTGGGCACTGCCCAAACCAATTTGTAAAATTTTTTGTGGGGAGCATGGGGGCTATGTAAGTAGGCTGTTAGGCTGTTTAGGTTTTTTTATTGGTAACGCCACCTCTGTATGAAAATCACTGGCTGTGCTGTGTGCAGTCTGTGGCTGCTTTGCATTATTGTAATACTCGCCATTGTAGTGTTGGGCAGCGGCAGCTGGCTGTGAACAGCGCGTAGCGTTGCGCAGTTGGAGGTGAGCCGCCAGCAGTGGTGGATGTGGGGAGAGAGATGGCTGAGATTTGTAATTTGTCATGAACTGCTATATTTATATATGATGATATCAAGGTAAATACATTGTTTGTTCTCTATTAATATCTTTCATTTGCTAACTATCCCTATCAGTAGTTAGTGCCTTCCATAGTTTGAGTCTTTTATTTAGCTGGCAGTAGTGGCGCTCGCTGTATTGCAGTAGCTTGAGCAGTGAAGATTTTTGTGAGGTAAGTGATTTGTGAAAGGTATAGTTTAATGTTAGTCAGGGCCATTCTTTTGTAGGGAATTTTGAAAGTCAGATTGCGTTGCGCTAACAAAATATTGTGTGTCAGTTTAAGCACAGTCATGTATAATTGTTCAAAGGGGAAGTTTCACATTGTCCTGTTGGAACAGCAAGTTCCCTTGCCGGTCTAGGAATGGTAGAACGATGGGTTCGATGACGGTTTGGATGTACTGTGCACTATTCAGTGTCCCCTCGACGATCACCAGTGGTGTACGGCCAGTGTAGGAGATCGCTCCCCACACCACGATGCCGGGTGTTGGCCCTGTGTGCCTCGGTCGTATGCAGTCCTGATTGTGGTGCTCACCTGCACGGCGCCAAACACGCATACGACCATCATTGGCACCAAGGCAGAAGCGACTCTCATCGCTGAAGACGACACGTCTCCATTCGTCCCTCCATTCACGCCTGTCGCGACACCACTGGAGGCGGGCTGCACGATGTTGGGGCGTGAGCGGAAGACGGCCTAACGGTGCGCGGGACCGTAGCCCAGCTTTATGGAGACGGTTGCGAATGGTCCTCGCCGATACCCCAGGAGCAACAGTGTCCCTAATTTGCTGGGAAGTGGCGGTGCGGTCGCCTACGGCACTGCGTAGGATCCTACGGTCTTGGTGTGCATCCATGCGTCGCTGCGGTCCGGTCCCAGGTCGACGGGCACGTGCACCTTCCGCCGACCACTGGCGACAACATCGATGTACTGTGGAGACCTCACGCCCCACGTGTTGAGCAAGTCGGCGGTACGTCCACCCGGCCTCCCGCATGCCCACTATACGCCCTCGCTCACAGTCCGTCAACTGCACATACGGTTCACGTCTACGCTGTCGCGGCATGCTACCAGTGTTAAAGACTGCGATGGAGCTCCGTATGCCACGGCAAACTGGCTGACACTGACGGCGGCGGTGCACAAATGCTGCGCAGCTAGCGCCATTCGACGGCCAACACCGCGGTTCCTGGTGTGTCCGCTGTGCCGTGCGTGTGATCATTGCTTGTACAGCCCTCTCGCAGTGTCCGGAGCAAGTATGGTGGGTCTGACACACCGGTGTCAACGTGTTCTTTTTTCCATTTCCAGGAGAGTAGATAAAAGAATTTGCAGTAAATTTTGCTTCAAAAATGGAATAAAGTGCAGCACAGCATTCGAAATGTTGACGGTGGCTTTTGCGAGTCTACTATGAGTAAGATAAGAGCTTACGAGTTGTAAAAACGTTCAGAAGAGGGTCGAGAAGACACTGAGGACGACTACCGGCTAACACATCAAATACTGATGACAATGCGGAAGAAGTAAAGAAAATTGTTCTGGAAAATCGTCGAATCACAGTCAGAGAGGTTGCTGATGATGTCGGCTTATCCTTTGGCTCATCCCAAGCAATTTTTTCGTATGTTTTGATCAGCGGGATATACGGGTGTGACGTCGAAACGAAGGCCCAGCCCCTCCAATGGAAATCTCAATGGAAACTGCCTGAAGAGCCAAGACTGAAAAATATTCGATAAGTTCGATTACATTTGAAGGTTCTTCTCACTGTTTTCTTCGGATACAATGGGATAGTGCATCGTGAGTTCCTGCCTCATGGTCGCACGGTTAGTACGGAATATTACTTGGAAGCTATGCGTCGTATGCGTGAAGTAATCCGAAGAAAACGACCAGAATTGTGGTGAAACCACTCTTAAAACTTGCATCACGATAATGCTCACACCTCAATGCTAGTTCGTTATTTTTTGCCGAAAAACAAAACCGTTATATTATCTCAGCCACCTTGTTCACCGTACAATCCCCCCCTGCGACTTCTTTCTATACACGAAGCTGAAGATGTGCAGTCCTAAATCATCGACTGCACACCGATCAGCGCATCGCCGCGAAATTTCGCCAATGGAGAGAGCGGGCAGCACCTCACCTCCATGAAGACAGGTTTATGGCTCTGAGCACTATGCGACTCAAAGTCTGAGGTCATCAGTCGCCTAGAACTTAGAACTAATTAAACCTAACTAACCTAAGGACATCATACACATCCATGCCCGAGGCAGGATTCGAACATGCGACCGTTGCGGTCGCTCGGCTCCAGACTGTAGCGCCTAGAACCGCACGGCCACTCCGGCCGGCAAGACAGGTTTAACCAGCTGCCAATCGTTGGTCGGCCTCGAGTTCAGCGGCAGTCTTCGAGAGCATCAATACTGAGTAATGGGAAGACGTTAGTTAGTCTGCGTTCTGCGAGTGGTAACAGCAAGTAATGTAACAGCACGTAGGAGGCGCAACAGGCACTAGAAGTTCAGTTTTTTTTCTGTTTAGAAAGAAAGTATTCTATTAATTAGAAACTGTTTTGTACAGATAATTTTGGATTCCTGCCACCGGCTACCGCAACTTCGCTCTTTCCTCTTTTTGTGTCTATGCTGCCTCCCACAGTAGCCGACACAGCATTGATGTTGATGAATAAATAAAGATTCTTTAAGGAAAACAATAATTATCTTTAGTTTTTGACCACACCTCGTATCTCAAGCTCACAGATACAGTAAATCACTACAGCTTACACGTGAGAAGGGTTCATTAAAATGTACAATGGAATTGAGTTTTGTGTGCTCTGAAATGCGTGTGTCATAGTATTACGATCGATGTTCTCAACATTTTTATCCAAAGGCCACTATAACAATTAGAGACAGAAAGGAAGGAAAATCAGGTAATGAATGGTGTAAGAGCCTAGCAGGTGTACCTCAGTACCACGAACATAAAATATGTACTAAATGCGGTAGTAATTTGCGCTGCTATTCACAGAAACGGCCGTAATATACGCACAAAAAAGTGCTCTGTGAACATTAGAACTCATGACATACTGAAGTGTTTCCAAGTTATATCGGAATACCGGACATGAATCGTGTGTGGCATGTATCGTGTGCATGCCTCCCCAGCGGTGGTATACACGGCGTTAATATGGGGTGTGTATGGAAATGGCTTTCGATAACGCAGCCCATTGTTCGACAAGCGCTCTTTGTAGATCAGCGGTCCCTGGTGGCGGCGTTAGGGTTGCACTTTACATCTATACTCTCCAAAGTTTTGTGAAGTGGTTGGCAGAAGGTGCATCTTATTGTACCACAGACTAAGGTTTATTTAAGTTCCATTTGCGGATGCCGAGAGAGAGAAATGATTCAAAATGGTTCAAATGGCTCTGAGCACTATGGGACTTAACATCTGAGGTCATCAGTCCCCTAGAACTTAGAACTACTTAAACCTAACTAACCTAAGAACATCACACACATCCATACCAGAGGCAGGATTCGAACTTGCGACCGTAGCAGTCGCGCGGTTCCGGACTGAAGCGCCTAGAACCGCTCGGCCACACGGCCGGCAGGGAAATGATTGCTTAAACGTTTCTGTGCGTTCTAAAATTAGTCTAATTTAGCCTCGGTGGTCCCCACTGGAGCGATATGTAGAGGGTAGTAGTATATTCCTGGATAGTGCACTTAATAGTATTTCTAGAGACTTCGAAGTAGGCTTGCGCGGAATAGTTAGAATCTATCTTCAAGCGTTCGCCAATTCAGGTTTTTCAGCATCACACAGACGCTATCCCGTGAGTCGAACAAATTTGTCACTATTCGTGCTGCTCACCTTTCCTATACCGGACATGAATCGTGTGTGGCATGTATCGTGTGCATGCCTCCCCAGCGGTGGTATACACGACGGGTCATAACACTTGAGCAATATTCTAGCGTGGGTTGCACTACTGTGTTGAAAGCAGTCTGCTTTGTAGCATTATTGTGTTTTCCGAGTATTGTAACGCTTTGCTCACTGTGTGTTAGACTGACACGTCTCTCGCAGGTGATTTACATGTTGTGGCAGCCGATCTTCTTCTCAGGACAGACGGCTGCATCCATCTTCACAATGTTTCTTCTCCCAAGATTTCGTGCTGGTTAGGGAAATGATACTGAACTACTTCTCTACTCCAGAATGAGATTTTCATTCTGCAGCGGAGTGTGCGCTGATATGAAACTTCCTGGCAGATTAAAACTGTGTGCCCGACCGAAACTCGAACTCGGGACCTTCTGTAAAGTTTGGAACGTAGGAGACGAGATACTGGCAGAAGTAAAGCTGTGAGTACCGGGCGTGAGTCGTGCTTCGGTGGCTCAGATGGTAGAGCACTTGTCCGCAAAAGGCAAAGGTCCCGAGTTCGAGTCTTGGTCGGGCACACAGTTTTGATCTGTCAGGAAGTTTCATATCAGCGCACACTCCGCTGCAGAGTGAAAATCTCATTCTGGAAACATCCCCCAGGCTGTGGCTAAGCCATGTCTCCGCAATATCCTTTCTTTCAGGAGTGCTAGTTCTGCAAGGTTCGCAGGAGAGCTTCTGCAAAGTTTGGAAGGTAGGAGACGAGATACTGGCAGAAGTAAAGCTGTGAGTACCGGGCGTGAGTCGTGCTTCGGTAGCTCAGATGGTAGAGCACTTGCCCGCGAAAGGCAAAGGTCCCGAGTTCGAGTCTCGGTCGGGCACACAGTTTTACTTCTCTACTTTTTAAATGATTTCTTACTCTCAGAATACTTTCATATCAAGTTCGTTATATTTTCTTCCTCATAATAAAACAACTACACAAGTTTCACATGCGCTTTCAAGTCTCGCATATCAACCCCGTCTGGAAAACTTAACATATACGAGGCGCGTTTTTTAAGTAAGTACCGTTTTGAAATTAAAAAAAGACGTGCTAAGATATCTCAATAATTTTATTTTTACATGAAGGCCTGTACCTTAATCTACGCACTGACGCCATTACAGTCTGATTCCTCCTTGTTTACGTTGTGTACTGAGTGTTTAAGATGCCTCCGATAATCGTGAGTCCCGCCGACTGTGAAGTACGGGCTGTTATAAGATTTCTTAGTGCTAAAGGCCTAAAAGCGATCGATATTCATTGTGAGATCCTTACAGTTTACGGAGAAAACATTATGAATGATGGTATCATAAGAAAGTGGGTGAGAGCATTTAAAGATGGCCGCACAAATGTGCGTGATGGACAACGGAATGGGCGTCCTTCGCTCGTTAATGAAAGTTTGGTGCAGGAAGTGGACAATAAGGTGAGAGAAAACAGACGCTTTACGATTTCCTCCTTGCGGGATGACTTTCCTAATGTTTCTCGTAGTGTTTTGTATTGCATTGTGACCGAGCACTTGAATTACCGAAAATTGTGCGCACGTTGGCACCGAAAATGTTGACGGATGTACACAAAACCAAACGTTTAGTCAGTGCATTGACTTTCCTTGAACGGAAGCACAACGACGGTGATGATTTCTTAAACCAAATTGTTATGGGCGATGAAACATGGGTGGCCTACCTCACACCAGAATCAAAGCAACAGTCCATGGACGTTGAGCAAGGGCATCGTTTTGCTGCAAGACAATGCCCGTCCGCATGTGGCGAATCAGACCAAAGATCTCATCACATGTTTTCGATGGGAAACTCTAGATCATCCTCCGTACAGCCCCGATCTTGCGCCCAGTGACTACCATCTCTTCCTGCACTTGAAGAAACACCTGGGCGGTCAGCGTCTTCAAGACGACGACGAAGTCAAAACAGTGGTGATGCAGTGGTTAACAAGTCAGGCGGCAGACTTTTATGAGGAGGGCATTCAAAAACTGGTACAACGTTATGACAAGTGCCTCAATATTGACGGAAATTATGTAGAAAATTAGATTAAGGTACAGGCTTTCATGTAAAAATAAAATTATTGAGATATCTTAGCACGTATTTTTTTAATTTCAAAACGGTACTTACTTAAAAAACACGCCTCGTATCACTACAGTCTCTTTTGGTTTTAATAACCCTTGTCAAAACAGTTCTTGTTTCTAGAAAGTCAAACAACAGAGCGTATCAGTCTCTAGATAAAATATATTTCATTTGTCTCTCTGACAATCCTCATGACACCACACACCATGGAACATTATCCAGATACTCTTTGACTTTGTGATATAATTTCTAGGACGCTGCTTGTAACCACTTGTCGGGGCCGCTCGTGAGACACAGCTCCTGGCTCCTCGTGAGAGCTGTCCTTTCTGCACACTCAGACATGTGTGGCGCAGTAAGAAGGCTCTCTTACGTTTGTCATTAAAATATCGGGTGTTCGAGACGGTGGAGAGCCAAGTGTTTCTAGAATTTACCCCGAAATTCTCGAAGCACTACAGCATCATACCAGTGAAGCGATGTCTACCCTGTGATATACATACGAATGAGGATATTTGATCGTTCCCTCTCAAATACCTACAAATAGTACACCGAGGTATGAGATGGCTGATTCCAGTTACGACTCATTGATAGTTTTGTCATAGGATACCATGTGTTTGCGTTTTGTAAAGTTCTAAATTTTACTCTCCTGAACATTCAGAGCAAAGCTTCTTTACACCACTTTGAAATCTTATCGAGATCTGACTAGATGTTTATACATTTTTTTCAGACAGTACTTCAACTGTAAAACGTCTGGTGTTACTATAAATAATGTGTGGCATGTCATTAATGTACAAAATGGACAGCAAACACACTTTTCTGGGCATGTTTGAAGTCGGTCGATGACTTTCCAAGATAACGTGCTGCGTCGTCTCCGCCAATAAATCCATATAGAGTGACAAATTTCGTATAATACACCACATAATTGTTCGACCTATAGCGAACCACGCATATTCAAGCGGTTTAAGTCGGAGATGCGAGCCGGCCACTTTAGCCGTAGGTACTCGTTCATAAGGCGTGCCCTGTGTAGTCGGGAATTGTCATTCAACATGCGAAACTTAAGTTCACGTGTACCATGGAAAAGTACATGTTCCTAACTCGATGCTTCCCCAGATGAGAACGCAAATGTCGCCACAGCAGTCCCTTTCTTGAATGAGACAAAGATTTTACCTGCTGTAGGGTCGCACCTCACGGACTGAATCAACCTGCTGGATAAAACATGGCGCGCGCGTGAACGGGACAGTGTTGTCTTTTCCCTGATACACTCACAGTGGGCTCGATACCACATTCGCCAGGCCGCTCGGTGTCTTTGTATGAGGGTTGCATGTGGTGTGTCGGCGGGTGCACAGTTCTAACGTGCATGCACGAAACGGTGCATAATGAAGTTGTAAATGGGAAAAAATCGGTGCTATTCGAAATGGAATTACGAAACACTGTGATGCTATTTGATTTTATTTCTGTTTATAGAATCAAAAAACTGAGAAAGAGATTCTGAAAGCCAGGCTACTAACGATACTTGTGTCAAAGTTACGGCATACTAATTATTTCTAGAACACTGCAAACCTCACAAAAAAAAGCTCCACAGGATTATATAATTCACACGAGATTAACACAAGCTCGCACAAGAACATTATCAGAGGCAATTTTAATAAATTACTTCGTCTTCGTTGGACGTATTGTCTCTCCGAAACCAATCAGAGACACGTTAGTCAGCTATTTTAACAGTTTGCACCTGTCCGCTTAAGCCCGTTTGTGGTAGGTCCTTAGTTTTCGCTAATCGCTATCAACATTAACCGAAATTTGTATTTAGTTTTGCATGTGGATAGAAAGTTAGAAGAAATATGATTAACGAGCTATTAGCGTAAGTAACGTCAGAAGCATGGTTGTAAATGTATATGAATATTTAAACTGTAAACATAAACTATCAAAACTTCCTGACAGAATAAAGCTGTGTGTCAGACCGACACTTGTACTCGGGACACTTGCCTTTTGCGGGGGAGGGGGAGGCCTGGCCACTGTGTCCCCTGCTCCTGACGGGATGAGGGAGAGTCAGCGGGAAGGAAACATTGCACATTTATTTCACTCTTTTTTTTAGTTTTTTAAATAATGATTTTAATATCTCAGGGAAAAAAAAAAAGAAAATCACAAATGAAAGAGAAAGGAAAGAAATACAGGGTGATTCAAAAAGAATACCACAACTTTAAAAATGTGTATTTAATGAAAGAAACATAATATAACCTTCTGTTATACATCATTACAAAGAGTATTTAAAAAGGTTTTTTTTCACTCAAAAACAAGTTCAGAGATGTTCAATATGGCCCCCTCCAGACACTCGAGCAATATCAACCCGATACTCCAACTCGTTCCACACTCTCTGTAGCATATCAGGCGTAACAGTTTGGATAGCTGCTGTTATTTCTCGTTTCAAATCATCAATGGTGGCTGGGAGAGGTGGCCGAAACACCATATCCTTAACATACCCCCATAAGAAAAAATCGCAGGGGGTAAGATCAGGGCTTCTTGGAGGCCAGTGATGAAGTGCTCTGTCACGGGCTGCCTGGCAGCCGATCCATCGCCTCGGGTAGTTGTGCTTCTTGTTCGAGCTGAGGGAACAGCCAATTCTCTAACATCTCCAGATACTGTAGTCCAGTTACAGGAGCACCTTCGAAGAAAAAGGGACCAAAAACTTTATTGGCTGAAATGGCACAGAAAACGTTCACCTTAGGCGAGTCACGTTCATACTGAGTTGTTTCCCGCGGATTCTCAGTGCCCCATATACAGACATTGTGACGGTTGACTTTCCCATTAGTGTGGAAAGTTGCTTCATCACTAAACACAGTCTTTGAAACGAAAGATTCATCTGTTTCCATTTGAGCAAGGATAAAATCACAGAAATCGATTCTTTTAATCTTATCAGCTGCAGACAGTGCTTGAACCAATTTCAGACGATAAGGTTTCATAACTAACCTTTTTCGTAGGACTGTCCATACAGTTGATTGTGGAATTTGCAGCTCTCTGCTAGCTCTGCGAGTCGATTTTCCTGGGCTGCGAACAAATGCTTGCTGGATGCGTGCTACATTTTCATCACTCGTTCTCGGCCGTCCAGAACTTTTCCCTTTGCACAAACACCCATTCTCTGTAAACTGTTTATACCAACGTTTAATACACCACCTATCAGGAGGTTTAACACCATACTTCGTTCGAAATGCACGCTGAACAACTGTAGTCGATTCACTTCTGCCGTACTCAATAACACAAAAAGCTTTCTGTTGAGCGGTCGCCATCATAGCATCAACTGACGCTGACGCCTAGTCAACAGCGCCTCAAGCGAACAAATGTACAACTAAATGAAACTTTATAGCTCCCTTAATTCGCTGACAGATAGTGCTTAGCTCTGCCTTTTGTCGTTGCAGAGTTTTAAATTCCTAAAGTTGTGGTATTCTTCTTGAATCACCCTGTATAATGCCGAAGTGACACTTTCGTCACTTCACTGGGGGGAATATCTTAGTCCACGAAACTACGTGAACCTGGGACTCCCCACTGCTCCGGGATTCATGAAACATGCTACCTAGAAACTTCACAAAGTGCGTTTTGTATTTAGAATGACATCGGATGATCTCATGTTGTCTTAGTAGATACAGCCAATAGTCCGTGCCCGATATCACGGTCCGCGAGAACACAAACTGACTGAGCTAACCACACACGACTCACGGCCTGTCCCCCAGGCTGTGGATCAGCCGTGTCTCCCCCAACATCCTTTCTTCTAGAAGCGCTGGTCCTGCTAATTTCGCAGGATAACTGTGAGGAGTGGCGATGAGCCGTGGTTGGACAGCGTGCTTGTTTACATACAGTACCGACCCTCCATGGAGTTAACTTATAGACTAGCTACAATCAAACTAACGTTCAACTCATCGTACTCAAGATCGAAAGCCCACGAAATAGAACCCTTTTTTCGTGACTTGATGCACATAGAACCGCAAGAACTGACAGGCATGCATTTGTCTGTTGTATCCAGCACAGTATACCTCTAACTCATTGACAAGCGGCCTATGACAGACTCCTCCAATGATCTACCGACGGCTTTAGCTTCCTCTACGCTAGAGGTAATGTTAGCGAGGTAGCGGTCTACCGTGCTGGTCTGGTGTAGCATACCGTACACATCTTTGAACTCCCGTTCGAAGTTCCCGTTAACCCCGTCGTTGACGGTCTGCGGACATAGGGCTCAGTTTTGAGGCATACTGAAGAGAAATTGATTATCTTTGAAACGTACCCCATACTTAACGGAGTACACCAAGTACACGTAGCTTTTTGTCTAGGAATCCTGCTTACTCCGTTCGCTAGACAAACAAACAAACAAACAACTCTTATTAATGAGTTTCATTACAAAAAGAAAATTACAATACTTAACTTTGCTTGATGAGTCGTAAGCAAAGGACGACATACAAAATAATCAGTCTTTGCAGTGACCGCTGATCTCTAACTGACAAAAGTCGTTCCTGAACTTCTGTCGAAGTGGCTAACGATAAAGCTGCTATCGAAGTGCGTAACGTTGACGCTACTATCCAAGTGGGCCGCCACCAGCCGGGATATCCTCCTCACATAGGGGCCGCGTTGTCGTCCTGGAAGGCCGTCGGTCAGCGTACAATTGGCTGACCTCTTCTCACAACCTTCTCTTCCCTGTCATTCCCGGCTGGCGTGCCGGCGCTTCACTTTACACCATAACACATAGAACTTAAGAAGCATGTTCCACCATACGTTATTATTTGCGGCTGCCGGACAATTCTTATACGCAATGGACAATCGAGGACCTGCTTAGGACACGTCCAGGAGGATCGCGTCCGATCTGAGTATCTGCAGCAACGCCTCATGCACGTGGCCAGTAGGGAACTTCCCCAGCGATCAACAATGACCTCCCTCTCACTAATGTTTGTGGAGGTGGCATGACATGATGTGATAGACGATCAAAACCTGCTACCAACTCGAGCCACTACGTGTACCGTCGGAGACGGTGACGCCAATGCCTTCGCTGCTACACGGTGCAGAAGTTCTGGCAGCCTCTGTACATCGGGGCACCGGGAACACCCAACTACCGTCCCTATCAGAATCGGGATTCTCCATGACCGTTCCGAACCCCACCCTCCAGCAGATGTTCACATGGGGGCAGACGATGTGCAGCATTCACCGATAGCTCCTCTGACGCCCGTGGCCGGCGTTGAGTCTGGAGGCCCCTCTCTGTCAGGAAACCGTACGACACAGTAATGCAAGCCACAAAGCTAGACGGATGCGTGGTGTCTGACCTCAGCATGGGCTTGTGCCCGCCCATTGGCCCCATCGTTTGAGATGTCTCAATCTTTGAACGTGGCAACAGTCAATGCCAATGGTATTCACTCCACTATCGAGACCCACATGTTACGTCACATGATTTAAGTGGCTGATTTGGACATTGCCCTTCCCCAAGATGTCCATCCAGAGCTGCAGTTAGATCTTTATCGATACACCTACTACAGCGTACCACCTGGCGAGGGTTCAGGTGGAATGGCCATCCTCCTCTACGACGGCATAGAATTGATGGACATGACGCACCTGCCGAATGTGCGAGGCACAGCACTCGTGGTTGACGTGGTCCACCATGTTAATATGTATGTGCTCACTCATACTTCACGCTATGGTGACAAGCACATCTTCTGTTCGGAGGAGGTGACCCAGCTTTTGCAGGGCGAACACAGATTATTACATGGTGGGCGGCAATTTTAACTGTGTCCTGCAGCCTGAGGACAAGATACCGCATCATGTCCTGCGCCTGTCACTGCATGCCGTGGTACACGATTTGGTACTCCACGACACATGGCTCTTACACCACGGGAACCAGTGAGGAAACATGCACTCTTCCAGTCACTCTGCCGTCGAATTGATCGGACATATGTTTCGCGCAGCCTCCACACAGCAACGAGTGATGCGGAAAATCTGGCCGACGGCCGTCACAGATCATCTAATGCACATCTGCACTGTCACACTACCCAGTCCACTCACCTGACGTAGCAGAGGCCCACGGATGCTACACGTCACCCTCCTTTGTGAGGAAGCATGCCAGCGATTGGTTGCTGACATGTGGCGCCATTGTCTCAGGTGCCTGCACACAAATGGTTCCACAGTAAAGTGGTGGCTAGGATATGGCAATCCTGCACTCCGAAAGATCCTAATGGTATAGGGACGTGACAGATCGATCTGGCAAAGAGCGACATCAGAGTTTTACTACAAAACGTTACGCGAGCTCACGACACAATCGCCGTCATCTGAACATCAGTGACAGTGCAACGCATCAAAGCCCATCTACTCCACATCATGGCGGAAAAGCTTAAAAGTGTCTATGTCCGTGAGAGAGTACAAGACGACATTCCCACTGAAATGGCGTCAGTCTATCACACTGTGTGTCAAAGGTGCCACCAGAAACGTCAGTTATCATGGTGATCAACATGGAGAGGGACGGATGCGCTTTGACACAAGCGGACATAGTTTACATGTTCACCTGGTGCCACCGGACCTTTTATGCAGAAGATCCGTGGAACGACAACGATTATGAACAGGTGCTGCACGATTTGCCCGCCCCATGGAACATAATACCATCAAATGACAGCCTGCTGTTGCCCATAAAATCCGACGAACTGACATCGGCTTTGGCGTGAGGAGCGCTGAAGAAGTCATCAAGACTGGATGGCTTACCCCATGAATTCTACTATACTTTTCTGACCTTATGGACGACAAGTGCTCCAGATGTTTCAAGAAACAATCCGACCCGATTTCACTGTCCCCATGGAATTCACGGATGGCATCCTTATCCCAGAATAGAAACTGATTGGTGGTTGTTGGTGGCAGGACTTTCGGCCACTTACGATTTTCAACACCGACTTCAAGATCGTCGCCCACATCCTCCACGCACGTATCCACCCCGCTACTGGGGAAACAATCCACGTTTATAAGACATGAGTCAGTGGTATCAACAACATTCGTACAGCGGTAGTAGCATACCACAACGTAACAGCATTGACGGTGGCCTGCAGAATATGGGGCAACCTTGTCGCCGTCGATTTCGACCACACGTTCGACTGAGTCGACCATGGATTCCTATGCGCGGTTTTGGAACTCATTGGCCTCTCTCTAGTGTCTGTGGGGATGGTCCTTCGATTGATGCATGGAGGACGTTCCCGCATCATGGTGAACAGTTACCAGTCTGGTCACATTGTTACTGGACAGTCAGTGCGAAAAGAATGTCCCTTGTCGGACATATTGTTTGCAGCAGTGTTCGAACAAGTCTTGCATAGACTATGGTAGTGACTGGAAGGCATCTGCAATTGGGACACTTTTCCTTGCGGTGCATTTGCTGACGATGTGGTGTTCCTGGCCAGATAGGGGGTGAAATACAGAAGGCGCTTCAGTGGCTACACCAGTATGACGTGGTCACTAGGAGTGTCATCAACATGAAGAAACAAAATAGATGAATGCTGGAGGGGGGCTCTGACGAACAATGGCGGTGCCCTTTGACATGGAGCCCACGCTCAATAGTTTGGGCGTGCTGTCCTCTAGCGATGTTTGCCGCACAGGGGCAGCTGCGTACTGCCGCCTACTACACCAGACACGAGCTCTGAAACAGAGCAACAAACTGCGTCGAATGGACATGCTGTTACTATCACGTTATGTCAACGCTTATCTTATCTCAGAACTTAACTCTTACGCGCACATTCTTCCCTTGAGGGTTATGACAGCCGACAGATTTCAAACAGCATATGGACATTTCGTGAGCACCGATTTTGTTTTGAAAGCCCGGTACGCCACCCTGCCACTGCGGTATCATGTCTACCACAGTACGCGAGCGCTCTATCTCAGCACAATTTGCCGGCCGGAGTGGCCGTACGGTTCTAGGCGTTACAGTCTGGAGCCGGGCGACCGCTACGGTCGCAGGTTCGAATCCTGCCTCGGGCATGGATGTGTGTGATGTCCTTAGGTTAGTTACGTTTAATTAGTTCTAAGTTCTAGGCGACTGATGACCTCAGAAGTTAAGTCACATAGTGCTCAGAGCCATTTTTCAGCACAATTGGTCGCATGTGGCCCTCTTCCCGCGGCAAATGATGGACGCCCTGATAGCTCAAGTGACACCTCACTCTCTACAACCACCAGATACATTTCACCGGCACTCGTCTACATCAGACTGTTCTTGATTGAGTTCAGCTACTTACTAGCGGAACAGCCGTCGACATGTATGCCCAGCGCAAAAGTCTATTATCACCTTTACTGAATGTTAAATGTAGCAATAAAATATAATAAAATGTAGGCGTAGATGTTACATTAAAGCCACTTCTCGCCCAACAAAAATCGTTTTTAATATTTTCTGACTGCGTTAAAATTTAGAAAAAATGCGAGCTCCAACATTAGTAAGGCCTTACCTGCACTGTCACGTGATATTTTCCTACTATTTTGCTTTCAATATTTCAAAATTGTAATTGATTAATAATTTTTTTTTCAAATTCATCAACTTATAACATTTCATATTCAACACTCATGACATTTCCACATCACGGCCATTTGTTTATTCTGTGTAGCTACTTGCAGGGTCATCTGTTGATTCGCAGGTTGCTTGTGTCAGTGAGGTGTCGTTGCCATCTATTCTCCATGTTTCTGAAACATTTTGATAGCTGCAACATACATTAAATAATACTAACATTGGACACACACAAGACCACAGTCTTCCTGAAAGAAAGACAAAATTACAATAATATGAATTACACAAGTGGTTCATAATTTTAACGGAACACATTCCATAGCCCACCAGTTGCCTGGTTTGTTTGTGAGCATTAAATGAGCTCTTACGACTCTCGAGTCCTCTCTCGGGCATGGGTGTGTGTGTGTTTGTTCTTAGGATCATTTATGTTAAATAGTGTGTAAGCTTAGGCTCAAAATGGCTCTGAGCACTATGGTACTTAACTTCTGAGGACATCAGTCCCCTAGAAGTTAGAACTACTTAAACCTAACTAACCTAAGGACATCATACACATCCATGCCCGAGGCAGGATTCGAACCTGCGACCGTAGCGGTCGCGCGATTCCAGATGTAAGCTTAGGGACTGATGACCTTAGTAGTTAAGTCCCATAAGATTTCACACCAATTTGAACATTTTTTTTACTTTAAACATGTAGTACATATACAATTCGTGGTCAGTGTCACACCATCCTAGTAATATACTGAAATGCCCACATAATAAACACTAAATTATTGAGCACACTTCTAACGATCTGAATAAGTATATATTGTTGTCATCTACGGTTTCTCTCACTTCTGTGCCATGCGCAGAAGCCGTCGTTTGGAAGGGCTATGCTACTATACTTCAACTACAAGTACACTATGTGATCATAAGTATCCAGACGAGACAACATATTAATCTATCTGTGTAACCAGTCGTTTATCAGTGGAATATATCCTGAATGGTTAAAATATGTTGAAATTAAGCCACTGTTTAAGAAGGGAGATAAAGAAATAGCATCAAATTTCCCTACAATTTCACTTTTGCCTGCATTCTCAAAAATTTTAGAAAAAGTAATGTACAATCCGCTTTATAACCATCTTATCTCAAATAACATATTGTCAAAGTCACAGTTCGGATTTCTAAAGGGTTCTGATATTGAGAAGGCTATCTACACTTACAGTGAAAATGTGCTTAATTCATTAACAAAAATTGCAGGCAACTGGTATATTTTGTGATCTGTCAAAGGCATTTGACTGTGTAAATCACAATATCCTTTTAAGTAAATTAGAATATTATAGTGTAACAGGAAATGCTGCAAAATGGTTCAAATCTTATATCTCTGGCAGGAAACAAAGGGTGTTATTAGAAAAGAGACATGTATCAAGCTATCAGGCATCATCCAACTGGGAACTAATTACATGTGGGGTCCCACAAGGTTCCATTTTAGGGCCCTTACTTTTTCTTGTGTATATCAATGACCTTTCATCAGTAACATTACCAGATGCCAAGTTCGTTTTGTTTGCCCATGATACAAACATTGCAATAAGTAGCAAATCAAGTGTAGTCTTAGAAACATCAGCCAATAAAATATTTGTGGACATTAATCACTGGTTCCTAGCCAATTCCTTGTCACTAAACTTTGAAAAAACACACTACATGCAGTTTAGAACTTGTAAGGGGTGTCCCTCGAGTATATGCCTAACATATGATGACAAGCTGATAGAAGAAGTGG